>NW_022060083.1:0-600000 GCF_007399415.2 Gopherus evgoodei
GCCGTCTGGCGCAACCACCACCTGGACGATGTCTCCACGTTTACCTATGTTGGGTGGAAGCCCATCGGGTCGTGCCTTCCCGTTGGACCCTCTATTGTCACAATTCCATCTTTTCCACGCCCAGTCCTCCAGCATCCGGTCGGCCGGCCCCTTTTTCGGATCACCACCTTGGTCACTATGACGGCCTCTCTTGTGTCGGAGAGGCCATGGCCAGCTTATTGGCATTTTAACAGCTTGCTGAGAGTGTGGCTTCATGGTGGTCCTTGGAGTTCTGGCTGGCCTGATGAGCGCGGCCTGCCTTTCCCTCGGCACGGTGGTGGTGGTGTGGGATAGGTGCCCACCTGCTCTTTGCCGCGACTACAACTGGGGCACCAGCCGACGGAGGATGGCGCGATAGGGCATTGAACGGGAGGCTTAGAGCTGGAGAGCGTCCTGGCTGCCAGCCCCAAGATCTCCCTTAGTGGAGCATGCCGGAGAAGCGGGAGGAGCTCCGGGTCCTTGAATCCTTGTGGAGCGGGGTCCTCCCTCTCTCATCAGGCGAGCGTGCTCACTTTGTTGCCGAGAGGGGACTCCGCAACTTACGGAATTGGCGTCCCGTCCGCTCCTCAGCACGGACTACAAATCGTAGCCAAAGCCTCTCGCTGTGACGGGGTCCGTGCTGTAGAACATGACCACCCAACCAACCTACCCATCCTGACCGTACAGCATTGGATAACCTGTATCTGGTCTGCTCTCTTGGAGTGTTTAGTGCAGGGATATCTGTTGTTCGCCCTCACTCCCTGGACAGGAAAAGGGCGTTCAACAGGGTGGATGATGGGTATCTCCGGGGACATCCTGTGAGCTTAGGCTTTGGATCCCAGTGTTGTGGGTTTTCTGCAGGTGCTGTACGCTCCGCAGAATGTCGGTCAGGCTCAACTGGACCCGACCGGCCGGTGAGCTTCGGGCAGGGAGTACGGCAGGGGTGCCCCCTCTTGGGCCAGCTGTACGCTCTGGCGGTTGACGGGGTTGGTGCTTCGGGAGCAGGAGCTGCGGCTCGTCCTGTTGGTGTACACCGACGTTGTGCTCCTCGTGGTTCAGGACCCAGGCGACCTGGTACGGGTGGAGACCTGCCAGGCTGTGTACTCGGTGGCCTCCTCCGCCCGGGTCAACTGGGTCAAGAGCTCTGAACTGGTGGTTGGGGACGGGTGGCAGGCGAGCTCCCTCTCACCCACGGTTCAGGCCATCCGGTGGAGCGCGGGTCTGCTGCTCTATCTCGGTGTTTACCTTTCTGTCACGCATCCATCTCCGCCAGAAAACCAGCAAGGTTTACAGGGCAGGATGATTGAGTGGCTCCGGAAATGGACAGGACTCCTCTGGTACCTTTCCCTTCGAGGGAGGGCACTGGTGCTCAATCAACTAGTCCTGTCCATGCTCTGGTACCGGCTCAACACCCTGGTCCTAGCCCCAGTTTTCCTGGCCGACCTCCAGAAAGTGGTTCTGGAGTTCTTCTGGCCAGGACTGCACTGGGTCCTTGCAGGGGTCCTCCACCTGCCGCTGGAGGAGGGAGGGCAGAGCCTGAAGTGCCTACGCACTCAGGTCCATGTCTTCTTCCTCCAGGCCCTACAGATGCTTCTTTATGATGCAGGTAGTCTGGCATGGAGAGTACTGGCACACGCCTTCCTGCGCCGCTTCCAAGGGCTCCGATATGAGCAGCAGCTCCTTTATCTCTATCTGAGGGCTCTTCCGCGAGACCTCTCCGGGCTGCCGGTCTTGTACCAGCACCTCCTTCGGACCTGGAAGCTGTTCTCAATGACCAGATCCGTGGCGGCCACCGAAGGGGCAGATCTCCTCGCGAAGCCCCTGCTACACAATCCCCAGTTTCGTGTGCAGGTGGCGAAGTCCCCCGTGGTGCGCCAGAGGCTGGTCTTGGTGGGAATCACCAGGATCGGAGACCTCCTGGACTACAACCGGGGAGATTGAGCAGGCGTCAGGGGATTCAGCCAACGTATGGGACTCTCCAGACCTTGTACTCACCGGCGCGTACTACAGGAGGTGGAGGCCGATTTGCCGCCTGCTGCTCGGGCCTACCTTGACCAGGTCCTACGAGAGGGCACGCCCCTCCCACCCTCCACCCCAGCCCCTCCAGATCTTTTCATCGGGCCTCTGCCCCGTAGACCCGACCGGCCCCCTTGCCCCTTCTCTGCAAGCTGGCTGCATGATCTGCAGCCGGTCCACTTCCAAACCGCGCCAAGAAAACGTCTCTACATGCTAGTGCTCCACACCCTTCACTTCCTCACCCTCGTGTCCTGCCCCTACACAAAGTGACAGGACCTCCTGCCACCTCTGGAGGGAGAGGAGCCCCGGTGAGCCAGCCTATACTCTACCCTGGTCCCGAGGTCTTCCAGGGATATCAGTTGGTGGCTCCTTCATGGGGCCATGAGCACAGGCGTGTATTTGGCATGGTTTACCCCGTCCCAGACACCTACCCCTTCTGTGGCGTGAGGGAGGCCCTGGCGCACATTTACTTAGAGTGCGCCAGGTTGCAGCCCCTATACCGACTCCTCACCAATATCCTGTTACGTTTCTGGCTGCACTTTTCCCCTCACCTCCTTCTTTATGCACTCCGTATCCGTAACCCCACAAAGTCGTGGGACCTCCTGGTCAGCCTCCTCCTTGCCCTGGCTAAAATGGCCATCTACGCAACCAGGGAGAGGAGATTGGCCAATGGACACTCTTGTGAGTGTGGGACTTGTTTCTGATCCTTAGTCCGTTCACGTATCCGGACAGAGTTCCTCTGGGTGGGGTCCACTGGCTCCCTTGACGCCTTCTAGGAGCAGTGGGTGCTGTCCGGGGTTCTCTGCTTGGTGTCCCCATCAGGTTCCCTTCTTATGACCCTTTGACCACACTCCTGTCCCTGTTCTTTTATTAGTTGTCCCCCAAAATCAGTTGGGTTCTGAGGTCCTGTAGATCCTCCCCTTCTGTCTACCCACTTCCCGAGAACCCAATAGGTACATCCCCTTACTCATCTCTTTTCCAAGCTGAAAAGAACTACTCTTATTATCTCTCCTCATATAGAAGCTTCTCCATACCCCTAATATTTTTTGTTCCTCTTTTCCAATCTGTCTTTTTTGAGATGGTGCAACCAGGTCTGCACACAGTATTCAAGATGTGGGCATACCCTAGAATTATATAGAAGCAATTTGATATTTTTTGTCTTACGACCTTTCCATTTCCTAATGTTTCCCAGCGATCTGTTAGCTTTTTTGATTGCCTCTGCACATTGAATGGATGTTTTCAGAGAACTTATCCACAATGACTCCAATATCACTTTCCTCAGTGGTAACAGCTAATTTAAATCTAAAAAATTTGTATGTATAATTGGGATTATTTTTTCCAATGTGCATTACTTTGCATATATCAATACCGAATTTCATCTGCCATTTTGTTGCCCAGTCACTCAGTTTTGTGAGATCCTTTGTAACTCTTCTCAGTCTGCTTTGGAGATAACTGTCTTGAGTAGTTCTGTATCTGCAAATTTTGCCATTTCACTGTTTACTCATTTTCCCAGATATTTTATGAATATGTTGAATGTTACTGGTCCCAGTACAAACTCCTGGAGGACACCATTATTTACCTTTCTCCATTCTCAGAACTGACCATTTCTTCCTACACTTTGTTTCCTCTCTTATAACCAGTTACTGATGAGAGGACCTTCCCTCTTATCCCATGACAACTTCTTTTGCTTATGAGCTATTGGTGAGGATTTTGTCAAAGGCTTTATGAAAATCTAAGTACACTATATCCACAGGATCACCCTTGTCCACATGTTGGTTGACATCCTCAAAGCAGGACTGGCCTTTGGGATGGGTTGTATGCCCCCTCCCCCTCCCTCTAAGGCAGCCTGCCCAAGGGGGCTCTGTGTGCAGGATTTGGATTCCCACCTGACCAGCTGCTGAGAGCCATCTGGACTGATGGAGGAGGCATGGCAGTCACACATTAGAGCAGTAGCCTGGGGGTGAGGGAGAAACCCAAGCTGCAAGAGGCAGTTGGACAACCAGCCCTCAGAGCCAGGTAACTCCTCCAGAGCCCCTCCTTTGCCCTGCACCATGTGTGCAGCTGCTTCTGTTCCTGTCCCCCAATCCCACCATCTCTGTTGGTTCATCCCTAGAGTTACTCTTGACCACTCCAGACTGGGAGTGTCCTCCTGTCTGCTCTGCAGGGGTACAGGGGGTGATGGTGGCGTGTCCTCCTCTCCCAGACCTATGTACCCTATTTCCACTGAGCTGGAGTGACGGGATGGGGGAGGGGGGATCTGTGTGTGCTGCTACCTTCTGTGTCTGGAGCTGCTGGCAGCTGCTTGTGTCTGAACATGCCTAGTTCAGGCTCCTGACCCTGAGTGCTTTCTTAAAGAAAGAGCGCACTCACTCATTCAGGAACACACACACACACACACACACACACACACACACACACACACACACACACACACACACACACACACACAGAGTCCCCCGAACTCACACAGCAGGGCTTACTGCATCCAGGTTGCTTCTCCACTTGGGCTGTTGTTGGGGCTGACTGCAAGTTACCTTGGCCTGTTATTACAGGATGGCCCGAGTGGAGCTAATAGTGCACTGGCTTTGACCGACCAGGCTGGCTTGCAGCCACTGCGACTGGATAAAGTGAAGAGATAAGGTGGGCCTGCGAGTGTTACGTGCGGGAATAGAAAGCAGTAGTGTTTCCTGCCAGAGCCAGTTTGTTGATGTATACGCCCCCTGAGAAAGAGATGATGATAAAAATGAGTATGAGAATTTCTTTAGATGAGCAGTCTAACCTGCAGTCCTTTGCCTTGTAGGTGCCCAGGAACTCTCCACGCTGGAGCAGTGCCTGCTATGAACACTCATGGACAAGGTTGGAGGCTCTGGGACTGTTTGTAGGAGAAGGGACCTAAGCATTGATTCTTGCTTGCCTGCTTGGTTGCTGCAAATCACGTATTTAGTAACGCGTGAAGGCTGGGAAGCTTATTATGCTTTGGCAATAAAACCAGTTATATTTATAGGCCTGGTGTGGCTTTACTGAGTGCACTCAAGCTCCCCCTTTGGCACAACAGATGTGCTTAGGCATCAGGGGCTGCTGCTCTCCTGCACACCACTTACACAGCCCACAGGGAAAGTGACCTGGATGTAGGAAGCCCTGACATTGCTCCTTGATCCCCTCCTCACAGCCCCCTAGAGCTGTGGAGTGCAGAAGAGCAGCAGTCCAACGGGGGAGCGAGCAGCAATGCCAGCTGCTTTGTGCATCCAGGTCAATTTCCTCACATGGATGCAGGAGGGGGATGCAGGGGTTAGGGGCAAAGGAGGCACTGTGCAGGGGTTGGGGCATAGGAGGGTGCAAGGGTTGGGGTGTAGAAGGGGGGCAGGGATTGGTAGTGAAGGGGGTGTAGAGATTAGAAGTGCAGGAGGAGGAGCAGGCATTAGAGATGAAGGGGGCACAGTGCAGAGGTTAGGGGAGATAAATAACTTTATTTTGTGAGAACTAAGAAGTCCTACTGCTGCCCAAGAGTTTCCTCAGAGCCTCCTTGACTTCTTTGTTCCTCAGACTGTATATGATTGGGTTGAACATTGGAGTAATGACCGTGTAGAGCAAGGAGATTGCTCGGTTGGTGTCCACAGAACCACTGGAACCGGGCCTCATGTAGGTGATAAAGCAGCTGCCAAAGAACAAGGTGATTGTGATGAGATGCGAGGAGCAGGTGGAGAAAGCTTTGTGTCTCCCCTCAGCTGAGCGCATTTTCAGGATGGTGGAGAGGATGCAGATGTAGGAGGTGATGATCAGGACAAAGGGGAATATTATGAACACTACAGTGAGCACGGTGTTGATAACATCATTCAGGGACGTGTCTGTACTTGCCAGCTTAAGCACTGGAATAACATCGCAAAAAAAGTGCTCGATTTTATTTGACCCATGGAAAGATAACATGAATATAGTGACCGTTTGCTCAAATGCCACCACATTGCCTGCAATCCACACCACAGATGCCAATCTAATGGTGACTTTTCTGCTCATGATGAGGGAGTAACGCATGGGGTTGCATATGGCGACATATCGATCGTAGGACATTACAGCCAGCAGGCAGCACTCCGAGATGCCAAAGAGGAGGAAGAAATACATCTGGGTTGCACAGCCAAGGAAGGAGATGGTCTGACGCTCTGACAGGAGGTTGGACAAGGACTTGGGGATGATGACCGAGGTGTAGCAGATCTCCAGGACTGACAAGTTCCTGAGGAAGAAATACATGGGGCTTTGGAGCATCAGGTCAGTCACTGTGACAGCAACAATGAGGCTATTTGCTATCAGGATGATGAGGTAGATGAGTAAGACCAGGATAAAGAGAACGAGCTGCAGATGCTGGAGGTCCGAGAAGCCCAGAAAGATAAACTCAGCCACTGTACTTAAGTTTCCCTCCATATCTCTGTCCTGATGAGATCACATATGGATTCCAATACCTTAGGGTCTAGGATGGCATAAGTAGATAGAGTCACTGTTACAGGATCAGTGACATCCCTCTTCCCTTTCTCATCTCTCTGAGTGCACCCAACTCAAGTGTTTGGCATCTGCACCTTACTCGGCTCTGGGTGGAATCTTGTCACCCTTCCATTCTTAGAGAAGAACCCCGACACACAGCTCCATGTACCGACCCCTTATCACTTTGCAGGATTTGGTTTTGACCACCTGCGTCTCCTCTCTTTGGGAAGCTTGGAACAAAGCATTGGAGAAAAGAAAAGGATTTTAAAACAGCAAGCAGCCTGCACACAGATTTAGTCTCATCCATTCCTTTGCATCTCTACAAGGAAAGATAGAGCAGGGTTACCTTATCCTAGCTAGCCTAGATCCTCCTGTATGTCTGTGCAACTCTGAACCTGGTTCTCAGACAGACTCACTCTGTTCAAACTGGACTGGGTGCTCCCCACAAGTGTGAGTTATAACCACTATAGCTACTCGCTCTGACGTTGTCTCCGAATGAAACTTAAGTGTAAGCTCCCAAGCAATTGTTAGCCAGTCTCTTCTCTCTGCCCCTAGATGGGCAAGCTGGATCTGCTACCAGTTTCCTACCTAAGGCCTTGTCTACAGCTAAAATGTAAGTCAACTTAGGTACACATAAAACTTAACTATATTGCTCAGGGGTGTGAACAATTCACACCACTAGGAGACTAGTTAAGCCATCTTCAACCCCAGTATAGACACTGCTGGGCCAGTGGAGGAATTATTCTGTCATCCTAGCGACTCTCTCTCAAGAGGGTGGTTTTACTACAACAAAAGAAAACTCCCTTCTGTCGCTGTGGCCAGTATCAGCACTACAGCAATGTAGCTGCAGCACTGTAGCTGTGCTCTTGTAGTCTGAGACTGGCTGATCCAGGTACAATATTAATAATTATTACAGAGCACCCAAGTATTTGTCACAGCTTCCCTACCTCCCTCAGTCTTATTCCATTAATGACAATGAGATATGACACTTCTGAGGTACAAAATAATGGTGAGAAATGGATTTTAAAACAACAAACAGTTTAGAGGCACAGTTTGTCTTGTCTACTATTATATTTCACCATGAGCTAATTTAGATTGGCTTTCCTCTTAAATTACCAGAACACAACTGGACCAAGTTTATTTTCTCCTAAACTCTGAAGTCTGGGTTAGATGAGAGACAATCCTGTAGATTCAAGCATTACAGGTGTCTTTGAAAGTCACAGCCCTAATAGCCAGAGTCGATAGAGTGATAAGAGTCATTCCTTCAGATTAGTTAGCTTGGTAGAGATACATGATGCACAATACCTTTGAGAAAACAGAGAGATGAGGGACCGTTCTGCAGATTAGATAGATAAGAGTAAATTAGAGGGAATGATTAGATGAGAAGGAAAAAGAGACAGAAAGGCAGAGAGATTGCTCATTTTTTCCTTTCAATTCTGGAGATCGTTTAACTGAGAACTGCTTGGGATGATGCACATGTGGATGCAACAATAAAGAAGGAAAACACCACAATCTGTCTCATAAACCTTCCCAGCTGTGGCAAAGCCACTGTTTCTGAAAGTCACTTACCTCTGGAAGGGAAGCTTGTCTGCTACTGACCCTCAGAGGCAGGTCCTTTTTGTACTGTGCAGTGACCATTGGGATTAAATCTGCAGGGTTCTGTCTGACTCTGAGCACCCTGGACAATTAGCAATTACATTTCTGTTTTTTAAGCACACTGTCTCAGCAATACAGAACTGTCTTTAAACTTCAGAGATGGGCTGACCCAGATTACAGTTTCACTTGCACTTGTTGATTAAGATCAAGAATATGGGTTTATTGTGCAAACACTGACAGAAGACATCAACTTTATTAAGATGTGCATGTTGCAATAACGTCCTGATCCTTCAGACTGTACAATTTATCTCAGCTTCTCAATAATAAGTTCCTGTAGGATGTGGAATAAGGATAAAATAATTTCATCTTGAAATTTCCAAAGGAATACAATTGGTCTCTAGGCAAAAAGGTTATAGAAATAGCTACCAGTGATGACAAGAGATTAGATCATGGTGGAGCTGGGAGTCGTGTCATGCTACTCTGCGTTGGGACATGGTCTCCACTTCACCACAATTGCAACATCTCTCTGGGCACTAATTGCCCCATCATTCTGGCACTCTCAGAATAAATCTTAAAATGCCCGGGACCCCTTTCATCCCTAGAGGACAGAGTTCAGGTATATTGGCAAGGTGTGCATGTAAGGAAAATTCACAGCCATTTTCAGATTGTAGCTGACCTGTTGAAAGCCAAGGACAGCGTTCTTCAGGGATGTCAGCTCTTCACACCATGAATTTCTAGGTCTCCAGTTCAGATCTATCCCATTTTAGGAGTGACTCCAGTTCGTTACACCTACATGGTTGCTTCTGGGTCTTATATGTAATGAGTTTAGTGGGTCTCAGTCCAGCTCCCAGTGGACAAGTGTCCACAGGAGTGGTCCTAGACTAGCTGACAGCAACTGACACCCTAGGTGAACAATGCAATGAGAGCCTCCAAACCCCAAGGGCAGATCTAGGCTCAGGTTTTTGATAAAATGAGAAACATTTTTCCCCTTTTTTCCTTTTAATGTTTTTTAAATATTTTATTTATTTATTTATTTTTTAAACAGAGGCTTAATTATTTAGTTTGTCTGTTCCTCTGTCCAACTAATGTTTTTGAGATCAGATAAAATAGAGATACAAAATTTTCAGAATAGATTTGTACACGACACTTTGATGATATTTCAGTCCAATTTCAAATAAAAATGCATTAAAAATGTTAATTATTTTTTACTATTACAAATCCAAAACCATCCATTATGCTATCCTGCTTAAATTACCACTACCACCACTTCCAATATAGAAAGAAATAAGAAAACTGTTCAATGAACTTTAACCTGTATTTACAAAACACTGAATAAAAAACACTGTGCTCTTAAAACATGACTTTTCTTGCTTTAAGTTTTGCAAATTCAGTCACTAGTTCTTTGAGATCCAGTTTTCCAGCTATTTCATGCTCTATTGACATTGTGGCAAGTCCAACAAGTCTCTCTTGCACCATTGTTGAACTCAGATATGTTTTTTATTTTAACTTTAACTTTGAGAAGCTACATTCCCCACTAGCTAAGGAAACAGGCAAAGTTAAAAGAATACAGATGTAACCCAGATGTATTTCTTCCTCCTCTTTTGCATCTTGGAGTGCTGCCTGCTGGCTGTAATAGTGTTTGGAAAACTGTCTGTGAGTTTATTTTCACAAACAAACTTCAGCACTTCTTCAGGAGTGGAATGTCTGACAGCATCAATGTCTTTTGAATTTTCATGAGTCAATGCCAAATCCAGTTTTATACAAAATTTTCTTATCTGTTTTGCTGTTTTCTTTTGCAAGCTGTGGATATCATACAGAAAGCCAAATACTGACTCTAGCTGCTGAATCTGTTGAAATCTTTTGCAACCAAGTGAATAGTATTATCAAGGACTGTGAAGCAGAAATTCACTTTGAACCTTTGTTTTGGGTTCTGAATGGGTGTGTCTCATCCTTCATATGAAAACTGGTGTTTCTTTTGCCGAATGCAAACTGGTTCTGGTTCAAATTCTGCCAGAAAGTCTATTTCTTCAGCAAGCTTTAGAGAATATCCCAGTGTTCTTTCGAACCCTTCATCACTTCTGAATTCCTCCAGAATAGTTTTAGTTTGCTTCAGTTTTTGAATAGCAAAATGTATGTTTAAGTTCTTTTCTTGAAGCTGCTTACTAGTGAGGTTAATCTCGAAAAGGATATTATACCGCAAAATGAGTGAAGTCACAAATTAGAAATTGGAAAGGCCATTTGCAAGAGCTTCTGCATCTGAATGTGCCACATTGCCAGATGATCCAGTAAAGATAGTATCATCAGAAATTTCAATTATGGCATCATAAATTTTCCAAGTTCATAGCGAAGAGGTTTCAAAGCATCAGTGTGACTCTTCCATCTTGTCTGACTAAGTGGTTTTATAGTTAGAGAACTCACATGGTGAGTCAGAATTTTCCAGTGGAGTTTTGAGTCTGAGAAAAACACATAAACACCTTGCACCATGTCAAAGAAACTGCTTGCTTCCAAACATGATCTAGCAGTAGCAGCAGAGGAAGTGCAGGGAATGAAAAAGGCCCTAGGATTCATTTCCATCATTCTTCTTCGCACACCATTGTCTTCACCCTTCATATTACTCCCATTATCATAGCCTTGGCCACTTAAGTTTTCAACAGATAATGACATTGTTTCAAGCTCTTGTAGAATAGTTTCAGTTGTAAATGCTCCAGTCCTCTCCTTCAATGGCATGAAACCCCCAAAAATGTTCCTTTATGAGCACTTAAACATTATCTTTATCTGCAGACTTTTCCGTATCTACAAAATGAATGATCATCATTTGTTCAACATGACTCACATCTGGTGTACAGGCGAATATAATTGAAAAGTATTTTGCAGAATGGGCAGCTTCTACAAATTTCTTTTTAATGGCATTTGCTAGGATTTGAATCAGTTCATTCTGCATATTGTTTCCTAAGTAATGAACCTGTGTTTCATGATCAATTGATAACATTTATGTAGATGCTCCTTCATGACTGGACCAAACAAAGGTAGATATTTAACAAATATTAAAAATTTTCCATTACCTGGAGTGTATAATTTTTCATTTCTACCACAGCTGCTTAATGCTAACTTTTGCCCACTGAGAACTCTCACTGAAGCAATCAGAGGTACTAATGTTTGTTGTCAATATTCTTCTTTTTCCTTGATCACACGTAAATTTTCTTCATTGATAGTTTTTCTTTTTTTTCAATCATAATTCAAGTTCTTTTCAATTTTGAAAGCATTTCAAATGTTCTGTACCTTTCGTGTGAAGAGAGAATTGAAGATATGTTTTTCCAGTGCTTTGAACCATTTTCAGTCAGTGATGTACCAATTGCTTGATTTTTAAAATTTGTAGCAAAAGCAAAACACACAGTCCTTTGATACTGAATATTGTAACCAGTTCTGATGAATTTCTTCCCCATTAGTGAGTTTCCTCTTGTAATGCTGAGCAGATAATTTTCTTTCATTTGAAATTCAATAATGGCAAGTGCAAAGTACAACACTTAGGAAAATTCAAATGCACAACCACAAAATTGGGAAAACTAGCTAAGTGATGGTACTGCTGAAAAGAATCTTGGGGTTATAGTGGATCATAAATTGAATATGAGTCAGCAATGTGATGCATTTATTAAAAAATGGCTAATATCATTCTGGGGTTTATTAACATGAGAGGCAATTATTAGACATGAGAGGTAATTGTTCTACTCCACTCAGTACTGGTGAGACCCCAGCTGGAGTACTGTGTCCAGTTCTGCATACCACATTTCAGAAAAGATGTGGATAAACTGGAGAGTTCAGAGGAAAGCAGTAAAATATGAAGAAAAAAAAAGATTTAGAAAACCTGTCTCATGAGGAAAGGTTTAAAAATCTGGTCATGTTTAGTCTTGAGAAAAGAAAGACTAGGGGGAGGGGGAAGAGGTGTGTTTGAAAACAATCTTTAAATAAGTTGAGGGCTGTTGTTGAAGAAGACCGTGAACAAGTGTTCTTCATAGCCATTGAAGGTAGGACAAGAAGAAGCAGGCTTAATCTGCAGCAAAGGGGATTTAGGTTAGAAGTTAGGAAAAGCTTTCTAACTCTCAAGGTATTTAAGCTCTGGAAGAGGCTTCCAAGAGATGTTGTGGGATTCCCATCACTGGAGGATTCTAAGAACAGGCTGGACAAAGGGATGGCCTGAATATTCCTTCCGGATCTACATTTCTAATACTCTTATCCTCCTTTTAAAAGCCTGATGTTACCTGTGCTGTTCCAGAAGCAGATCAGGGACCTACTGCGACCTAGAGAGGCCCATTCTGGCACCTAGTTCCCTCCATGCTTCCTAAAAGGACTAATTAGCACCCACTCTGTGGCTGTCCCAGATTACTTAACCCTCCAAACCAGTTTATCTCTGCTGTTTAGCATTTTGGTGTCTCTATTGTGCTTGCCACAAAATTGGCCAGAATTTCAATGTCTCCTGCTTCAGCAGGACCTCCCTGAACACATATGATGATTCAGGGCCCTTTTTGGAACCCCCTCCAGTTTGTCTATGTCATTCTGGTAAGACAGTATGCAGCCTTGTTACAGACAAGAAATGGAGGCAGATAAAATATGAATTTACTTGCCCCAAGACACCCCAGTGATGGAGCAGGGAATTGATCTTTTCTGAAAGCAAACCTAATGCATTACCCACAAGCCTATTTTAAGTTTTTCCACAGTGAAGGAAGGAATGAAGTAACATTTTAGGTTTCCTGCATAATTGATATCTTGCCCGCATTTTGGGGCTTTATCACACATTGCATCCTTTGTTTAGACTTGGAGAAACAGAAGATATGCTATTGGATTAAGCAATTGATGGCTCTATGCCATATACCAGTACAAGCTTTGGGGGAAGGATTGCTCAGTGGTTTGAGCATTGGCTTGCTAAACCAAGAACTGTGAGCTCAACCCTTGAGGGGACCACTTAGGGATTTTGGGCTGAATCAGTACTTGGTCCTGCTAGTGAGAGATAGGTATATATCCATTTATTATTAAGTTGCATGTGTGAGAGTGTTTAAATTGCTCCATGACCTAGCAGAATTTCCTGACCAGGACTGTTTTGCACTCCATTGCTTTCAACAATACAGAACTCTTTAATGTAACAGTGTAATTATCACACCATTTCTTTCAAATGCATCTGATAGCTGTATTTACCATAGAATATTAGGGTTAGAAGGAACCTCAGGAAGTCATCTAGTCCAACCCCCTGCTCAAAGCAGGACCCAACCCCAGACAGATTTTTGCCCCAGATCCCTTAATGCCCCTGTCAAGGTTCCTTCCCCACTCTGAACTCTAGGGTACAGATGTGGGGACCTTCATGAGAGCCGCTAAGCTTAATTGCCATCTTAGATTTGGTTTTGCTGCCACCACCCAAATTATTTATGAGTCAAACTCTGTCTATCTTCCTCCCCCAGAATATCTGCCTCCCAAATACTATAACCCCTCCCTGAGTAGCCCTGAGAGACATCTCCACCAATTTCCTGATGAACACCGATCCAAACACTTGGATTTTAAAACAAGGAGAAATTTTGAATCTGCTGCATATTAAATTCATTGGCTGACCCCTGGTTCTTCTGTTTTGTGAAGGGGTAAAGAACATTTTTTTATTCACTTTCTCCACACCAGTCTTGCTTTTATAAACTTCTATCATATGCCCCCTTAGTCGTATCTTTGCTAAATTGAACAGTCCTAGACTTTTTAGTCTCTCCTCATATGGAATGTGTTCCATATCTTAATAGCTTTTGTTGCCCCTTATCTGTACTTTTCCCAATTCTGATATATATTTTCTAAGATAGGGTGACCAGAACTGCATGAACTATTAAAGGTATGGGCATACCATGCCTTTATATAATAGGATTATGATATTTTCTGTCTTATTTCTATCTCTTTCTTAATGGTCCCAATATAGTGTTAACTTTTTTGACTGCCAGGGCACACTGATTGGATGTTCTCAGAGAACTATCCACAATGATTCCTAGATCTCTTTCTTGAGTAGTAAGAGTTAATTTAGACCCTATCATTTTGTATGTACAGTTGGGATTACGTTTTCCAATGTGCATTACTTTGCACTTACCAACACTGAATTTCATCTGTCATTTTGTTGCCCAGCCGTCCAGTTTTGTGAGACTCCTTTGAAACTCTTCTCAGTTGGCTTTGGGCTTACCTATCCTGAATAATTTTATATCATCTGAAAACTTGGCCACCTCACTGTTTATCCCTTTTTTTCCATATCATTCATGAATATGTTGAAAAGCAATGATCCTAGTGCAGGTCCTTGGAAGACTCCACAATTTACCTCTCTTCACTGTGAAAAATAACCATTTATTCATAAGAATATACGAACATAAGAACAGACGAAACGTCCATCTAGCCCAGTATCTTGTCTTCCAACAGTGGTGAATGCCAAGTGTTCCAGAGAGAATAAACAGAACAGGTTATCATCAAGTGATCCATCCCCTGTTGCTCATTCCCAGGTTCTGGGAAACAGAGACTAGGGACACCATCTCTGCCCATCCAGGCTAATAGTCATTGATGGACCTATTCTCCATGAACTTATGTAGTTCTTCTTTGAACCTTTTCCAATTCCAATATATCTGTTTTGAGATGGGGCAACCAGATCTGCACACATTATTCAAGATGTGGACATACCATGGATTTATATAGAGGCAATATGATATGTTTTGTCTTATTACCTTTCCCTTTCCTAACAATTCTCGACATTCTGTTAGCTTTTTTGATTGCCTCTGCACATAGATTGGCTGTTTTCAGATAACTTATCCATAACTCCAATATCTCTTTCTTGAATGGTAACAGCTAATTTAAATCTAATCAATTTTTATATATAGTAGGGTTTATTTTTTCCAATGTGCATTACTTTGCATTTATCAATATTGAATTTCATCTGCCATTTTGTTGCCCAGTCACTACGTTTTGTGAGGTTCTTTGTAACTCTTCTCAGTCTGCTTTGGATTTAACTATCTTGAGTGGTTTTGTATCATCTGCAATTCTTTCCACCCCACTGTTTACCCCTTTTTCCAGATCATATATGAATATGTTGAATAGGACTGGACCCACTACAGACCCCTGAGGGCACCACTGTTTACCTTCCTCCATCCTGAAAACTGACCATTTATTCTTATCTTTTTTTCTATCTTTTAACCAGTTACCAACTGATGACAGAACCTTCCTTTTTATCCCATGACAGATTACTTTGCTTAAGAGCCTTTAGTGAGGGACTTTGTCAAAGGCTTTCTGAAATTCTAAGTACACTATATCTACTGGATCCCTTTGGCCCACATACTTGTTGACCAACTGAAAGAATTCTACTAGTTTGGTGAGGTATGATTTCCCTTTACAAAAAAAATGTTGACTTTCCCCTAACAAATAGTGTTCAACATATGTGTCTGACAATTTTGTTCTTTACTATAGTTTCAACCAGTGTGCTCAGTACTGAAGTCAGGCTTACCAGCCTGTAATTGCCAGGATCACCTCTAGAGATGCTTTTAAAAATTAATATCAAGTATCAGAGGGGTAGTCGTGTTAGTCTGGATCTGTAAAAGAAGCAAAGAATCCTGTGGCACCTTATAGACTAACAGACGTTTTGGAGCATGAGCTTTCGTGGGTGAATACCCACTTCGTCAGATGGATGTAGTGGAAATTTCCAGGGGCAGGTATATATGTGCAGGCAAGCTAGAGATAATGAGGTTAGTTCAATCAGGGAGGATGAGGCCCTGAAGTTTTTTGTTGATCTGGGTACACGTCTGGCTTTGTTGATCTGAGGTACAACCGCATCTGCTCTAACCCCTTAGACAGAGACCAACACCCTACAAAATCTCCACCAAGCATTCTCAAAACTACAATACCCACACGAAGATATAAGGAAACAGATCAACAGAGCCAGACGTGTACCAGAAGCCTCCTACTGCAAGACAAACCCAAGAAAGAAACCAACAGGACTCCACTGACCATCACATACAGTCCCCAGCTAAAACCTCTCCAACGCATCATCAAGGATCTACAACCCATCCTGGACAATGATCACACACTTTCACAGGCCTTGGACACCCATAGATCATCTGGCATGGGAGGACAATAAGAGACAATGTTATGGGAACAGAAGAGAATCAGGGGGTCAAGGGGAGAAAGAAGGTCACACAGGAACCTCTAGCTTGGGGGTAAAAATTGGGGACCCTGGATTGTGGGGAGGAAGAACAAACAGAATTGTTGACAAAAGTCTATGGTTGTTGCAGGCAATCCTTGAAATAGAGGGGGATGGGAGAGTGACACACAGGGAGCTCCTGAGAGTGCCGGTAAGTTGCAAAGGAGGGCTACTAGGATGATCCAAGGAATGGAAAACCTACTTTATGAGAGAACACTCAAAGAGTTTGGTTTGTTTAGCCGAACCAAACGAAGGCTGAGGGGAGATATGATTGTTCTTTATAAATACATCACAGGGATAAATATCAGAGAGGGAGAGGAATTATTTAAATTAAGCACCAATGTGGACACAAGAACAAATGGATATAAACAGTCCATCAACAAGCCTAGGCTTGACATTAGACAAAGGTTTCTAACCATCAGAGGAGTGAAGTTCTGGGAGAGCCTTCCACAGGGAGCAGTGGGGGCAAAAAACAACTTGTTTCAAGATTGAGCTTGATAAATTAATGGAGGGGATGGTAAGATAGGACTGTCTTTAATCATTCTTGTGGCTCTTCTTGATAACCTCTCCAGTTTATCAAACATCCTTCTTTAATTGTGGACAGCAGAACTGATTGGACATAAGAATATAAAAACTGCCATAAGGATCAGACCAATGATCCATGTAACCTAGGATTCTGTCTCCAACAGTGGCCAGTTCCACAGCTTCAGGAAAAGTGTACAGAACAAGACTACTGTGGAGAGACTCCCCCTGTCTTTCCTTCCTGGCTTCTGTCAGTGAGAGGTTAAGGTTGCCACAAGCATGAGTTTACATCCCTTGTCCATCTTGTGTAATAACCATTGATGGACCCACAGTACAACCCTCCATTATCCAGCTCTCCATATTAACTGAACATCCAGTGCACACAGGTCCAGAAGTGGGCAATATCGCCTGTGTCTGCTGGATGGTGCTGCAGCCTAGGGGTTCTGGAACAATTTTTATAGTAGGGGTGCTGAGAGCCATTGAACCAAACTGTAAACCCTGTATAGGATGGAAACCACTTCAAGCCAGGAGGTGCAGCAGCACCCCCATCACCCCTACTTCCAGCATCTATTTTTTGTTATCCAATCTGGCCCAGTCTCATTAGATCAGAAAAACAGGGTGATGTTATATTTTCTATAAACTTAACTTGTTCTTTTTTTTGTCCACGGTTACACTTTTGACCATCACAAAATCCTCTGACAATGAAATCCATGGGTTGACTATACGCTGTATCAAAAATATTTTCTCTTGTTCGTATTAAATGTGTTGCATATTAATTTCATTGGGTGACTTGTGCTTTTTGTATTGCCGGAAATAGTAAACAACATTTCACTATCCACTTTTTCCACGTCATTCATAACTTTATAGACCTCTATCATCTCACCTTTAATTGTCTTTTCCTAAAATAAGCTGCCCTAATCTTTTCAGTTTCTCTTGATATGGAAGCCATTCCACACCATTGATTATCTTTATTTCCCTTTTCCAAACCTTCTCCAGTTCCACTATGTCTTTTCTGACATGAGATGACCAGAACTGGACAAAATATTCCGGCAACAGTTGCATCAATGCCAAATACAGAAGTAAAATAATCTTTATACTCCTTCTCAAAATTCCCCTGATTATACTGGCCACAAACAAATTAGATATTTGGCCACAGTGCCACACTCGGACTTCATGTTCAGATAATTATCCACCATGATCCCCAAATCTTTTGGGGTGGTCTAATAGAATAGAATTAGAATCTGGTCCCCAATTTTACATATAATACAGATAAGATTTCCACAACCACCTACAAAATGAAGAAGTCTGTCTCTCCTTAATTACCCCACCTTTTCTGAATGTGAACACTGAAGACTCAGTTATCGACATTTCACTGCTCCTTCAATAAATATTTTTATGCTACATGAGAAACATATGCTTTTTTCAACATATTCACCATGGCTCTTTTCACCTCCTTGTTTTTCAGACTGTAGATGATGGGGTTTAACATGGGGGGTCAAGATGCTGTACTGGATGGACACCAGCATATCCAGACCCTTGAAGGAGACTGAGCTGGGTCTCACATATCGAAAGGAACCTGTCCCAAAGTATAAAATGACGATGAGAAGGTGGGAGCTGCAGGTGGAGAAGGCTTTACGCCTGCCCTCCATGGAGTGTATTCTCAAGATGGTGGCAATTATGTGAATATAGGAGACCAGTGTGAGCAGGAAGGAGCTGGATCCAAATATTGCAATGGAGGAAAGGAGCACCACTTCATTGCTGAAGGTCTCAGTGCAGGACAATACCAAGAGTGAAGGGAGCTCACAGGTGAAATGGTTGATTTCACTGGGACCACAGAAGTGCAATTTTAGCAGAGGAATAATATTTACCAGAGTATCTATAAATCCAATGATCCATGCACCCATCACTAGCTGTTGGCAGAGTCGTTTCTTCATTGTTTCTGTATAATGCAGTGGGTCGCATATGGCAGCATATCGGTCATAAGCCATAGCTGCAAAAGTGAAAATTTCAGCACCAGATGACAAAATAATAAAGAACATTTGGTTAATGCAGCCATTGGCAGAAATGGTTTTCTTCTCTGTTAGGAAGTTTTCCAGCATCTTGGGGACAATGGTGGAGGAATAGCAGATATCAACAAAGGATAAATGGGACAGAAAGAAGCGCATGGGTGATTGAAGATGGGGATTGACCTTTATCACCAACATGATAAGCATGTTCCCCAGTAAGATTATTACACAAATAACGAAAAATACGAAAAACAGGAAAACCTGGAGCTGTGAGTCACTGGAAATTCCAAAGAGAATAAATTTGGCCACAGTGGTTTGATTGTCCATTATTCTTCAGCAAAACAGTGACCTGTGAGAACAGAAAAAAAAAAAGAAAAAAACAGTAATACAAACCTAATTTATATACACAGAAATGCACTGAGTGGATAAACTCTAATAAATAGGTAATCGAGACACAGAGACAGACGGATTTGAGAAAGGCAGAATGTATTTTTGACTGCTTTATTTATCTGACATGTGTCCAATTTCCAAAGTAAAGTTCTCAACATATCGATAGGGAAAAAATAGGGGAATAATGAACTTCTTAAGCAGAGAGTTGAAAGTTGATAGATTGAGCTTTTCATTTGCCCTGTAGTGTAAGATAGATAGATAGACAGACAGATAGACAGATAGATAGATAATGTATGGATGTATAAGAACAGATAGATAAATCTTTATTACAGCTGTTTAATTAACTGGGAAGAGATCACAAATCTGTGAACATTTTCAAATGATTTTCAGTACATTAATTTTCAAAAGCCTGGGAGTCTGAGTCTATAAGAATATATTTAAAATTTTTCCCATAGAAATTCTGTCTCAGATTTTTCATTTGTCATCTTCTCTTCAAAACAAAAAAAGTATTTTTTTTAAATTTCAACAGATCCCATATATCTAGGATGATCAATGAAAATTGACACTGCAATAGAAAGCATAAACTAACAAAACTACCAAACAAAGAGAATTGCAAAATCCTAAAGAGAGAAGAAGAAGAAGAAGAAGAAGAAGAAGAAGAAGAAGAAGAAGAAATGTAAAAGAGAAATTCAATAAATAATCACAACATCCAGAACCGTAAAAATGGAATTTAAAAAAAAACGAAAAAAAAAACCCCACAAATTTCTCAATTTTGTGGAAGCTTACATTTTCAAATTAAAGAATATTTTCAATGGAAGTTTGTGCAGATAATTTGGCTTTCAAAAATATAAAGAATATATAGGCTAACAGGAACAAAATAAAAAATATGAACAAACAAACAAAACCTCACCCAATTTCTATACACCGATCCGACGAAGTGGGTATTCACCCACAAAAGCTCATGCTCCAAAACGTCTGCTAGTCTATAAGGTGCCACAGGATTCTTTGCTTCTTTTACAGATCCAGACTGACATGGCTACCCCTCTGATACTATACAGAGATCCAAGGTTATGTGAAATTTTAACTCTTCTCCTCCAGCATACCTATTTATGTGGGTGTAGGTAATACAAATCATTTGTTTAAGACTTGAAACTGTTTAAATATGTTCTTGTTGCCTCTGGGTCAAGGTCCCTGGAGTTTCTCATGCTGGCACTTTTCTCATTCAGTAGTCAATCAACGCTTTATGGCCCGTAAGTTAGGAAGCATTAAATGAAGTTATATGACTTGCCTTATATTTGATATATTTGTTTAGAAAATGGGTCCTATTCCCAGTGTAGCTCCACTGAAGGGAATAGACCAGAATACCAGTAGTGTAAACAGATGCAACTCTACTGAAATCAACTGAGGCTAAATCCTCAGTTGGTGTAAATCATTGTAGCTCCATTGAAGTCAGTGCTTATCATGGCTCTAATGAATTAAACAGATCATCCTCACAACAGCTGAAGACCTCACCCTATAGTTGCAATGTTTATTAAATATAGAGGTTGTGATTTTTAAAGTGACCAAAGGGATTTAGACACACAACTCTCATTAAAAGTCATTGGAATTTTAGTCTCTAACTCCTATAGGGTTCCTATAACAACTCCTAGCCAAAAAGCCAGATTTTTAAAGGTATTTTGGCCCCTAATGGATTATCAGAAGCATGTAGGTTCTTAACTGCTATTGCAATCAATGCATTTTAGATACTTAGGTGCTTTTGTACTTCTCTCTAGGTGCCTAAATATCTCTGAAAATCTGGCTTTAAGCATCCAATGAAAATGAAATCTCTCTTGAATGCTGAAATTTGAACATCATAATGGGCTACAGACCAAGTATTAGTCACTAAAATTATTCATGTGTCTTTAGCACTTTGTTTGTTTGTTTGTTTGATAATAATTTGGTGCTAATATTTGTGGCTTCATTTATCTAGAGCCCACATTCCAAGGGTAAAAGTTAGACACAGCTTGATACCCTGTTGTACAGTTCTGCACTGATCTGAATTATGGGTCCCTTACTCCTACTGTTCAGTAGTTAGTCACCACCCTGAAGTTACGAAGGCTCATCAATGTGAATAAGGGGTTTTCAACCATCATTAAGAAAATGCATACACATAAGAGGGAAAATTAAAGTATGCATGTTAATTCATAATATTTGAGTGCTCTTCAATACTCTAACATTTTTCCCCACGGAATTTCCAAACAGGGAGTGTGGGTATAGACAGACAGATGGATGGACAGACAGAAAGACAGACACACACACAAACATATGAGAAGAGTACATGTTTTCAATATTGGTATAGAAGGGTACAACTTGCTCAGGAAGGACAGGAAGGGAAAAAAGGGAGGAGGTGTTGCATTGTATATCAATGATATATACACTTGCACTGAGGTTGAGATGGAATAGGACACAGACTGGTTGAAAGTCTCTGAGTGAGGTTAAAAGCCCTAAAAACAAGGGTGCTGTTATGGTAAGTGCTTATTTTAGATCACCTAAAGAGGAAGAAGAAATGGTTGAAGCCTTTTCTAAACATCTAACAAAATCATCCAAAGCACAGGACTTGGTGATGATGGGGACTTCAACTACCCAGACATCTGTTGGGAAAATAATACAGCAGGACACAGATTGGAGGCAATTTTCTTTATTTCAGAAGATGGAAAAAACCGCTAGGGGAGAAGCTGTTCTAGATTTGATGTTGACAATTAGGGAGGAACTGGCTGAGAATTTGGAAGTGGAAGGCAGCTTGGGCGAAAGTGGTAATGAAATGATAGAGTTCAGGATTCCAAGGAATGTAGGCAGGAAAACAGCAGAATACAGTTAATGGATTTCAAGAAGGTAGACTTTAGCAAACTCAGGGAGTTTGTAGGTAATATCCTATGGGAAGCAAGTCTAAAGGGGAAACAGTTCAAAAGAATTGGTAGTTTTTTAAAGAGACATTATTAAGGGCATACAAGCAAACTATCGCACTGCATAGGAAATATAGGAATAATGGCAAGAGACCACGCTAGCTTAACCAGGAGATGTTCAGTGATCTGAAACTCAGAAAAGAGTCCTACAAAAAGTGAAAACTAGGTCAAATTACAAAAGATTAATATAAAAAAACAACACAAGCATGTAGGGACAACATTAGAAAGGCCAAGGCACAAACCTCACCATCTTCCACTCAGGGGGCAAATCATATTTCTTTTTTTTTTTACTTAAGTAATATAAACACATGACATAGAATGTGTGTGTGTATGTATACATCACAACACAATTTCTTCCTGGAGAAAGGAAAGAAGAAACATATGACATATGCTAGTCATGTCACTTAGCATCTTTCTACATGCTACTGTGATGAGGGCTGCATGAGAACTTGAATAGAATAGAATAGAATAGAATTCAGGTGTATATGAGCACAAATCACAAGGCCATGGAGAATCAGATTCTCTGTGTTCATATCACCAAGTGATTCAGTTTGGGTCATATCACAAGAACGTTTGGATTGGAAGGGTCATTAAAATGGGATAGTCAAAGAAAACTAAGATAGCTAGGAGCTCAGTTCCCATTGACTTGGAAAATTCCAATCTCATCCATCTTTTGTCAAAGGGAACGTACAATAGTTGATAAAGGCCTTATCTAAAGCCCAATGAAGTCTTTACATTTTCTTTTAGGGATTCAGGATCAGGCCATAAACAAAGGAGCCAGAAATACTTGCTGAATTGGTAATTTGGAACTAGTGGCTGATGTGACAAATTTCACCTGCTTGTCCATAACTTTCAAATAAAAATGTGTATTGTGACAGTGTCAGGCCAGATGGTTACAAGAGAGTGGTCGAAGTTAGATACATTAGCTCCAGGTTAAGCAGGTCCCTTTTCCTTGAGTAAGATAACAGGGACTATTCCAGAACACTTAGGAACTTTCTAGAACTAATTAAGGCAGACAGGCTAATTAGGAAGCCTGTAGCCAATTGGGACGTTACTAGAATTAATTAAGGCTAATCAGGACACCTGGTTTAAAAAAGCTCTCACTCCAGTTAGTGAGTTGTGCTTAAGGAACTGGGAGTGAGAGGACATGCTGCTAGAGGACTGACGAATACAAGCATTAATAGACATCAGGAGAAAGATCCTGTGGTGAGGACAAAGAAGGTGATGGGAGGAGGCCACGAGGAAGTAGCCCAAGGGATTGGAGCTGTCTTATGGCTGTTCCAGAAGGACACTCCAGACAGCTGCAGTCCACAGAGGCCCTGGGCTGGAACCCAGGGTAGAGAGTGGGCCTGGGTTCCCACTAACACCTCCCAACTCCTGGTCCAACACAGGAAGATCTCTGAGGCTAGCAAAATCTGCCAATAAGCACAGGACCTACCAAGGTAGAGGAGGCACTTTATCACAGTATTCATTGTTCAAAGATAATTCATGAGAAATCTGATTGGACTGCACACTGTACACTTCGTTGCGTTTGTCTGCTGAACTGTACACACAATGAGAGAATAGAAGAATAAGCTTCTACCTATGTTATGCATTGGCAACAGGAGGGGGCACCAGAAAGCTACTGCTGCTGGCAGCACCAAATGAACATATTGTGGGCCTGATTTTCCTTCTGCTTACGCCAGTGGAAATCAGGCTTTGACAGTTTTCAGTTTTCAACAAAATCCATAGGCTTCTGCCCACTGATGCTGAGAACATGCCTGGAAATTTTGGAATTGATCATATGTGATTTTCAAAAGTTATCACATTACAGACAGACTGACAGATGAGAAATGCCATCGAGTTAACTATAAGGCCTTGCTTCAATCATTCTGTAAGATGCATGTTACCTAACACCTAGAATGAGTTTTTTCCCCAATATAAATACTCTATATTTCACATTCAAAATTCCTCTGCCATGAACTTTCTCCAATACTTGCTTCAAATTTACTTTTTGGTAGAAAATATCTGCTAGCGAGAGATCTAATTCAGTTATTTCTCTTGTTCTTATTGGTTAGCATTTTCAAATAAATCTAAGGGTATGTCTACACTACAAAATTAGGTCGAATTTATAGAAGTTATTTTTTAGAAATCATTTTTATACAGTCGATTATGTGTGTCCCCACACAAAGTGCTCTAAGTCGGCGGACTGCATCCACGGTACCGAGGCTAGCGTCAACTTCTGGAGCGTTGCACTATGGGTAGCTTTGCATAGCTATCACACAGTTCTCGCAGTCTCCGCTGCCCATTGGAACTCTGGGTTGAGATACCAGTACCTGATGGGGCAAAAACAGTGTCAAAGGTAGTTCTGGGTACATGTTGTCAGGCCCTCCTCTCTCTCCCTCCTTGAAAGCAACTGCAGACAATGGTTTCGCTCCTTTTTTCATGGATTACCTGAGCAGATGCCATACCACGTCAAGCATGGAGCCCCGTCAGCTCACCATCACTGTATGTCTCCTGAGTGCTGGCAGACACGGGACTGCATTGCTGCACAGCAGCAGCTCATTGCCTTTTGGCAGGAGACATGGTGCATTACGATTGGTAGCAATCGTCAGTCGTATATCTGGGTGCTCTTTTAGCCGACCCTGGTGAGGTCGGTCAGGGGCACCTGGGCAGACATGGGAGTGACTCAGCCAGGTCATTCCCATCTTTTGCTGAGCACCCAGGAAATGACGATGGCTAACACTCGTACTGCACCATCTTCTGATGAGCAGCCAGCAGATGATGATGGCTAGCAGTCATACTGCACCGTCTGCTGCCAGCCTAAGATGTAAAAGATAGATGGAGCAAAACAAGAAATTGATCAGATTTGTTTTGTGAAATCAAAGTCCAGCTAAACCCAGGGTTTTGAGTTCAGTCCTTGAGGGGGCCATTCTGTGTAACAATTGTTTGTGTTTCTCCTTGATGTAAAGCCATCCCTTTTATTGATTTAATTTCCTGTAAGCCATGTCGTCAGTTGCCCCTCAGAGCAATGGCAGACAATTGTTTAGCGCAAAACCGGGCAAGGAGCCGACAGTAGCGTGGTGACGAGAGGGACATGGTCACAGACATCTCACAAAATACGGGCCGGGCAATGTGCCTCGGCAATGTGCACATCATGCTGATGAGCTCTGCATGAGCTCTTCAAACACACTGGCCAAACAGAAAATGAAATTCAAAAGTTCATAGACTTCTTCCTGTCTACCTGGCCAGTGCATCTGAGTTGAGGGTGCTGTCCAGAGCGGTCACAATGGAGCACTCTGGGATAGCTTCCAGAGGTCAATACCGTCAAATTGCGTTCATGTTATCCCAAATTTGAGCCAGCAAGGCTGATTTCAGCGCTAATCCCTTTGTCTGAGATGGACTAAAGAAATTGATTTAAAAAGCCCTTTAAGTGAAAAAAAGGGCTTCGTTGTGTGGAGGGGTCCAGGCTTAAATCAAGGTAATGCTGCTAAATTAGAGCTAAAGTCATAGTGTAGACCAGGCCCAAGACACCTATGGACCCAAAATCCTAACACCTAATACCTTTGTAAATTCCAACCATTAGCCTTACTATAATTCATGCACGGTTGCCCTTGTATTTATTGTTATTATTTGGATTGTTGATTTGGTTTTTCAGATGAGGCTAGGGGAAATAAGTGCTCAACTTCAATTGAATTTCACTGGGATCTGGGCACCTAGTGACAGATTTTTAAAGGCGCTTTGCTGCCTACATGGAAACTAGGAACATAGATACTTTTGAAAACCTACTAAGAAATATTAGCTCCAAGTCCTTTATTGTCCTTTGAAAAGCCCTGTCAGTATCATTCTCTTTTAATATTTGTAGGCCTGATAGCATCCAGAGTCCCGATCATATTTGGGGTCAGTTTGTTCTAGATGTTGAACATCTATGAAGATAGACGTGGTCATGGCAATTGAACATAAACAGATTGGAAGTAAATTTATCACAAATATCTTGTAGGAAATTTTTTTTTTTAGTTCAAACTGCAAAATTCACGAAAAGTCTCATACTCTAGCTGTTCTATCACCCATTTTTCCTCTACAAGTTTTACATAAAACTGGAGGCAATGATCTATTCTGATTAGAGCAGAAAACAATCTACTTGTTCACTTTTATGTAATTTCTCTCCAATTAAACTAATAGGATGGAAAGATGAGTTTCGGAGAACATATCCCAAAAGAAAAAAGCATACTCCAAATAATTGGTTGGGAGCATTTGTCTCAGAAGATCTGCCCCCTTGTTCAGATGTGCGCTATATATACAAATTAGATCCATTTCCACTAAAATACCATAATGTATTTTCAAGGAAACGAGTTTCTCAGATAGATAGATAGATCGATAGATAGAATGTATATTTGTGATAGAATTTGTTTCTTCATCTCTCATTCAACACTTCAGAATACTGAAGGACAAGCATTAACATTTCACTTCCTGTTGTTAACAGGTGAGTTTCTTTTATGTTTTGGATCTATTTATTATTTTACATTTCTTTTGCCTGGCAGTGAGCATAATCGTGAGAGGTCTTGAATCCATAATTGTTCCACTCATGACCTGGCAGATCTTCAGTGCAATCATTAAGAACAAAGAAGCTCATTTGTGTTGATAAAGTGTTTTCAACAAAAGGTTAAACGTTTTGCCACCTTGTAAAGGACCATCTATCTATCTATCTACTTCTTTCTTGCTCACCTCCTCAGCCAGGATGAGATTTCACAAAGTGCTCAAAGGCCAGATTGGTAAAGGTATGTAGGTTCCTAGTGGAATTTTCAAAAGTTACCTAGGCACCCAAAGTTGTAGGTACCTAGGTGCTTTCAAAAATCTCACTTGGCATCTATATACCTTTAAAAATCTGGCCCTAAGTTATTTAGGAGTACAAGTCCCATCAAAATTTCAAAATTCCACCCCAGATGAATTAGTGATCTAATCTGCAGTCACTCATCCATAGTCACATATCCCAGATTCTTTTAAAACATCATTTAGGGTACAATGGTTTATTTCCATTCACCTGATCCCCAGCATAGCTCCTTCACATATCCCATCAGTGTAAACTTTCTTGTGAGACTCTATCTTTATATATCATGAGGTTTTATTTTAAAGCTTGCTTGTCTGAAAGGCATAGTGGTCTTGTGAATCGGGCATTAGACTGTGAGTCAGAAGACCTGATTCTCATTCCCTGCACTGTGCTTTGTGGTAGTGATTTACCCTTAAACTCTGCCTCTCCCTTTGTCGTTAGTATAGACTGTAAGGAATTCAGGGCATGGATTGTCTCTCACTTAGTGTATGTATAGTGCCTGAAACCACGGGACCCTGAGCTCATTTGTGGCCATTAGATGTTAGGGAAAAAATAATGGCAAATGTCACTTGCTCCTTCATTTCCAGGCAGAATGGTGGAGCAGTATTGGCTCAGAGACTTGAAGCTATAGCTGGCAACAGAATTATGGGGGGTTCCAGTTCTATCAATGGATAAAGAGAGTGAAATTCATATCCTGATGTGTCCAAGTGAATCAACAAAGTCTTTGATTCAAGTTCTAAAACATAAAATAAATATCTCTATGTTTTTCAACTTGTACATTTTCAGGTTTGAAAATAAATACCGTTATTTATTTAGACTCTACCTGATAAACCAGGCACATTCCCCATAATAATAATAATAAGAAGAAGAACAATAATAAGAAAAACAACAAGGAGTCCAGTCACACCTTAAAGACTAACAGATTTATTTGGGCATAAGCTTTCCTGGGTAAAAATCCCACTTCTTCAGATACATGGAGTGAAAATTACATATGCAGGCATTATTATACTGACACATGAAGAGATGGGAGATACCTAACAAGTGGAGAACCAGTGTTGACGGGGCCAATTCAATCAGTGTGGATGTAGTCCACTCCCAATAATTGATGAGGATTGGACTACATCCACTACATCCACATCAGTGCCAGGAGAGGGAAAGCAGCAAAGAGTCCTGTGGCACCTTATAGACTAACAGACGTATTGGAGCATGAGCTTTTATGGATGATTACCCACTTCGTCGGATACATGTAATGGAAATTTCCAGAGGCAGGTATAGGCAGGAGAGGGAAAGTTGCTTTTGTAGCGAGCCATCCACTCCCAGTCCTTATTCAAGCCCAAAATAATGGTGTTAAATTTGCAAATGAATTTTAGTTCTGCAGTTTCTCTTTGAAGTCTGATTTTAAAGGTTTTTTTTTTTTGTTCAAGTATGGGTACTTTTAAATCTGTCATAGAATGTCCAGGGACATTGAAATGTACTTCTTCTGGCTTTTGTATGTTACCATTCCTGATGTCAGATTTGTGTCCATTTATCCTTTTATGTAGAGACTGTCCAGTTTGACCAATGCATATGGCAGAGGGGCATTGCTGACACATGATGGCATATATCATGTTAGTAGATGTGCAGGTGAATGAGCCCCTGATGGTGAGGCTGATCTGGTTAGTTCCTATGATGGTGTCGCTAGAGTAGATATTGGGACAACATAGGCAATGAGGTTTGTTACAGGAATTGGTTCCTGGGTTAGTGTTTCTGTGGTGTGGTGTGCAGTTCTTAGTGAGTATCTGCTTCAGGTCCGAGAGCTAACTGTAAGTGAGGACTGGTCTGCCTCCCAGGGTCTGTGAGAGTGAGGGATTATTTTCCAGGATAGGTTGTAAATCATTGATGATGTGCTGGAGAGGTTTTACCTGGTGGCTGTATGTGATGTCCAGTGGTGATCTGTTATTTTTCTTGTTGGGCCTGTCCTGTAGTAGGTGACTTCTGGGTACCCATCTGGCTCTGTCAACCTGTTTCCTCACTTCCCCAGGTGGGTACTGTAGTTTTAAGAATACTTCATAAAGATCTTGTAGTGTTTGTCTCTGTCTGAGGGATTGGAGCAAATTCAGTTGTATCTTAGGGTTTGGCTGTAGACAATGGATCATGTGATGTGTCCTGGATGGAAGATGGAGGCATGTAGGTAAGGATAGTGGTCAGTAGGTTTCTGGTATAGGGTGGTATTTATGTGACCATCACTTATCTGCACTGTAGTGTCCAGGAAGTGGATCTCTTGTGTGGACTGGTCCAGGCTGAAGTTGATGGTGGGGTGCAAAATGTTGAAATCCAGGTGGAATTCTTCAAGGGCCTTCTTCCTGTGGCTGCATATGATGAAGATGTCATCAATGTAGTGCAAATAGAGGAGGGGCGCTAGGGGATGAGAGCTGAGGAAGAATTGTTCTAAGTCAGCCATAAAAATGTTGGCATACTGTGGGGTCATATGGGTACTCATAGCAGTGCCACTTACGTGAAGGTATAAGTTGTCCCTAACTCTGAAATGTTTGTGGGTGAGGACAAAGTCACAAAGCTCAGCCACTAGGTGTGCTGTGGCCTCATCAGGGATACTGTTCTTGACAGCTTTTAGTGCATAATCATGTGGAATATTGGTGTAAAGAGCTTCTACATCCATGGTGGCTAGGATGGAGTTTTCAGGAAGATCACCAATGCATTGTAGTTTCCTCAGGAAGTCGGTGGTGTCTCTAAGATAGCTAGGATTGCTGGTAGCATAGGGCCTGAGGAGAGAGTCCAAATAGCCAGATAATCCTGCTGTAAGAGTGCCAATGCCTGAAATAATGGGATATCCAGGGTTTCCAGGTTTATGGATCTTGGGTAGCAGAATACCCCTGGTCGGAGCTCTAGGTTGTGTCCATATAGATTTGTTATTGAGCAGATAGTGTAGGTTTTTTTGGTACTCCTCAGTGGAATCAGAGGATAGTGGCCTGTAGAATGTGGTATTGAAGAGTTGCCTGGCACCCTCCTGTTCATAATCCCACCAGTTCATTATGACTACAGCACCTCCTTTGTCAGCCCCTTTGATTATAATGCCAGAGTTGTTTCTGAGGCTGTGGATAGCATGGCTTTCTGTACAGCTGAGATTATGAAGCAAGTGATGCTGTTTGTTCACAATTTCAGCCTGTGCATGTCTGCGGAAGCACTCTGTGTAGAAGTCCAGTCGGTCATTTCGAACATCAGGAGCAGTCCATGCAGAATTCTCCTTCTTGTGGTGTTGGTAGGAGGGTTCCTGTGGGTCAGTGCACTGTTCGGTGGAGTGTTGAAAATATTCCTTGAGTCAGAGATGATGAAAATAGGCTTCCAAATCACTGCAGACCTGTATCATGTTCGTAGGGGTGGTTTTGCAGAAAGAGAGTCCCCAAGATAGGACAGACTCTTCCGCTGGGGTAAGTGTGTGGTTGGATAGATTAACAATATTGTTGGGTGAGGTAAGGGTACCTCTACTGTAGCCCCCGTAGCATGTAGGAGTTTAGATAGTTTACTGTGCTTTTTCCTCTGTAGAGAAGTAAAGTGTGTATTGTAAATACCTTGTCTTGTTCTTCTAAAGTCCAGCCACATGGAAGTTTATGTGGAAGGTTCGTTTTGTATGAGAGTCTCCAGTTTTGAGAGCTCATTCTTGATCTTCTCCTGTCTGCTATACAGGATGCTGTTCAGGTTGTTCCTCAGTTTCTTTGAAAGTGCATGGCACAGTCTCTCACCATAGTCAGTGTAGTGTGTCAATTGCAATGGATTTTTTACCGTCAGTCCATTTGGTATGATGTCCATCTGTTTGCACTTGGAGAGGAAGATGATGTCTGTCTGTATCTGTGTGAGTTTTTTGATGAGGTTGATGGATTTCTGTTTCATATGGCTAAATTCAGTGCCTTGCAGAAATAAAATCCATTTTACAAATGTAACACCATTAATTTGGGCTTGAATAGGGACTGGGAGTTGTTGACTCACTACAAAAGCAACTTTCCCTCTTCTGGCATTGACACCTCCTCATCTATTGTTGGGAGTGGACTACATCCATCCTGAATAAATTGGTCCTGTCAACACTGGTTCTCCACTTGTTAGATATCTCCCTTCTCTTCACGTTTCAGTAGAATAATGCCTGCACCTATAATTTTCACTCCAGGCATCTGAAGAAGTGGTTTTTTTACCCAGAAAAGCTCATGCCCGAATAAATCTATTAGTCTTTAAGGTGCCATCTGATTCCTTGTTGTTTTTGTGGATACAGACTAACATGGCTACCCCCGATACTTGACATGATGCAAGGCACTGAATTTAGCTATATGATAGATAAAAAAAACAGTACAGTATCTTGAATTGCACCTCAAAGTGTAGATTGTACACAGTATGTGCAAGGACAGATCTTCAGTTGGTGTAAAGCAGTATGGCTCCATTTATTTCAGTAGAGTTATGATGATTTACGTCAGGCGAGGAACTGGCCCAGTGACATAAGTAGGCTTTTACTGCTTTACACCAGATGTTTATCTGCCCATGAGTGATTTACACTGGCAGAACTACCAAGGAGAGAATAAATTCTTCGCTAGCATTGATTTCCAATAATAATTTCTGGAAAACACCTTGTGCCAATCCAGAGATAGATAGATAGATAGATAGATAGATAGATAGATAGATAGATAGATAGATAGATAGATAGATAGATAGATAGATAGATAGATGTGTAGTCCATTGCCTTCTTCATTGCCAGGAGCTTATGCCCCTATAGCACTCCCATTTAATCATATTACATTTGTTAATCTCTGTTTCTATTTTTACAGCTCACATGTTTGAGGAATAAGTGTCAATGGAAAATCAAACTGCTCTGAACTACTTTATTCTCTCGGGACTCTCCAGTGATCCACAATTCCAAATTTTCCTCTTCCTAGTGTTTTTAGCTATTTATTTTATCACCTTAGTGGGGAACATGGTGATCATGCTGGTGATAAGGGCTGATCCTTGCCTCAACACACCCATGTACTTTTTTTTGTTCCATTTATCCCTCTCAGATATCTCTTATTCCTCAGCCACAGTCCCTATGATGCTTGTGAATTTCCTAGCAGAGGTGAAAAGAATTTCTGTCAATGGTTGCAATGCCCAGATCTGCTTCAGTCTCATGGCTGGTTGTAGTGAAATATTCATTCTGGCAGCAATGGCTCATGACCGATATGAGGCTATATGTAATCCACTGCATTATATGAGGATTATGAACAAATATGTCTGCAGTCAGCTAGTGATTGGTGCATGGATTGTGGGGTTTATATGTGCATTGATAAACACTCTTCCCTTATTAAAAGCACAGTTCTGTGGGCCCAACAAAATCAATCATTTCAGCTGTGAGCCTCCTCCAGTATTAGACCTATCGTGCACTGACACCTTCACCAATAAACTGTTGCTTCTTACCTCTGCAATGTTGGTAGGACTCATCACCTTCTCTGTTAAGCTAGTCTCTTACATTCACATCATCTCCACCATCGTGAGGATACGCTTTGCGGAGGGCAGGCATAAAGCCTTCTCCACCTGCAGCTCCCACCTGATTGTTGTTGTTTTATTCAACAGCACTGGCTTGTTCCGATATCTGAGACCCAACTCAGTATCCTCAGAGGTTTTGGACAGACTGTTTTCCATCCAGTACAGCATCTTAAGGCCCATGTTAAACCCCATCATGCCTGAAAAACAGGGAAGTGAAGGCAGATCTGGGGAAAATATTAGAGAAATTCAGGTTCCTCAAGTAACATTAGTCTTGATAATTGAATCTATGATAAAGATCAATGGAAGAAATGTCAGCCAGTGGTTGGCAATGTTCTGACTTCTTGTAATATATAATGATGTAGCAGCAGTGAGGCTTATCTGTAATGATTTCTGAATAGTGTATGTTGACCTGGTTATTGGAATGCCTGCTATGTGACTTTTCTGGGTTTATCCAAGAGTGTTCCTGGGAAAGAAGCAGAAAGGCAAAACAATGACCAATTATAAGACTACTTTCAGCAAACACTGAGGGGTTATTGCAGAACAATGGGAGAGCCATTGAAACTCAGGATACAGGTTCAATATTCTGTTGAGCCCACCAAACTGGGTTTGGACTAGCAGGGCCCCAAACCCCAGGAACTGATAAGACAAAGGAATGCTGCTGCATATAAAGGCACTTTTTCTGTCTTTAAAGAAGTAGATATCAAGTTTCTACTAGTGTGTGTGAAGAAAGTGACCTTACTAAGCTTCCTTTGGGGGTTGGTGAGGTTGTTTGTTGTTTTACAATCCCTTTTTGTTTCTCTTATGTTATGTTTATTCCTAATGTTAAAATAAAACACTGCTTTGTTTTAATAAGGTTGTCTGGTCCCTGGATTCTCTCTGTTCACAAGATCCCAAAAGGAAGAACACAAGCATTGAACCCTGTTGGACCTGTTGGGTAAAGACTGCTAATGCACAGAGTGCTGTAGCCCAGGGATTGGTTTAAGAGTCAGAGAGCTGAATGATTCCATCCCAGCTGATGTAAATGCATAAGGCCTGGCTCCTGAAGTAGTGTACTCAAAGAAACCAGAAAGGGGACAGAGCTGAAGCTAGTCATGTAATCATGTAATCATGACACTTGGAATTTGTGCTTATATGATTTTGTCGAGAATTGTGTTTTCTTTCTTTCTTTCTTTCTTTCTTTCTTTCTTTCTTTCTTTCTTTCTTTCTTATTTGAACTGGAAGAAAAATGCCATCCTACCCAAAATCTTGTTTCTGGCTCTCAGTCATGTATGGATGTGACAGTCTGTATCCCTATATTCACTCTTTTTATAGATTTTGTAGAAAGTATGCCTTATGAGATATTTCAAAATTCATAATTTGCAGATCATTATTGTCCTGGTAAAATATGTGTGAAAACATTTTATGTAAAGTTATAATATTCTAATGTATAACATTACTGAGACATGTTCCAAGTTTAGAAAAGCAGGCACAAACCAGTTCCTCAAAGGCAAAAGACAAACTGATGCCTCAGTCTAGGGTCAACAACATTAAATAGACTATCACCTGGTTAAGTGGCCATTCTTTAGCAGGAAAAAAGATCTGAGGAGAAAACCACATTTTGATAAAGAGACATTTCGAGGTTCCCATCCTCACAGACCTTCTATTCGCTGAAGCTCAGCTGGAGATGATTTTCAAAGAAAAAGAGAACTATAAGAAAGGGGAATAGATGCCCCCAAATGCCCTTTCTCTCTGCCCCCAGTATCAACAACACCTGAAGGACAAGGAAATTAATATTGAACTGGAATTCCAGCCAGTAAGACCGCTGAAGCATGTGGTGAGAGAGACCTTTTCTTTGAATTCATTTAGCTTGTTAGGTTAGGTGTTAATTGTGTTTTAACTCTTATTTTCATGTAACCGATTCTGACTTTTATGCCTCATTACTTGTAATCACTAAAAATCTATCTGTAGTTAATAAACTTGTTCTATTTTTTTATCAAATCAGTGTGTGTTTGGATTGAAGTATTTGGGGAACTCTATTTGAGATAAGAAGGTTTGCGCAGATCATTTTCTATTAATGAAATGACAGATTTTATATGTGCTTGTATTATCCAGGAGGGTGCTGGGCAGTACAAGATGCACATTTCTGGGGGAAAATCTGGGATTGGGAGTTTGCTTGTTTTGCCCTCCAATGTAATTCATGAGTGGCTGGGTATAGCACTCATGCAGGATAGCTGGGATGCTTGACGTGTTGGAGGCTGTGTGTGAGCAAACCAGGAGTAGTTGCTTTCAGAGCAAAGCTGTGTAAAAGGCACCCTAGGTTGGAAATTTGAGAGGACACAGCTGTCTCTCAGTCCAGATCACATTTTGGGTAATGTCACAATGGGATTTACCTAGTATATCATTTTTGCAGTGAGCATAAAGTAAATAAATCACCTACATAATATCACATGGACCTCAAATACCTATAAAGGACATAGTTTTTGAAATGTGCTCTCAAGGCCAACAGATATTTTTGTTAAAATGGAAGGATTAAGATTAAGAGTTCAGTTACGGGAGAAGAAGCAGTGAGACTTTCTTTTCTATCAAAGGGGCTGCAACTTGGATGCTCCTGATGACAAAAGCAATGCGGAAATAAAAATAGAGCTGATCAGACTGCTCTTTTTTTCCCATGGAAAATTTCAATTAAAAAATGTTTTATTGAAATTTTCCATATAAAGATTAAATTTTTTTTACTGAAAAGGCAAAATAAATAAATAAACAAATAAATAAAAACCTTCCTGCAAAATATCTGGGCTGAAAAAGGAAATATTTCAGTTAAAATACAAAATTATCCAACCAAAAATTAAAATATTTTGGCTGAAAGTCCACATGGAATTTTTCATTCTGGTGCCTCATGCTTCAATTATTCTCCAGGGAATTCTTGTCAAACTTCATCTCCCATGACACACCACATTCTTCCCTCATGGAGACTGGAGGAGTTTGCATCATGGGGGTCCCTTGGGGTCCCATATCATGTTGCCTCATTGGAGATGTTGTCCAGATGGGGTACCCAGCCTGTAAAGAATAATGGTGCCATGAGGAAATGTAACTACAACTACCATGAGGTATTATGGTAGGATATCCAAATTGAAAGATTTGCATTTTTTTGTTTGTAGGCCTTTGGTTTTTCAACAAAAAGTCAAAATTTCCATGGACAGGAGACATTTTTGATGAACAATTTGTTTTAATTGAAAACTCAATTTTCGACTGAATACAAATGTTATTTAAAAATGTTTAACCAACCCTAGAAGTCTTTAGGAATCTTGGTAGACTCCAAGCCATATGGGGATTTGTATGGGTAAACAAACACCAAAAATTTTACCTGGAATACAATAGGCAGCTGGAGCAATTTGTGGAGCACTGGCATCATCTAACTGCAGTGAGATGTCCTACTAAAGGAATATCATATGGTGCCAGATAAAGACCACACTACTCACAAGATGCACCGTTTTCAATCTCTCTTCTTGGAAATTAAACTGTGGGGTCAGGGAGGGCAGGAATTAGGATACACTGACTTACATTTTTGTAAGGAGAGTTGAATTTCACTACCATGAAAGAATGTAGGTTGTGATTCCAGCACCCTTACGCATGTTTAGTAGAACTCTATTCCACAAACAGTCCCACTGATTCCACAGACCTATTTACGGAGTAAGTAGTTATTCAATATGAGTAAGGATACCATAATTGGGCTTATCCCACCCACACACTGGATGAAATGAGTTTGAATACTGACTTCAGCAGATAGCGGGACAGGGAGCTGGCTAAGTGGGGAGCGTGTCGCTGCCACTTCCCCGTGGGCAGCAGCCACCCCAAACTCCTCAGGCAGGAGCCAGTAGCGGGGCCCTGCCTTGGCTGCGGAGGACGGGCCGCTCCTCCTCAGCTTGTCCCCACCGCTGCAAGCAGAGAAGTGGCTCATCCTCTGCAGCCGGGGTAGGGCTGTGTTACCGGCTCCTGCCTGAGGGGAGTGGTGATGGGAGATCGTGGCCCTGCCCCGGCTGCAGAGGATGGGACACTCCTCCTCAGCTTGTTCCCGCTGCTCTCCTGTGGTCAGCGGCCACCCCCCCATGTGGGGGCCGGAAGTGTGGCCCTGCCCCGGCTGCAGAGGGTGGGCAGAACATGGCGCCTGGACGGGCCACTTCTCCTCGGCTTCTGCCTGCCTCTGCCTCCTACCCCTCCTCCCCTCTGTGCCACGTCCTGCTGGGGGAGGGGATAAGCGAGTGGAGAGGCAGCCTGGGCTGAGCCGAACTCGTGCCAGGGCCAAGGCGAAGACCGAGGATGAGTAGGGCTGGGATCCAGCAGCAAACCCAACCCCAAGCCGCTGGAGCGGCAGCGATGGGAGATGAAGCCACCTCAGGCCAGATCCGGAGTAAGGTAAGAGTCAGGCTGGGCAGGAGGGTCCCTGGGACCTCTGGGGAGCTTCCTCCTGCTGGAGACACAGAGGCTGATGCCTCCCTTCCCATCCCCGCACAGTGCATCGATGCCTGGCCTCTCCTTCTGCCTCCTGCTCTGCCGGGGGCAAGCAACCTGGCAGAGAGGGGTAGCATCTGTCCGGAAAGCCCAGCACCTCTTCTTTGGCTCCTCCAGCCCCAGAGCTCTCGCCATTGCATGCTTTTCGGGTTCCCAGCTTGGCAGCCTCAGCGCTGGGAAAACACCAGCAGGGCTGGGTCCAGTGTGGGTCCAATCAATGCGGTACAGCAACGTCAGCTAAATTCAGAAATTCTACGTTGGCAAGTGGTGTTGGAACATTTACTGGCAATCATTAATTTCCTGACCGAACAGTGCCTCGCATTCCGTGGATCGTCTAATATTTTATATGAGAATAACAATGGAAATTTCTTAAAATTGGTTGAGTTATTGGCAAAATTTGATAATGTTATGGCTGAGCATGTATGAAGAGTGAAAGATGGAGAGATTCACATCCATTATTTGGGTAAAAATACAAAAAATGAGATAATAGAATTAATTTCTAATGGAGTGCATAACTAAATTTTATCAGATTTGAAACATGCCAAATATTACTCAATTATAGTTGATTGTACTCAAGATCTGAGCAAAACTGAGTCAATGTCAATAGTTTTATGATTTCTGAAAATTGATGAAAATGCAGAAGGGAGAATTTGTGAACACTTTCTAGAATTTATACCAGTGAACGAAACTACTGGGAAAGCCCTCACAGATGTAATTCTACAGAGATTGGAACACTGTGGAATACCTTTAGAAAATATGTACGTCCAGGGTATGAGGACGACATGAAGGTGTACAGCAAAGAATATTGAATTTAAACTATCAAGCTTTTTTTCATTCCTTGACATGCACATTCGCTCAATCTGGTTGTCAGTGATGCTGCCAAATCATCAAAAGATGCTGTTTCATATTTTAACACAGTGCAAACAATTTACAACTTTTTAGTGCTCCCACACACTGTTGGGCAGTCTTGAAGAAGCATCTTGAACAAAAACTCACACTTAAACGTCTAAGTCAAACTAGATGGGAAAGCAGGATAGACGCTATTAGACCATTCCGATATTCATCAGGAAAGATTTACGATGCACTAATAGAAATAAGCCAGGACTTGTCATATGTTCCTTCATTTCAACATGAAGCTGAAACATTGGCTCAGAAAATGACACAGTTTTAATTTTTATGTTGCATGGTTGTTTGGCATAATACTCTAAATCAAATTAATTTGACTGGCAAAGTTATGCAGAACATAACCATAAACATATCCGAGGCAAAGACGATTTTGAATAAAGTGCTGGAATATTTTAAAAAATACCATTCAGATGAAGGATTTGAAGAAACTTTTAACATTACCAGTATCAGTGGCTTCTGGTGAGTGCAGTTTCTCAAAACTGAAATTATGAAAAAATTATTTGAGGTCCACCATGTCTCAAAATCGTTTGTCAGGACTTGCATTAATTTCAATTGAAAGTGCTATTGCAAAAAAAATTAGATTTCACTGACTTATTAAAAGACTATGCAAGTGTAAAAAACAGAAAAAATCAGTTCATATACATTCTTTTAATGTATAAAAAAACTGGAAGACATTAACATTTTTCAATACAGTGTATAGTTGAACTCAAATTGTTTGAATTGTGCTTTTGTTAAAATTAAATGACTACACAAGTAAAAAAACCAGAAAATTTCAGTTCATGTAAATTCTTTTAATTCTTGAGAAACTGGAAGACACTAATGTTTTTCATTACAGTGTACAACTGAACTCAAATTGTTTGTGTTTTTGTTAAAATTAAATGTTAAAATTACAATAGTAGGAAATTGTTTTATTTCACTAACTAAAAATTCTCTGCTTTGATTTTTTAAAACTGTAAACAGTCAAAACAAAACTGCAAAGTGCAAACATATGAAAAAGCCAAAGAAAAAAAGAAAAAAAAAGTGTGTGTGTGTTGGGAGGGGAGCCATAATTTTTTTTTGCTTGGGGGAGCAAAAAAACTAGAGCTGGCCCGGACTGTGTTGCACAGGAGTTACATTTTTTTCACAGCTCTGAGCAATGTAGATAGTTCAACCTAACCCTTTACTGTAAACTAGCTCAAAGAATCCACCATTTCCTTTGATAGTTTTTTTTTCCCCCAGTGGTTAATCAGCCTCTCTGGCCGACACTCTGCTTATACATCCAAAACTGACATTTATCCTGTTTTTTTTTTACCACAGAGTCACACTGGCAGCTCATGTTTGATAGTTTGTCCACTATGACCACTATATCCTTTTCAGAATCATTGTTTTCCATAAAAGCAGCAAAGAATCCTGTGGCACCTTATAGACTAACAGACGTTTTGGAGCATGAGCTTTCGTGGGTGAATACCCACTTCCTCAGATGCATGCATTCACCCACGAAAGCTCATGCTCCAAAACGTCTGTTAGTCTATAAGGTGCCACAGGATTCTTTGCTGCTTTTACAGATCCAGACTAACACGGCTACCCCTCTGATAATTGCTTTCCATGATATAGTCCTCAGATCTGTAGGTCCAGCCTGAAATCCTTGTTCCTAGATGTATAGCATTACCTTGCCTGTATTAAAACACACTTTGTTTGAATTATGTCTATTTTAATTATATTCCTATCCTCTAATTCTTTATCAGTTTAAATCTTTACTGGCCTTTCATTTATTTTGCCCAGGATTTATGTTAGACTAACCAACTTATGGTTGCATGGCTCAACATAGCCTTTTATTCATAATATGTATGCACAGTATTTGATCATTTTCATTTACCACAGCCATTTTACAGTAAACAAAAAATTCAGTTACAACTCTGATACTGTTTTTAATCATGTTATCTATAAAAATATTGAAACCAGAATGATGGCATCTCTCTCTACTCCTCCTCCTCCTTCTCTCCCTACATTTCCTATAACTTATAGCTGAGATCGTGTTTGAACCACCAAATTTCTAACTTCTGTGATTCTATGCATCTCTGAGGTTTCAGTAATAATAGAGACACAGAACAGAACAACCAGACTGTGGTGAGAGAATTCATGTTACTGGGATTCACTAGTCAATGGGTGGTGAAGATGTCCCTATTCCTGGTCTTTCTAATCATCTACACCACATCCCTCGTTGCGAATTCCCTCATTGTTGCATTGACACTGCTGGATCCTCAACTCCACATACCTATGTACTTTTTCCTCTGCAGCTTGTCCTGCCTGGAGGTCTTCTACACTTTGGTCACTATTCCAAAGATGCTTTCCAATTTCCTGTCCAGGAAACCCAGCATCACTGTGGGTGGCTGCATTGCTCAGTATTACTTCTTCTTCTCTCTAGGGGCCACCGAACGCTTCCTTTTGGCTGCCATGGCCTATGACTGATATTTGGCCATATGTAATCCATTGCAGTACAGTGGTCTCATGAACCAAAGGCTCTCTCTCAACCTGGCCATTGCCTGTTGGGTCTGTGGCTTCCTCTCCCCCTTGCTGCCTACACTCATGATTTCCAAGCTCCCCTTCTGTGGTCCTGACCAGATAGACCATTTCTTTTGTGATGCAGACCCACTCTTCCAACTCTCTTCCACCGATACTTATGTCCAGCAAGTGGCCGGATACACGCTTACCTCTGTTATGATCCTGTGCTCCTTCACATTCACCATAGCTTCTTATGTGCACATTGTGGGTCCATTCCTCAAGATGTCTTCAGGCAAGGAGTGGAAGAAGCCCTTCTCCACCTGTGCATCCCACCTCACTGTGGTTTCCATCTATTATGGGACCATTATTTTCATGTATGTCTGGCCAGGGGGTCAATCAGTCATTCAACCTAGGCAAAGTAATGTCAGTGTTTTACACAGTGGTAACTCCCTTGATAAATCCCATGATTTATAGTCTCAGGAACAGGGAGATGAAAAAGACTCTGAGAAAAGCCCTAATTACCATAGGGAAGCACTAGGGGGCACTGTGCTGCAGTGAGCAGAGTGGGTGGCTCAGTAGACTGCGCTTTCCGCTATCCAACAGGTTTTACTCCAATGCCCAGAATAGTATTAGGGGACATTGTACTGCAGTGAGTGGTATGGATGGCTCAGTAGGGAGGGTCCTTCCCCTGGAATAAGTACAGACCTAAATGGCTGTTAGGAGGTGCCATTTTTTTTCAGGTAAACATGTGGTCCTGCCTCCGTTGTCTATTCAAGTTTCCATTGTAATTTTTTGCAAGATGTGAAGCTTTACTCTGGGCATCCTAACCAAATTATTGTATCTGCAATTACATTTCACTGAGAATTTCATTTGCACAAAGTTCATCATGGCTTCACATTTGACCCTCTCTGGTCTCTCAGGCTGCACCTCTCTAGTTTACGGCCCTCTTGCCATCACCTGTCCTGCGGTGGGATCCTGTGTGTTAGTATATAGGCCTGTTTCTGAGCCTGGGATAGAATTTTGGATTGACCTTTTGATACTCTTATATCTTATACTATCATGTGTGAATAAAAGACAAAGATACTGTGTGTGTTGCTTCTGCCCAGCTAGATGGGTTTGTTAGTATAAGGAAAGCAGATAATAACAGTTAAAAGTATTATAGGGTATGGTGGGAGTGTATTATGAGAATACACTGGAAGGCTGCCTGCCTTCACTCTCAAGCCAAGATCAAACAGCCGGTTAGGAGGGGCAAGAGGGTTGGAATGGGGGAGGCATAAGACACATTAAAAGCCAAAGAAAGGCCTGGCCTTAACCAGAACACAACATCACTCCTTACCCCTCCTACCGTTTACAAAAAGGTGGGACGAAGACCCCAGACTCACAACCCTCCAAAATGGAAATGACCAAACATCGTAAGGGGTGGGACCAAGGGTGTGCATTGCAGATATAATTATGTCAGCTAAGGTGTGGGGCAGATGAAACACTGGGAAACAGCCTTCTCCAAACACAGTATTGTTGAAGATTTGCTCTAGTTGAGAAATAATTATTCTGGGGAAGTTCTCTATACTGCATTGATAACGGGGTCAGACTAGAAGGCCACAATGGTCCCTTCTGGGCCATGGAATCTATCTATCTATGAATCTTAGGCCTGGTCTACACTAAAAAGTTAGGTCAGCTTAACTATAGCTTTCAGGGATGTGAAAAATTTTACTTCCTATGCCATGTCGTTAAGCCAACCTAAGCCCTAGTGTGGACAGTGCTAGGTCGAAAGAAGAATCCTTCCGTCAACCTGGCTACTGCCTCTCGGAGAGGTGGATTTTCTACAGCAATGGAAGATCCCTTCCATAATTATAATAAGTTTCTACATGACACAGCTGCAATACTATAGCATTTCTAATGTAGACATACCCAGAATCTCTACAGTAGGAACACAACATAACAAGAGAAAATGATGATAACACAATAAAAGGCCTGTACACATCTCTAATGGCTAAGGTAGGTCTAACTCAGGGTTTCTCAAACAGGGATCACCGCTTGCGTAGGGAAAGCCCCTGGTGGGTCCGGCCGGTGTGTTTACCTGCCCTGTCTGCAGGTCTGGCTGATCACGCCTCCTACTGGCCACGGATCGCTGCTCCAGGCCAATGGTAGCGGCTGAAAGTGGCGGCCAGCACATCCCTCAGCCCGTGCCACTTCCAGCAGCTCCCATTGGCCCTGAGCAGCAATCCGGGGCCAGTAGGAGCCACAATTGGCGGGACCTGCTGATGGGGCAGGTAAACACACCAGCCTGGCCCGCCAGGGGCTTTCTCTACAGAAGCGGCAACCTCTGTTTGAGAAACCCTGGTCTAACTTATGTCAGAGCCCTTTTCCCATGAGGACTGGGGTTCAGTTTGCTTTCAGTTGTTCCTCATTCACACTCCCTTGGCCTTCAGAGGCTGTTCCTTTATTCACCCAAAAGATTTTTGCTCCAATTTTTTCATCTTGAATACCTCATGTGTTTAGTCTCTCATCTCCCCTGCCAAAACAAACAAGATCAACCGAAGTAAAACTTCAAAGTGAATTATACCTGTATTGTTTTATAAGTATGGGTAAATGGGAGAGGGTATCTAAAACTTTGCCCCCTTTCTTGCGTATATGCAACTAACCCCTGCTTGAATTAACTCCTTGTAATCATATCGTCTGTTGGGTTACTGTGTGGGTGGATGCTTGGAATTGATGACCTTTGCTATTCAGGAGGTCAGGCCAGATGATGTGGTGGTCCCTTCTGGCTCTAAACTCTATGACAATGACACTCAGAGAAACTGACAGAACAAATAATATTAATAACATATTACAAGTAGCACCACTTCCTTCACAAACTGCATATTACTTCCTTCCCTGGACTCTTGTGTAGTATTGTTCTGTGCCTGTAGAAATGGTAAAGCAACCTGGGGAGAAATGTATTAGCATATAAATATTAATTTAGCAATACCAGCTATAGCTGAAAATTATCTGGGCAATTGTGGTTTTTTCCGCAGAAGTGGCTAAATTTCAGTGGAGGGTAAAACAAGTCTCATATACAGCTCTTTGTATGAATTGAATTATACAAGCATAACTCGGTGTGAAAATGTAAGAAATTAAATAAAAAGCAAACATAAGCACTGTCAGTTATTATGATTTTCCATCATTCTATCATGAATAAGATAATTAATGGTCATAGTTAAAGGCTAACCCTGAATAGGACAATTATTTGTCCTAGTTCAGATGCTCAGCTGGTGTAATTCAGTGTAGCACCATTGAAATCAGTGGGACAGATTCTGTTGGAGTCAATGGGAACAGCTGACAGAATGTATTCAAAAGTTTGGCCTCTGTGACAGGCACAAGATCACATAAGGATTCTGCGGCAGAGCCAGAAATTTACATGGGACTCTCCAAGTTCCAACTCAGCATTTTAAGATAACACCATTCTTCCTGTCTATTGCGACTTCTCTCAAAGCAAACATATCTGTTGCTTGACATTTAAACTGATACATTAATGTAAGTATCAGTCACACTAGTGTTTGCCTAATGAAACTATGTATATATTTGTATCTATGTCTTTTACAAATTCTGTATTCAGACAGAGCTCAGATTCCCAAGGGTTTCCTCTAATAAACTGAAATAAATGCCAGATCTCCTCTTGTATAGTTAGATCGCAGAAAGCAAGAGCTGCCTGTTGAAAATGCATGCAAAACCAAAATCTAAGGTGCAGAAAGGTAGGATATTACGCGCACACACACGCAAAATCACAAAAAGCAAGAAGGATGTTCAAATGTCATATCATGGATATGGATGTGGTAGAAGGCCTAGAATAGAAAAGAACAGAAGACACCTTTTGAGTCAACCCTCAGCAGATGTAAATGGATTCATTTCCTTTTACTGCAATGAAATTATGCTCTTTCAGTTTGCCATACATATGAGGGAAAAGGATTGAAATGTAGGATGGAGACCAATTACACCACAAAATTGACAGATTCTATCTATCTATCTATCTAGTTTCTGTTAGTTTCAAAGTTGCCTATCATTCAATCAAACCTAGGCTGACAGTCATTGACCTCCACGGCAGTCTGAAGGCTTTAGGGTGTGTTTGTGTGTGCTTGTGTTCTATAGTCTCCGTCCATTTCTTCCTAGACTGTTATCCTGTCATCATAACCGATATCTTTGGATCTCAGTTGGCAAACTGATTTAGTTAAATACTTTATACTCCTGTAAATATCATTGAGAATGACAAAGGTCCTCAGAGGTTGTAGAGTTCAGATTTCAGTGGTTGTTTGGAGCCTAAATACTTTGAGGCTGTGGGCCAAATTACTCATTTCAGGTTTGGGTTGTGAGGGCTGGCTGGAAAACAATAATTCAGTTTTGTGAGGAAAAAAGCACACTGAGATGAAACCAAGACCTTTCAAAGAGTGTTATCAAAGGGTGGGGGGGGCACTGATTCTATGGCCCAAAGGTTTGTTTTTATCTGGGTATCTGGGTTTGTTTCTCAGTTTGCAAATGTCTATTTGTGTATATGCCAATTTATGTATTTCTGTGTATGTATGTTTCTGAGATATTTATGCACTGAATGTTATGGATAAGTGCCAAGTGAGATTTTCACAAGTGCCTAAATGAGTTAGTCATCTAACTCCCAGAATGTTAATTGGAGTTAGGTGCCTAAATCATTTAGGCACTTTTGTAAATTCCACTCGGCATTGATCTGCAGCTTTTGGCACCTAAATACCATTGTCAGTAAAGTTTTGAATAAGGTCTGAGTGATGACTTCACGAATCAGATCCAAAACATGTTTATTGAATTGTGGTACCTCACACTGATGCTTATATTAGAAATTGACCTAAAATGCCGAAAGGCTGAACTGTGAATCTCCTCATCACAGGAGTGAGCAGTATTTACATGAGGTCAATGGGTACATTCAGATAAGCCAATGCTTCCCAATTTAAAGAAAGAGTCCTGCAGCCTGGCATGGTGTTCCGATCTACAATGGATTCAGAGTTTGAAAGTAACCCTATCTGGGATCTTCATCATATAGACTGAAGAGCAAAACACAATATTCAAATCAGGATATCAATTTCTGATTAGTCTGACAGTGTTTGGACCTGGGGCTCTGGTCCATCTCTATTTTATATTCATAGGAATATTCTATTTACTACCTAGTGTTTGCTAGTGTTAAATCACTCCATTGATCTCATCCCCTCTACCCAGATTAACCACTATGCAGCCATGGAAAAAGCAAACCAAACCACAGTGAAGGAATTCATCTTCCTGGGATTTAGCAGCCTTCAGAATCTCCAGGTTCTCCTCTTTGTACTTCTTCCAGGGGAATCTCTCCTTCCTAGAGATCTGGTACACATCTGTCATAAACAGATAAGTAAGAGTTAATAGAACAGAAGTACTTCATATCTGTTTTGCCTGTTAAGGGTTAACAAAATCAGTGAGCCTGGCTGTCACCTGACCAGAGGACCAATCAGGGGACAGGTTACTTTCAAATCTTGAGGGAGGGAAGTTTTGTGTGTGCTGTTAGTTTTCGGTTCTTGTTCTCTCTGGGTTCTGAGAGTGATCAGACGTGCAACCAGGTTTCTCTCCAGTCTCCCTGATGCAAGTTCTTATAGATTCAAAATATTAAGTACTAGGTGATAAGGCGAGTTAGGCTTATGTTTGTTTTCTTTATTTGCAAATGTGTATTTGGCTGGAAGGAGTTCAAATTTGTATTTTGCTGAAAGGATTTTAATTTGTACTTGTATACTTAGGCTGGGAGGGTATTCCCAGGGTCTATAGCTGAAAGACCCTGTAACATATTCCATTTTAAATTTACAAAGATAATTTTTACTGTTTTTTTCTTTCTTTAATTAAAAGCTTTTCTTGTTTAAGAACCTGATTGTTTTTTATTCTGGTGAGACCCTAGGGGACTGGGTCTGGATTCACCAGGGAATTGGTGGGGAGAAAGGAGGGAAGTGGGAGAGAGAGGTTAATTTTCTCTCTGTGTTAGGATTACTTTCTCTCTCAGGGAGAGTCTGGTAGGGGGAGAGAGAAGGAGGGGAAAAGGTGAATTTTTCTCTCTGTTTTAAGATTCAAGGAGTTTGAATCACAGTGATCTTCCAGGGTAACCCAGGGAGGGGAAGCCTGGGAGAGGCAATGGTGGGGGAAAGAGTTTACTTTCCTTGTGTTAAGATCCAGAGGGACTCGGTCTTGGGGGTCCCCGGGCAAGGTTTTGTGGGGACCAGAGTGTACCAGGCACTGGAATTCCTGGTTGGTGGCAGCGCAACAAGTACTAAGCTGGTAATTGAGCTTAGAGGAATTCATGCTGGTACCCCATCTTTTGGACGCTAAGGTTCAGAGTGGGGAATTATACCATGATAACATCGATCACTGTGCCTAAACTGCTGGCCAACTTCTTGTCCAGGAGCATCACCATCACAGTAAATGGATGCGTGACTCAATTTTACTTCTTCTTCTCTCTAGGAGCCACTGACTACTTCCTCCTGGCCGTAATGATCTTCGACCGCTACTTAGCAATCTGCAGCCCGCTGTGTTATACTACCATCATGAACCACAGGTTATGCTTCCACCTCTCCTCCAGTTCCTGGATTGATGGTTTCCTCTCCCCACTCTTGTCCACAATTCTAATCTCCCAGCTCTCATTCTGTGCCCCTCAGAAAATCAACCACTTCTTCTGTGACTCAGACTCAATCTTCAAATTGTCTTGATCTGACACTTACATTCAAGAGGCTATTGGATACACCTGCAGTTCTGTGGTCATCCTGAGCTCCTTCTTACTCACCACATCTTCCTACGTTAACATCATAGCCAACATCATGAAGCTGACATCTGCCAAAGCTCGGAAAAAGACCTTCTCCACTTGTGCCTCTCATCTTACCATGGTGACCATCTACTATGGAACCAGTATCTTCACCTATGTCAGGCCTCCGAGCATATATTCCTTTGGTTTAGGCAAAGTGGTGTCTGTATTCTATTGTGTCATTACCCCACTGCTAAACCCTTTGAGCTATACTCTAAGAAATAAAGATGTGAAAAAAGCCATATGGAAATCTTTTACTAGAATGAGACGATAATATGGAAGAACCACAGTGCTATCTATGAGGGTGTTAAGTAGAATAGGAAATTGGAGTAGATTTTCAAAATTGCCAGATTGACTTTTAAGATCCTATGGCCAATGTTCACTGACTTTCAGTTGGACTCGTTCTCCTAATTTATTTAAGCATTCCTGAGGATTTACCAATATATTTTCAATTGGATTTGTGTTCCTAAATCACTGATGTTCTTTTGAAAATCCCAACATTTTATCTTTCAGTGGGATAGAAACCATAGTTAGGATTTTGAATGGATCTTAAGAGAACTAACACCATTAGGCTCCCTTTGAAAATTCCAGGCAGAACTTGACTACTATTTGACAAATATTTGCTGTTTACTTTGTCAGCTATCTCTCACTCTTATTCATGTTGGGTGGGAACTTACTTCAGGAATGGCTCATTGTAACTGAAGGGACTTAAAGAGAAAGTTGCTAGTCATTGTGAGTATGTCAGTATATAAATACATAGGGATTACCTAGAGACATTCCCCACATCCTTACTCGAGTAAAGGTATGGTTGTAGTCATGTCAGAATATTTTCTTTCTTCTTTTCTTGCTCTCTCAATCAAAATATAGACACATCTATCTATCTGTCTATCAATCTCTTCAGAAAGTGTAATTGCTCATTGTTCAGAAGCGAATCAATATTTTGATGGAGAAATAAAATGTCATTTTTAATCATCATCATCATCACCATCATCATCTTCATCATCAACAGCAGCAGCAGCAGCAGTGGTATTGACTGCATAGAGAAGCCAGTTTCATTTCTCTCAAAGCAAATTGTTGATGGCAGTTTTGTCAGGCCACTTTGATAAACAAGTTGGGTGAAAAGTATTTTCCTTCACATACAGCTCAGAATGTGTTCTAAATAGCAAAATACCATAATAAGAAACAAATGCATGAGATCCTGGGACTGCTGCCACATGTCAATTCTGCAATGGGTTTAAAATTTGGTCAAGATCATTATGGTCAGGCATCTATCGCTAGCAGTGACAAAACAAGCAAGCAAGCAAGCAAGGTTCTACCTACTAGACAACAATGAACTCTACAGCTGAGCCTGCTAAATAACTCATGATCCAGCTCTCACTGAAGTCACTTAGAGTAAATTGAACCTGGATCAGAGTCTTTGTGGGAGTATACAAAAGGACATAAATGATTTAGGAGGACAAATGCCATTGGAAGTAGGAGAGATTGTGCCTATAAATGGCATACAGGCTTAAGAAAAATCTCACCCCATCTCAATTCCCCCATCTGTAAAATAGAGATAATAGCACTTCCCAACCTTACAGGTGGGTTTGGAGAATAAATAGGTTACAGATTGTGAGATACCCACATACTACAATAATACCATAGATAGAAAAGACAGACTTATGTGGTCCATAGACTTTGTGCTGGTCCTTTGCAATGTGCTGAAAGTCATGCATAGACCTTGTGCTCCAGTGCTACAAAGTACAATGATTCACACATTGTTATAATTAATAATGCGATGTTGTTACAAAAAAAAATTAAATTCAATTACATTAACCAAGGCATAGCATGCAAGTCATGGGAAGTCATAGTACTGCTCTACTCAGCACTGGGTAAGCCTCAACTGGAGTACTGCATCCAATTCTGATCACTACTGTATAGAAGTAGATAAACTGGAAAGGATCCAGAGGCAAGCAACAAAAATGATCAAAGTGATGAAAAGCAAGCTATATGAGCAAAGGCTGAAGAAACTGGGTATGCTTAGTTTGGAAAAGAGGAGGTTAAGGGGGACATGATAGCAGTCTTCAAATACTTGAAAAGTTGCCATAAAAAAAAGATGGAGAAAAATTGTTCTTTCTTGCCACAGAGGGCAGGACAAGAGGCAATGAGTTCAAATTATAGCATAGCAGGTTTAGCTTAAATCTCAGGAAAAAATTCCTAACTGTAAGAACAGGAGGACAATGGAACAACTGCCTATGGAGGTTGTGGAAATGCCTTCCTGGAGGTTTTCAAAAGGAATCTGGATAGCCATCTGTCTTGGATGGTTAAGAAACAACCAATCCCGAATCTTGGCAAGGGGTTATATGAGATGACCTTTGTGGTTCCTTCTAACCTTGTTGTTCTATGATTCTATTATTCTATGTCAAGAACAAAGATATGCTTCAACTGAAATGCATACAAAATATATCATCATCATATACCCTCCTGAGATTGAGGCCATCAGCCTTTACTTCTGCTGTGTAGTTGTATGATGTCAGCAGGGACTGAACCCTGGATTTATGAATCTAAAAACATTATACTCTCTTGACTGAGCTGAAGAATGATCATGTGAGTTGAGAAGTAGACTCATACATGTCATTCTGCCACAAAAGGAGGACAAAGAGCTGCATCAAGCTGATGTGATCTACAGTACTCTTTTCGTAGCCCTAGTTTTAATTGGGGTGTTTGCCGCTTCTCCGTCGACTCCGCTTCCGCCTCTTGTGCATGGTTCAATTCTGGAGTCAACTGCAGAGCAATCGGGAATCAATTTTATTGCGTCTACACTAGACATGATAAATAGAACCCCAATAGATCAATCACTACCCGCCGATCCGGCGGGTAGTGTTGATATTCCCTGTATTATGCACAGAAAGTCCTAAAAGGCTTGTGTCTGCACTCTGCTCTCTCTCCAGAGGCTATAAATATTGTAATTGCCCATAGTTATGTTACCACACAGCCATTTCACATTTATAGTTCAGGTGAAAGCATTATAGAGGAAACGTCTTAAAACAATAAAAGAACCTACACATATATTAATGAGCTTACCAGAGATCACCTCAACTAAACCTCAGGCTGAGGTAGGAGTCAGCCCTTGAAAGACCACCCAGGGTTTTTTTCTATGGTTACAATTTCATAACAGCTTTAGCAAGGGGTGAAAATAATATTAAACTCTTACCAGTACAGAGGCCTGGCTCCGGGCCCCCAAAAGGGGTGGGTCTGGGGGTCAGCCTTCCCCAGCCAGCCCATCCGTGCTCCCTGGCCTGCACTGCTCAGGGCTCCCATAGAGATTTAAAAGGGCCTGGGGCTCTAGCCGCTGCAGTGGTAGTGGGAGAGGTGGCCATGAGTCTGGGGCCCTTTTAAATTGCTAGTCCCAGTGCAGCTGCCCCTTTTGCCTACCCTGTCAATGGCCTGTGGGGAGAGAGGGAAGGGACAATGATGTACAGGCTGGTACTGGCTTCTTACAGGCTTACTTTCACCCCTGGCTTTTGCTCAGAACAAGAACTTGCATGCATAGGTCAGTCTTTCCTTTATACAACATAGGCCTTTGATCTTCAGATTCTGGGAAGAAGTAAACAGCAGACAATGCTCCCTTCTTCAGGAAGTAGCTTCAAAAGGCTGGGGGGTTGCAAAACTAGAGGAGGAAATTTGTAATCACCTCTCCCTAGAGCAGTAGTTCTCAGACTTTTGTACTGGTGACACTTTTCACACAGCAAGCCTCTGAGTGCGACCCCCCTTATACGTTATATGTTTTTTTATACAGTCAAACCTCGCAATAACGTGCTCTGCCATAAGGAGAAATCACATATAACGCTATCAGAAGTTAGCTTCCCTTTAAGGCCTAATACCAGTGGTCCCTGTGGAAGTAGAGAAAGAACTGACAGGGATTTGTAGGGGATCTTAATGCAAGACAGTCTCTATTAGCAAGAGTGAGGCTAGTTGTAACCCTAATAACTCAAGATTTGTAGAAATGAGGATTGTGTGAGGCTAGTGGAAAAGAACTGTGTGAGAAGTTGTTTAGACCTTGTATAGATAATGTGTAGATAATACGAAATGTAGATTGGAGTCTCTTAAGTGAGAAAAACAAGATATCAGGATGACCTATGTATAAACAAAATGTAGCTGTTGCTTATTATTGTCTGTAACAAAAGTATAAATGCTGCTGTAATTGTTTACCTGTTGACCGACCTGTCTAGGAAGGGGAGAGCCTATGTCCTAGTGCACTCTCTCCCTGCTGTAGTTGCTAAACAGAATAAAGTATCTGACTTTGCTGTACCCAACCAAAAAGTAAGAACTAAGTTTTTCTCTGACATCTCCAATACTATGGTGCCCGTCAGGACATTGATATGCCCCCGCCTAGTGTCCTGCAGGGGAGAGAAGCCATGGCCCCGCGCCTCCTGGAGGCAGAGAACTCCGAGGCTGCGGGTGCCAGTGCTCTCTGTCCTTGGCAGGTGCGGGGCTGTGGCTTCTCTCCAGCTTCAAGAGGAGCTGCGGCCCCGAGCCTGCGGGGGACTCCGTGGCTGCGGGCGCTGGTTCTCACTGTCCTTGGCAGGCGCAGGGCCGCGGCTTCTCTTCAAGCCGGAGAGAAGCCGTGGCCCCGTGCCTGCCCGGGACAGAAAGCACCAGCACCCACCGCCTCGGTGTTCTCTGTCCCCGGCAGGTGCGGGGCCACGGCTCCTCTTGAAGCTGGAGAGAAACCATGGCCCCAAGCCTGCTGGGAACAGAGAGCACTGGCCTCCGCAGCTTCAGAGTTCTCTGCCCCCGGCAGGCACAGGGCCGCAGCTTCTCTTCCTTGCTGGGCACTAGGCACTAGGCAGCGTGCATCAATGCACTGCGTTGGGGACCACTGACTTAAACTGACTGGCTTGAAACTCTGCTACACTGTGACCCTGCATTTATTGCAATGGAATTTTTTGTACTCCAAACATCACGTTATAGCAGGGTTTCACTGTATTTAACATCATTATAAATCCTGGAGGCAAAGTCGGGTTTGGGGTGGAGGCTGACAGCTCATGACCCCCATGTAATAACCTCGCAACCCCCTGAGGGGTCCCAACTCCCAGTTTGAGAACTCTGCCCTAGAGATTCCCCTGGGAATCCACTTGACACTGTTTGTTCAAAAGTCCATTCTTGCCTGCCCCATTGTTCAGTATTGTCCTTTGAAGTTCATAATACTTCCCAAGGTTCACAATACTCCATCAGCTTTGCATCTAATGCAGTGGATGCCAAAGAGACTTAAACATAATTTAATCAGGTTTTTCCAGGATAATGCAAGAAATTGCCATATCTATAACACCCACATAGGAACTACACACTACTCTGAATGAGGATCTGACCACGACCACATCTAAGAAGGAAGAGAAGAAGAGAGAGGGCAAGCTAGACTGTGCCTAGGCTCAGTTACTCATAAACCTCAGATTCCCAGAAGCAGGGAGACCAGACTAGGGTCTTTTTTATTAGAAATATTAAGGGATTTTTAAGAGTAAAATGAGTCTGTTTAGGTAAATCCCGCTGCTAGGCCTTGCTTTCCTACAATCTGTAACCAACAGGTTTAAACTAGAAGCTCAGAGAGACCATGAAACACATGGGATCCACTGGTTGTGTCTACTTGTAGCAGATCGGTTGCTAGGCAGGGTGATATGGCACCAAGTTGTAACACAAGGCTATCATTAAAACCTTGACTTCACTGCTTTCAGAGATTGCATGCAGTGACGCCTGTGTAGATCCATTTAGTCCTCAACTGTTGTAAAAGAGAACAAAATTAACGGAGCTGTGCTGGTTTACAGCATTGACTCTGAAGGGGTTATGCTGATTTACAACAGTTGGGAATCTGGAGAAAAGCTGATTCAAGCCAGATGGAGATCTGTCCCAATGACTTGACAGGAGCAATGGAGACATAAGATGCTGCTCAGTGATACCAGAAGCTGGTCTATTAATTGTATTACCAAAGACACTGGAGGCATTTTACCGTGAAAAGCCAGCTCATATAATTTGTTGTGCATTAAGGATCATTGATAGTAGAAGAAGCCTGTGAGTAAGGCCCAGGCCCTACTGAAGCCAAGGTCAACATTCCTATTGACATCCATGGGCCAGGATTTCACCCTGAGAGTTTATCCACTGATTAACATGGAATCTATGTCTGTTGGTAGCACTATGTTCAGAAATATATATGTGTGTGTGTGTGTGTGTGTGTGTGTGTGTGTGTGTGTGTGTGTGTGTGTGTGTGTGTGTGTTTCTTGGAAAATGCATACAAATCTGCATTTGGACCTAACATCAAGAGGAATTTTGTCAGCTTAATGTAGAAAGTTATTTGTACTATTTTAGGTGATTCCAATTTACCTTCTCCTTTGGGACCTTGTTTGAGAGTTAAACGTTCACCAGATTCACAAGGGATCCAAGATCTCCCTACAGAAGGTTACTATATATCAAAGACAATTACTTTCAACATGTTATTTCTCACTAGAAGTCTGTTTTTAAATTACTGTTTGTTTTATTGCATCTGAGGTTTGAATGAGAGGTAAGAATATTCCTCTTGCTTATTTGATTGATTTCCCTGTTCCTTTCTTTATTTCTTGCTTGCTTTCTCACACAGGCACCAGCTCCCAATGAAATTAAATGAGAGTTAAAGGATTAATTCTTTTATGCTCTTTGGAAAGTCAAACAACATTAATTTATGTGTTGTGTTATACTTTTTGTCATTTAGCTAAATGTACTTTGCAGGAATACACATTACCACAACTATGTTTATGAATTTTGGATTTAATTGTAACATACATTAATGCAGTTCTTTTGTATTTAATTGTAGTCAAGTCTAAAGTCAAGGAATAAAAATGTAACATTGATAGGAAGGGAAGAAAATTCATAACCTATTTTCTGTCCCCTCAAAAGTTTGCAATCAAATTTGAAATGTAATGCAAAGGTGTATTTTTTTTTCAAAATACTATTCTATGAAATATGCTAAAGTTATCTAATATGATCTCACGATTAGTTAGATTTCTTGGCCCCGATAGTCTTCTCTGTTTCATCATTTTTACAGTTGAGTAACCTTATTGATTTCAAAGCAGATAATCCTGATTTACTCTTGCAGGAATGAGAGTAAAATCAGAAAAAGCAGCATTAAGACTGGAGATGTTTAAAGACAATGGAGGGAAACTTTTCTGCTTGTCATATCAGGCTAATACTATTCCAAATAATGAAGAAATGTACACCTCTACCTTGATATAATGCTGTCCTCAGGAGCGAAAAAATCTTACCATATTATAGGTGAAACCACGTTACATCAAACTTCTTTTGATCCACTGGAGTGTGCAGCCGTGCCTCCCCGGAACACTGCTTTACTGCATTATATCCTAATTTGTGTTATATCGGGTCATGTTATATCGGGGTAGAGGTATAGCTTATCATAAAAATGAAATTTGGGAAGCTTAAATCCCCTTTCATTTTCACTAATTGTGTACCAGTATCAGAGGAGTAGCTGTGTTAGTCTGGATCTGTAAAAGCAGCAAAGATTCCTGTGGTACCTTATAGACTAACAGATGTATTGGAGCATGAGCTTTAGTGGGTGAATGCCCACTTCTTCAGATGCTCCCATGAAAGCTCATGCTCCAATATGTTTCTTAATCTATAGGGTGCCACAGAACTCTTTGCTGTATATAAGTGCATCTTCAGTGAATGGAGAATTAGCGCCCTTGATTGCAATGAGGTTAAGCCTGATTTAAGCCTGTGTGAGTTAAAGGGTTATCAAGTCCTTTATTTTTTGCATCTTGATTCCACCTAAATATACATATTATTATGTCATGTTTTGGATTATATATATTCTATATATTATATGTACTGTAAATGTCCTATACTGCAATAGATACATTTTGCAAAATTAGTGCAGAGAGTAGAATCTTGGTTACTAATAAGACTTTTGGTGTATGAAAGAAGTTTGAGATCATACTGTGAACTCCTAATTCATGTAGTTTATAAAAATATTCTAACAGATTTCATGTGCCTCTATTTGAGAACATCCAGGATGTTATTTTTTCCCTTCTACAATCAAATATCGGGAAAATATAGACTGATTATCTCAGGCGGTTTATTGTGCTAATATATTTTAATGTAGCTCAGTTTGTATATATGCTGTGTGAAAGGTATAGAATATCACAAAGAACTCTCTCCCTCTCTCTCTCTCTCTCTCTCTCTCTCTCTCTCTCTCTCTCTCTCTCTGTCAGTCAGTCTAGATTCTTCAGTTGCCATGTTGCTAGTTTTTGCAATCTCTGACAAAAATTAAATTTTTATTCCTACAGAAGGAACACTCAAGCAATGGAACCCAGTAACCACACCAGGGTGACTGATTTCATCATGCAGGGTCTCTTTGACCACCCTCAACACCAACGGCTGATCTTTGGCCTATTCCTTTGCTTTTATATGACTGCCATCATGGGTAATTCATTGATCATTGGGGCTATTGCCATCCACCCACCTCTCCACACTCCCATGTACTTCTTCATTGCCAATTTAGCCCTGGTTGACATTTTGTGCTCTTCCTCAGTCCTACCAAAAATGCTGAAAAACCTGTTTCAGGAGAAGAAAACCATCTCCTTTGATGGCTGCATTGCCCAGCTTTTTGCCTTTACTTTGTCATCAGGGACAGAGCTTGTGCTTCTCACTGCTATGTCATATGACAGGTATGTTGCCATCTGCCACCCCTTACGCTATGTCAATCTCATGAGTAAGGACATTTGCATCAGTTTAGCAGCTGGTGTCTGGGCTGTTGGTACCATCAATTCATTGGTGCACACATTACTCATGCTGCGCCTGGATTTCTGCGGACCCAACCTAATCCAGCATTTCTTCTGTGAGATCCCACCAGTGTTGGCACTGTCTTGCAGCTCCACTTATCTCAATGAAATAATGATCTTCATGGCTGACATCTTCTTGGCAATGGTGAACTTCCTGCTGACCACCGTGTCATATAGCTTCATCATCATTGCCATCTTTAAAATCCAGAGCTCCAAAGGGAAGCAAAGAGCCTTCTCCACCTGCTCCTCCCATCTGCTCGTGGTTTCCTTGTACTACTCCACTATCATCTACACCTACATCCGTCCCACTTCAAGTTATTCGCTGGATAAAGACAAGATGGTGGCCATAATGTACACTCTAGTCACTCCCACTCTGAACCCTGTGATCTACAGTCTGCGCAATAACGAGATCAAAGTGGCCATAAGGAAAATTCTTCCCTTCAACACAAAATAGCAATTTTTCCAAGAGTGAATCTGACTCTCACCTGCCTTGTCCCTTGTAGGCCAGGTCCAAATGTGATGTAAATTTTCATAGAACTAAGGATTTCAATACACATACATTTGCGCTCTGGTACATTCACTGTAATGGAAATACAAAAATTTATACCAGCTGAGGATGTGTTTCACTGACTGCAGTATGGCTAGGCTGAGGATCAGAGCCCACTGACATTGGTGGAACTATGTTGAGTCACACTAGCTGGACTGTGGCACATGGGACACTAGCTGGACTATGGCACACGGGGTACCTACTGGGATTTTCAAAAGCACCTGGACACCTAAAATTCATTAATTTTAAAGCAACTGAGGTACCTAGAGGTGCTGAGAAAACACTTTAGGTGCCTAAATACCTATAAAAATCTGTCCCATTGTGTAGCACATTATTTTGTATGCAGTCTTGCTGAATCAGAATATTCTATTCTATTCTATTCTATTCTATTCCTGAGTCAGTAAGTATGATAACAAAATAAAACTATCTCTCTGTTCAAGAATTTCTTTTGAGACATTAAAAACCCAGAATTTTTCAATCACATTTCTATTGAGATCTGGAGGTTAAGCTAGAGTCAAACTGAATTACTGATTGAAGAGTTCTCCCAGAACTACATGAGGTGTTCTGGATAAAGGGAATGGGAAGGGCCTTGGAGGCAATCCCAACACAATGCGAGGAAGAAAAATGGCACATGAGGAGGGAATGACAGCAGGAATTGAGAGTTCAATTCCAGTATTATGTGGGATTTAAGGAGCACCACTGGAGAAGTCAGAGGATGTAATTTCTTTTCTCTCTCTATGGTCAGTTTTGGTCAGGACATCTTTCAGAATCTCAACAAACAAGGCCTAATGTGGTCATGGTGGATCGATGGCCTCAGGAATTGGTGGGGTGTCCACCCACCTGCTTCTGATCCCCATGGAATGATTGTAGATAAGTAATATTTCAAATGGCCTCATCCCATCAACATTCACCAATCAGTCTGGTGATTTCAACTGTAAACATTTTCACCCATTTCTAGAATCTTGCTGCTCATTTCCATGGCAATCCCGGAAGCTACCAGGAACCTTAGAGATCACTTATCACAGTTCTGTTCACTTAAACAAGCCAGATTGTACCAGTCTATTTGTGTTCCACTTTTTCTGACTTAAAAATAAAATAAAATAAAAGAAGAAGTTCAACTTTTGTTCATTGCAAAACTTACAGTACATGCCTCTGCACCACAGGACCTGGTTCATTGCTACTTTACACCAATGTGGATCTGGTCCAAATTAATTAGTGTTTGGTGGATTCTCCCTGACTGGCAATTTTAAAATCCAGATTGGATGTTGTTGTTTTTATTTCTAAATATCTTCTCTAGTTCAAAGAAAAATTAATTCAGGTATGTCCTATGGCCTGTGCCATGCAGGAGGTCAGAGTAGATGATGACAATAGTCCTTCTTAGGCGAATGCACTAAATGCTGGCCTACGGAATATGTTGATGTTGGACTCCCTCAGTCTCTCCTGTTGAAACTCTTCTATTGTCGATAAATATATTTTTAAAAAATTCACTGGAGCATAGGGAGAGGATCCTAGTTCTGTCACATCCTAGGGGCATGCTCTAACCACTAGGATCTAAAGTCATTCTCATACTTGTATGCTCGCTCTCGCTCTTTTTTTTTTCTGGTCCAATGGCTCTTGAAATATTTGTCCAAAGTGAAAGAGCTTCAGCAGGAGAGATTGAAGGAGTCCCCTCAACATACTATCACCATGGCTATAGCACTCACCTCAGTGGTGCAGATTCCTGGTCACATCTCCTCAGGCAGAGGAGAGACATGAATCAGGGCCTCCCCATACCAGGTGAGCGCCTTCACCACAGACCTGAAAGTTATGAGGGAGCTCCTTCCCCATGACCTCTAAGAGAAGGCCCACAGCTGAGAATCCCAAGCAGAGGTAGATGTCTCCCTCTGGCCTGGGTTTAGGTGGTGAAGTCCTAAGAGGGGCTGGGCTTAGTACACAATCCTTTTTTGACATCTCCTATTGGGGAGCTTAGGCATGGAGCCACCTAACATGCTACCTTTTGTGGATCCTATTCTTAGGCATCTATCATGCCTGACTCTGGCTTTGTGTATGACAGTGATTTTCTAGGTGCCCAAAAGATGGGTGTGATGACTCAGAGGGAACATCTACCCTTTAAATGCTCTCCATTCTGCATAGTTAATCCACCTTCCTGAGAGGCAGTAGCTGTGTTGGTGGGAGAAGTTCCCCTGTCGACATAGCACCGTCTACACAGTAGGTTAGGTCAGTGCAAATACATTGCTCAGGGGAGTGGATTTTTCACACCCATGAATGACATAGTTATACCAATACAGGTCTGTAGTGTAGAGCAGACATAAGCTTTGCAATGTCTAAATCCCTGTGTGATTCTAGCCCTTAATGTAAATGGGAAACAAGAGCATTAAATCAGAATTCCCCATTTGTTTTCACCTTTTCACATATCACATCCACTTTGCTTTCCTGATTTGATTTTCTTCACACTTCCAGTGGTTTGAATCTGAAACGACTGCAATGAAAGCAGTGGACCTGATTGTCCAACAGCTTATACCTTGTGCTGCTGAGCACTTCTGACTTACTCCTGTGTAAAGCTGCTGTAGGTGAGAGGAAGAATGTCAGGGACTTTGCACAAAGGTAAATGGCTACACAAGATGCAAATCAGTGGTGAAACATACTCACTGAATGATGGGGAAGTTAATTTCCAAATGGTCCATCTATAAACATATCTGGACTTGTACTAACCGTGGCTACATCTGCATAAAATATTGTCCAGCCCTTAGCTATTCTAATTCACAATAGCTCCAATGAAACCAATGGGGTTATGAGATTTGCTCCAGTTGAGGATCTTGCTCATATGAGAGTGGTGAACCTGTGAATATCCAATGTACCAAGGGATGGGCACTGCAGAGGGATGGTTGGAGATCTCAGCAAAACTGGGTCTCAACTAGACTGGTAAAAACTGGCTTGTTTAAGTGAATGGAACAGTGCTAATTAGTCTCCAGAGCTCCTGGGAAAGTCACAGATTGTCTTGGAAATGAGCCAAAATAGTCTAGAAATGGGTGGAAATATTTGCAGATGAAATCACCAGAATGATTGGTGACTGATTGGGTGAGGCTAAGAACATAAGAATGATCATTCTGGGTCAGAACAAAGGTCTGTCTAGACCAGTATCCTATCTTCTGATGGTGGCCAATGCTAGTTGCTTGGCTGCACCATCTGGAATATTATTTATCTGGGGATCACTCCACGGGATTAGATAGGAATGGATGAAGTGGAAGGAGAGAGCTTTATCATTATGGTGTCTAACCCCACCAACACCCAAGACCCTGGCTCCACCATGACCTCTTTAGACCTTTTTTGTCCAGCTTCTGAAAGACGCCTGGACCAAACCTGAGCAGACAGAGGGAACCGACTGACATCACCCTCCACCTCCCTGGTTTTGGCTGAATCCTCAAAACACAAGAAAAGGAGCCTCTGACTCCTGATATCACTGCCCCATGTGTCATTTTCCTTCCTTGCTTTCTGTCTGTTCTTTCTAATCCCTCTCCATTTGTCTTCTATCTAGTAAGAGTCTGGCTTAGAGGCCACATGAGTTCAAACCTACATTACAGAGCTGTAGGCAGGTGACCAGAAAGGCAGCTAAAAGCTACCCCTTGAACATCCAGAGCCTGGCAAGCATTTGCCAGGTCTCAGAGTGGCTGATTAGACCATGTGCTGGACCTATGTTTTCCTAGCCATGTGTGAATCAGCACAAAAGACAGAAGTCGGCATTCTTTATCTTTGCTGTTCTTTTTCTGATGTGTGTTTCTATTGTGCTAGGTTTGGACTCCAGCAACAACAAGAGCTCATGACCATCAAAACTATTTTTTTTCTATTTTCTACCCAAAAAGGACAGTTAAGCTATCTTTAATACCCTACAAAACCCTCTGTAAACAGATGTTTTCCACAGAAAAGACTGTATGGCTAAAAGGAAGGGAATAAGGGAAATTGTTGCCATGAAATCATTACTTAATTCTTTATTTTACATAGAGCTAAACTGTTTGTGTTTGTATGTTGGTTTTGGGGGGGACTTTAATAAAAGAGTTTAAAAAGATATTCAGTGATGGAGATAATGATCTGACTCAGCAGCAATAACTGGAAGTGAAACCCATGACCTCAGTAAATGATGCATGCATTAAATGTGCATTAAATATATCTGTGTATGATTTAACCATATCCTGCCAGCCATGCTTTTTGAATAGCAGAAAGTATTGGCCTAATGAGCCATTGGTAGAGATGCATCAGCCAGAATCTGTGTCTGGGCTGATTTTAAGGCAGTAACAGACCTTTTGGAGTCACCACTTTGTTGTAGGTTTAGCACTTTAAAATAAGTAAAAGAATGTCACGATTGTTTTTCTTTTGCAGTGCAACTTGATGTTCCTTTTAAAAATGTTCTGTTTTGTTTGAGAATGAGGAATGTGTGTGTTAGAAGATAAGTCTGAAGGCTATCACCAAACCAGATGTTCTAGGGAGGAACCGAGGACAGATACAAGGGCACCAGAAGATTACAACACACCCCTGTTAAAATGTCTGAAGAGGGCAGATTGATGACTCTAAAGATGAGGGACAAGATAGCTGTGATCAAAACCAGCATTGGGAAACTCCTCGAGAGCCGTGATGAAAGAACGAGATAAAAGACAATTTAGTAAAACAGGCACTCGTCAAACAATTGATTACAGCATGACAATGCAAAATTCATTGGTCCCAGTGAAGGAAAATCACAATATAAACAAAGTGCCTTGCCAAGAAACTTTGGGTTCATGCTGCCAAGACTTCCCCAGAGCATCATGTCACAACCAACAGAACCCGGCTTCTCCTTACCCGTGATCAATCTAGCTGGCCACTAGTTTGATTCAACTCTGGACTGGTAACTACAACATCAACTGGTGGGATTGTCAAACAATCATAGAATCATAGAAGATTAGGGTTGGAAGAGACCTCAGAAGATCATCTAGTCTAGGGGTTGGCAACCTATGGAACATGTGTCAAAGACAGCACATGAGCCGATTTTTAATGGCAAGCTGCTGCCTGCTGGGATCCTGGTCACCGACCCCTGGGCTGAGCAGGGCTGGTGGCTGGGACCCCAGCAGGCAGCAGTGTACCATTAAAAATCCTGCCCGGCCCAGAATGCTCTTCTCCAGTCCCCACCCACCGCTCTCTCCTGTGGGGGCAGGGGGCAGCTGCTGCTGTAGGGCAGCTTCCACTGGCAGCCAAGTTCCCTCCTTCCCTGCTTCTACCCCCAGAGTGATGGGTTCTTGCCCCTCCTGTGCACCCGCCCAGTGGCAGAACAGCAGATGTCCCTGGAGAGGGTGGGGGAGAAGCAGGGCGGGAACCGTAGGTGCAGCTGTGCTCGCTGATCTGCAAAAGAGGCAGAAGTGGGGCAGGGCCTTGGGGAAGGAGGGAGGAATCAGGGCATATCTCCACCAGCCTCCTGCTGTGAGCTGCTCAGGGCAGGGGGCTGGGAGCACCACTACCCCTGATTCCAGCCCACCCCCCAGCCCCCTGCCCTGACTCATGAAGCCCCCACGCCCTCCAGCCCTCTGCCCTGCACCCTGCACCCCCACACTTCCCAGGCCCCTGTGCTGACTCCTGCACCCCCTTCACACACACCCAGCCCCCTGCCCTGACCCCTGCACCCCACCACAACCCCAGCCCTGACTTCTGCTTCCCCTCACACACACCCATCCCCCTGCCCTGACTCCTGCACCCCCCAGACATACCCAACTCCCCCACACTCCATGCCCTGACTCCTGCACCCTCTACGACCACAGCCTTGACTCTGGCACTCCCCACACATACCCAACTCCCCCAGACTCCATGTCCCAACTCCTGCATCCCCCTCATCCATCCCCATCCCCCTGCCCTGACTCCTGCATCCCTCACAAATACCCAGCCCCACCTCATCTCATGCCCTGACTCTTGCACCCTCCACATCCCCACCCTCACCCTGAGCACCAAAAGGAATCTTCTCCACACCCCACACCACATTCCCATCTGCACTTCTTGTGCCAAATGGGAGCTGCCCAGGTAAGCACTCCACACTCAAGCCTCCTGCCCCAACCCTGAGCCCCCTCCCTCATTCTAGCTCCTGGCCAGACCCTACACACCAACCCCCAGCCCTGTGCTCAATGTACTCGAACCCTCAGCTCAGTGCAGAAAGAAAGAAAGAGAATGGGCTAAAACCAGGGAGAAGGTAGGTACCAACTCTATGTGGGTAGGGCCGGGACCCCAGACCAGCAGTGGGCTGAGTAGGGCCAGAAGCCGGGACCCTGACTGGCAGGAGCCGGAGGATGGAACCACAGACTGGCAGCGGGATGAGCAGCAACGGGATGAGCCACTCAGCCCACTGCTGGTCTGGAGTTCTGGCTGCCAGCCCCCTGCCAGGCTAGATGAACAGAACCCCAAGCCAGCAGCAGGCTGAGTGGGCCAGTGGCGTAAGATCAGCCTTTTAATTTAATTTTAAATGAAGCTTCTTAAACTTTTTGAAAACCTTGTTTACTTTACATATGACAATAGTTTAGTTATATAAGATATACACTTACAGAGAGAGACCTTCTAAAAAACATTAAAATGTATTACTGGCAAGTGAAACATTAAATTAAAGTGAATAAATGAAGACTTGGCACCACACTTCTGAAAGGTTGCCGACCCCTGAGCTAGTCCAACCTTCTGCTCAAAGCAGGACCAACACCAGCTAAATCATCCCAGCCAGGGTGTTCTCAAGTCAGGTCTTAAAAACCTCTATGGATAGAGATTCCACCACCTCCCTAGATAACCCATTCCTATGCTTCACCACATTCCTAGTGAAGTAGTGTTTCCTAATATCCAACCTAGACCTCCCACACTGCAACTTGAGACAATTGATCCTTGTTCTGTCATCTGCCACCATGGAGAACAGCTGAGCTCCATTCTTTTTGGAACCCACATTCAAGTAGTTGAAGGCTGCTATCAAATCCCCCCTCTCTCTTCTCTTCTGCAGATTAAACAAGCCCAGTTCCCTCAGCCTTTCCTCATAATTCATGTACCCCAGCCCCCTGATAATTTTCATTGCCCTTCGCTGGACTTTCTACAATTTGTCCATGTCCTTTCTGTACCGGGGGCCCCAAACTGGACACAATACTACAGATGTGGCCTCAGCAGTGCTGAATAGAGGGGAATAATCACTTCCCTCAATTTACTGGCAATGATCCTACTAATGCAGCCCAATATGCCATTTGCCTTCTTGGCAACAAAGGCACACTGCTGACTCATATCCAGCTTCTCATCCACTGTAATCCCCAGATCCTTTTCTCCAGAACTGCTGCTTAGCCAGTCGGTAACCAGCCTCTAGTGGTGAATGGGATTTTTCCATCCTAAGTCCAGGACTCTGCACTTGTCCTTGTTGAACCTCATCCAATTTCTTTTGGCCCAATCCTCCAATTTATATAGGTCCCTCTGGAACCTATTCCTTCCCTCCAGCATATCTGCCTCTCCCCTGAGTTAGTGTCATCTGCACATTTGCTGAGGGTCCAATCCATTCCATCATCAAGATCATTATTAAAGATGTTGAATAAAACTGGCCCCAGGACTGCTTGATACTGGCTGCCAACTAAATATTAAGTGTTGATCACTAGCCATTGAGTCCAACAATCTAGCCAGTTTTCTATCTACCTTATAGTCCATTCATCCACTCCATACTTATTTAATTTACTGGCAAATATACGGCGGGAGACTGCTTCAAAAGCTTTGTTAAAGTCCAGATAGATCACATCCACTGTTTTCCCCATATCCATAGAACCAGTTATTTCATCATAGAAGGCAATCAGGTTGATCAGGTATGACTTGCCCTTGGTGAATCCATGTCGATTGTTCCTGATCACCTTCCTCTCCTCCAAGAGCTTCCAAATGGTTTCCTTGAGGACCTGCTCCATGATTTTTCCAGTGACTCAAGTGAGGCTGACTGGACTGTGGCTCCCCAGGTTCTCCCTCTTCCCTTTTTTCAAAGATGAGCACTATATTTTCCAGTTATCCGGGATCTCTCATGATCACCATTAGTTTTCAAAGATAATGGCCAATGGCTCTGCAATCACACCAGCCAATTCTCTCAGCACCTCAGATACATTAGATCTGGACCCATGGACTTATTCATGTCCAGCTTTTCACCACTAAGGGCTGCTCACCTCCTCCCCATACTGTGTTGCCCAGGAAAGCAGTCTGGGAGCTGTCCTTGTCTGTGAAGGCTGAGGCAAAAAAAGCATTGAGTAACTCAGCTTTTTCCACATCCTCTGTCACTAGGTTGCCTCCCCCATTCATTAAAGCTCCCACACTTTCCCTGACCTTTTTCTTGTTGCCAACATACCTGTAGAAATCCTTCTTGTTACCCTTCACTTCCCTTGCTAGCTGCAACTCCAGTCGTGTTTTGGCCTTCCTGATTACACCGCTGCATGCTCAAGCAATATTTTTATACTCCTCACTAGTCATCTGTCCAAGTTTTCACTTCTTATAAGCTTTCTTTTTGTGTTTAACTTCACTGAAGATTTCACTGTTAAGCCAAGCTGGTCACCTGCTATATTTGCTATTCTTTCTGCATATCAGCATGGTTTGTTCCTGGGCCTGAAATAAGGCTTGTTTAAAATGCAACCCACTTTCCTGGACTCCTTTTCCCCTCATATTAGCCTCCCCGGGGATCCTGCCCATCAGATCCCTAAGGGAGTCAAAGTCTAATTATCTGAAGTCCACAGTCTGTATTTTGCTACTCTCCTGTCTTCCTTTTGTGTGTGTGTGTGACTCAATGCACATGCTAATTGTTATATCTTCAGTAAACATGGCATATTGCCTTTCCCCCTGAAAAAGATTCTGTGTGCTTCTTAGAAGCATAACATTTTTGTTGAAGAATAGCAAAAGGGGGAAGACATACCCTTTGATTGTAGAAAATCTCGCTAAAAGGTATGCCGTATGTATAAAGTGATCGATCATTCATATGTGCACTCTCCTGGTCGTAGAGGTCCCAGGCAACAGAGGGAGGATTAGAGTCCTCCCTCTGACCCATCTGTTGGGGAAAATTATACAGACAAGATATATGTGTAAACTGTTTGTACAAACTGTCTAGGTATATAAACGCCCCAGTCGCAGAGATACTGGGGCCTAATGAGGAGGATTAGAGTCCTTGCTCCTTCCTCTCTGTTGGGGAAAAATTGCCTAGGTGAATATACCCTCGATCTTAGCAGAGTCGAACCCAAAAGGTAGGGGGACTTTGCATTCCCCCCTCCTGCTCTGTCAGGCAGATTTTTTTGTAGATATAGATTATTTGTGCTTTGTAAGTTCCAGCACAAGTGTGGGCACAGAAAAGTTATAAAGATAAATGAGATTCATAAAGAAAATATGTTCAGGCAAAAAGAATCCCTTAAGAACAAAGCTCAATAAGAGCAAAAGAAATTGCCATTCAAACAGGAAATTACTCCTTTTTTAGACAATTTTGCAAAAGTTTGGGCACAGCCCATGGACTGAACAAGCATTAGCCAATGTGCATACTGTAACTGATTTGGCAGATGGATTCACAATATATCTGTTGGTCTACAGGCCATTGACCTCGATAAAAAGAGACTCGGCTGCAATTTGCCTCTTGTGGGAAGCATGGAATGAGGCATTCCTTTACTTGTCTAGCTTTCGAGAGGAGAATGCTGCACTGCATGAGAAACTTGGTGTATCTGAACAAGAAACTGTTAAATGGAAAATACTGGCCACTGGGGTCCAAAGCCAGTTAGACATTCTCAAAGATACCCTAAGAGAAGTTAAAATAAAAGAGAAGAAATTATATGAACACGCAGAGGAAAAGGAGAAAACACAAAAAGAGGATCAGATTTTACAGAGAATGGTAAAGAAATTAACTTTAGAACAAGGAAATCTCCTGTCAATCACAACTGCTGTGAATCTATAGTTAAATGTCTCAAAACAAAACTGGGGTTTGCAGCCCACCAAGTAGTGGCTGTGATGGCAGAAGAATGGAATCAAGTCCATTACAGCAAGATCCCTGAATGAGAGGGAAAATGGGACCCTAGTGAAGCTTGGAATGGAGATATGTGGGATGAGCCCCAGGGATTGGAACCTATTCAACAAAACCCTATTGCAGCAATACGACCAACTACAGTCACAACACCCACAGAGAGAGGGGAAGAACCACTGTCCCTGTATCAGCCACTGACTTAAAAGTCATGACTGATAGTTTGTGACCCTTAAAAAAAGACCATTTCTCCAGATGGTGCTCTAGTGTGTTTTTGCTCGCACTGAGGGAAGAGATGAACACCACTGAAGTCCACTGCTTGATGATGTCTGCACGGCTTCAGATATTCGGGGGGTCCGAGATAGAATTAGAGTCAATGAGAACAGCAGCATAGTGCCTTTAATAGGACTTTTGCGGGAGCAAATAGGCAGGCACAATTTCATAGCACAAGTCATAGCCCCAACCCAAAAGCCCAATAAATAGCCCGAGAATTATTTAACCCGATGGGGTCTGAAGCAGATAATGGCTGGCTTACCATCGTTGGGCAAGGCCACAGCACTGGATACAGCAACATTCACCATAGAATCCTAAAGGCACTGTGCTGTTTCCTTAATCCCTTACTACTCTGGAAGACTTGGAATTTGGCAAGAGGGTTGCCCAGCTACCCTAGGGGAACTAGGAGGCTTGGTCCAACCAATTACTATCCATTCTGGACCACAGCCCACTATAAAAAAAGAAAGCACTGCCTATGTAGCTGCATTAGAACCAGCAATTACAAACACGAATTAAAGTGGCACAAAGGGAATCAGAGGATCCCAAGGAGGACATACTAGAGGCCAATCCCATGGATGGGGAAATCGGGGGCAACAAGGAGATCAGTTATACCCAGACCTCTGGCAATATCAGACAGTCTCCTCCCAGCAATCAAAGGAGGGAAGTGGGCACACGGAAAATGAGGTTCGCCAGATCGCCTGGGGCAAACCAAGAACAGTGGAATAGGGCCTTCAAACTAGAGATAGTAAGGGAGGCCATGAGGTTGCAAACCCCACCAACAGAAGTGACTAGCATAACTGCTAGTGCACCGCCCTCTTCTCCCTTGATGCAATGATTCCCGGACCCACACTCTTTTCTGGAGCAAGAATAGAGGGGCTCACTGAATGAGGAACCCCCACCATCAGTAGCAGCACAGAGGTGGAGGTTCATAGGCATGGTCTCCTGGAATCCTGAGGGAAGACCATATGTGTACATTAAGCAGGGTGGATATACCCCTAATAGATACAGGAGCTGCTGTATTCTTAATGAAAACAACCCCCAAAGCAGGAAAAGATTAAAACAGGCAGCTTTGAAATCCTTTCAAGGGAAACCTACTCTCAGGTGGGAATGGACCCAAGCCCCCTTTTCAGTACAAGGATTTTTAACATTAGAGCATTTGATCCATACTCCTGATATGGTTGATGAAATTATTCTGGGATCTGACTGGTGCGGTGATTAATATACCTAGAAGTACTCTTCGGAAGTTAGAAATTCCTCCTCCCCATTCAGGAAAAATTGGACGGGATGTTATATGAACCAAAGGGGAAGAAAGTTCAGTAGCTACACTTCAGCTGAACAAGCTGAAAAGTGGCACTTAAAATTCCCTTCAGTATGGACTCTGAAGAAAATAGATTGCAGTAAAATTAATGCTTGTGTTAAGATTGTTGGGGATTGTTGGGGAGTTTGTGCCTCCACAAACACAATACTCTTACCCGAGGGAGGCAGAGGCCCAACCATTCAGAAACTAGAGCAACAAGGGGTCATTCAAAAAACATATGCACCCTTTAACTTCCTTGTGTGGCCAGTGCTAAAGGCAGATGGCCAGTCCTGGCGTTTAACAATTGATTATAGAAGAATCAATAAGGGCACCATTCCTATGACCCCTATTTTAGTTGATATGACACAGATCATACAAAAAGTGAAAGCCACATCTAAAAATTTCTCTGTAATTGATTTGGCCAACTGTTTCTTTGCCATACCCTACATCCAGACTCACAAGATCACTTTGTCTTTCCAATAAAGGAGAAATAATGGACATTTTGTCGGTTGCCCCAGGGATATCACAACAGCCCAGCATATTATGCATATGCTAGACCAGTTGAGCCCACAAGAAAGGCTTTTTGTGTTTTCATATGTAGATGACATTTTGATATTTCGGGAAATGGAGGCACGAACTCAAATACTAATGGAAAAAGTGTTGGCACTAATTCAGGAAATGGGGTTCAAAGTAGCCTTAGATAAGGCTCAGTTGGTGTTACCTCAGATTCCATTCCTGGGCACAGTCGTTGAACAAGAAGGAAGACAGATCGATCAGAGGAAGGTAAGGGTACTGGTAGAAATGCCAGCCCCTACCAACGCCCACTCTTTAAGAGTTCTGCTAGGAGGATTCAATATTCTTAGACCGCACATTTATAAATGTGGTGAAATAACTCACCTGTTTGAAACTGCTAAAGAAAAAGACAAAATGGAAATGGAGGAAAGAGCAGGACCCCACTTTAACCCTGCTAAAACAGAAGGCTCTTACAGCCCCAGCCCTGCGTTTCCCTGATGAATCACAGCCTTTTGGTATTCATTTGGTGGCTAATAACCTGACATTGGCTGCTGCACTGTTACAAAACAATGAAGAGGGGAAGCTGGTGCCAATAGCATATGAATCCCGGAAATTACAAGGAGCAGAAATAAATTTTGACCCCGTGAATGCGAGTGTCTAGTAGCCACCTGGGCAGTACAATCTTTTGAGCCCCTCGCAGGAACGGTTCCTATCACTATCCAAAGCACCCACACTCCTCTCAAGTACATTTTGTCGGGAGATGGATGGGAGGTAAAGTCTCAAACACCCAAATGGCTCAATGGACACTTATTTTAGTTAACAGAGGGGTGGCCACAGAGACGGTGTCCAAGCCGGACATGCTAATACATGCCCTAATTGAAAAAGGGAACCCACATGAATGTCCAGAAGTCACTAAAGAATTGCTTTGGAAGAAGCACCCTCACTGGAAGAATTAGATTCCGTGTGTGGGTCAAGAAAAGCATATCTGGTTTATTGACAGGAGTGCAATGGTAGTAAAAGGGAAAGGATGTGTAAAGTACATAGCCATTAAGTTAGAAGAGGAAGTTATTTTTGTGTGACGGGGATACAGTTTTGGATGCATGATTGGTATAGGAATGGGTGGAAAACAGTAGATGGAAATAATATTGCATATTCAGAGGAATGGAAATGGATTTATCAGTGGATAACAAAAATCCCTAAACAGTTAAAGGAACTGATATGGAGGCCACCTGGAGTAACCGGGTAGATACAATAGCCCAACAGCATGACATAGCACTTGTAACCAGAGGTCAGAAAAGAAACATCTGTGCTGACACAACTAAGCCAACAGATGGAACTGCAGACTGCCCTAACTGAGTTCCAGGAAAAATAGAAAGACAGGAGTTATTTAATGTATCCCATCAGTTTATGCATGAAGGAGTGGAAGGAACTTTAAGAAGGCTAAAGCAAGAAGCAGAGTGGGAATGTATGGAAGATTATATTAAAACATGGGAGCAAAATTGTGTGTGCTGCTCTCAAGACAAGGTTCGTCCTCCACACTGTCCACTCATGATGCATGAACAAAGGCTTGGGCTGTGGCACAGGGGTCAAATTGATTTTATTGATAAATTGCCAAGGAATAGGGAAGGATTCCAGTACTTATTGGTAATAATTAATTCCGTTTCAGGATGGGTGCAAGCATTTCCTACCAAAAATAACAGCACCAGGGTGGTAGCCAAAAGGTTCTTTAATGAGGTAGTATGTACATATGGCATCTCCAAAAAAAAATAGATTCTGACAGTGGGGGAGCCTTTGTAGGAGAAATCTTATAGTAATGATACAAACCTTGAGAATTAAACAAAAGCTCCATATACCATACCGGCCTCAGTCCTCAGACCAAGTAGAGCTCATGAACCACACTATTAAGAAATCGCTCCAGAAGGTATCAAGTATCAGAGGGGTAGCCGTGTTAGTCTGGATCTGTAAAACATACGTCTGATGAAGTGGGGTATTCACCCATGAAAGCTTATGCTCCAATATGTCTGTTAATCCATAAGGTGCCACAGGACTCTTTGTTGCTTTGTCCAGAAGGTAGTAAATCACAGAGGAAAAGATTGGCCGGATAAACTGCCCAGGATTTTGACTGTCATCCAGAGCAGTAATAGACTAAGGACAAAAACTCTACCCTTTCAAATTCTGTTTTGACATCCAATGAGCCAAATGATTGATCCTAATTACCTGGTACAGGGTGAAGCAAAGAGCTCTAATAGAACCCAGCATGATTATTTCAATGGCTCAAACAGGTACAAGAAGACAAAACCACCCTCCAGTATAAGGTTAATCAGGTCATCAAACACATGAACAACAAAATTCAGAAACAAAGGCCCACAAAGGCAGCCCTGTGGGAAACGGGACCAAGTCATGTACCTTAAAATGGGAAAAAGGGGCCACTCACTGGAATCAAAGTGGATGTGCCCTTACTCCATAGTGGGCCGCCTAATGTTAAAATCTCTTGACTGCTGGATAAACAACAAATAGAACTAGGAAATAAAACTGACTTGGCCACAGGATGTACTGAGTTGCAAATTCTTAGTTTAGCATCACTTGAACACAAACTATTTTGGGTAATATCTGGGAATGTTCAGGTATTAACACATCTTTTAAAACAGCAGAAGAGGTCCTTGTTTGACACCTACAAATATGAATGGATGTGATATGTTTCCAGCATGGTTATGCCTGGCTCGTTATTGAGTGAGATTATTGTTAACATTTCTCAAAACAGTTTGTGGAGACAGAAATATGGAAAGTAAGCCCATTCCCAAAATTGACCATGGGATCCTTCTGGCTACCCCAAGTTATGGGTCAGTGGATCCCATGTGCTTCTAAAGTTCACTGGGTCTGGGTGGAGTGTGGTCACTGTCTCTGTTCTATACTCCCTGGTTCAGATACCTGGTATCCTGTTGCCTCCTGATTCTGGAATCGTTGTGCCAGATCCCCTGAGCTACTCTATTTGCTTACATGCACTCGCCAAGAGTTCCATCCCAGAGAGTTCATCTCTCTGAGCTTCTAGTTTAACACCATCAGGAACAGCATGGCAGGAAAGCAAGGCCAGGCAGAGGGATATATTAACCAGTTTCATTTTACTCTTAAAAGCACTCAAGAGTTTCAATAAAAAAAAAGATCCTTGTCTGATCTCACCCCTTCTGGGAGTCTGAGGTTTGAAAGGAACTGAGCCAAAGCACAGTCCTTCCTGTTCTATCCCTCCTTCTTTTCCGGCTTAGAGGATGTGATGGGCAGCTCCCTGATCGCAGCATTGTGCTGCTCCTACATAGGGGTGATAGACATGGCAATTTCCTGCAGTATCCAGAAAAAACCTGATTACATTGTGTTTAAGTCTCTTTGGCATCTATTGCATTAAATGCAAAGGTGATGGATTATTGTGAGTCTCGGGAAGTATTATGAACTTCAAGTGACAAGAATGAACTTTTGAACAAACAGTGTCAAATGACTGGCCTGGGGAATCTCTAGGGGGAGGTGACCACAAATTTCTGCCTCTGGTTGTGCAAACCCTCAGCCTTTTGAAGCTGCTTTCTGAGGAAATGACCATTCCCTGCTGATTACCTCTTCCCAGAATCTGAAGATCAAAGGCCCATGTTATATAAAGGAAAGACTGACCTATGCATGCAGGTTCTTGTTCTGAGCTAAAGCTGCTATGAACTTGTTACCACAGAAAGACCTTTAGATGGAGTTTGAAGGACTGAAGTGGGATGATCGCTGGCTGGCTCATTAGCATCTGTTTAGGTTCTATTGTTGTTTTAAGATGTTTCCTCTGTAATGATTTCACCTGAACAATAAATGCACCTGCTTTGAATGGTCTGTGTGGTAATTTATGACTACGGGCATTTACAGGCCTTTCAGGGCTTGCTGGAAATAACACAGGATAGTCAGGGTATTTTGCGGCCTGGAAAAACCCTGGTCAGGAAGGACAGATATTTTGAAGAGGGGTGTCTTTCCCTTGAAAAACTAGTAAATTTCTGTAAGTTATTATTAAAAGTTTTAATCTCTTAATAACAATGAAAGATAAATATCTTTTTTTTAGCTCTAGTACTATATGAACTTGGCTTTATTATGGTACTTAGCTGCTGGAGCTGTATTGATGTGAAAAATAGCTGTTCAATAAGGGCTTTGTCTAACATCTGAGTTGTTACACTACTGGGTGAACAGTTTTGTTTTTTTTTATGGGATATTCACAAGTGCTTGAGCAGGTTGTGCACCTGGGGCCAGAGTTTGAAACATGAGTTAAGCACATGGGGCCAGATTTTTTATTTAAGCACTCAATAAGATTTTCAAAATTATCTATTTTTTAATTTGGGGTATACATTTAAGTTGGGCCTCTATTATGGTGTCTTTGAAAAGTGTACATGCAGCTTGCAGGGATTTCACTCCAGTCACTGTACCTTTTAATTTCTGTTTAGCTAACCCCCTCATTTTTGCATAGTTCCCTTTTCTGAAGTTAAATGCCACAGTGTTGGGCTGTTGAGGTGATCTTCCCACCACAGAAATGTTAAAAGTTATTATATTATGGTCACTATTTCCAAGCAGTCCTGTTATAGTTACCTCTTGGAGCAGATCCTGTGCTCCACTCATGACTGAATCAGTTTAGGTGAACATAACTATGTCACTTAAGGAGGTGAAAAACCCCTATCCCCCTGAGCAATGTACCAATCCCCAACTAGCTTCTCTATGCAGCTAGGCCAACTGCAGAAGACTCTGTTGACCTAGCTACAACTGCTCAGGGAAGTGATGTTCCTACACCAATGGAAAACCCCCCTCACCATTGTAGGCTGTTTCTACATTCTGGGATTATACCAACAATGTTATGGCACCAGAGCTAGGCCACCATAGTCCCCATAGTGTAGACATGGCCTCAGACTGCCTCAACTATGCTGCATTCCCTTATCTTCCACAGCCGGTATCCTTTCTATATATTCTTGTGTAATGAAATAGCTTGCATTTGCAGCAGTTTTGATTAACTGTATTTATCTGATATTAACTCAGAATGCAATCAAATGAAGAGTGACATCAGCCTTTGATTCAGATATATCTAATCAGGAACACAAAACTCAGGGGGAAACCCCTACCCCACCATCCATTTACCCCCACATCATGCCTCTCATTCTCCTGAAGCCTGTGGCTTGGATTTTCAAAGGAGGCTAAGGGATTTAGACACCCAGGGCTATATCCATAAAGGGATTTAGGTTCCTACCTGCCAATTTTGGTGGCAAAGTCAATATTTAGGCACCACTGAGGCCTTGAAAACTCCTACTCAGCTGCTATCCAATTCTACAGGTGCCTATATTTCCACTGGTAAAGTCCTCAAGGTGCCTAAGTTATTGGGCATACATAAAATTGGCTATGTCCTGAATCTGCTGTGTGCTTGTCACCTTAGCACACACCTAACCCCCAGTGGGATTCACCAGTTAGGTTCCTCACTCCCAACTAACTCACTAAGGGGCCCAATCAGGCATTCTCAGAGAACACTTACCAGTTCAGGCCACATATAAAAAACAGCCAGATCCTGAATTTGGCACATCTGCATCTCTCATTCAGCTTCCAGAGTGCAACAATTTACTATCTTATTTGGTGCTTATTTGGGATCTTGCAGGTATTGGTTCTTGGGGACAGAAATCATGTGTGGTGTGGAGAAGGCTGTAGAGAACGCAAGGTGGAAAAGTCAGCCCAAGGCTGTAAATACTGAAAATACATAATTTGATTACATTTATCTTAGATACTTTATGTGTCCAGTTATATGAGGCTTTGGATCAGTTCTTGGCACTATGCTATTCAACATTTTTATCAGTGATCTGGAGGGAAACCTAAACCAATCATTGATAAAGTTTGCAGATGTCACAAAAATTTGGGGGAGTGACAAAAAATACAGAGGACAAGTGATTTATACAGAGTGAGTTAGATCACTTGGCAAGCTGGGCACTAGGAAACAATAGGTGTTTTAATACAGTTACGTATAAAGAGACACGTCTAAGAATAAACAACATAATCCATACCTACAGGATGAGGGGCTTTATTCTGGGAAAACATGACTCTGAAAAGCACTTGAGGGCCATGGTGGATGAACAGCTGAACATGAACTATCAGCTATGGTGCTATGGCAACACATTAGGCAGAAGCAGCAGATTCAATCCTTGGAAGCATAAACAGGGAAAATCCTGAGATGGCATTGATCCAACTGTTGCTGCAGTACTGTGTTGATTCTTCTGTCCACAATTCAAGAAGGATGTTGTTAAATTGGAGAGGATATGGAGAACAGTCAGGAGAATGATTAAAGGATTAGAAAATACGCCTTATACTGATAGATTCAAGGAGTTCAATCTATTTAGCTTATGAAAGAGAACAGGGATGGCGTTCCTAGCCTCTGTTTGCCAGAAGCTGGGAATGGGTGACAGGGGATGGATCACTTGATGATTACCTGTTCTCTTCATTCCCTCTGGGGCACCTGGTATTGGCCACAATCAGACCTTTGGTGTGACCCAGAATGACCGTTCCTATATTGTTATGATTTGATTACTGTCTATAAGTACCTACCCTCGGAATAAATATTTCATAATAGAGGGTTATTCTTTTGGCAGGCAAAGTCATATCAAGATTCAACGGCTCGAAGTTGAGGCTAGACAAATTGAGATTGGAAATAAGATGTACATTTCTAACACTGTGGGTAATTAATTATTGGATCAATTTATGCGGGTCTGTGGTGCATTCATCATCACTGTCAATTTTTAAATAAGACTGGATTGTTTTTTCTAAGAGACTTGCTCCAATTAAAACAGGAGTTCTTTCAGGGACGTTCTATGACCTTTATTCTACAGAATGTCTGACTACATGATTACAATGGTTCTGATCTGTCCTTCAAATCTATGAAACCAAAACTGGATTAGATGGATATTGAAATTAATGCTAATCATTTTCACTTCATTTCCAGTACATAATAGGTCAATTCTAGCATGAAACTGCCAAGCACGTTATGGTTACCCAACAGGATTCTGATATCAGGTGTATTTAGTCTTGGAAGCAATAGAGATTTTATCAATAAATGCCGTAAACATTAATTGCACCGTATACATACAAACTGACAAAAATATTTCCATCTATAATAGATGAAACTTACAGATAGGAAGAGTAAGAAAAATGTCCCCTGAGAATGAATTAGAGTTTGATTACAGATATTTTCTTTGTATAGTTTGACATGTGACATTGACAATTTGAGTTTTAATACTTACAAAGCTATAAAGTCATTAAGCAATTATTTTCTAACACCCCCGATTTCCCACAACTGTGAAATTTTAAATCAATCAAAATTGAAAAAAAGTGCTTAAAATAAACTTTGAAATTTTTCATCAAAATTATTTAAAAAATACAAATTCTGCCAAACCTATTCATACTGGTGTTAATCTAGAGTAACTCCACGAGCTTCAGTGATGTTGAACCAGATTAACTCACCCTTTAATGAGAGCAGAATCTGGTCCATTGACGTGGGATATAGCTACAGACAAATACAATTTATTGACATTTTAACATCAAAAAATGCAGGTTCACTGAAACCAGAATCATTTGTGGGGAAGGGGGTCACTTTGATGACTTTCTTTTCTCAATGTTTTTGAAAAACAAGTTCTGAAATTGTCAAAATGGGAAATTTAGATATTTATGAAATGAAACAAAAAAGCCATTTTTTCCATTCAGAATGACTTTTTTGTTTAGAAATGTATAGTAAAAAATACCAAAGATCAAAATTGAAATGAATGTTTTTGAAATTATCATGATTTAAAATTTTGATCAACCTGATTCAATTTTTTCCCCACTTTGTGAAAACTTTGACATTTCATCCTGATTCAGTGTGGGTTTTATTTGTTTGTTTTAAATCTCACAAATTCTCACCACACAAGAAAACTGTTTTGCAGTCAGCTGGAGTAAGGACTGCTCCTGGATCCTTTTTCAGACCAAGTAGAATTGCAGTCTCTGAGACGAACAGTAACCATTTTTTCCCCATATTCTTCTGCAATCACAAGAGTTAGTAGTAGGGCTGGTGGGAAATTTTAACTGAAACTATTTCTCAATGGAATTTTTTTTTTGAGAAAAACAATGATAATGATGATGATGATAGGGGAGACCTTGGCAAATTGCCAAATATGTAGACCAAAATTTGCGAGTCTTACCTGTAGAGTAATGGTTCATGAGGCACCTGAACTACAACCCCATTGATACACACATGGGTGGTACTGGTGAATCATAATGCATTGGCTTTTTGGCCAAAATATTTCCGATTCTGCAACATCAGCCCTTTCCTTGCCAACATCTGCGAACCGGGCCGGCCTTCAGCTCACAGCTTGACTTTGCTTTTTAGCTAAGTCTTGACCATTACTTCAGTTCAGGCCTCAGGTCTCATACTGGGCCTTTATCAGGGCCTTCACTTACTACAGGATAGTCTGTTGTGAGTAATATTTTAATTTGAATTGTGAATGGGTGGATGTAGGAGTTTGTGGACATCTCTCCTTGTGTATCTAGGAGGGAGGCCATACCTCCTCGCTGTCTAGTTTCTAAGAAGGCAGTCTGAAAAAGAGAGAAATCAGCTGTCTCTGGTGTCCAGGCCCTATGAGCGGGGCTGGGCAGTAATCAGGCTCTGGAGCTCAAGCCCTCAGGCAAGGGCAGGCCCCAGTTGAGGGCTCAGGTCTCAGGCAAGATGGAGCAACACACAGTCTAGGGGCACAGGCCCTTAGGCAGGGCAAGGCACCAAGCAGTCTAAGACTCCAGCCCTCAGGCAGGGCAGAGCAGCACATGGTCTCTAGTATCCTAACTCTAGCTGACAATAGACTACACAGGCCTCCTGGCCTACAGTGGGGAGGCTGCCACCTCAGGGCTGGGGTGGCAGGGGGCAGGGGAACCAGAGCCCACCCTACTCCACTGGGTCCCAACCCAGGGCCCTAACAGTGATGGAGTATTACACAGCTGGGTCAATGGGAAACCCAGCTGCAACATGCTGACCTGTCTTCAGGCAGCAACACAACCGGACTAGAGTTGGTTGTCCCTGAGCTACTTCTTATCCTACCCTTGGTGTGTGTCTGGATCCAGGGGTCATGCTCTGTCTCCCAGGGATACAATGTCAGTGGAAGTCCCAGTAGCTCCTTGGTCTTTGGAGTGGTGGGACACTATGGAAGCTCAGGCAAATCCTCGGGGCAGCAACGGTCCTTGGCATCCCATTCTGGCAGCAGGGGAGAAGGATCTGTCTTCCTTGGATGCTCCAGACCAACTGAGCTTCAGGGTCTACCTTCTCTACTTCCTGTACCTGTCCTGTCCCTCTGCTTCCAGCGGGGAGGCAGGGACTTCTTGGTTCTGCCTATGAGGATGTGTGAGGACATCCCTCCCTGTCAATCTCCAAAGGAGGTCAAACCTCCTTACTACAGTGGAGTTTAGGTTGTGGAGAGAGCTTGGAAGAGTAACACCACTGTTTGGATTTCACTATGGACCTGGGATGTTCAAATTAAATAACTTTGCAAGTGGTGCCTAGATATTCTTGAAACCACCTAACAAAGCTTGCCCACCATGATCATAGAATCATAGAACCATATGGTTAGAAGGGATGGCAAGGATCATATAATCTAATCCCCTGCCAAAATGCAGGATTTGTTATATCTAAAGCATCCAAGACAGAGGCCTATGCAGCCTACTTTTGAAAACCTCCAGTAAGGGAACTTCCACAACCTCCTTAGGCAGTTTGTTCTATTGTCCTGCTGTTTTTACAGTTAGGAAGTTTAATCTCAATCTGCTTTGCTGTAGTTTGAACCCAATGCCTCTTGTCCTGCATTCTGTGGCAAAAAAGAACAACTTTTCTCCATCTGTTGTATGGCAGTCTTTCAAGTATTTCAAGACCACTATTATGCCCCCTTTAATCTCCTCTTTTCCAAACTAAACATACCAGTTACTTCAGCCTTTGATCATACGGCTGGCATTCCATCCTTTTGATCATCTTTATCTCTCACCTCTGGATTCTTTGCCATTTCTCTACATCCTTTCTATACAATGGTGACCAAAATTGGACACCTTATCTGATAACTGGATCCTCACTTCACTTATTCCTAATTAGATCCTGATCAGCTAATATGGCGAGGTGGGTAGAAAATAGTTCCCCTCATAGTTTGATGGTTTCTTCAGAGTTAAAGATTAGGGTAGGGATCAAAAAATGCATTCAAAAATTCTCAAAACTACACTCTGTGTTGGCTCGCTTTTCTAGTTTGTTATGCTATAAAGCTCATGAGCCAGAACCCCAGCTGGTCTAAATTGATGTAGTCAATGGGGCCCCTGTCCCTATCTGGTGTAAAACAGAAATAGTACCAATGGTGCCATATTCTTGGAAGAGAGATTGCTTTTGCTTTGAAATGAATCTCTTCTTCCACTGAATCATCCTTGGTTTGATGAGCTGATCTTTCATTTGCTGACCTGGGGTCCTAATGAATTTCAGTGACGGTCAGGTGTCCAACTCCTTTAGGCTTCTTTGAGAATCCCAATATGAGTGAATGAAAACATCATGATTTCATAGGGGTCGATCCTACAGGATGCTGGGAATTGCCCTTAAATGCTCTCAGTTCCCACTGAGAACTCAGAAATCACTGAAATTTGAGGAGATTTTCTATGGATTAGGTGCCATCTCCCATTGAATTTCCAAGGGAACCAGGTGCCTAACTCCAGCAGCCTCCTTTAAGAATTCCAGTCTCATTATCATACAGGTAAGGTCTTGATAAAGGGAGGTGGCACATCATACAAGTTATATGGCTTTGGTGCATCATAAAATATCAGGGTTGGAAGGAACCTCGGGAGGTCATCTAGTCCAATCCCTTGCTCAAAGCAGGACCAATCCCCAACTAAATCATCCCAGCCAGGGCTTTGTCAAGTTTGACCTCAAAAACCTCTAAGGATGGAGATACCATCTAGGTAACCCATTACAGCATAGTGAAAAAGTTTTTTCCCAATGCCCAACCTAAACCTCCCCCACTGCAACTTGAGACAATTTCTCCTTGTTCTGTCATCTGCTTTCCCAGAACAGTCTACATCCATCCTCTTTGGAACCCCCTTTCAGTTAGTTGAAAGTAGCTATCAAATCCCCCATCATTCTTCTCTGAAGCATATTAAATAATCCCAGTTCCCTCAGCTTCTCCTCATAAGTCATGTTCTCCAGCCCTCTAATAATTTTAGTTGCCCTCCGCTGGAGTCTTTCAAATTTTTCCATATTGTTCTTGTAGTGTGGGGCCCAAAACGGGACCACTTCATTGCCATCTGTTACCCACTCCTCTATCTCAAAAAATGGGGTAGAGGAGTGGGTAACAGATGGCAATGATGCGGTGATATGCCATGGCAGCCAAGAGGAACTCTTCAGTGGTGATGAAGAGGGATAACAACAACTGGGTCACTCATCCTGCCTAAGAAATGCCCTGGTACTGGGTGAAAAAATTGGACAGGGGTCTGGGAGCTGCCTTTTTTTTTAACTTTGAAATTTGGCCAAAAATAATTTTTGGACGAAATTTTTTCAGCCCAAAGCTTTTTCTTTTTGGACCTCCTAAATAACTCAGGCCATAGGAGAGATCATAATATTTTAAACTTATATTTTCAAAAAAGTCATACTTGAAATTGGTGCTTAACTCCCATTGTCTTTTAAAGGGAACTGGAAGTCTAACTCCTGCAGGCCTTTTTGAAAATCTCAGCCTTAATAAACACATTTTTACCCACTCTCTGCATATGTGTGTAATGATACCCATGGTTGCACCATTTGAGCATGCCATTGACAGCAAGGTTTACAGGTAGGACACACTTGAAAATGGTTGTTTTTCCATGAAAAAAATTGACTTTTCTTTGAAAAACTAACACCAAAACTTTTGCCAAAAATTATTTTTAATTAATATCTTTAGACCAAAGTTGTGGTGTTTTAATTATTATTTTACTTTATTCAGGCAAAAGTTAAAACATGCATAGTTCTTAAGAAAAACTTGATTCCCTCCTTCCTCCTAACCAGAAAGCAGAAACTTTTGGTAAAAACAAAAAAAAATGTTTAGTAAAAAGCTTAATTTCCAAAGAAAAACAATTTTCATGGAAAATTTCCAACCACTCTTCGTTACAAGGCAGAAGAGCCTCCGTAATCCATTACACTTAAATGAAAAGCTAGGCACATCTCCAGTGTGATGAGAAGTAAGTATATCCCAAAGGATTCTGTGACTTACTGGATCTGTCTCCAACCACTACCAATGCACAACTGGGTTGTATAGGCAGGGCCGGCACTTCCATTTAGGTGACCTAGGTGGTCACCTAGGGCACCAGGATTTGGAGGAGCGGCATTTTGCTGCTCTTGGTGGCAACTTGGTGGCAGGGGGTCCTTCCGCGCTCCTGGTCTTCGGCAGCAATTCTGTGGCAGGTCCTTCACTCACTCCGGGACCGCCTCTGAAATGCCCCGAAGACCAGGTGCGCAGAAGGACCCCCACTCCTGCAGAATTGCCATCAACGACCAGGAGCGCGGAAGGACCCCAGCCTAGGGCGCCAGAAAACCCTGGCGCCACTCCTGTATATAGGCAAAACCAAGCCCACGCTTGTCTTAGAACTCACAGTGGACTGTCTCCAGAGCAGCCAGTCTGACGTTTGACAGGCAACAGACACTTTCCAAGAGGATGCAAAATTGTCATTCAAGAGACTCCAGGTCTATTCCTGGCATTGACACTAGCATGTTTTCTGACCTTAGTCAAGTCCTTTCTCTTCTCTAGTTCCTCTTCTACATCATGTATGTACAACCTCTCTCATGTGGATGCACTTATAGCATCAAAAATGAAATAGACGGGTATTACTTCTTCCTGTACTGGAAGGAGAATAAATTATATAATATAAGGCACAATTTTTACTAGTATAACAGTGTCCATACTATGGGTTGTATTTGTATAACTATTTCAACAACAAGAAATTCACACTCCTAACTAAAATAGATACAAAAGCTGTGTATAGACCAGGACTTACCCTGTGTCTTGTAGGACACCTAGCACAATAGGGTTCTGATCACAGTTGAGGTTTCATGGCATTACTTTTAATATAAATGGATGGAAAGGCACACACTCAGCTCAATTGCTGTTCAGCCTCATTATCCTAGGTGCAATTCTTATTGTCTTAGAATTCCAAATAGATAATCTCCAGTATAAGCATCATGATGTCAGTTAGATTCTCTGGGTGATCTGCAGTTCATTTTTTCTCATATCTATTCTTTTTCAGGTGCAACAGTTGTTGGCTTCAGTGAGCACAGAGGGTTTTCATTATGAGGATAATAATCTACATTCGTATTTTACCTCCTTTACCAAGGAGTAGTGATATGCAAATAACTGACTTTTCTGCTCAGTGGTGGTTTAATAGGGACAACTGCTTGTGTCTGAGTCTGGGAAATGAGCTCTGGTCCAGTTGGCACTACCTTCTATCATTTGCTCATTCTGAGGCCTCTCTCTCTCTTTCTCTCTCTGAATCATGGTGCTCTCCTCCTTCACTACTCAGCCTTCCGATTGGATCACTGTATAGTCCCCTGCCCCCTTCCAGGATAACAAAATCCCTCTGGATCAGCTTTCCAGTTGGCATCTCCCACAATTCTGTGTCCAGTGGATAGTAGGGAAACCTAGGCCAGCCCTCTACTTCAACTTCCAGCCTACAGTCAGCAGCCAAGCTCTGCACAATCTCAAACCTCGCTGCTCTTTCCTTGTTCTGCTTCCTACTCTGCTTCCAACAGGCTTTTTTCTTCACCCTTCTGGATAAACCCTTCCATCGAGCCAGGATCCCAGGGCTTCTCACTCCACTTGGCTTTCCTCCTTTTCCATCTCCAACCCTGAGAGTGACTGGTGGCTTCCACACTACAGCCCCTTTCTACTGCACACTTCCTGGTTTTATTCCTTAGCCAGTTTCTCCACCAGCTTGGCTTTATCAGCCATTGGTCATTTTCAGTCAAGCCAGAATCTCTACCGGGTGTGGCTCATAAGGTTAACTGGCCCTATCTATGCCATCTTATCCCCTTCTAGGATCATGTGGTGAGAACACCCGATAACAAAATGAATAAAAAATTAGAAAAAACAAATTGAGAATGGGGAGAGTTGCCCATCCCCTGTTGCCCATTCACAGCTTTTGGCAAACAGAAGTGTGTTATCGTATCTCCCTCTACTGGCCGACCTCATTTGCTAAACTCCCTGCAATTGTCCAAAGGGGTTAAGGTAGGATTTTCAGGAACACTCAGTGTTACAGTCAATGGGCATTTTACCTTTGACTTCAATGGTGAAAGATTAAAGCTACCAGCAAACACTTCTGAAAATCTTATTCTTATGCTTTCAGTTCAAATTGCAAGGCTTTGTGCTCTGTTATGGTGATTTTCAATGTAGCCTAAAAGAAACAGGGGCCCAATTCCCTTTGTTGCTCAGTGGCAGATGAGTTCCAAACTCCCTTTGAGGATATTAACAAACTTTAACCACAGTTTTCAGTTCAAACGTATCTCTGGTTTATAGGCTCTTAGATTCGAAGATCAGAATGGACAACTGTGATTATCTAGGCTGCAAAACACAGGGCACAAAACTTCCCCAAAATAAATAGCAGAGATCACCTTTTATTAGAGCATACCATCTTGATTTAAAAGTTGCAAAAAGTGAACTGGAGAAAGAAATGATGTGTGGCAGGAAATGAAAGGAGTGAGAGAATGGACTCATGAGTAGAGATAGGCAAACATTTTTCAGACAAAAAAATGTAGATTCTGCTTGTCCAAAATATTTCATGAATGTTGGTCAAATTCACCAAAAAGTTTCAGTCCAAAATAAATACATACAGACATACATACATACATACATAAATTAAATAATTAATTCATAAAAAGCTGAAACAATCTTAATATTTTTAAAAGAAAAGTTTCAGTTCACAAAAATCCATTTTTTGTTTAGAATATTGCTCGCTATATTATTTTAAAACACAAGGTAAAAAAAAACTTCATTTTTTCTCAAAGTAAATGTTTTGTTCAATCCAAAAAGATTTTTTTTTTATTTGTTTGCTTCACTGAAAAATTGAACAAGGATTTGTTTCAACAGACTTTTCAGACTCCTAATTGAACATCATTTGTTGGGGAAGAGTCACTATGATTTTTGTTAAGGGAAATCATGCCTCAACAGTCTACTAGAATTCTTTGAGGGGGTCAACAAGCATGTGCACAAGGGGGTTCCAGTGGATATAGTGTACTTAGATTTTCATAAAGCCTTTGACAAGGTCCATCATCAAACGCTCTCAAGCAAAGTAAGATGTCATGGATTAGGAGGGAAGGTCTTCTCATAGATCAATCATTGGTTAAAGTTATGAAACAAAGAGTAGGAATAAATGGTCAGTTTTCAGAATGGAGAGAGGCAGATAGTACTATCCCTCAGGGGTCTCTACTGGGAACAGTACTACTGAACATATTCATAAATGATCTAGAAAAAGGGTAAACAGTAGGGTGGCAAAATTTGCAGATGATACAAATCTACTCAAAATAGTTCAGTTCAAAGCAGACTGCAAAGAGTTACAAAGGTAACTGGGTGACTGGGCAAGAAAATGGCAGATGAAAGTCAATGTTGGTAAAGGCAAAGTAGTGCACATTGGAAAACATAATCCCAGCTATACATTTAAAATAATGGGGGTCTAAATTTGTTGTTACTACTCATGCAAGAGATCTTGGAGTCATTCTCTGAAACCATCCGTTCAATGTGCAGCGACAGTCAAAAACACTAACAAGATTAACTGCTAGATAATAAGACATGATATGCCCACATCTTGCAGATGGGCTCGCCTCATCTTAAAAAAAAGATATATTGGAATTGAAAAAGGTTCAGAAAAGGAAAACAAAAAATATTAGGGGTATGGAAAAAGTTTCCGTATGAAGAGAGATTAATAAGGCTGGGTCTTATCAGCTTGGAAAAGAGACTACTAAAGGGGGAGATGGTAGAGGTCTATAAAATCATGACTTGTGTGGAGAAAATAAATAAGGAAATGTTATTTAGTCCTCCTAACTCAAGAACAAGGGGTCACCATGTGAAATCAATAGGCTACAGGTTTAAAAGAAACAAAAGGAAGTATTTCTTCACACAATGAACAATCAACCTGTTTAACTCTTCACCAGAGGATGCTGTGAAGGCCAAGACTAGAAGAGGGTTCAAAAAAGAACTAGATAAATTTATGGAGGATAGGTCCATCAGTGGTTATTAGGCAGGATGGGCAGGATTGGTATCCCTAGACTTTTTTTGACAGAAGCTGGGAATGGGCAACTCTCTCCTTTTCCAGTTTCCTTTTTTCTAATTTTTATTTATTTTGTGATTGGGTGTTCACATCACATGATACCGGAAGGGGATAAGATGACACAGATAGGGCCAATTATCTTTATAAGCACGCCTGGTGGAAATTCTGGCTTGACTGAAAATAACCAATAGCTAATAAAGCACGAGAGTGCACACAAACGCACATACAAAACTATTTCTGCCCAAGATTCAAGGGTGTTTGGATACAGATTTCTAGACCAGTGCATTTCTAAGGGAAATGTAAAAAATAACATAAACACATGGAGGATTTATTTATTACATTTTTTTTTCTAGTGGCACAGGACAGTGTTTGATGATAAATAGATAGATAGATAGATAGATTAGATTAAATGTTGAACAATAAATCCTTCCAATATACCAAGGGATTATTTAGCTCAATGTTCATAGAAAAGGTTCATTTCAAAACCATTATGCAGCCTATGGTTCTTCTCAAAGCTTCTTTAACATCTTTGTTCCTTAGGCTGTAGATGAAGGGATTTAACATGGGGATGACTAGGGTGTAAAATACAGACACCACTTTACCCTGATCTGGGGAGGATAATGAATTGGGCTGGGCATACATGAAGGAAACAGTCCCGTATAATAAACTCACAACCACTATGTGGGAGGTGCAGGTGGAGAAGGTCTTGTGCCTGCCCGTGGCACAGCGAGTCTGGAGGACAGCAGAGATGATATAGACATAAGAGACAAGAATGATCAGGGCAGTGCTCATTATGATGAGACCACATAAAGGAAACAGCACCATTTGATTGATGTATGTGTCGGTGCATGAGAGGGTTAGCAGGGCTGGAACATCACAGAAGAAGTGATTGATCTCATTAAAGCCGCAGAAGCGCAGAGTAAAGGTGAAGCTGGTTTGCACCATGGCGTTCACGCTGCCACAGAGATAGGACCCCACCACCAGCTGAATGCAGACGGGCTTAGACATGGCGATGGGATACAGGAGCGGGTTGCATATGGCAGTGTATCGATCATATGCCATGGCCGACAGAATGAATGCCTCAGTAGTGGCAAAAAGAGAGAAGAAGAATAATTGGGTGGCACATCCCCTGTAGGAAATGGATTTGGCATCTGTTAGGAAGCTCGCCATGGCTCTGGGGGCAATGACAGAGGAGGAGCAGAGGTCTAAGAGTGACAGGTTCATGAGGAGGAAGTACATGGGGGTGTGAAGGCGAGAGTCGTCTGTAATGATGAGGACCAGGATGGTGTTCCCTAGCACAGTTATTGTGTAAATCACCAGGAACATCATAAAAGGGACCACCTGGAGCCCTGGACCTCTTCCAAACCCCAGCAGGATAAATTCTGTCACTTCAGTGTGGTTCACATCTCTCCCTGGCTCCGCCGCTGACATTTCCTTTGGAAAAGTGATGAGATAATAGATTAAAGAGGAACTGAAGGTGCTAGATAGATTGTAGCAGGCTAGAGGTGTCTTTCGGTTCATTCTCATTGAAGTCCAGCACAAGACTCCCATTGGTTTTATTAACAGTGGGCAGAAACTTTGGAAAGCTAGTTAAATGTATACGGAAAGAATCTTGAGACATGCTGACCTTTTTGCAGTAAAGTACAAATGTATTACATTTCCCATGTAATAATGATTTGTGAGAGTGGACTTAGATAGTGCAAAATTATGATAATCTTGTAACCCACATGGATACCCTGTCTCATTGAAACCCATGATACTCCGTATGAGTGAAGATGATTTTACCCACTCCTTGCATGAGTGTGTCAGGATGCCCATGTCTGGGTGCTATTCAACATGAGTCTGTGTGGTGGAATGTTGCCCTTGATCCACAGATTCATATCTCTTAAAGCCAGAAGAGAGCAATATGAGCATCTAATAGGACCTCTTGCCCAATAACTTTTAGCTGACCTGGAGCATATCTCTGCCCATGTCACAGTAATAACTCAAGACAATGAGTCAACAGATTTATCAGATTGCTTCTCTTCAACTCCAGCACATGCACCCCGTCCAAATACCAGCATTAACAATAAGCTACAAATACAGTCATAGGACCGGATCTGCTGGGTGATTTCCATTGAACTTCATTGACTTAGCAGTCAGACTGGTTGTCGCTCTAAAAGATCTGCTCTAGCTTAAACAGATGTGGGAGTCACTAGGTGGGTTTCTCTGCTGTGTGCTACCCAAGAGGCAGGGCCAGCGCTTGCATTTAGGCGACTTAGGCAATCGCCTAGGACGCCAGGATTATGGAGGGAGCGGCATTTTGCCAGAGGGGCGGTAGGCGGCTCCGGTTGACCGGCCGCAGTCTTGCCTGCGGAGGGGCCTCTGGTCCCGCCGCTCCAGTGGAGCTGCCGCAGGCATTTCTGCGGACGGTCCGGTGCTCCTGCAGCTCCGGTGAACCTCCGGCAGGCACCACTGCGGCAGCTCCACCGGAGCCGTGGACCACGGGACCCTCCGCAGGCACGACTGCTGCAGGTTCACCGGAGTCGCGAGACCTGTGCGCGGGGCAGCAAAATGGCCCGGCGCCTAGGGTGCCAGAAACCCTGGCACCGGTCCTGCCAGGAGGTCAAACTAAATGGTCTCTTCTGGCCTTAAAATCTATCAACTGATGGAAAAAAACAATTTATTCCTGTAAAATAGGTGCAATTGCAAGGCTGCAATATTGGCATAATGATTTCCGTAGACTGAGGTTCAACCTAGAGCTTAAGTTCAACATAATTTTGGCTCCTTCTATTTGTACTGGCCCCCTGCATAGTGTGAATTTCACCTGTATAGAGTTACACATCTTAAATTACTCACTAAAAACTACATTAAAAGAATGTTATTAAGACTACAAGTCAGGTACTCAAAAGTTAGGAAGCATTGGAATTAAAGATGCCCACACAATCTTAATTCAGCCCCCTTGTATATATCCATTATGAGGCCGTTTTTAATTACAATGTCACATATTATTTTTTTACACCAGACACCCACCTCATTCTGTCCAGAGGTGAAATGGTGCTCTGGGGAATGAATCATGGCTGTGTAGTGAGGGAAGCTCTAGTCTGTAGGATCCATTTACTGCAGAAGGTGGAAGATGTTTAGAAATTGAGGCAGGGAACTGCAGCAAGAGAAAGGACGGTCTAAGGCAGATACAGCAGTTGAAAGTTGCCATTGCGAACTACATTCTACCCCTGAAAGTCACTTAAAACAGACATTTCACAGGTGGTCACTAACTGTGTGTTCCTCATATTCTGGGAGCCTTACCTGAGACCCTGAGATCTAATATGAAGAAATGCTGAGCAATCACAGCTGCAGCTGAAGTCAATGGGTCCTGGGCTCAGCACTTTGAAAAATCAAGTGCTATTCATCTCGGATTGGGCAGCCAAAATTTTGACCTGAATCTCTCTGTGTCTCAGTTCCCTATCTGTAAAATAGAGAATATAATACCTGTTAAAATAAATAGGTTGCCACGTGTACCCTAACTGTGAGTTCAGTGATAAAAAACGAGCAAAACTTCATAAGATATCACAATAACATCTTGCAACATATGTGGATAGGAAAAAGTGCAAAAAACAGACTGAAAGACTGAATTAGTCCAAACAAAGAGACCTGCTGACGTAATTTGTGAGCTGTGTTGAAATCCTGTCTAGTAAACAAGGACATTTTGAGAGTGAAAATCAAGGAGCCAAAACTAGAATGTCAGAAATTAGGCCAAATTGGTGGACAAAATAAGGAGGGGATGGGCTATTCCACTCATCGCTCCCCTTTGGGGCCCTTAAAGAAAGAGAGTCTGTAGAGAAACATTGGCTATTGGAGTGAGCTTCACCATCATGACTGCCACCCCCACCATCTCCCGCGAACTGGGTCTGTATCATCCTGACCTTGAATAATGCCCTGATGAGACCAGGCAAGAGAGAGGAACCCAGATGGCATCACCATTTCTACCACAACTGGCTGAATCCCAACCACCACCTAGAGTATGTCTCTCTCTCTTCCCCCCTCGCCCCTGTGTGTCCTTTTCCTTCTCCACATTACGTTTGTTTCCTGATCTCTCTCCTTTTGCCTTCTATTTAGTAAGGGTCCGGTTTATCTGCCCAAGACTACATGTTCTCCAATACTTCTGTAAGCCTGTGAGGAGAAAGGCAACTAAAAGCGATGTCCTAAACAGTCCTATGCTGGCTCGAGCTTGTCAGATTTTGGAGTGGCTGATAAAACCATGTGCTGTGCCTGTGTTTTTTCCAGCAGTGAGGTTGCAAGCGAGAGTCAACACCAGAGATAGAAGCTGCATTTTCTATCTTTGCTGTTCTTTCCCCGCCCCTGTTGTGTGTGTTTGTCTTGGTTTGTGTTCCAGGAGATGGGATCAGACTTTAACAACAAGAGCTCCAGCCCACCTCAAGTAACATCTTCTCCTTTCCCCCCTAAAGGATAGTTATTATCACCTAAAGACTGTCATACAATGTTCCCCTCCCCGCTTTTAAAGCTAAAGGGAAGGGAATAAGAGATGTTTTTAAAAGGAAACCTTACCTAATACTCTAAATTTCAAATGCTTAAATGCCTCCCAACCCCCATCTTCAATTCAGGGTTAAAAGGATATTTAATGGTGTGTTTGCCATGGCACTAAGCAGGTTGAAGTCACTTTATGCCAACCCCAAACCTTGTTTAATGTTGGACAGTGGCTGTGTTATGTTAACACATGTGGCTCCTATATTCCATCTAAGTTAACACAACATCTCCCTGGTCTCAGGTGCTATGAAAACAAATTCATGAATGTTTGTGAAGCACTCAGACAGTACAGGGATGGGTACCAGAGAAAAGCCTATGAAGAAATTAATACATTATTTCTTCAAAGCGAGGTTTGACTAGTGTGCTGTCAATGAGGACCAGGGACCCCACTTTGAGCAATATGGATAAAACAAAATATTGACTAGCTGGTCATTAAGGTACTGGAAACAGGGTTGTCATCATCTATGTGGACCAGAACTACAGAGAGGTGGGACCATTTCCCAGTGAGTTTCAAAGCTATTTGCTGATAGCAGAGGAATTATAAGACCCAGGAACTTTGGGTTCCAGGTGCTGGAGTGGAGAGTGCTCCACAGGGTGCAGACTTTTCTGCTCATTCCCCTAAAGCCTGAGCTCTCCTGCCCCATCCCCTCCAGACTGTTCTTATGTCACATTTCTCTCATCTGCCCCCTCGGCTACTTGTCCCATTCCCAGCCTCCTCACCTTAATCTCGATCTCCAATCTTCCAACTTCTCATCCCAGTCTCCATGCCCAGCAATCCTAGTCTGACACCTCCAGATTCCCAGTCCTAGTTCCATTCTCTCCTACCATTCCCAGTCCCAGTCTCCTTGCCCAGCCAGTCCTCCTCCCAAACATTTTTACCTGATTTGTTTCTCTCTCCTACCCTGGCTCCCATCCCCCCACCAACACTACATTCCCCTTCCCTGCTGGTTCCCAGTCCAATCTAGCTTCCCAGGCTCCTCATCCAATCTCTGTATCTCCTTCCAACAGATCTTCCTCCTGCCCACTTTGCACAGCCAGTGTCAATTCTTCCCCTTCACCCAGGATCCTCATCAGATTTGTCTCCCATCCTCCCTCATCTCCTTCCCCTCATCCTAATGGTTATCAGTCCCAGTCTTCTTGCTCCACAAGTCCCAGTATCCCCTGAAGTTCCTCATCTGATCTCAGCCTCCTCCTTGACAACTGGCACCCAATCCCCATCCCCGCTTCCTTCTCTGGCCCCCAGTACTAGTATCTTTGCCAACAAGTCCCAGTCTGCCCCCAACTCCCAGTCCCAATCTTCTTGCCCAGCCTGTACAAGTCTCCACTTCATTACCCAGTTTCCCTCTCTCCACTCCACCACCTTTCAGTCCTCTGCCCCCACCAAAATCTGGCTCTTCTCTCCACTGCATTTGAATCAGGCAGCATCTTTCTCTATGCTGCCAGTCACATGATTAAGAGCACAGGAGAGACAGACCCTTTCTCTCAGTTCAAGTAAACAGACTCTGGATCTGGCATAGCCCACAGCAGCCCAGATCTGCAATTGCAGGGACAGTCCGTTTCAGTCCCACACTGGAGCATGCTCAGTGTGGATGGAACCTGGAATATTTCAGCCCAAATAATTAGCATTTTGCCCTGTTATAAAGGAACTGAAAACAAGGTCTTACAAAGGGAAGTGCTGAGTAACCTTAATAATCAGTAGCACTAACAAACAGTCTTATAACAACAATTTTGCATTGCCAATGTAACATTTGCAGGGGTTTCTGGACCATAACTGGGGCTCTTCCTCACTACAATGACACACAGAAATAATTATCATAACAACTTTTTAAAAGTTAAAAACTAGAGGTGTGATTTTTCTTTTCTCCTTAAAATCAGTGGGAGTTGGGTATCTAAATCCTTTAGACTTCTCTGAAAATCCCAGCCTACATCAATGCCGATATTCCATCTATCAACTTTTCCAGTACCAGAAGACTCATCATATGGGCTTTATTATGTTTCTTCTCTCACTTTCAAGATTAGGAGAGATTATAACTTTCTTTCAAATCTGGCTTACAATGGGCACTCTTATGGTGTTAAGTACCTGACTCTGAGTAACTCAACTGACTTCAGTTAGACTCCTCATGTAGTTAGACTGGAATTTTTAAAGGACGGAGTCCTCATATCCCAATGAACTGAGCTGGGAGCCTAGATGCCAGATTTTAAAAGGTATTTAGGCATGTAAAGGTACAAATAGGTGCCTAGTGGAAATTTCAAAAGCACCCAAGGCCAGATTTTTAGGCACTTAAATAAGCTCTAATAAGAATAAACACAAACAAAACACAGGTGTAATGACATTTCAGGTTGTGTCAGGACACACCTCACTCATCAAAATCATAAAACATGGGAGTTAGAAGTGGAGGAAAAAGTCTTTTGCATTCCTTGCCATCTTTTAGTTGTCTATACTCTGCCAATAGCACACCCCCAACTCTCCATATGGCTTTCATTTCCATCTACAACAGATAATTTGAAGCAATATATACCACAGCTTCATTCAACTCACACTCTAGTGCAAAACATTAATAGCAACAACACAGACTATTGTATCAATAGATCTACACAACTGACTGGCACACAGCCCAAGCACTTGGGAAGTTAGTCTCCTTTAAACATAACTGAGGAAGCTGGGTGGTGAAAATCCATTCCTCCCAACCCAAGTACCAGGACTTTGACCATTATAGTTCTAGCACTAGCCTGAAAAGTCACATTTACCTCTGGCAAATGCCCACGTTGCCTCCTCACCGACCTCTGAACAATGATCACCGGCTCCATAGATGAGTATTTCTGCTTGGTTCCTAGAACCTCTGGGTCTTCCTCCCTGGGTGCCTCATTAGGGTCAGAACTTCAGACGGGAAGAAAACAAACAACCTGTCAGAAAGATTTTTGGCAAGATTTTGTTACAATTACAATAATTTCCCAGATAGAAATATTGGGATCTCCTGCATTCAGTGTGTTTTTCAATTTGTTTCCATATAGACCCTGGGTACCTTCCTCAAATGAACACATCTAATGAAACCAACCTTGTGTCCTGTTCTGCAACCCTTATTCTCCCTGAGTAGCACTTACAGATGCAAGTAGTCCTCTGGAATAAAGGTTGAAGAATTTGCCCTTGGGGAGTAATAATTATTTATATGAATATGGGACTGCATGAACCAGTCCTTAGACTGGAATTTTCAGGTAAGCCTGAGGGGGATTACATAGGTGCCTCATGTCCAGTGAAAGTCAATGGGAATTGGTCATCAAATTCCTTTGAAAATCACAGCTGTTCACCCCAATAGCAATAATAATTCCAAGAAAGAGAGGAAATAGGAAGAAATGACTCACAACACAAATTTCTGAATACGAAAATAACTTACAATTATCAACATTTTTCACAAAAAAAAAGTTTGCCTCAGTTTTCAACCGTCTATCATCTCTATGAAAGGAAAAACCCCTTGACAATTAGGCCTGGTCTACACACAATTTGTGCATTCAATATACATAGATTCTAAGGCTAGAGGAGACCATTTTGATCATCTAGTCTGGCCTCTTGTATAACACAGGGACATAGAATTTCCTTGTATTAATTTCTGTTTGAACTAAAATATATTTTAGGGAAAAAAAATCCAATCTTGATTTTAAAATTGCCCCCCACAATCCTGGCAAAATTGTTCAGATTGCTAATTACCTTCATTACTGATTGAATTCTTTAATTAGGAGTGTGATTTTGTAGCTATGCAGTTAAATTATGCTAGCCTTTCATGTGTACACAGTTATACCCATATGAAGATATTTAAACTGATATAGCTTATTCTTGTGAATTTACATTTAAAGTTCACATAGTCATTTCAAATTGCAGTGATTGAGTAAATCCACTACATTGTAATATCTAATTCAAGGGAAGTGACTACATTAGAATAAATAACTTCATAACCAATACTGCTACATCTATATGAAAGGTCAGATTTTTACAAGCATTTTGGTGCCTGGTAGGATTTTCAAAAGGATCCATCAATTTCAGTAGGTGTTAGGTGCCTAGGTGCTTTGCAAAACTTAACTACTGACTGTGGGATGTAACTATCACTAAGACCAGCTTTTGTACCAGATGAGTAGAGGATAGTTAATGTGACACCAATTATTTAAAAGGCTCCAGTGGGGATCCTTGTAATTATAGGCCAGTAAACCTAACTTTAGTCCCAGGCAAATTGTTTGAAACTATAGTAAAGAACATAGATTGTAGATTCATAGATTATAAGGCCCGAATGTATCTTGTGATAATGTAGCCTGAGCATTTGTATAATGTCAGCTATAGAACACATTTGAAAGGTTGACTGGGCTATAAAGGGAGGAGGAGTGAACGCCTAAGTCATCCTTCACTTGAGAATACAAGGATTGGCTTCAAGCGATAGCAGGACCGGGGCCCACCCTACTCCACCAGGTCCCAGCTCAGGAGGGTTCTGCCTCTGGATCAGCAGGGATCCCACTGAAACATGCTGACCTAGACTCTGGCAATACAACCGGACTAACATCTGGTGACCCCGAGCCACTTCCTACTATCCCTTCTAAATATACCTCCATCTCTGGGGGTTCCTTGATATCCCCAATGTACATGGCTATTGACAGTTCCTGTAACTCCTTTGAGTACTTTGTGGTACTCTGTACCTCAAAGCAGCACTCTGGAAAACCCATATTCTCCCATCATATAATGATGAGATAGGTAGGTAGATAGATAGATGTGAAAAGAAAGAAAGAAAGAAAGAAAGAAAGAAAGAAAGAAAGAAAGAAAGAAAGAAAGAAAGAAAGAAAGAAAGAAAGAAAGATTGTGGAGGGAAGGATAGTTAGCAACAGATGGGCAGTTAGCTAGATAGATACCTCATTGAAGATTTTGTGGTCTAAGGTTTGTATCACTGACTATGTTAAACTCATTACCAAGATGCATTAACCTCTTTACCCTAAGAATAAGTTTATTTTTGCCTCTGGGCTTTAACCAATATCAATACTGAACAATGCTTTATATTCAGAGCATGAGCAGAGGGGCTCAAATTTTAATAAACCGTCACAAATTATTGCCATCTGAGTTCTGGCTAGGTCTAACTCTTAAAAACCTAGGATGTTTTACTTACATTTAAACTTATCTAGTCTGGGTGTGTCTCACAGAAAGACATTATCTCTGTTACCTGTCATTCAGGACAGTAAGTTCCAGAGTTATTCAGTATCTTATTTTTCTACCCTCAATAAATTTGACTTTTAATTTAAAAAAAATTCCAAAAGCATCTATAAACGCCCAAATTTAAAGCCTAAATTTGATTTTTTTCAGAGAAAAAAAGGAAAAATTGTTGGGTTTTATGTCTTTGCATTTTCAATTAAAATTTTTGAAGGAAAGCAGAAACTTTCTATGAAAGCTTTTCCTTAGATGAAAACCCAGTTTCCCATCATAAAGAGTGTTGACAGAAAACTTTCACCAAATCCTAGCACATCCTACTACGTACAGGAAAAATATGTACTGGACAGAGGGGATTGGGCATGAGAATATACATCATCCTTTAACTTCTCTGAATCTGATGAGAAAAGTTGTGCTTCCTCCAAAACACGTATAACAAAAGCTGAAATCACTGATTTGACTTCTTCATGCAGCCTTTCAGAGACCAGGATACAGCATCTAGCGTCTATGTCATGTCACCATCTTCTTCATGGATCTCTGTAATGAGACCTTAGAATGGTGAGGAGGACTCAGAGCTCTATTTTCCTGATTTACACAGCCGGCTTTTACCTGATACCAGAAAGTGAATGCCTCCTCACATTCATTATCTGAGAGAGAAATATCTCCCTGGAAACTTCTACTGATGAGAATTTTCAGAACTTATTAGAACTAATTTTAGAACTTATTAATGAGTTTAATAGGTGAACTCCTAACCTCAATGAGAAAGTTATAAAAACAGGACAATGTCTAGTGTCAAAGGAGATGTTTCTTTTTACCACTTCTAAGGAATGGGATTTTCCACTGTAGAGGCCCGTCATCCAACTTCTTCAGTCTCCTGGCTCTAAAGTGGCGAGTAACAACGGCTTTAGAAGAAGGTTCATAGATTCACAGATCATCATTGAATCATCTACTTTGATATAGTGTATATAATAAGACATTATATTTCATGAAATCCCCCATGTATTGAACCAATAACTTGTATTTGGTTAAACCATCTTTCAAAAAAACATCCAGACTTCAGTCGAATACATCAAGAGATGGAGAATCCATCACTTCCCTTGGTAGCTTGTTCCAGTGGTTAATCATCTTCCCTAAAGGAGTGACTCCCTGGCTGGCATGCTTCCTCATGGCTGGGAATGGCATAAAAGGGTCTTCTTTTCTGGAGCCCCCTCCTGACTGTCACTCCAGCCATGCTGTGGTCTATTTTGCATGACTCAGCCCTCCATCTGGGTGGCATCTATTGCCACCCTTTCTGGAATAAACCGAGTTCAGTTCAACATCAGTTCAGCAGATGAATGCTGGTTCTTCACCTTCACTTTGGGCTTTATTGACCTTCCAGCATGGGCATAGTTACAGGGGTGGGGGAAGCAGGGCATTGCCCCTCCAAACTGGAAAACTCAGGAATGTGCAGAATTTCACACATACACACACAACCACATTGGCCTGACTGGAGCTGTACCCTCCTCCACCCCAGATACAGAAGTCAAATTAAGCCTATGCCTTTCAGCTCTCCTCTCTGGGTGTCTTCTTCCTATCATCTTTGATGGGCTGATAGGAAAACCCAGGCCTGCTCTCCATTCTTTGTTCCAGCCCAGGGACCATGTAGAAAGCATTTCAGATCTGTCTGTTAAGACCCACTGCTTTCTCAATGAGCTAATTCCTAGCTTGGCCTGTACTTTGGCCTTCCTTATAACCGCTTCTAAGGCTCACTCCTCCACAGTTCCCAGAAGTAAAGAGGATAAATTATGGTGAACAAAGCAAATATAAATGTCTCATAATGGGCCTATCTGCCCCAGGGAGGCTCTGTCATCTAGCAGTTTCAGGATAGCCCCTGGCCCCAGACCAGCCTTCCTCCACACAATCTACACAATTTCTCTGGCCCCAACCAGGCCTTCCTTCAAGGTGCTAGCACTGGAGGTCCATTCCCTCTCCTCCTCAGCCCCTAATATATTGGGATTTTCCTCTTTTAATTCCTCTCTCCAGCCTTTGATACTTCTCATAGGTGTAACAGAGTAAGGCTGACTGAGAGCACAGACCATCATTAACCTGTTTCTAGCCAGTGTGGGGCCAATTCCCCCCTTCAGACCCTCACAGTGAAATGTTTGTGCCCTATTTCTAATTTATATTTGTCTGGCTTCAGCTTCCAGCCATTGGTTCTGGTCCTGATAGGTTAAAAGTGCCCTTGTGTACCAGACACTTTGTCCTCACCAGGGCCGGCTCCACGGTTTTTGCCACCCCAAGCGACTGGGGAAAAAAAAGCAAAAAAAAGCCCTGATCATGATCGGTGGCAGCTCCACTGCACCACTTTCTTCTTTGACGGCATTTGGCGGCAAGTCCTTCCCTCCGAGAGGGACTGAGGTCCCTGCCGCCAAATTGCCACCAAAGACCCCAATGTGCAGCCCCTTACCCTTGGTCTCTTCAAGCACCTGCCTGCTGAGCTGGTGTCTGGAGCCAGCCCTGCTCCTCACTGTAATCAATTCACCTCTCAGTCTTCTTTTTGATAATATGGAGAGGTGGAACACCATGACCATATGGAAAGTCCCTAGGTATCCTAAACAGTTAGCTGTTGGCTTAACACGAGGTGCTCTGGTAGCTCAGAAGCAATAAGTAGCTCATCACTACAAGCAGTAAAGTCCTGGGAGCCTAACCCTAGTTTTCTTGTTTACCTACATGTCTCGTTATTCATGCCTGGTAAGAAACTAGGTGCTGTAGCTGGTCCCAAAGTATTACTTGCATAATGGCCTGAAAAGAGAGGCAGGAAACCCCTCACAATGATTAAGAGTACTACTGTGGTGCTGGCTTTCATTACACACTCTGGTGAATGAGAATGTAAATACCAGACCCAGGGGATCATTATGCATCCCATATGCCATCTGCCAGTTGGCATCAGAAGGTACCCTGGTCACACATTTTAACGTATGACATCAATAGCATTTCTACAAGGAAGCAGATACCTCTGTGTTTGTTTGGATATTGTTTGAAATTCCAGGATGAATGGTTCTTAAATCTATATTTAAACAAATTAATGTGCTTGTACTTGAAAGTGATTTTGTGGACTGTTTCTTAAAGGGACTAAGCAGGTTAGATGACCAACTCCCATTAACCCTAGCCTTCTCCCCTCTTCTCTGGATGGGAGAGTTCCTTAGTGCCTTCTGTCTGGTTGGTTTCTTTTACTATTAATGAAAGAGCAGCTCTGCTGGGGTGTGCTCATCATAACTAGCAAGTACCATTCAGAACCCTGTTTTGTCCTTTGTTATTACAATTTGAGCACATGAGCTGTAAGGGAGAATAGGCCTCATAAGTAACCTCCCTGAGTTCCAAGGCTGTGATGAAATTCTGGCCACTGCTGGATTTTGTAGATTTTGCCATGAGGATTAAAAGAATCAATGGTACATTCCATCAATCCAAGAAGACCTCTCTGCTCAGACACTGAGGATGTTTGAGTAAAATTATTGAGCTACTTTTCCCCATGCACTGAATATTACTGAAGGAGTAAACGGTAAAACTTCTCTGATACATTTTCAGAGACTGTGAACATGAAATGAAAGTTGCCTCCAACCTGAGTGCAAAGGCTGTAGGGTCCAGATGGCTCGACTCGGTCAAAGACAAAATTTTGCTATGTATTTCTATGTTGCTCATCACTACAGTTCCAGCTACAATCCTCACAGCACCACATCCCTATGAGGTAATCCTATGTGGTTATCTAAACTTTGGAGGTGGGGAAATTGAGACACAGTACAGAGTGGTGACTTAGTTACAGTAGCGCAGTAAATCTGATGCACAAGCGAGAGCAGAATCCAGCTCTACAGACAGTCGCAGGCTGTATTTTAGCTACAAGAACATTAGGGCTAGTAGAACATTTTCTCTCAAAAATTATTTTTTGAGGAAAATTCGAGGGTTCAATGGCATGAAATATTTTAAAGAAAAGAGGCTGGGAAACACACAATTTTTTCAGTGTTTAATTATTCTCAGTGTTAAAAATTTACACCTTATTTCCAATCAGAATTTGTCTAGCTTCACTTTCCAGCCATTGACTTGTGTGATACCTTTTCCTGATAGATTGAAGAGCCCATTGTTAAGCAATTTTTCCCCGTGTAGGTACCTTAGACTGTGATTGAGTCACCTCTTAACCTTCTCTTTGTTAAGCTAAATAGATTGAGCCCCTTGAGTCCGTCCTACAAACCATGTTTTCCAATCCTTTTTCACCTTCCTCATGGCTCTTCTGTGATCCTTCTCCAATCTTTCAACTTCCTTCTTGAATTGTGGACAAACACCTATCAGGAATGGTCCAGGTTCTCTTGGTCCTACCTCAGCTAAGGGGGCTGGACTTGATGACATCTCAAAAATCCCTCCTACCCCTACATATCTATGATTTGTTGATTTGATAAAAGCTCATTTTTCCTCTGCAAAATACTTCAATGAAGTATTTGTTTTTTTTACAAAACAAAGGCAAAATTTCTAAAGCAAAGAAAATGTAAGGTTGCATCTCGTTGTTCAAATCTTGGTTTTCATTTAAACTTTGAACTTTTTTTAAAATATTTTTTGTCAGTTTTAATGACATTAAGCACTTTTCATATATACATCTGAAAGCACCTTATAGAGGAGGTCACTGTTTTAACTATGTTTTACAGATGAGGAAACTGAGGCATAGAAAGTGGATGTGACTTACCCAATGTCACTTCAAGGCCATTGGTAGAGCTAGGAATAGAACCCAAATTTTCTGAGTTCCAATCCAGTGGTAGATCTTCATGGCCATGCTACTTTCAATCTTCACGTACCCTAGTTTTCTTCTTCCTTTTCAAACGTTACCTTCTCTGAAGAAAATAAACAAATGGGGATGGTATAAAATGTGAGAAAATGGTGTGTGAGCAGGTGGTGAACTCTTCCTCTTACTTTTTAACACTTGAAATATTAAGAAGTAAAATTTCCTATTAAACATTTAACAAAATGATGAAAGACATTTTCCTACCCAAAACGTGGGTTTTCAGCAAAGCTCATTTTTCTGCATGATTTTTTTTTAATTTCTAAAGGATGTCAGACAGTCCTAAACATCTGATCCTTGGACCATTTAGCTGTGCACAGTGAGACAGGATGACTTTGTGCGCATAGTCCTGACCATGGATTCTAGGGAGTTGGGTTCAGTTTCTGCCCTGCCACAGACATCTTTTGGGGGCCCTGGATAACTCACATGTCCTCCCAGGCTGGAATTATCAAAGGAGAATAAAAGAGTTAAGAGCAGGGAATCTCACTCAGGTTATATGCACAGATGAGGGCACTTTCCAGGGTCTTTTTCCAATTTTCACTTCCCAGCTCCAACCTGCCTCAGAGAAAATAAGCTCACATAAGCTCGTATTTGAAAAGCTGCCCTCCCACTTGCAATAACAATGCCTATTGCTAGTAGTACATTGCAGATTTTGTGCAATAAAGATCATTACATCTCACAATTTATGCTGTTGGTGATCGCAGAGCTGGCTTCCACATAATGATTTATGACAACCAGGGAAGTCACATTTCAGAGATGTTCACTGGTCAGGACCTGCTGGAAAAGAGGACCTGGTTCCAAAAATGACACAGCCCCAGAAACCTTCTCCATTTATAATATCTGCACAGGTGCAGGGATCAGACTCTCTGACATCTCCCTGAACTCTACTGGGCCTGGTCAAGAAGGAACTTTCCCTGAGATTTGGGGAATCTGTCAAAGGGGAATCATTAAAGTTCATGGAATGTTTCATTTAGTTTATGTTTGTTTCTAGCCACCCAAATACAGCATGCTTGGAAAATTTGCCAAGCTGACTAGGGTGGCATTTTCAATAGTATCCAAGTGCCCCAATCCTTTGCAATGAGATGCTTTTTAAAATCCCATTAGCTGCACTACAATGCTTGTATTAGGTGAACTGAAAAATTCTATTTCTTTTGGGTTTTTTTACAGTGTAAATTCTTGTAATGAAAAATAAATATAGTATAGTATGATGAGAAGCACTCCATCATTGAAGACCATCTGCAGTTCAACCAAGTGGGTGTCAGTGCAGGCCAGTTTGATGACCTGTGGGACATCACAGTAGAAATTGTCCAGGACATTTGGCCCACAGAATGGTAACTGGAGGAGCAGTCCAATTTGAACAGCAGAGTTAACAAATCCACCCAGCCATGCCAGTGCCAAAAGCTCCCCCACCACACACACACTCCCCGGTTCATGAGAGGTTTACAGATGGCCACATATCAATTGATCACCATTCCTGCAAGAAAAAAAAAACATTGCATCCCCAATGAAGTGGAAGAAGAACATCTGGAGAATGCAGTCACTGAATGAGATGGTTTTATACTTGGAGAGGAGACAGGACAGCAAGTTGGGGGCATTGACCAATGAATCGCTGACATCCATGAAAGCCATGGTCCATTTGGTATTCTTAAAATATACCTGAACGTTAAACAGAAAGAATAATAATCATGACATTTTTCCATCCCCCTTTAGGGTACTGATATTAAATCTATTTTTTGTCCACATTAGGAAACACACTTTGCTTAGGACTTTTCTTATTTCTCTCTATGAACATAGTGTCCTCAGCTGCACTTCAGGAAAACCCTGATTCAGCAAACCCAAGTCATCCGTTCCATGGTGACCTTCCATCCAGGGGCCCTGGGAGGGAAGTGGAGTAGTTCACGCATCAAAAGAGCCCTCTGCGCACCACAGCACCCTTTCACCCTCTCACAGTCCAGGTGCAACAGACCTGCCAAATGTTCATGTGCAGTGTTCAGCTTTTGGATTTTCAGTACCTTTCCTCCCTGTCTCTCACTGCTTTACTTTTCTACTGGAAAATTGTGGAAATGAAATTTGAAAAGTGTGAGACAGAGTGAAAAAAATAACTTTTTCTCCCAAATTTATCGCAGGAAGATTAAGAAATGAATCCAATGAAATAAGAGAGACAGAGTGAGTGACATATTTTCTTTTCTCTTTTTTTGACCATATTCTGTTGATGAAATACAGAATATTTCAAGCTCTACAGAGCTCATGTCTTTCTTCAAAAGAAGTTGATCCAATAAAAATCTTCCACCTTATTTCTGTCATATCCTGTGACCAAACTGACTACAACAACACTTCCGACATCCAAATGAAAATGTTTTATTTTAGTTTGAAATTTTCTCATTGAAAATCACAAATTTTCATTAAAAGTGCCAAATTCCCATCAAATATTGTGACTCTAACAAAATCTGGTTTTGACAGCAACATTTTTTTGACAGAAAAGGATTTTTATTAAAATTCAAGGGAAAAATAATTTTAACTGAAATTTTCTTTTGAAAACCTTAAAAACTCTAAAGTAATGGAAAAAGCTGAATTTTTCCATCCGCAATCTGTTGACATTTATTGCCAAGGACTGCTGGGTGATAGGTTCCATTTCTGCTCTGCCATGGACATCCTCTGTGACCACGGGAAACTCACATTCTGGATTTTCAAGACAGAGGAAGACAGTTGGGTGCCCAACTCCAATGGAACATCATTGCAAGCTGGATGCCTGAACCCCCTAGATCCTCTCAAAAGTACAACATCCCTGCCTCTGTTCCCCATCTCTGAAATGGGGTGACCAATAGTTCCCCACTTTGCAGGACTGTGAACGCCTAAGGCAATATCTGAAAATCTTTATGAATAAAAAATGATATAAGCACTCAGTGTTTTCAAATCAACTAGTCCTCTGCTTTCTTCCCACCATGGTCTCTGATCATCCCCCTTCCAATAACAATGCCCATTCTTAGTACCACATTGCACATTTTATGAATCAAGAGTCAATAACTCACCCAGTATGATCACAGAGCTGATGGCCTCCAAAGGAATGAGCAAGCTGTGGGGAAGTCACATCTCAGAGCTGACCACTGCTGCGCAGAAAGGCAGGGGAAGTGGACATGAGACAGCTCCAGATATCTTCTTATATAATATTTGACCCCTGCACTAAGGCTGGTCCTAGGATCAGATTTTTTAAAATCCCGCTCAGCTTTACCTGGAAGGATCAAGAGAGCTGCCTCTTTGGAGATTGCAGGAGTCTGCCACAAGGGGATTCATTAATAAATTCCTGGAGTGGTTCAGTTTGTTTACATGTTAAGTTTAGCCACCCAAACCTATGATTATTATTATGATTATTGGTTTTTTAGGTCAAATATTGTAATCCATCAGACTCTTTTGAAAATACCAAACTCTGAGGACAGTTTCTGAGCTCTAGTGAACACCTTGTCAAAATGTATCTGTAAAAAGGATTGTGTTGTGACTCTCCAGCAACTACATCAGTTTACAGATTAAACTTTATTTCTCTACCTACATGTTCTGTGACCTCAGCTGGGGACTTGAGGTTATGTCTACTCTACCGCGAGATCGACACTGCTGCAATCAATGCACTGAAATTGATTTAATGGGTATAGTGACGACCTGCTAAATCGACGGCAGAGTGCTCTCCGGTCAACTCCAGTACTCCACCAGTAATGAGAGGTGTAAGATAAGTCGACAGGAGAGCATCTCCCATAAACGCAGCTCAGTGTAGGCACCGCAGTAAGTTGACCAAAGCTATGTCAACTCCAGTTACGCTATTCATGTAGCTGGAGTGGCATAATTTGGTCAGTTTACTGCAGTAGCCTGAGAGCAAAGCTCTGTCTCATCTTCTGTCTCATAATCACAAGCAACAAACACTCTGTGAGCAAACACAAATTTTAGCCCTCTGTCCTTCACACCCTGCCCTCAGTGACCCTCCTGCTTCTTCCAGTGGTTTTGCAAAGGAGATGTTGATGAGAAATTAGCTCAGAAGTGTGTTAATAGATTCATAGACTTTAAGGTCAGAAGGGACCATTATGATCATCTAGTCTGACTTGCTGTACAATGCAGGCCACAGAATCTCACCCACCCACTCCTGTAACAAACCGCTAACCTAAAAATCTTTCTGGGGATTGGTCCTGCTTTGAGCAGGGACTTGGACTAGATGACCTCCTGAGCTCCTGTCCAACCCTGATATTCTATGATTCTATGATTCTATGTCTGAGTTATTGAAGTCCTCAAATTGTGGTTTGAAGACCTCAAGTTGCAAAAAATCCTCCAGCAAATGACCCATGTCCCATGCTGCAGAGGAAGGTGAAAAACCTCCAGGGCCTCTGCCAATCTGCCCTGGAGGAAAATTGCTTCCCGACCCCAAATATGGCGATCAGTTAAACCCTGAGCATGTGGGCAAGACTCACCAGCCAGCACCCAGGAAAGAATTCTCTGTAGTAACTCAGATCCCACCCCATCTAACATCCCATCACAGACTACTGGGCATACTTACCTGCTGATAATCAAAGATCAATTGCCAAATTAATGCCAAAATTAGGCTATCCCATCATACCATCCCATCCATAAACTGATCAAGTTTAGTCTTGAAGCCAGATATGACTTTTGCCCCCATTAGTCCCTTTGGAAGGCTGTTCCAGAACTTCACTCTTCTAATGGTTAGAAACTTTCATCTAATTTCAGGTTTAAATTTCCTAGTGTCCAGTTTATATCCATTTGTTCTTGTGTCCACATTGGTACTAAAATTAAATAATTCCTCTCCCTCCCTAATATTTATCCCTCTGATATATTTATAAAGAGCAATTATATCCCCCCTTAACCTTCTTTTGGTTAGGCTAAACAAGCCAAGCTCTTTGAGTCTCCTTTCATAAGACAGGTTTTCCATTCTTCGGATCATCCTTGTAGCCCTTCTTTGTACCTGTTCCAGTTTGAATTCACCCTTCTTAAACATGGGAGTCTAGAACTGCACACACTATTCCAGATAAGGTCTCACCAATGCCGTGTATAAAGGTACTAACACCTCCTTATCTTTGCTGGAAATACCTCACCTGATGTATCCTAAAACCACATTAGCGTTTTTAATGGCCATATCACTTTGGCAACTCATAGTCATCCTATGATCAACCAATACTCCGAGGTCCTTCTCCTCCTCGGTTATTTCCAGCTGATGTGTCCCCAATTTGTAACTAAAATTCTTGTTATTAATCCCTAAATGCATGACCTTGCACTTTTCACTGTTAAATTTCATCCTGTTACTATTACTCCAGTTTACAAGGTCATCCAGATCTTCCTGTATGATATCCCAGTCCTTCTCTGTGTTAGCAATACCTCCCAGGTTTGTGTCATTCGCAAACTTTATTAGCACATTCCCACTTTTTGTGCCAAGGTCTGTAATAAAAAGTGCCAAGGTCAGTAATTAAGAGTAATAAAAAACTGATCCCTGAGGAGCTCCAATAGTAACCTCCTTCCAGCCCTACAGTTCACCGTTCAGTATGATCTGTTGTAGTCTCCCCTTTAATCAGTTCCTTATCCACCTTCCAATTTACAGATTGATCCCCATCTTTTCCAATTTAGCTAATAATTCCCCATGTGGAACTGTATCAAAAGCCTTACTGAAATCGAGATAAATTAGATCCACTGCATTTCCTTTGTCTAAAAAATCTGTTATCTTCTCAAAGAAGGAGATCAGGTTGGTTTGGCATGATCTACCTTTTGTAAAACCATGTTGTATTTTGTCCCAATTACCATTGACTTCAATGTCCTTAACTACTTTCTCCTTCAAAATTTTTTCCAAGATCTTACATACTACAGATGTCAAACTAACAGGCCTATAGTTACTCGGATCACTTTTTTTCTCTTTCTTAAAAATAAGAACTATGTTAGCAATTCTCCAGTCGAACAGTACAACCCCTGAGTTTACTGATTCATTACAAATTCTTGCTAATGAGCTTGCAATTTCATGTGCCAGTTCCTTTAATGTTCTTGGATGAAGATTATCTGGGCCCTCTGATTTCATCCCATTAAGCTATTTGAGTTTGGCCTCTACCTCAGATGTAGTAATATCTACCTCCATATCCTCATTCCCATTTGTTATCCTACCATTATCCCTAAGCTCATCATTAGCCTCATTAAAGACTGAGACAAAGTATTTGTTTAGATATTGGGCCATGCCTAGATTATCCTTAACCTCCATTCCATCCTCAGTGTCTAGCAGTCTCACTTCTTCTTTATTTTCTTCTTATTTATATGGCTATAGAACCTTTTACTATTGGTTTTAATTCCCTTTGCAAGGTCCAACTCTACATGGCTTTTAGCCTTTCTCACTTATCCCTACATGTTCTGACCTCACTAAAGTAGCTTTCCTTGCTAATCCCTCCCATCTTCAACTCTTGTAGGCTTTCTGCTTTTTCTTAACCACCTCTCTGAGATGCTTGCTCATCCACCTTGGTCTACAACTCCTGCCTATGATTTTTTCCCCCTTTCGTGGGATGCAGGCTTCTGACAGTTTCTGCAAGTTTGTCTTGAAGTAATTCCAGGCCTCCTCCACCTTTAGATCCACAAGTTCTTCAGTCCAATCCACTTCCCTAACTAATTTCCTTAATTCTTTAAAGTTAGTCCTTTTGAAATAAAAAACCCTAGTCCCAGATCTATTTTTGTTTATATTTCCATCTAGTTTGAACTGAATTAGCTCATGATCACTCAAACCAAGGTTATCCCCTACAACCATTTCTTCTATGAGGTCCTGACTACTCACCTAAACCAAACGTAAAATGGCATCCCTTCTTGTTGGTTCTTCAACTACTTGGTGAAGAAATCCATCAGCTATCGCATCCAGAAAAATCTGAGCCCTATTATTATTACTAACACTTGTTCTCCAGTCTATATCTGGGAAGTTAAAAGTCTCCCATGATCACACATTTCCCATTAGTGTTTACTTCCTTAAAAACATTAAAGAGGTCTCTATCCATATCCAAATCAGATCCTGGCAGTCTGTAGCACACCCCAAGCACTATCTCAGGGGAGGATCTAGTAGTTTTCTTTACCAACGTGATTTTTGCCCAGAGAGACTCTGTCTTATTCATTCCATCACTTCTTATTTCTTTACAGTTAACCTCCTCATTGATGTACAATGCTACTCGACCACCTTTGCCTTTATTTCTGTCTTTCCTAAACAGCACATAGCCTTCAATACCTGTGCTCCAGTCATGACTACTATTCCACCATGTTTCTGTTATCCCTATAATATCCGGTTTCACTTCCTGCACCAGAAGCTCTAGTTCCTCCATTTTGTTCCCTACGCTCCTCGCATTGGTGTACAGACATCTTAATTTTTGCCGTTTGGCTTCACTGGCATTCTTTACCTGTTTAGGCACAGACATTCTACCACCAGTATCACCTATTAGTCTGGCATCTAACTACCCTTCTTCCTTATGTCCATTCTTCTGCCCATGGTTGTATCCTCTCTTACTTTGTTTTCTTCCCTCTCAATGTTAAATTCCAGTTTGGAGATTACCTGAACATCTCCCAATCATCTCCCCCAAATTCCTAGTTTAAAGCTCTCTTAATCAGTTGTGACAATGTCCATCCTAGAAGTCTAGTTCCATCTAGTTCCTTACTCAAGTGAAGTCCATCCTGAGAGAACAGTCCTCTGTCCATGAATGCTTCCCAGTGGCCGTTCATCCCAAAGCCCTCCTTATAGCACCACTGCCTGAGCCATCTATTGATCACCATAATCTTGTCACACCTTTGTTGCCATTCTCTAGGAACGGGCAGAATCCCACTGAAGATCATCTGAGCCTCGATTTCCTTAAGCGTCTTCCCCAGTCTGGCATAGTTTCCCTTGATACGTTCCAGCGAGAATCTAGCTGTATCGTTCCTTCCCACATGAAGGACAATCAACGGATACTTTCCCATTCCCGTTAGGATCCTTTTCAGCCTCAGGTCTACATCCCGTATCTTAGCACCCAGCAGACAGCACACCCTTCTCTTCTCTTCTCTTCTCTTCTCTTCTCTTCTCTTCTCTTCTCTTCTCTTCTCTGAATCAGCGCTAGTTACAGGTCTGTCTATTCTTCTCAGTAAGGAGTCCTCAATCACATAGACTTGCCTTTTCCTGGTGACAGTGTAATTTTCCGGTCTATCCCCTGCTCTCACTGGCTGCAAGTCTTCTCGATTCCTATTCACCCTTGCAATCCTCCGCAACCCACCCCGTATCCTCCTGGGGCTCATATTTGGTGTTGTCTCCATTGACTCTTCCCCTCTTCCTATAGGACTAGCTGCTCTTCTCTTCTTCCTTGCCCTATCACCTTCAGCGACCACCTGCTGTGCCCCTTCTTCATTTTCCAACTCTGCAAACCTGTTCCTGAGTTCTATTTCTCCTTCACTGTCCCATCTTTTTTTCTGCCTGGTTCTCTTAGTCACATGCTTCCACCGCCCACTTTCCTCACCCAGCTGTCTCCCCTCAGAATTCTTTGGTCCTGCTTCCATCTGCAAGTCTGAGCTTATCCCTTCAGTCTCCTTATTTCGTTGCTTGATCATCATCTGCTCGGACCCCCTTCTAAACTCTACTAGAGTTTCCACTTGCATCTCCAGTCCTCAGATCTTTTCTTCTTCAGCTATATCAGGCGGCACTTCATGCAGACAAAACTCTTTTCAGGTACCCCCTCAAGAATCATGTACATGCTACAGCTTCCAAATCCAGTCATCTTCATTGTGTCTTTCACTCTTGCCTCTGTATCGGTCATAGCCTTTCCACCTAACACCTGTTAGTCCAGGCAACACAAACCAAAACAAACCCCCAACAGGCACCAGAACACCAGAACACTGGCAGAACACCACTCACTCCCTTCACTAGCCTGTCAGTTCCTTTGTCTAGGTCTTAAGTCTCCCCTGCAACCTCCTCCTTTGGTTTTCATAGATATTTCATGGTTTGAAATCATTCTTAAAAAAATTTCTACCAGAAATTCTCAGGGTGAGATACACAGCTGGCGGAAGACATTCAGTGATCTACATCCAGATATGTCAGTTGGGGATCTGGCCCATTGTCTCCAATGGACTTACATCTATTTGCGTGACCTGGGGATCTGGTCTATTGTCTCCAATGACTCTATGTCAATTTACACAACCTGGGGATCTTGCTTATTGATTACAGTGAAGCTAAATCAATTTACACCAGCTGGCATCTTTGACTTCAATATAGAATCTTGCCCTTTTGCCTGTAAATCATTTGTTAGCAAACTTTTCCATGAGTGTGAAGTATGCGTTCTCTGTGATGAGATACACATTTCACACAGCATATACATCTGCTTTCTGCTTTGTTCAGATCTGACTTCTATTTGAAATGATAATTCAGAGATAAATTATATATTTATTTTCCTCCCTGCAAACAGGAATCTGCTCATCAGACTCTTGATGGCCTTCTTCATCTCGCTGTTTCTCAGTGTGTAGATCATTGATTTCAGCATTAGGGTGATTATAGTGTAAATGACTGAGACTACCTTATCCAGGGCGAACTTCTTGAAGGGTCAAGCATAGATGAAGTTGCAGGGTACGAATATGAAGCTCACGACTGTGATGTTGGCTCCACAGGTGGACGGCGCATTGTGTATCCCTTCCATGACTTGTGTCCTGATCTTGACTAAGATGATCCTGTATGAACTGAGCAGAATAATAAATACTATGATGAGCAATACTCTGCCATTGAAGATCATCTGTAATTAGACTATGTGGATATCAGTGCAGGCTAGTTTGATGATTGTGGGACATCACAATAGAAATTGTCCAGGACATTGGGACCACAGAATTGTAACTGAAGAAGCAGTCGAATCTGAACAGCAGAGTGAGCCAATCCACCCAACCACCCCAGTGTCACTAGACCCATACACTGCCAGGGTTCATAATTATCAAGCATTTTAGTGGTTTATAGATGGCCATGTACTGATCAATCACCATCCCCACAAGGAAAAAGACCGTAGCACCAGCAATGAAAAGTGGAAGAAGAGCATCTGTAGGATGCACTCATTGAAGGAGATAGTTTTGTGTTGGGAGAGGAGATTCAACAGCAATTTGGGAGCATTTATCAATGAGTCACTGATGTCTAGGAAAGCCAAATTGGCCAGCAGGAAGTACATGGGGGTGTGGAGATGGTGATCAATAATCACAGTCATGATGATGGTGAAGTTTCACAGCCAGGTGGTGATCTAAACAATAAAGAAGACCACAAAAAGAAAATACTGTAGCTCACGATTCTGAGTGAGGCCCAGTAGAACAAATTCAGTCACGGTGGTGGTAAGGTTCTGCTGGTCCATTCAGTATTTTTACAGTATATCTGCAGGGAAAATAGCAATAATAAGGATAATATTTATGATGCACTTATAATTATTTCCTCCTTAAATTACTGATATGAAATCAAAAATAACTCTGCATTAACAGAGACATGATTGTTAGGAATTTCCTTAGTTTTCTAAATTCTGCATCTTCAGCAGACCGGAGAAATCCCAACAAGGGGTATCTTTAATCCTGGAGTGAGGGAATAGTAATGTGCTGCTCACAAAATATCCCTCTATAACCACAGTCTCCTTTTATCTGCCTGCAGCCCTTATTCTGCAGAGTTCCCAAGAGTCACAGAGGCCACATGAGACCTTGAGATTCAGAGCTGGGAAGAAAGTGGGTTTATAGTGGATGCATGTAGGCAGAGATTCTCAGAGTCAACATGGGGATCACAAGCAAATGTTAGGACTGCAATAAAATTTTATAAGAAAATGGCCATGTCATAACTATAAAGGGACGGGTAACAACCCTCCTGTGTACAATACAATAAAATCCCTCCTGGCCAGAGACACCAACATCCTTTTACCTGTAAAGGGTTAAGAAGCTCAGGTAACGTGTCTGACACTTGACCCAAAGGACCAATAAAGGGACAAGTTACTTTCAAATCTTGGGGTTGGGGGGGAGAAGGCTTTTGTTTGTGCTCTTTGTTTTGGGGTGAGTTCGCACTTGGGACTAAGAGGGACCGGACATCAATCCATGTTCTCCAAATCTTTCTGTACAAGTCTCTCATATTTCAAACTTGTATGTAACAGTCAGGCAAGACATGTTAGTTTTATCTTTGTTTTGTCAACTTGTAAATGTTCCTTTTCTAGAGGGAGGTTTATCCCTGTTTTGCTGTAACTTTCAACCTAAGGCTAGAGCTGGTTCCTCTGGGCTCTTTAAATCTGATTACCCTGTAAAGTTATTTCCATCCTGATTTTACAGACATGAACTTCACCTTTTCTTTTAATAAAACTCTTCTTTTAAGAATTTGATTGATTTTTCATTGTTTTAAGATCTAAGGGTTTTGGATCTGTGTACACCAGGACTAATTGGTGAGGGTATACTCTCAAGCCTGTCCAGGAAAAGGGGTGTAAGCACTTGGTCAGGGGGAGGAATTAGTCTCAAATCTGCACAGGAAAGGGGAGGTTAGGGACTTGGGAAAAAGTTGGCGGAAGGCAGAGTTCCAAGTGGCTTTCCCCTAAGATTTGGAACACGCTTGATGGTGGCAGCTTACTGTTCACCTAAGCTGGTAAATAAGCTTAGGGAGTCTTTCATAAGGGTCCCCACATCTGTACCCTAAAGTTCACAGTGGGGAAGGAACCCTGACATAGTGGCAGTGGTGGGATTATTTTAAACCAAAAGCCAGTAAGGTTTTTTTTCCTCCTTTTTAGGTGCTTAGAAAGCATCGTCCCATCACAGCAGTCTCCAGAAACCCACCTCACCCCAGAGAGCAGTCATCTGGGTGGTTTTAAATGTAATGAGCTGGGGCATGTGAAGGACAACTGCCTCAAGAACCCCAACAGATTGCAGTTCATTACACCAGAGTCACACCCAAAGTCCTCAGGCCCAGATGCCTCCCAGGTTCCCTCAGAGTGAAGGGAAACTGTGAGTGTGGGTGGGAAGAAGGTTATAACGTGGAGAGACACTGGAGCACAGGTGTCAGCTATCCACCAATCCTTAGTGGACCCCAAATTCATCAACCCAGAGGCCCAAGTGACGATTCATGTCAAAATCTTTAAACTTGCCTACAGCTGAGTTGCCTGTCCAGTACAAGGGCTGGTCAGGAATGTGGACTTTTGCAGTCTATGATGATTATCCCATTCCCATGCCACTGGAGGAAGATTTGGTCAACAATATGAAGCTAGACAAGAGGGTGGGAATGGTCATCGGCAGCCAGGCTGAGCAAGCCTTCACACTTATCTCTGTTGCTGAGCCTTCCACCAGGGCCCTGTCTGTGTTACCAGAAACCCAGACAGAGGTGGTGGAACTGGTTTCCCTGTTATCGACTGCAACAGCCGTAGTGGATCCAGTCCCAGAGACCCAGCTAAAGCCAGTCCCAGAACTGGAACTGTTGAAGCAACCAGCAGCAGAACCATTGCCAGCACTGAGTCCAGTGCTTGCAAACCCATCTACAACTTCAACACCAGAGGGCACCACCGAGCGTGCAATGGCAGCAGCAGCAGATAACCCTACACAAGAGGCTCAGCCAGAACCTGAAATACCACTTAGTGCACGAGCAGAGAGCGGTTCACCATCAATGGAAACAGCCCCATCATCTGCGTCGCTTCCAGAGGGACCAAGCCCATATCCACAATCCAGTGAGGAACTGATGTCTCCAGCATCAAGGGAACAGTTCCAGGCTGAGCAGGAAGCAGATGACAGCCGCCAGGGAGCTCGGACAGTGGCACGGAGCAATCCACTGCCTCTCAGCTCTTCTAATCGATCCCACTTTTTTATAGAACAAGGACTTTTATACAAGGAAACTCTTTTTGGTGGGCACCAGGAAGATTGGCATCATCAGAGACATTTGGCAGTTCCAACTAAGTACCAGGTAAAGCTCTTGAGCTTAGCCCACAATCATCCTAGTGGCCATGCTGGGGTGAACAGGACCAAAGACCATTTGAGGGGGTCATTCCCCTTGGAGGGAATGGGCAAGGATGTTTCTACTTATATCCAGTCTTCTGAGGTGTGCCAAAGAGAGGGAAAACCCCAAGACCAGGTCAAAGCCCCTCTCCAGCCACTCCCCATAATTGAGGTTCCATTTCAGTGAGTAACTGTGGATTTTATGGGTCTTTTCCTAAAGAAGACACCCAGATGAAAGCGGTACATACTGACTTTCATGGATTTTGCTATTCGATGGCTGGAAGCAGTAGCGCTAAGAAACACCAGGGCTAAAAGTGTGTGCCATGCACTAACAGACATTTTTGCCAGGGTAGGTTGGTCCTCTGACATCCTTACGGATTCATGAACTAATTTCCTGGCAGGGACCATGAAAAGCCTGTGGGAAGATCATGGGGTGAACCTCTTGGTTGTCACCCCTTATCACCATCAAACAAATGGCCCGGTGGAGAAATTTAATGGACCTTTAGGGGCCATGATACATAAATTCATAAATGAGCACTCCAATGATTGGGACATAGTGTTGCAGCAGTTGCTCTTTCCAGTTTAGGGTTTTCACCATTTGAACTTGTATATGGCCGTGAGGTTAAGGGTCCATTACAGTTGGTGAGGCAGCAATGGGAGAGTTCTACACCTTCTCCAGGAACTAACATTCTGGACTTTGTAAGCAATCTACAAAATACCCTCTAAGACTCTTTAGCTGTTGCTAGAGAAAACCTAAAAGAGGCTCAGGAAGAGCAAAAAGCTTGGTATGATAAACATGCCAGACAGCGTCCCTTCAAAGTAGGGGACCAGGTTATGGTATTGAAGGCACTCCAGGCCCATAAAATGGAAGCATCATAGGAAGGGCCATTCATGGTCCAAGAGTGCCTGGGACCTATTAACTATCTCATAGCATCCCCCAGCTCAAACCTAAAGCCTAAAGTGTACCATGCTAATTCTCTAAAGCCCTTTTATTCCAGAGAATTAAAGGTTTGTCAGTTTACAGCCCAGGAAGGAGATGATGCTGAGTGGCCTAAAGGTGTCTACTGCAAAGGAAAAACTGACAGTGGTGTGGAAGAGGTGAACCTCTCCATGACCCTTGGGCATATGCAGTGACAGCAAGTAAAGGACCTGTGCACTAGCTTTGCGCCGATTTCTCAACCACCCCAGGACAGACTGAACCGGCATACCACTCCATTGACACAGGTAATGCTCACCCAATTAGAGTCCATCCCTACCGGGTGTCTCCTCATGCTCAAACTGCTGTAGAATGAGAAATCAAGGATATGGTACAGATGGGTGTAATCCACCCCTCTGACAGTGCATGGGCATCTCCAGTGGTTCTAGTTCCCAAACCAGATGGGGAAATGCGCTTTTACGTGGACTATCATAAGCTAAATGCTGTAACTCACCTAGACAACTATCCAATACCACACACAGATGAGCTATTGGAGAAATTAGGATGTGCTCAGTTCATCTCTACCTTAGACTTAACCAAGGGGAACTGACTGGTACTGCTAGATGAATCCGCGAAGGAAAGGTCAGCCTTCATCATCCATGTCGGGCTGTATGGATTTAATGTGCTCCCTTTCGGGCTGCAAAACGCATCCGCCACCTTCCAAAGACTTGTAGATGGTCTCCTAGCAGGATTGGGAGAATATGCAGTTGCCTACCTTGATGATGTGGCTATTTTTTTCGATTCATAGGCAGAACATTTGGAGCACCTGGAAAAAGTCTTCGAGCACATCAAACAGGCAGGACTAACTGTTAAGGCAAAAAAGTGTCAAATAGGTCTAAACAAAATGACTTACCTTGGACAGCAGGTGGGTGAAAGAGCTATCAACCCCCTAAAAGCCAAAGTGAATGCTATCCAACAGTGGATGGTCCTAAAGTTAAAGAAACAGGTCCAATCCTTCTTAGGCTTGGCCGGATATTACAGATGATTTGTACCGCACCACAACCAAATCGCCACCCCACTGACAGATCTAACCAAAATGAAACAGCCAAATGCCTTTCAGTGTACTGAAGAGTGTCAAAAGGCCTTTAACCAGCTTAAAGCGACACTCATGTCTTACTCTGTGCCAAGGGCCCCAGACTTTGACAAACCTTTCCTAGTAACCACAGATGCATCCGAGCATGGTGTGGGAGCACTGTCAATGCAGGAAGGACCAGATCAAGAATTCCATCCTGTAGTGTTTCTCAGTAAAATAATGTCTGGTCAATCAGTGAAAAGGGATGTTACGCCATTGTATATGTGCTGGAGAAGCTACTCCCATATGTTTGGGGATGACATTTCCATCTGCAAACTGATGAGGCTGCGCTGAAGTGGCTTCATAACGTCAAGGACAATAACAAAAAACTTCTTCGGTGGAGTTTATCTCTCCAAGATTTTGATTTTGAAATACAACACATTTCATGAGCTTCTAACAAAGTGGCTGATGCACTCTCCCGTGAAAGCTTCCCAGAATCAACTGGTTAAAATCATCCTTGAAATGTGGAAAATATTGTTAGTTTGTACATAATCAGTAGTATATCTAAAGGTGCATATGTCTTATTAATTCTATTTTCTCCTAGAGCTCCAAGAAGAACTCACAAACAGTGTAGAGCAGACTGTCCAGCACTGTCTATGTTTTGGGGGGCATGTCATAAACATACAGCTAAGGGTAACATAAAATCCCTCTTTACACTGTAAAGGGTTAATTCCTCTTTTACCTGTAAAGGGTTAAGAAGCTCAGATAACCTGGGTGGCACCTGACCAAAAGGAGCAATAAGGATAGAAGATATTTTCAAATCTCTGGGGGAAGGTTTTTTTGTCTGTGTCTCCCAGAGTCAACAAGGAACCAGAGCAGGGAAAATACATCTTTCTAAGTCATATCTAAGCTAAGCATCTAATATTGCAGAAATAGTAAGTAATAGCAAAGAAATGTGTTAGGTTATCTTTTGTTTTAGCTTGTGAATTTTCCCTGTGCTAAGAAAGGTTTATCCCTGTTTTTGTAACTTTAAAGTTTTGTCTAGAGGGGAAATTCTCTGTGTTTTTAAATCTTTTGTTATTCTGTAAAGTACTTACCATCTTGATTTTACAGAAGTGATTCTTTTACCTTTTCTTTAATTAAAATTCTTCTTTTAAGAACCCAATTGATTTTTCATTATTCTGAAGATCCAAGGGTTTGGGTCTGTGTTCACCTGAACCAGTTGATGATATTATTCTCAAGCCTTCCCCAGGAAAGAGGTGCAATGCTTGGGGGAATATTTTGGGGAAATAGGACTCCAAGTGATCCTTTTCCTGATTCTTTGTCTAAATCACTTGGTGATGGCAGCATATTGTTCAAGGCAAGGTGGAGTTTATGACTTGGGAAAGTTTTTAACCTAAGCTGGTAAACATAAGCTTAGGGGGTCTTTCATGCAGGTCCCCATATCTGTACCCCAGAGTTCAGAGTGGGGAAGAAACCCTGACAGATGCTGTGTGGAATGTTTTGAGAGGAGAGAGCACATAGGGAGCAGCAACCCTGGAGTTCTCCAAGGACTGCAAAGCCTGGGGAGTCTAGGTTTTTGAACCTGTAGCTCAACCAGGGTCTTGTAGATTTTGGGTTTTCTGCCTGAGTAGACCCTTTATGCCCTTTGGCATCTCCTTCTTCATGTCTTGCTAGTAGTTTTGGGCCTTTCTCCGGTCCATTCTTTCCTTCTCCATGCTGTCTACCATGTCAGCCCTCCAGACCCTTTGCTCACTCTCTGATGCTGCACTAGTTTACAGGATCTTGTTGATTATGTCCCACTTAGTCCTCTTCTTTCTCCTCCTCCTCAGGGTCAGCTATTCTGTGTATATGGAGAGGGCCCATCTCAAGACCACAAAAGCAGCAACTTCTGATAAAAACACAGATATGCCACTGGATTTACAGTCACAGTGGAAAGGGAAAACTCCCTTTCCTTATTCCCATCAAAACTTTTTATAGACATGCTTACTGACCAGCCAGCTTTGGAGCACCTCTGCACAGCACTGCTCTCTATCCCCAGTCCTGGTGAATAAGGCCCACTGGGGGTGAAGCAGGTGAAAGGAATGTTGGTTGCATGAAACAATTCCAGCTCCTATTTCCATGGGTATGAGTACAAAGACGATGGCACGGAGCACTGGCACTATTTTCCACAGTGGGTGGTAATTTTAGCTGATATCTCATACCTGATGATTACAAAGGAAGAGAGAACACAGCTGCTGCTAACGAGACAAAGCCACCCAGGGCCATATGCTGCTAGCCTGTTTACTACAATGATACCAACTGAACTCATTGTGGAGTTGCATAAGAAAACATTACCATGGGGAAAGAGATAAGGCCTGTTCCAAAAAATTTTCAAGAGAGGATTGCAGAGTATCTCCATAAAAGTTTCATTAAGATCTCTCAGGAGGATACAAAGACATTCCTACGTACATAAACAAACTGCTCTGCATGACTCCCATGCCTAACCCAAGAGGGGAATGAAAAGCATGTCAGCTCTACCTCTGTCTGTTGTAATGCTACTATGACAGTGGAAGACTAGGTGCCAGCTCATGCCACAGTTCCAGGGCCTCACTGAAAACTGACAAATCCAGAGCTGGAAACCAGTCTGGCTTGCCTGTGGATTAGTATAATTAAAAGAGAGATTATTGTTATAGGAACGTGTTTAGTGTTTAAACTTTACAGAATGCTGGTAGGATGCTGCATGTATTAATTCTGTATCCCGTGGTATAAAGTGATTGAATTATAAACCTCTGTAATTGTGTAACAAACCAAACAGAAAAAAAAATAATTAGTTAATGTAAAGTGCTCATTCTGCACACAAAATGGCCCAGTGAAGGCAAATGAGTCATTGTACAGCACCAAAGGACAGAGACGTTTTTGGTTACACTCCTCTCTCTCTCCAGGAAGGAGAGGCCTGTGCATGAACTCATCCCTTCAGCCTGGATTCTGGGGTGAAGGGGATAAAAATCCCTAACAAGAAGAAACTGGGATCTTTATGCTAAGTGGACTCTGAGCAGAAAAGATTCCTAAACTTTAGCAAGAGATCCCCATAGCGCCTGGCACAGGTCAGCCATAAAGGACATATAGAGCTGCCTATTATAGAAGTTTATATGACCTTTTTAAACCTAAAACTAATTTATCTGTGTGTGTGTGTGTGTGTTTCCTGTTTTAACCTTGTAAATAACTAATTTATTTTCTTAGTTAATAAATTGTACAGGATTGGCTACAAGCACTGTCTTTGGTTTGAGATCTGAGTACAATTGACCTGGGGCAAGTGACTGGTACTTTAGGACTGGGAGTAACCTGATTATTATTGTGATTTTAGGTGTAAAGTGACCTCATATCACATAGTCCATTTGCCTGTGTGGCAAGATAAACTGGAATGCCCAAGGGGACCGCATGTGACTCCTTGGTAAAGACTATTACAGAGCTTGAGGAGTTCACACAGCTGGTGTAAATTGACTGTAGCAAAATGGAAGTCAATGGGCCAGCTCCCCAGTTTTATGAGTTGTTATAGCTCCATTAGAGTCAACGTGGTCAGATACCCAGATGGTGTAAATCAAGGTAACTCCTCTGAAATCAAAGGTTCAGACTGCAAGCTTCTGTAAATCAGCTGTAGCTCCTTTGAAATCAAAGGTCCAGCTGCCCAGTTGGCATAAAAAAGTCTAGCTACCCTGATAGTCAATGGAACTATAGCAATTTACATCAGCTCAGGACTTGGCCCTCAGTTTTAAGTGTTTGTCTCTGGCTGCTTCTTAGTGACCAACTTTAAACAACCAGGGCAGCCTAAGCTGTGGGTTCCGCTAGTGGCTGCATCTCAAGAGCTGTTGATGCAATGCAGGAGAAAAACTTCCCTGCTCCCCCAAAGGTAATCATGTGGAGTAAATGAAGAAACAGACAACTCCAGGCCAGCTGGGACTCTCATGCCACTGGGCTTTGATCTATCGTAGGTCACATATTTGTGCTTTAAATATATATTTTATTCTGAAAATGCCTTGGGAAACCCTCTATGCATCAGCCCTGCCTTCTTTTTAGCCAAGGGTCCTTGCAAGGATGCTGCTATTGTGTGAGATCCATGGCAGGTGCTGTTCCCCTCTGTGGAGATATGGTCAGATAGGGCATGGTGACCAATGGGTTTGCTCCTGAGGTGAGATCAGAGCTGGGCTTCCTGCCCCAGAGAGAAGGTTTTGTTATTTAACCTCCGAGCAAGGGCATGCTGGTCTGTGACACTGTTGGAAGCCTGCACAAGCCAGAATCAGCTCTAGGGTTTGGAGGGGTGTCAGTCCCTCATCCCATTTAGTCCTTCACCTCTCAATCAAACCTGCCCGAGGAGGGGAGCAGGGAGCACCTATCTATGGAGTGGATTCCTGTCTGCTAGGAACTGAAGAGAGACCCAGTAACTCAGGAAATCCAGGAAAGGGACTGCGAAAGAGCTGGTGGATAATGCAGTGATGGGGGCACGATAGACTGATAGATAATGGTCAGTGATTGCTAGCGCTGGAGGATCAAATGCATCGCAAGCTGGGAAAAATTCCACAGAGATCAACACAGTAAGTTTGCTCTTTCAGTTAAATGAGTTGGGATATTAGACAGCTCAAATTTAAGTAGATGCATATGGAGTATTTTTGGAACTCTTTAAGACTTTTGATATCAATTCAATCAAATATCTAAAGCTCGTCAGAATTTGTTTATCACAAAAAATGCAGACTTTTAATAGAAGTCCCCAAAATCCAAAATTTTTGTGTTTTCGCTGCTGAGAAACAAACATTTTAAAGCAAAAATTGCCAAAAACTGAACATTTTCAGCGTGAATCTATTCCCCAGAAAGGGGCTCTCAGTTTTCCTTTTTCACCCTGGCAAAGGCCTTCAGTCATAGAATCATAGAAGATTAGAGTTGGAAGAGACCTCAGGAAGTCATCTAGTCCAATCCCCTGCTCACAGCAGGACCAACACCAATTAAATCATCCCCGAGAGGTCTTTGTCAAGCCAGGTCTTGAAAACCTCTAATTATGGAGGTTCCACCATCTCCCCAGTGATTCATCACCCTCCTAGTGAAATAGTGTTTCCTAATATCCAAACTAGACCTCTACCACTGCAACTTGAGACCATTGCTTCTTGTTCTGCCATCTGCCACCAATGAGAACAGCTGAGCTCCAGTCTCTTCGGAACCCCCCTTCAGGTAGTTGAAGGCTGCTATCAAATTCCCCCTCAATCTTCTTTTCTGCAGACTAAACAAGTCCAGTTCTATCAGCCTCTCCTTGTAAATCATGTGCCCCAGCCCCCTGATCATTTTTGTTCCACTCCACAGGATTCTCTCCAATTTGTCCACATCCTTTCTGTAGTGGGGGGCCCAAAACTGGATGCAATACTCCAGATGTGGCCTCAGTAGTGCCAGATAGAGGGGAATAATCTATCTAACCTCAATCTGCTGGCAATGTCCCTACTAATGTAGCCCAATATGCTGTTAGCCTTCTTGGCAACAAGGGCACACTGCTGACTCATATCCAGCTTCTCATCCACTGTAATCCCCAGGTCCTTTTCTGCAGAAACACTGCTTAGTATAGGTACATCTATACTGCAACTGCAAGCACACTTCCCAGTTCAGGTAGACAGATATGCACTAGCTGTGCTCAAGCTAGGATGCTACAAATGGAGTAATCAGTGGTAGAAATGGTAGGGGCATGGATTAGCCATCGGAGCACAAACCCACTGTAGGATGTGAAGGTATATACTCTAGGTCAGAGACATCAGAACACCTCCTGGTCTAGCACTGTATTGATTGTATAACACTGCTGCCAGCTCAGCACAAATATATTAAAGGAATGCACAGAACATGCATGTAATAAAACACAGATCATTCATCCCTTAAAACAAAGGCAAGCTCCTGATGGGGAGCAGGGTCTGGGGCTTGCTCCACTCTGGCACTCTGGCAGGGGAAGTGAGTCTGACGCTACACCGTGCAGCGGAACCCCACTCTGGTGCTCCAGCCGGGGGCCGCTCTGGCACTCTAGGCAGGGCACTGGGTCAGGGGTCACATCACATGGCTCAGCCCTGCTCTGGTACTCCGGCTGGCTTACTGGGTGAGGGGCCACACCTTGCAGCATCTGGAAGCTATGGCATGGTGCTGATCCTGCTCCTACACACTCCAACGCCCCCCCCCAGTGATCCAATGGGAACTGCAGGGGCGGTGCCTGGAATGGGGCAGTGTTCAGAGATGCCTGGCTGTGCATCTGCATAGGAACCAGGAAAGGGACATGCCACTGTTTCCGCGACCCACTTGAGGTAAGTGCTGCTTAGAGCCTGCGCTTCTGAGCCTCTCCCCATGCCCCAACTCTGTGCCCCAGCCCTAGTCCCCCTCCCACTCTTCAAATCCCTCAGTTCCAGCCTGGAGCAACCTCCTGCACCCCAAACCTCACATGCCCAGCCCCACTCCAGAGCTTGCACTCCCAGCAGGAACCTCTAATTGTGTGAACTGATGCAACCCCATTGACTTTAAGGGAGCTATGCCACTTTACACTCATGTGACAACCCCCTGATTAGTGCTCTGAATCTCTGTGGTGAGGAGCACTCACCACCCACAGTGAATGAAAGTGACAAACTCTATGCTCCTTTGACATTCACATCATGAGATATTATGAAGAGGGAAGTCAGGGTCAATCCTCTGAGACTCTAATCCTGCCCTAATGCCCTTCTCCTTCCCTCCACAGCCATCACCCAATGTACTGAGAAAGAAAATGTCCAACCGAACCACTGTAACTGAATTTCTTCTTCTGGGATTCTCTGACATCTGGGAGCTGCAGATTTTGCACTTTGTTCTATTTCTATTGGTTTACCTGGCAGCCCTGGTTGGTAATCTTCTCATCATCATGGTTGTAGCCTTTGACCACCACCTTCACACTCCCATGTACTTCTTCCTGATGAATTTGTCCATCCTAGACCTCGGCTCCATCTCTGTCACTGTCCCCAAATCCATGGCTAATTCTCTAAGCAACACTAGGTTGATTTCCTATTCTGGATGCATTGTCCAAGTCTTTCTCTTCATGTTCCTTCTTTCATCAGATCTTGCCTTACTGACCATCATGGCGTACGACCGATACATCGCCATCTGCCAACCTCTGCGCTATGAGAGAGTGATGAACAGGAGAGCTTGTGTTCAAATGGCTGCAAGTGCCTGGATGAGTGGTCTTATCTACTCCGCACTACACACTGGGAACATATTTGGTGGAAATTTTTGTGGAGAGAATGTGGTGGACCAATTCTTTTGTGAAATCCCTCAGCTACTCAAGCTCATCTGCTCTGACTCATACCTCAATGAATTTGGGGTTATTGCATTTGGTGCATGTTTAGCTGTAGGTTGCTTTGTTTTCGTAATTGTGTCGTATGTTCAGATCTTCAAAATAGTGCTGAGAATCCCCTCTGAGCAGGGCTGGCATAAAGCCTTCTCCACCTTCCTTCCTCATCTCATTGTCATTTCCATGTTTCTTTCTGTTTCCTCCTTTGCCTATCTGAAGCCCACCTCCAGCTCAACAACAGGGCTGGATATCTTAGTGGCTATTCTCTATTCCATGGTGCCTCCAGTGATGAATCCAATTATCTATAGCATGAGGAATAAGAAGATCAAAGATGCAATTGGAAAGCTGACTGGGTGGAGGTTATTCACCAAGAATAAGAGTACTATCTGTCTCCCCTGACTGTGGTTTTATCCTGTGTTTCCTTATAAATATAATCAGCTGATGACAACACTGTTGCCATCGTGTGCAGTCTGTTTATGCAGTAGTAAAAATCCACACTTACTCGATTGAAGTCAATTGAATTACACAAGAATGAAAAAATATCAGAATCTATCTATCTTAGGAATTTGTACTGCCAGAGTCACCACACTATCCAAGCACTTTGAATATAAAATATGAAGCCATAGCTAAGGCCCTGATGGACTTCATGGAGGCTGTGACCCTTCTTTTTAGGGGTAAAATTTTTGATTGGAATATGGAAATATTTGTTTATTGGATTGTCTCTGTTTCTTGTTTTGTTGTATTGATTGGCTGGTTGATTTATTTCTTTGTTTCATGTGTTTATCCCAGCAGAAATAAAATCACAATCTATCTTTCTAATTTAAGGATCTATTTGGCCATCATCACCCCACTATCTAAGCACATTACTCATAAAATCAGTAGCCAGAAGTAAGTCCACATTGGAATTCATGGACTTTCTGTCTCATCTCTTATTTTGAGATAAAACATTTACTTGGGGTCTGAAAGGCTTTATTTGTTTGTTCTATTTTCTTTGTCTTTGTTGTTGTTTTTTAATTGACTAGTTGATTTGTTGTAGATTTTGCGGGGGAGGAATTTGGGAGGGTCGAATACATTTAATTAGATTATGGCATCTTATTGTCATCTTTTGGAGGTGTCGATGTGATCACCTATTTAATTGGGTTTTCTGTCAAAGGTGAAGCTTTACTTCTAACAATTATGGAGGGTGGAAAAAGATTCTCTAGGAGTGTGGATGGCTGAGATTCTGTAGAAATTATTATTTTAAAAGTTTTCAAGATTTTATTGTGTTATTAGTGATATTTTCAGGCACCTAGAGCCTTGGATAAACATCTTTTTACTATTTTTATCTCAATGAATATCTTTCTTGATATGATGGAAACACTTGTTTGAGGAGAAAAGCTTTGCCATGTTTCCTAAAGACAATCTGAGCCTGAATAAAGAGAACAATATTTTATTTCACTGAAATTTTTGGTGAGACAGATGTGGGGTTTCTATGTAATCTTTTCTGTTATGTTCTGCTTTATTCTTACTGTGGTAAATAAATCAGATTTTATTTGGAGAAAGGTGTCTGGTCACTCTACGTACTGCAGGTCAGAGCTCCCAACAGAAGAGCTGCATGGACAAAGACAGTCTGATCTGCTGGGAAATCACAATTAGTGCATGGGGGATGTTGCCTGGGACAAATTTAAGAGGAGATGAATCATGTGACTCAGTCATAGGAGATGGGCAGGCACAAGGCCAAGACCTTATGGGTGAAGTCAGAGAGACCAGAGAAGGGTCAGAGGTTCAGCTAGCCCTGTAACCACGACCACTGGGATTTAAACATTCCCTTCAAAGACAGATGGTTTTGGCTGATGGCCTTTCATCCACACAAGGATCCAAATGTGTCTAAAGGTGCCTTGATTTGCAGGATTTGGCTACTGCTTATTTATTTATTTATCGCTATGGTCAGTCTCTCTTGTCTTCTACTGTCGATAAATATTTAAAAACAATCACTGGATTAGACAGAGAATGACAGATAGAAGGACTCTGTTGTGTGGTTTTTAAAGCCCTCTTCTAGAGAGTGGGAAACCCATTGCCATGCTCCAATGTCTCCTTAATTGTTTGCCCACAGTGGAACAGCTTCAACAGAAGAGACTGAGGGACCAACATCAGAGTACCCAGTGATTTGGACAAGCTGCTTAGAGGTGGCAGTTCCCTTTTCAGTTTGGCTTTATTATTTGAATATACAGTTGTTACACTACATATTCAATAGTCCAGTGGTCCCCAAAGATTTCAGGGTCTCATCTCCTCTCTTACCCCTGTCCCTCCCTGCTCTCCAGGAGCTGGGGCCAGGAGAGGGCTGCCTCTCCTGTGGGGGGGGAGGGTTGATGAGGAAATGGGTCAGGGGATTAAAGCTAGGGCCACAGAGGGGGGCAAGTCTGGGGCCACGTGCAGGACCTGGAACAGAGCTGTGGCCAGGGGCTGAGGTTGGAGCCGGATCAGGGCCAGGGCCAAATGCAGAGTTCTGGCTAGGCCATGGTCAGGGCTGAGGCTGGGAGTGGGATGGACATGGATCCAGGAGAAGTGGCCACAGCTGGGGTGGGACCAAAGCAGAACTGGGAGTGGCATGGGTCTGGGTAGCACTCCATTCCTGCCCCCCTGTAGGTTGGCACATGCCTCGCTATGACCCAACAAAGGTTCCTTGCCCCATAATTTGGGGATCTCTGCAATAGACAATAGTAGAGACAGGAGCTTGGTTAGATAAATAGATAATCCATGAAAACTTTGAAGTGATCATTGAGATGACTTTTTTTTTCACCTGTTGATGATAGCTCATCTCAATTGATTGGCCTCTTCAAGCTGGTAAGCGTACTTCCACCTTTTCATGTTCTCTGTATGTATAAATATCTCCTGTCTGTGTGTTCCATTCTATGCATCCGAAGAAGAGAACTGTAGCCCACGAAAGCTTATGCTGAAATAAATTTGTTAGTCTCTAAGGTGCCACAAGTAGTCCTGTTCTTCTCACAATTAGAAAAGTTCATGGTATGGCTCATGAAAGCTTCAACTGGATGATTATTCTCAACTTTCACTCCACAGATGACACTTTTTTTTCTTTTTTCTTTTTTTTGCCATTTCCCCCTCAGACTTTGTTTTGAGTTATGTTCATGCAATTTAATTACTTTTAATTTTAATTGATTTACTTTAATTGATGTAATTTGATTTAATCATCTACATGTATTTAAATTTAGGTATGACTAGAATAGGAAAAGATTCCCTTCTCTAGACTTGGAACTCTAACAGTGAACCAAGAGAGCAGCATAAGGACCCCTTACACCTCAAAACTGAAACCAATATATTTTCTAGCCAAGCACTGTACCACCACACTCAAAAACCCCAAAAGCAAAAAGATTCACAATATTGTGGGTTTCTTCTGGTATGGGAAAGAGACAGTCTGGGCTGGTTTAAATTGCAGTCAGTAAAGACCTATGCTAACCTCCAACTTCTGTAGTCAACAGATTATTTCTAGGCTTGGACATACATTGGTGGGTCTATTATAGATCACTAACTGGATGACACCAATATCCTTCCAAGATCATGATGAGCTAACTCCTTCACCATCAGTCTGTAATATGGGAACATTACATTTGTATTATGGAGAACTTCATTTCAGAAAAGATATGCAGATGTAAGAAAATTGCATTAGAATTTCTAACAGTTACCGATTATAATACAGGTTATTTCATCCCACATGGGGTTACTATACATTGGACTTCATTATGATGGAGAAAGATGAATTAGTTACTGGACTGGAGGTTGGTGAATGCCTAGGGACCAGTGACCATGAATTGGTTGCTCTCAATATAAGCAAATAGAGGACAGTCTCAATCTGTAATGTGTATATATATACTGGATATTTCAAAAGGGTTAATTTCCCAAGGATGAGGAACATTATGAATGAAACTGATTGGAAGAGGGAAAAAACAAGGGCAAATGTGAATGGAAATTTTTAAAGTACTTTAAGAAGAATTTGTGAAATGGCCAAAAAGTCATAATTCTAACACAGATCACCCTCCGACTCCCTATGAATGTAATACATTGTTATTATATTTGTTATTTTTCCAGAATTTCCTCTTCCTGGTGTTTTTAATCATTTACATAATAACTCTATTTGAGAATATGGTGATCATGCTGGTGATAAGGGCTGACTCTCGTCTCCTCCCATGTGTACTTCTTCATGTCCCATTTATCCTTCATTGATATCTGCTATTCCTCAGGCATGCTGCCTTAGAGGCAGAAGAACTTCCTGGTGGAACAGAAGACAATTCACTTCCATGGTTGCATTGCCCACATTTTCTTTTGCATTCTGTTAGGAGGTAGCAAAATTTTCCTCCTCTCAGCCATGACATCATACTGATAAAGTGCATATGTGACTCATTATGTTATGTGCAGATTATGAGGGAGCAGATCAGCAGCCAGCTGATGAATGGTGCATGGTCCACTGGTTTTGTATACAGTTCTTTGGGACCAATGAAAGCAGACACTTCAACTGAAAGCTACTTCAGCTCTTAGGCCTCTCCTGAAATGAGAGTTTTCCCCACCCACTTCCAATGCACAGAGCATGCATATATATTCCCTCTAGTGAAAACCCTTGGCAAACAGATCTTTCTTCCATATACAGGTTTATGTTCTGTGCATTAGAAAGGGTAGAACTGGGGCCTTACTGGAGCTCTAGATAAGCCAAGCACAGCTCCTCCAGAGTTATATGGTGGAGGACTAACTCTGATCCATAGGCTGACACACAAGGGCTGTCACCTCACCGCACTGTGCTCTTCCTTCTGCAACCACTGCCATGTTGGCAAACTCCTGGGAGTGAACTGGGAACATCCAGAGCTGAAAGTACCAGCCACCACAATGTAATGTAAAGAGGCATTTGGTGTAGCTGAAATTCAACCCAGTTTGGAGGAAAATAAATCCATTTATTATTATTAATAATATATTTAAATTTTGGGTGTCATGCTGCCTGGAGTGGCTCGTGGCCATGAGTGCCTGTCTCAGGGCATACTGTTAGAAAACAGGGCAGACACCCCAAAATGGTGATGTGTTTTATAACTAGATTCCACCAAACCATTAACACATGTCTACTCCTGGATCACTATACCATTCTAACCATGGAGTCACAGACAGTTCCCTGAGACTCTCCGGCCTATCTTGCCACTCAAACAAACTGGAATTTGTAATAAAATGGTCACTTACAGCAAAAATCACAAATATTCTAGATTACTTCCAGTCCCAAGAGACTAGTCACTTACCACAGATCAAGTAGTATCCTAGATCTTACACCAAAGACAATGCTGATAGCCAATTCCATAGTAAACTAACTAAAGGTTTATTAGCTAAGGAAAAGGAATGAGCCTTACTGAGCAGCTAAAGCATGTAAAATATATTTACAGGTAAGTCACAGTTTATTATTCCAAATGGTAGCAGAGATGTAACCTTCCAGTTTCCCAAAAGTCTTTCAGGGCTACCCAGAATAACTCTGGGGATCTTCATCTTCTCGTTCAGTTGTTTCACCCTATTAGAATCCAAAGAGTCCAGAGATGAAGGATCTTTCTCTGAACCTATACTTATAGCTTCTTCTCAGAAAACAAGCTGACAGTGTCACTATCCACAGGGGCTCATTCTTTGATGACAGAGAGCTAGGAATTCATTTTGAGTCTCTGACCTGTGCTCATCACACACAATAATTATGTGCTTTGAAATTAGCACTTTTCTGTTAAAGCATTTCACTTGCATTCCATAAAACGTCTTTTTCTTTTGATGGGTTATTTAGTTACAATTCAAATGTTTGCAACTACATTATAACAGGATACAGATAAGTGAAAACAATCTATCCAATATCCCATAAGTTTTCGTGAAGTTTAAACACCAAAGACACTCTTATATATTCAAAAATCACTTTAATCTATACTAGTGAATTGGCCCACCTTTCAGCTATGCATTTATAAGCATTCAGTGTGGCCTGGGACTTTGGCATGAGCTAGGACCTGGTCTACCAGCATCACATTGGGTGTTACCTTTTTGAAGCCAAAAAGTGAGCAGTTGTTATTTTGTGTATTGGCAACAACAATGGGTATCAGAAACCCTGACTCTGCCACTTCTGCTGACTTCATTGTGTGCCAGGTTAGATTAAGGTGCAAGGCTCCTGAAATCATGTGTGTTAGTGTATAGGTCTGCTTGATAGCCTGGGATAGAATTTTGGGTCTGACTTTTTGATACTCTTATGTCTTATACTAATATGTTTAAACAAAGGACAAAGACTGTGTATGTTGCCTCTGCCTAGTCAGATGGATTTGTTAGTACAATGGGAACAGGTAAAAGCAGTTAAAGTGTTATTCAAGAGCACACTTTAAGATTGTTTCAACCCCTATCTCAAGGCAAAGTCAAGCAACCCATTGAGAGGGGCAAAGGGGGTTGGAGGGAAGGTATAAAACACTAAAAGATGAAAGAAATGCTGTCCCTGCCCGCAGCAAAACCTCTCTTCTTACCCCTCCAATCAGGTACAAAAGGGGTGGCATTGTAGGTGTGCATTGCAGATATATTTGGGCCTGCTAAGAAGGAGGAGGGGGAAATGAAGAATGGGAAATGAGAATAGGGAATGGGGACTAGGTGAATGGGGACACAGGCAAGGTTCTGTGGCATCAGAGCCACTCTGCCAGAGTGTAGAGCTATGGATATTCTTGCTTGGAACTAACCCCAATAAACATTGCATTGCTTGATTTCGGACTTCTGGGGGAGGGGGTGAAGGAAAAGGCCTCTAACTAGATGATCACCAGAATCTGAGCTTGCATTTTAAAAAGTAAGTTTTATGGTTGAGTTGAAAAACTTGAAAGCATGACCCAAATGTAACTGATACAGTGATACCTGCCTGACTATGCAGAGAGCTTGGAACAAGAGGTTTAACAACTACACATCACTTGATCCAAGCCCTAAATGTTGAAAGTATCTTGCTTTGCTGTCTCCAGCTCTTACCAGTAGACTATACTCCTTCTATGATTTGACAGTCTCCTTTCATAGAATTCACAATAACTATTTCCTCCCTGAGCCAGGAAAAGATCACTCTCTCTAGCTCTTACTACATGACATTTCCTTCTTTTAGCCCTCTGCTCCAGTTATGTTGTGATTCTGGGGCACTGGTCCACATTTCCTTTCCAGCAGCCACTACCCTGCCATATGCCTATGACAATGTGTCCATGGCTTTTGGGAGTCATCAGAAAGAAGAGCAGAGCTTCAACCCAGCCACTCACTGAGAATAGTTTCTCAGAAGGATACCACATGGCTTAAATGGCATGGAGGAACTTGTTTAAGCGGAATTCCTTGGCCATAAATTTGTTCCAGCGCACATGACCTAAAAGTCCAGACTGTCCACCAAAGAAATTATGAATTACTAATTTCTACATCAGACCATAAGTGGGGACTCTCAAGGTTCCTACCCCACTCTGAACTTTAGGGTACAAATGTGGGGGACCTGAATGGACACTTCTAAGCTTAATTACTAGCTTAGATCTGGTAACTCTGCCACTATCCAGAAATTTCAGTGTCTGGATCACTTCTTGTTCCCCGCCCCCAAAACCTTACCCTCCCTGGGCAGCCTTGAAAGGCTTCACCAATTCCCTGGTGAACATAGATCCAAACCCCTTAGATCTTAAAACAAGGAGAAATTAACCATCTCCCCTCCTTTCATCTCACCAATCCCTGGTGAACACAGATCCAATCCCCTTGGATCTTAAAACAAGGAAAAATCAATCAGGTTCTTAAAAAGAAAGCTTTTAATTAAGGAAAGAAAAGTAAAAAAATCATCTCTGTAAAATCAGGATGGAAAATACTTTACATGGTAATCAGATTCTCATAGCCCAGAGGAACCCCCTCTAGCTTTAGGTTCAAAGTTACAGCAAGCAGAGGTAAAATCCTCTCAGCCAAAAAAGGACATTTACAAGTTGAGAAAACAAAAATAAAACTAATCTGCCTTGCCTGGCTGTTATTTACAATTTTGAAATATGAGAGACTGATTCAGAAAGATTTGGAGAGCCTGGACTGACATCTGGTCCCACTTAGTCCCAAGAGCGAACAACCTCCAAAAGAAATAGTACAAACAAAGACTTCCCTCCACCAAGATTTGAAAGTATCTTGTCCCCCCATTGGTCCTCTGGTTAGGTGTCAGCCAGGTTTACTGAGCTTCTTAACCCTTTACAGGTAAAAGAGGCATTAACCCTTAACTATCTGTTTATGACAGGGAGAAATGGTAATAGTTTGGCTTCTGAACCCAAACTGAAAAGATCTGTTGTTTCCTTGATCCACAACCAGCTTAAGCTAAATGATATAGTGTGTAGTTTCTAATTAGTTCGGTCAATGTGATGGGAGGTACAATGTGATTAATTACTGGCCCAGGATAAGGAGACTGTTGTTAGGCAGGAGAAACATCAAGGATTAGATCTTAGGGGAAAGAGGATTTTTTCATACGTACTTAAGGTATAAAATGTTAATCTCTCAGCCAGCTGGAGGTGGGTCTTAATTTTTCAGCGATTGTTCAAGGCTCTACAGATCTCCTCCCTTTGTAATAATTTTTGGCAAAGGGTGAGTTTTTGAGTGATGTTCCACAGAGGAATTAGATGTATGCGTGAGCATGTCTGCAAGTTTCTGGATGACACTGAAACATCATATTGTCTGTGATCAGTGTCTGGATTCTCCGTGAGCTTCATTCAGTTGAAAGTTGGTTTATTTCCTTTTAATCTTTTAAAGAAAATGAAATAATGACCAATGGCATTCAGGAAGCCTTGGCTTTATTCCCAGTCCTGCCATGGAACACAGGAAAGTAATTTTTCTTCATTCTTGCCCTTTTTAATGACACTTTTAAATGACATTTATCCCCAATGTAAATGTCCCAATGGAATGACACTTATCCCCACTTATCCCCAATGCAAATGTAAATGAAACTTATCCCCAATGTAAAGTGCTTTAAGGTCTATGGATGGAAAGTACTATCTATTTTCAGTACTTATAAGATCACAGTATCTCAGCATCTCACAGTTGTTAATGTCCACGTAAACCTCTGTGAGGCAAGGAAATGCTGTTATCCCTCTTTATTACAGATTTTTAAAGATATTGAGATGCCTAAAGATAGAAATAGCATCAGTGAGATTTTCAGAAGTACCCGTATGCTTAATTCTTACTGGAGTCAATGGGAGTTAGACAGGTAGACACATTTACAAACCCTCTAAGCATGTGACTGAATCTTTAGGTGCTAAAATACCTTGAAAAATCTGGAGTATGCTGACATGCCAAAGATCATATAGGCAGTCTATGGGTGAGCAAAGACTCAAACGCTGCTCTCTCAAGTCTGAAGCCAAAGCACTAACCACTGTACCATCAACCACCTTCACCTAGCGAGCACCCCACTTATTTATTAGATTATTGTAATTATTAGTAGCTGTTGTATATTATATAAAAGTCATTTAAAATCCAGTAATTATCTTATACCTTATCTTTTACCTCTTACTATTCACAAACAACATGGTAAATGAATGATGGTTAGCCTTTGGTCCTGTTTTCTCTGCCCTGGACACATTCCATTAATTTCTCTTTCTTTGGGACATTTTATTGGATTGATCTCAATTCCCTCCCTCCTCTTGTAATTAACATGATTTGCTATTTCATGACAGACCCAAGAGTGCAAAAAAAGAAAAAATCTCATTCCAATGTCTCATTCTGTCATTTCAAATGGACTAAGATTGATGTTTTCGGTAGAATTAGATTGGTCAGTTCTACTAAGTGTTTTTCTTAGTAGGTAGCTGATTCATGGTGAGTTCAGTTCTTTTTTAATTCCTGTTTTATCTGTTGTATACTTTGGAGGGGAAATGCAATTTTATCTTCAGCTGAAACCAAGACACTTATGTAACTGTTAATTACATACCCCCCCCCAAAAAAAAGACTAGCATGGGCAAGCATTTGATCATCAGGTAAAGAATAAAGACCATAAATTATTCTGGAATGCCCACTGATCACAAATGGCTTCATTTCTTTATTTCTTAATTTATCTAATTTTGAGGGGAACAATTTGAGACAATCCAAGGCATGAATTAAAAGATCAATGAACATCCATGATTCTAGCTAAAGTCAATTGCACCCTTGGGTGCTCATTACTACTCAAAATCGAGCCTTTATTGTTTGTCTGCAAGATAATGAAGCATCCAAAATTTGTGACAACGTTTGAAACTTAGAGCCAAATCATTGTGCCAAATTTACTCCTAGTGCACCTCAAATGTCTTGAATACATTCTGCCCATTGATCTCTAAACTCTGAATTATTTTATGATTTTTCCAACCTCTCCCCCTTTTTCCTTGCTTCTTAAAACACCCAGCAATCCTACTGCCATGGAGCCGAGTCAGATAGTTCTCAGGGTTCAAAAAAGAACTAGATAAGTTCATGTAGGATAGGTCCACCAATGACAATTAGCTAGGATGGGCAGGGATGAGGTTCCTAGCCTCTGTTTGCCAGACGCTGGGAATGGGCAATAGAGGATGGATCATTTGATGATTACGTGTTGTGTTCATTTGCTCTGGGGCACCTGGCATTGGCCACTGTCGGAAGACAGGATTCTGGGCTAGATGGACTTTGGTCTGACCCAATATGGCCATTCTTATGTTCTTATGTTTCCAAGGGTAACAGAGTGGAAGGAGGAGACATTTTGGTGTGGGATGTTGCCACACTTGCATGTATAACCCACACACCTCCTAGGTGTGGTGTTCTTTCCCATGTAGTGGCACAGAGACCACTTAGACATTAATGAGTCTGCTACAGCCCTTAGCTAAGGGCCATGTGGCTTTTAGATCATGTAGTATAGGCTCATGCATTTAGCTCCAGAGATCCTAGGTTTAATCCCACCCGCCAACGACTGGGGCTTGTTGTTGTTACACTTGCAGTTCAGATGATGATGATGATTAGGCAGGTATCTAGCAGGAAGCCCAATTAATGTTGTGGTCTATATTGTCATGTGCCCTGAACAGACTAGTAACAAAGGAGAGAATCTAGACTAGATTCTCAAGGAACTTTGATATTGGGGTGCTGAGCCTAGCAGCACTTAGCTTTCGGGCACCTAGAGAATCTGCAAACTGACCACCATTGAATTAGGTTTGAATAAAGATTGGGAGTGGATGGGTCATTACACAAAGTAAAAACTATTTTCCCATGCTGATTTTTCCCCTATTGTTACTCACACCTTCTTGTCCACTGCTGGAAATGGGCCATCCTGATTATCACTACAAAAGTTCTTTTTTTCTCCTGCTGATCATAGCCCACCTTAATTGATTACTCTCACTATAGTTGGTATGGCAACACCGATTTTTTTTATGTTCACTGTATATGTATATCTTTCTACTATATTTTCCACTGCATGCATCGATTGAAGTGGGTTTTAACCCATGAAAGCTTATGCTCAAATAAATTTGTTAGTCTCTAAGGTGCTACAAGTACTTCTCATTCTTTTTGCTGATACAGACTAACACAGCTACCACTCTGAAAACTATGTAGCATGTTTTCTAATGTTTCAATCATTCTTGTGGCTGTTCTCTGAAAGCTCTCCAATTTATTCACATCTCTCTTAGATTGTGGGAACCAGAACTGGACACAGTATTCCATCAGCAGTCATTCCAATGCCAAATAGTGAGGTAAAATAAACTCTCTGCTCCTACCCAATTCCTGGTTATAGATCCAAGAACTGCATTACTCCTTTTGACCACAACATTACACTTGGAGCTCATGTTCAGCTAATTATCCACTCTGAGCCCCAAATCTTTTTCAAAGCCTCTGCTTCCCAGGATAGAGTCATCCATCCTATAAATATAGCCTACACTCTTTGTTCCTAGATGTATGTAATTACATGTAGACATATTGAAAAACACATTTTTGTTTACCAAGTGATCCAGATTGCTCTGTATCACTGACCTGTCCTCTTCAAGATTTACCTCTCCCCTAATGTTTAAGTCATCTCCAAACTTTATCAGTAAAGCTTTATCAGCAGATCTCAAAGCCCTTTTCTAACAGTGATTCATATCATTATCCCCATGTTACAGATGAAGAAACTGATGCTCAGTCTTGTATACACTATGCAGCTAAACCGGCACCACTGAGATCAATGCAGCAGCATTGATTTACCAGGCCTGCTGAAGACGTGATAAGTCAACAGGAGAGCACTCTCCCGTCAACTTAATTAATCAACCTCAATAAGAGGTGGAAGTTATGTCAATGAGTGAGCATCTCCCATCGACAGAGCACAGTGTAGACACCGCGTTAAACTAACATGTTACATCAATTTAAGTTATGTAATTTATGTAGCTTAATTAGTGTAATTTATATTGACTTCTAGCATTAGTGTGTACTAGGCCTCAGTATTGCAAAAAATGACTCACCCAAGAATGTGGTAGGATTGAGATGCTAAGAATTATGTCCTTGTTTTGTTAATGCATTTTTATTATGTTAATCCTTCATTTTATGTTTTACAGCTCTTAATTTGGAGGACTACATGAACATGGAAAACCAAACCATAGTGACAGAATTCATTTTCCTAGGACTTTCCAGTGACCCACAGCTCCAGATTTTCCTCTTCCTGGTGTTTTTGGTTATTTATGTTATAACACTGTTGGGGAACATGATGATCATCCTGGTGATAAGCGCTGACCCTCAACTTTACACCCTTATGTACTTCTTTCTGTTCCATTTATCCTTTGTCGACATCTACTATTCCTCCATCATCATCCCTAAGATGCTGCAGAACTTCCTAGCAGAGAGAAAGACAATATCTGCCAAGGGTTGCTTTGCACAAAACTTCTTTTTTCTCTTCTCAGGTGGCACTGGAGTTTTCATTCTCTCAGCAATGGCTTATGATCGATACACTGCCATATGTAACCCCCTGCATTACGTGGGAACCATGAGTAAGCAAGTCTGTTGTCACTTGCTCAGAGGCTCTTGCATATCTGGGTTCTTTTACGCACTGGCCAATCCTCTGTCTGTATTAAGCTTACACTTCTGTGGTCCCAATGAAATCAACCATTACAGCTGGGAGCCTCCTCCACTCTTAGTCTTATCCTGTTCTGAGACACTGACCCCTAAAGTGGTGCTTCTTGCATCTGTTATAATTTTTGGATCAAGCGCCTTCATTCTCACTCTGGTCTCCTACATTCACTCATCTCCTCCATCCTGAGGATACGCACTACAGAGGGCAGGCATAGAGCCTTCCCCACCTGCAGCTCCCACTTAGTTGTGGTTATTTTATACTATGGCACAGGTTGTTTCCGGTACATGAAGCCTACTTCTGAAGCATCTATTTTTGATAGAATAATTTACATACAGTACAGCATCTTAACCCCCATGTTAAACCCCATCATCTACAGCCTGAAAAACAAAGACGTGAAAACTGCTCTGTGGAAGCTATTTGCAAAATTCAAGTTTCCCAAGGAAACTTTACATTGTTAAGTGTAGAAAAGAAGACACATTGAACTAGTGGTATATATCTGAAAAATCTGAGCTTGTCTAATGGACTAAGTATTTCTATTTATGAATTGCATCCAGAAATGTTTTAGGCTGAAACTTTCAAATTTACCAAAGGGATTTGGGAATCCAGTTCCTATAAGTGAACTTGCAAAACTCAGAGATAATTTTTTCAGAAAATCAGACATTCTGCACTTTATTCTATGCTCCCTCTTCCTGGGATACATATGGAGTAACTCTACTAAAGTCAGTGAGATTGATTATCCCCTTTCTCGCCCCTCTGTAACCATGGAGTAACTCCTACAGCTGGTCAAAAGTTTTTAACTCAAACTTTTTTTTCTATCAAATATTAGCTTTATAGTTTTATTTCACAAGAAGTTGTATATTAGTGCATTTTAATGGAAAAAAAATGAAACTACATTTGTAAAAAGTTGTTTTGTTTTAACCCTGCAAAGAGAAAATGTTTTGTTTGGGTTTGAAAACAGAAAAAGATGTGGGTTTGCTTTTTGGTTTTCAATATTTTGTTATTGATTTTCCAATTTTCCTCCCCCTTTTTTACTCTCTTTTCTACTGGGAGAACAAAAAAGGGAGAGAAAGTGTTGGTGAAGCAAGATTTTTTTCCCCAGAATCAAACAATGAAAATTGCAATTTGAAATACAAATATTCACTTTTGGAGGCGGTCCAAAACATTATTTTTTTCAACAAAATTATTCCAGATATTTGCTGGAAATAAAATAGGATTGTTCAGCCGGCTCTAATAACTTCAATTGAGTCAAAGGAGTTTCACTTGTGGAAAATCAGTGTAAGTGAAAGGAGAGTTAGTACCTTAGGGCTGGTCTACCCTAAAGCTGTAAGTCAACCTAAGTTACGGTACTTCAGTTATGTACGTTACTGAAGCCAACGTAACTTAAGTTGACTTACAGCAGTGCCTACACTCTCTCATTGACTTACCTTCCACCTCTCTGGGAGGTGGAGTACTGACATTGACAGGAGAGCGCTCTGCCATTGACTTAGCTTGATTTCACTAGACTCGCTAAATTGACACCACTGCATTATTTGCAGCAGAGCCAATTTAGCTGTAAATATAGACAAGCCCTTAGTGCCAGAACAGATGTTAATGGTGACATTTATGGACTCCACACACCCTGGGAGCAGTGTGCCCAGAATGGATGCCCAGAAAAGGAAGCCTGAAGAGAGATCTGCTTTGTCTTAAGCAATGATCTTGCTACAGCCTTATGTGGGAGATGGCTTAGCATTTAACTACCTATATTCTTATCCTCTCTTGCTGCAATTAATGGTGTCATTTTCAGTGCTGGTAGGCCTCCCCAAGTCAGCTCTGATCTAGCTACCACACTAAAAGTGCCAGTGCTGATATGGTGGCATAGAATTCATTATGGGGCTAGTAACGTGAGTACGTACTCAGGAGCATTGGCTGGCTTATGCAGCCTGGGCTGAAAAGGGCACCAGGGGCATTCACTGGACATTTTTGGTATGTGAGATGGATTATGGGGGTATGGCTACCCCACTGCAGACTACACCGTCAGCTGCAGGGTGGAGATACCCTGGACATCTCTCAGCAGCTATTAGCTCCAAAACACTGTCATACAGAGAAGCCAAGCAGACAGTTTCACATCAGACAATGAGGTTTACAGAGCTGCCCAAGGGATAAGAACATAACATAAGAACATTAGAACAGCTATACTGGCACAGACCAAAGGTCCATCTACCCCAGCATCCTGTCTTCTAACAGTAGCCAATGCCAGGTGCCCCAGAGGGAATGAACGGAACAGGTAATCACCAAGTGATCCATCCCTTGTCTCCCATTCGCCACTTCTGGCAAACAGAGTCGAGAGACACCATCCCTGCCCATCCTGGCTAATAGTAATTGATGGACCTATTCAAATCCCATCAAAGTAGGATTTAGAAGCCCAGATCCCATGATGGGAGATGGGTCTCCAAACCCACAAGGAATTTTGAAAATCCCACTTTGCAAAGTAAAAGAATTTGACACATCAGTAGCTAAAATTGTGGCTTAAAATAAATTTGAGGTGAAAGAAGAAGATCTAGCTCTTATACAGCACAGTTCATCAGTGCATCTCAAAGCGTTTCACATCTCTTAATGTATTTATCCCCACAATAAATTACTATTCCCTTTGTTCTGATGGAGAACTGAGGCACAGCAAGGCAGTCAGGAATGAAGGCCTGCGATGGGGCCTAGAAGTAGGTAGCTAACTGCACCTGAAACTCGTAATCAGCCAGATTGCCTCTAACCTGGACAGATCTGGATTGATCAGGACATGTGAGTGAAGGAGGACAGACTCAGGGATGGATAGATGGATTGTAAGCACCGGGCTTCAGTTTTATTAAAAATTTAACATTGGGAAGAGTTTGCCCAATTCTATGTGTAGATTTCTGACAGGACATTGTACTGCTTCTCCAGAGAAATGATGAAACGGAAAGAGAGAGAGAAAGAGAGAATCTAGCTAGCTATCTAATCCCAGATCCCCAGTGGGTGTAATCTAGCATTGCTCAATCAAAATCGATAGAGATGTGTTGATGTACACAAGGTAAGACTTTGGTCCATGCGCTTTGAATAGGTTGTGGTTCCCTAAGTGCCTCCAAAAATCAGGCACATGGGGTGTAAACATGGGTCGAGATTCTTTTCCTATGCCAGTATAAATCTTGAGTAACTCCCCTGAAGTCAATGAAGTTTTACCTATGTAAAACCAGAATACGTGTGTCAATGATAAAGTCAAAGGACTCTGTTCTTTTGGGCCATTGGAATCAATGGTCCTGATTCTACCTTTTTTTCACACAGTGTAAATCAGAAGTAATTCCATTGCAGTCAGTGGGGCTGTTTCCTCTCTCACTCATTCCAGTGTAATTTGTCCACTTTCTGTGCTTGGTTTCTGAATATGTAAAATGAGGATAATGATACTGACCTGCTTGGTAAAGTGCTTTGAGATCTGCTGATTGAAAGCCAAGTATAAAAGTATTATTTGTATTGCCAGGCTGGCAAAAGAATCTGTCCCATTCTGCTCTTTTATTCAGCCCACTCTTTTGGGGACAATATCCACAAATAATGAATGGAGCTTTGACATGATGCAAGAGCATGTAAAATATGTTCAGCATGTAGTGCAGGGATGTCTATGAGGGTAGGTGTGTGAATTCAAAAAACCCACAAAGGTACGTGGATTTACAGTCCACTTCTCTGAGAACTCGCCTGTATTTAATGTATTTAATGACTCCACAAGCAATTTGCTCTGAAGTTATGAGAAAATCTGTGAATTTCTGAGAAGATCATGTCCCAAGGGGGCTCCTGAGCAGATGAATTAAGCCACCCTGAATCAAACACTTCTATAAGAAAGAAAGAAAGAAAGAAATTGTTCATTTTCAATTATAAGTATATATTGTGACAAAGCTCTGTTCTTGTCTCCGTGGGTCCTGTGTTTCCTGGCAGAATTTGCTAGCCTCAGAGGTTCGTTGTGACCCTCCATGTAGCCCTTCTCTCTTTAGAGGCAAGGGTCACAGCTTACTGAGCCATTTTCCTCATAAGCCAGCAAGGGAGGTGAGGAGAAGCAACCCTCTCTCACACAGTCTCTGTTGTCTCCCAGTCTCCTTCATCATTACCTCAGGGCCTCCTTCCTTGCACCTAAGACAGATTTGTACTGCTTCCTTCCTCCAAAAGCACAGGAGCAACTTCTGTTAGTGAAAGTGACAAGGTTTTAAACTACACAGAGCACTTCTTCATGTCTCTGTGGAAGCTCAAAAGCTTCTCTCTTTCACCAACAGAAGTTGGTCCAATAAAACAAACAAAAGTAAACAAAATAAAACAAACAATAAATGTCCTGACCATCTCTCCTTTCCCTCAACCACCAGAAATACATCAGAATGTGAAGCCCCTTATGGGGCAAGGGACAAACTATCAGCCATGATCACACTCCAGGATGCTTCATACTGGAAAGAGATCTGTGCAAACACAATCAGAGCTCACACAGGTACCACTGAGCTCAGAACCCAGCCCTTGGTCAGTTGCACATTAGTAAACATACCTGCAGGGGTATGCTAGTGTCTCCTGAGTTAAAATGTCATCTGAGCGTTATGGTGCTGTAAAAATCTCTGATGCTGAAATGCATGGACATTCCAATTACCCTTGTGACATTTTTTCCTGAGACAGTCAGTGGGAACTGAAACTATCTGAGAACATGGTGGGATCAGTGACTTCTAAAAGAGGGCACTCAGAGACCATTAAGAGCTGTGGATGAAGTTCATACCACAGTGTAGGGGGATGGTTACCTGCTTCTGCCCTGAGGAGTTTAAAAAGCAGCCCTGGGGAGGGCTGCAGCTCTAAAAACTGGGCTGCTTGGGGAGGCAGCCACAGCTGGACCATGCCCCAATTAGGCCACAGCTGGCCTGTAAAAAAGGCTGTGAGCCAGGAGCTCAAATAGTCTCCCTCTGCTTGTAGAGGGAGAAGGGCCTGGCTGCAGGGTGCCAAGTAGGGAACCTAGAGTGGAGAAGGGCTGGGGAAAGGCCTAGGGAGCCGGGGAACTCTGGACTAGGAAAGCCCCAGGCTGAAGGCCTGGTAAGGCCCATTAGGTACTGGGTTGCAGGGGGCAGCCCATGGATAGGCAGAGGCAGCTGGTCCGAGCCCCCTTTGCCCATGATGAGTGGCTTACACTACAGTCCACTCCAGAGAGTGGAGTGCTAGATGGGGACTGGCAGTAACTTAATACTCATAGACTCATAGACTCATAGGTCAGAAGGGACCAATCTGATCATCTAGTCTGACCTCCTGCACAAGGCAGGCCACAGAACCCCACCCATCCAATTTTATAACAACCCCTATCCCAGGACCGAGTTATTGAAATCCTCAAAATTGGTTTGAAGACCTCAAGCTGCAGAGAAACCACCAGCAAGTGACCCGTGCCCCACGCTGCAGGGGAAGGCGAAAAACTTCCAGGGCCCCTGCCAATCCGCCCTGGAAAAAAATTCCTTCCCGACCCCAAATATGGCGATCAGCTAAACCCTGAGCATGCGGGCAAGAGTCACCAGCCAGCACCCAAGAAGGAATTCTCTGCAGTAACTCAGTTCCCATTCCATCTAACATCTCCCCCGCAGACCACTGAGCAGACCTATCTGGTGGTAATCCAAGATCAATTGCCCAAATTAACGATCCTATCATAACATCCCCTCCATATACTTATCAAGCTTTGTCTTAAAGCCAGGAAGTCTTTTGCCCCCACTAGTTCCCTCGGAAGGCTGTTCCAGAACTTCACTCCCCTAATGGTTAGAAACCTTCGTCTAATTTCAAGTCTAAATTTCCTAATATCCAGTTTATACCCATTCGTCCTCGTGCCTACATTAGTACTAAACTTAAATAATTCCTCTCCCTCCCTAACGTTAACCCCCCTGATATATTTATATAGAGCAAGCATATCCCCCCGCAGCCTTCTTTTGGCCAGGCTAAACAAGCCAAGCTCTTTGAGTCTCCTTTCATAAGGCAGTTTTTCCATTCCTCGGATCATCCTTGTAGCCCGTCTCTGAACCTGTTCCAGTTTGAATTCATCCTTCTTGAACATGGGACACCAGAACTGCACACAGTATTCCAAATGGGGTCTCACCAACGCCTTGTATAACGGTACTAACACCTCCTTATCCTTGCAGGAAATACCCCGCCTGATGCATCCCAAAATCGCATTTGCTTTTTTAACAGCCGTATCACATTGGCGACTCATAGTCATCCTGCTATCAACCAGTACCCCAAGGTCCTTCTCCTCCTCCGTCGCTTCCAACTGATGCACCCCCAACGTATATCCAAAATTCTTATTATTAATTCCTAAATGCATAAACTTGCACTTTTCACTATTGTATTTCATCCTATTTCTATTACTCCAGTTTACAAGGTGGTTCAGATCTTCCTGAATAGTATCCCTGTCCTTCTCCATGTTAGCAATACCCCCCAGCTTCGTGTCATCCGCAAACTTTATTAGCACATTCCCGCTCTTTGTGCCAAGGTCAGTAATAAAAAGGTTAAATAAGATCGGTCCCAAAACCGATCCTTGAGGGACTCCACTAGTGACCTCCTTCCAGCCTGACAATTCACCTTTCAATACGACCCTCTGGAGTCTCCCCTTTAACCAGTTCCTTATCCACCTTACATCTTTCATATTCATTCCCATCTTTTCCAATTTGACTAACAGTTCCCTGTGCGGAACCGTGTCGAACGCCTTACTGAAATCTAGGTAAATTATATCTACTGCATTTCCTTTATCTAAGTAATCCGTCATCTTCTCAAAGAAGGAGATCAGATTGGTTTGACACGATCTACCTTTAGTAAATCCGTGTTGCAATTCGTCCCAATTACCATTGGCCTCTATGTCCTTAACTACTTTCTCCCTTAAAATTTTTTCCAAGACCTTGCATACTACAGACGTCAAGCTAACAGGCCTATAATTACCCGGATCACTTTTATTCCCTTTCTTAAAAATAGAAACTACATTAGCAATCCTCCAGTCATACGGCACAACCCCCGAGTTTATCAATTGCTTAAAAATTCTCGCTAACGGGCTCGCAATTTCACGCGCCAGTTCCTTTAATATCCTCGGATGGAGATTGTCCGGGCCCTCCGACTTCGTCCCATCGAGCTGTTCAAGTATGGCCTCTACCTCAGTTGCGGTAATATCCACTTCCATATCCACATTCCTGTTTATCATCCTTCCATCATCGCAAGGTTCCTCACTAGTCTTATTAAAAACTGAAGCAAAGTACTTGTTTAGATGTTGGGCCATGCCTAGGTTATCCTTAACCTCCATTCCATCCTCAGTGTATAGCGGCTCCACTTCTTCTTTCTTTGTTTTCTTCTTATTTATGTGGCTGTAGAACCTTTTACTATTGGTTTTGATTCCCTTTGCAAGGTCCAGTTCAGTGCGGCTTTTAGCCTTCCTCACTTTATCCCTACATGTTCTGACCTCACCAAGGTAGCTTTCCTTACTGATCCTGCCTTTCTTCCACTCCCTGTAAGCTTTCTGCTTTTGTCTAATCCCCTCTCTGAGTTGCTTGCTCATCCAGTTTGGCCTACAACTCCTGCCCATGTTTTTTTTCCCTTTTCTCGGGATGCAGGCTTCCGACAGTCTCCGCAGCTGCGACTTAAAGTAATTCCAGGCCTCCTCCGCATTTAAATCCACTAATTCCTCCATCCAATCCACTTCCCTAACTAATTTCTTTTACTCTTTAAAATTAGCCCTCGAGAAGTCAAAAACCCTAATCCCAGATCTGCATTTGTTTATCCTTCCATCTAGTTTGAACTGAATCAGCTCACGATCACTCGAACCAAGGTTGTCCCCTACCACCATTTCTTCTACGAGATCCTCACTGCTCACCAACACCAAATCTAAAATGGCATCTCCTCTCGTAGGTACTTCAACTACTTGATGAAGAAATCCATCCGCTATCACATTCAGAAAAATCTGACCCCTATTATTCTTGCAAGCAATTGTCCTCCAGTCTATATCCAGGAAGTTGAAGTCCCCCATAATCACACATTTCCCCTTTGTGTTTACTTCATTAAAGACATTAAAGAGGTCTCTATCCATATCCCAATCAGATCCAGGCGGTCTGTAGCACACACCAAGCACTATCTCAGGGGAAGCTCTAGTTGCTTTTTTACCCAGTGTGATTTTCGCTGAGGTGAAGTGGAGATGGGGTGGGGGTTTCCCTGGGAGGGGGAGACCCTGAGGCTGTGAGGGGTACTGCCAGGGGGGAAGCACCCAAGACAAGGGCACCGGGGTCCTGAGAAGGACATGGGGCCAGCGGTAAGGCAAATCACTGGCCTGCAGAGGGCTCTCCAGGCTGGAAATCAAGCTAATTCCCTGAGAGACCAGCAGGAGGTGACCCAGGGGTGAGTCCACATACTTACACACAGCTAGATTAAAACAAGCTTTTTCCATCCCGCCAAAGCTGCTGTATATAGTACATTATTGGATATGCAAATAGTTTTTGACCTGATCCAGCTGCTTATATAGGGAGACCCTCTCTCCCACCGCCAGTAGCAAGCTTCTGTGGTGCTGAAGAATTGAAGGTTTCCCAAGGGAATTTATTGACATATTTGTTCCTAAGGGCATTTTGGGTAGGTTGCCTGGAGCACTGCAGGGCTCAGAATCAGGGACACTGATGGAAAAAGCTCAGATCCAAGGACAGCTGCCAAATACAAAATGTGAAAACATAAACAGTGAGTGACATTCTCCTGCCAGCTACCCCAGCTCTGCCCCACTTTCTGAACAGGGCTGAGCGGGGAACTGGGATCCCTGATTTGCATTGTCTCACCTGCATTTGGCTTGTACGAATTCTCTCTTCAGACATTAAACCTTTCCCATTTGCTGCAGTGGGACACCTTTAGAGCTGAGGTACATCTTCGGGTGGATTCACATTTCACTGACAGTGGTGTCAATCCAGAGTAACTCTATTGGCTCCAATTGCCACCCACATCAGCACAGCTCTGATGGAGTCATGAGATGCTGGGGACAGTGCTGGTAGAGGGCGCTAGGGTCTCATTTGCTATGGTTTCTCTGTGTGTAGGACAATTCCCCTGCCCTCAGTAGGATAATTCAGAGGAAACTCCATAAGGATCCCTTGTGAAATCTCCACTCTCAGATTTGACTAAGGACATGAACAATCTGGGCCATAGTGTCTATATTTTCAAATAGTCAGGGGAGGTCATAAAATTCAGAAACTTGCACATGGTGGTAACATCATAGGGTGGTTACATTGCATGGTGATGAGTAGTTTGCACTGATAGGTGGAGACGTAGAGGTGTGTCAGGTCTGAGATATTTGTGTGTGAGACAGAACTAATACACAATATCCATAGTATAGGTAATATCAAATATGTTTTTGTGTAACTAAGAACTTTGTTCATGTTAAGCTTTTCCTAGGAGGCTTTGTACTTTGTGAAATTGTGCAACCAAAGGATGATGTGGAGTGTTGTGATATCAGGGTTAGGTTCAGAGACATGCCAAAAATACAGAATAAGACAGATGATTCTGTTGATGCTTCACCAACGTGGCTTCTGTACCAAGCGACAGCTAGTGCAGGACATCTCTAAATTTGCAGATTTGAGGGAAATTGTTCAAAACAAGAAAAGAAACTGGTAAGAACTAGTGCATAAATCCTAGGTAATACCGTGGAATGCGTAGAACCTTCTTTTTATTGTAAACAAGGTTACTATAAATATGACCAGAAAGAAGCCCACGATTTCAGAGCAAGGTGGAGTTGTGAGCTGCAAACCTCTTCCCCACGCTGGGTAAAATAGTAACTGTTTCTTTACTGGGATGATTTATTTTTGGTTAATAAAGTGACTGAGCCTGAGTCACCTGACATCTTTACCAGTAAAATGCTGAAACACTGACAGAATGCTGAGAATGTGGATTTGAGACTCTCTGTGGGTGGAGATCTCCACTGCTTGGCAAAGCCCCTATCAAAGTGCAGGTGAGGCTCATTGAAGATAAGCAAACCAGAAGTCATAAGTGAAAACAAAGCAAAGTTTATTGAGGTTAGTTTCCAAGCAAGCATATTCAGAAGCCCTTCATACCTGTCGGGCTTATCTCTATATGCAGATAGAGCCTGTTCCCCACTGTTCCTGTCTGAGTTCTGATGCCGCAGAGTATTTACCCCATGTCCTCTTCCCAGCTCTGATGCCGCAAAGCCTTGCCTGTGTCCCTGTTCCTGTTCCTGTTCCACCTCCCCTTAGCAGGCATGATTCCAATTTCCTTTCCACTTCCAGTTTGAACCATTTATATAGTAAAATTCTCAGCTATACCTTAACCAATAATTTTACTGAAATGTAACTAATCAGTCCTAACATATTGTAACATAATTCTCTAACCAATTATATCCCATTACCTTGATTAACTTACACCTAGCAAAATTAATTATACAGCAGACAGAAACAATTAGAGAACCAGACAGATTAACAATAGAATAGTGCGGGCCACAAAGATAAAACAATACTGATAAGTGATTTCTTGCCAGACAGGATGCTATCAAACTAAGTTTTCTTTAACTGCCTTAAGTTCTGTTTCTTTATCTGGTGGTGATGGGCACCATCAGGACAGGATTATCTTCCTAACAGCCCAATACCACCTTATTTCAGTGTGACTGGTTTGGGATGTGAGGATGTGACCATACACTTCCCTGCTTATGGCTGCCCCTAGTGCTTAGCCAAAGACCTTAGCCTAAGAACAAGGCCTCAGCCTATCCTGGTGAGAGAAGGCTCATACAAAGGTGGACTGTGATTTTGATTCTTTTTTTTATACCTCTATAATTATCTAAGTGATAAAAATACACCTAAGTTCTATCTTCTAACAAAATGTCCATTCACAAAATCAATATTTTCCATGAGAAAATGGTGGTTTTCAGTGCTTAAAGTGAGTGCCACTGTGTCCAGTTCCAGCTTCTCAATGCCCCTCAGAAATGTCTGTCTGAGAAGCTCAGTCCTTAAATGCACGGTCCCAAACCACCCTAAAAAATTCAATTTTGAAAAAAAAAAAGTTTTTCTACCAGGAAATTTGCAGTGATGGCTCCCTGGCCAACAACCCCCCACCCCCTGCCAACTGATAAAATATAACAAAACAAATCTAGACAGGCTAACTTACAACCTGGCCCAGGACCTGACTGTGCAGTCACCAGTCTATTGTGAGTGGACTGAATCAGTGAGTTCCATTTGCTTCTAAGTCAGTTGGGTCTGAGTAGAGTTTAGTCATTCTCGCAAGCTCTGGGACTCTAGGACAAACTCCCAAGTGGAGCCTTCTTGTCTGATGCCCTTTCTTTGGCCAGGAGAGGCCCCTGTTCATCTGCTCTAGACCTCAAAACAGGTGTTTGTGTTCCGACAAGCCCCTCAGTAACTTACCCACACTGCCCCAGAGCTCTGCCTTGTCTGGGGTCACTATGAGCTTCCAGCTGACCCCCTTCAGAGACAATGTGGCAGGAAAACAAGGAACACTGGCTGAGCAAAAGGATTTCTTAACCACACTCACTTTAGGAGAGTTAGATACTATCCTGAGATGCCCCCTTACTTGGACTGTTCTCACCCCATCTGTAACCAGAGATTCATCAGAGTTTTGGTCTGGGTTGCTCCTTCTTGTCCTTCTTATGTGTGTCCATGATCGGCCCCTCCCTGCACGGAGCAGAACCGCCCTGTTTAACAGGCCTCTGTCTCCATGGCATGGATTCAAACTGTGACGTTCCATTCTCCATCCAATCACTTTTCCCTGGGCAGGAGGAGGAGGGTGTTCACTGAGAGACAATAAACATCAGTAACTCTAAATTCTAGTCTTGATGACTCTCCGTGGTGATCCTTCAGTGGGGTGTCAAATGCCTTTCCCAGGCAGGACAGTTGTCTGGAATGCAGCCTAATACACTGCCATTGAGAAACAGCAGACTTGTGCTGTCAGCACGCCAATCATTCCACCAATACCGTTTATGATTTCACACAGTCATATCCCACTGAGTTACACAAACAAACAATAAACCAACACCCATCATGCCCCAAGCAGAGTTCATACCTCCAGATGGAGAAGACCCAGACAGCTCATGAAGTCCATTAGGGACTTTGATCTGGCTACTGATTTTATGTGGAAGATGCTCAGACAACATGGGGATGGGTGGCAGTAGAAAAATCCAAGATAGATACATAACTAGATTGACACTCATTGTAAATCTACAGTAACTCCACTGACTTGAGTTTGTCTGCATTTTTGCCAATGTAAATACCCTTTTACATGCAAAGAGATTGCAAATCATAGAATTCAGGCAGGGAAGGGACCTCAGGAGGTCATCTAGCCCAACCCCCTACTCAAAGCAGGACCAATCCCCAACTATTTTTCCTCTCAGATCCCTAAATGGCCCCCTAAAGGATTGAGCTCACAACCCTCAGTTTAGCAGGCCAATAATGAGCTATCTCTCCCATGTTCTCAGGGAGACACTAATGTCACCTCTTGATTCCATTTATATAGAAACACAATGAAATGACAGTCAAAGGCGAGAGATGGACCTTCTATTCTCAGTGAAAAATCTCCATCCTCTCCTCATGGAAGCTTTGATCTCTTTATTTATCATGCTATAGATGATTGGATTCATTACTGGAGGCATCACAGAATAGAGAACAGCTATCACAAGATCCAGACCTGACACTGACCTGGAGGTGGGTTTCAGGTAGGCAAATGTGCCAGTGCAAATAAACAAGGGGACCACAATGAGGTGAGGAAGGCAGGTAGAGAAGACTTTAAGCCTTCCCTGCTCAGAGGGGATTCCCAGAACTGTTTTGAAGATTTGAACATACGACACAATTATTAAAACAAAGTAGCTAAAATATAAGCATGTACTAAAGACAAGAAGCCTAGTTTCAATGAAGTAGGCATCAGAGCAGGCAAGCTTGAGTAACTGGGGGATTTCACAGAAGAACTGATCAACCATGTTGCCTTTGCAGAAGGATATTACAAACATGTTTCCAGTGTGCAGTGCAGAATTGAGAATGCCACTAATCCAGGCACTGGCTGCCACTTGGACACAAGCTCCCCTGTTCATCACTCTCTCATATTGCAATGGCTGACAGATGGCGAGGTATCGATCATACGCCATGACTGTGAGAAGGGAAAAATCTGCTCCCATGAAAAAAAGGAAGAAAAAGACTTGGGTGACACATCCAGGATAAGAAATCAACTTGGTGTTCATGAGGGAATTGGCCATCGATTTGGGGATGGTGACAGAGATGGAGCCAAGGTCTAGGATGGACAGATTCACCAAGAAGAAGTACATGAGGGTGTGAAGATGGTGGTCGAGGGCTACGGCTGTGACGATGAGAAGATTCCCTATCAGGGCTGCCAAGTAAATCACTAGAAACACCACAAAGTGCAAAATCTGCAGCTCCTGAATGTCAGAAAATCCCAAGAGAAAGAACTTGTTCACGGTGGTTTGATTGGACATTTTCTTCCTCAGCACATTGTGCGATGCCTGTGGAGGGAAGAAGGGCAATGGGCAGGATTAGAGTGACAAAGGGAATGGTCCCAATTCCCCTGTGCAAAGGAATTCCTGATGTGACTGTCACAGGAGCAGAGCACTCGTCACTTCTATTGAGCAGGAGAGGTGAGTGTTCCTCACCGATGACAATGAGACCACTGGTCCAGTGCGTTATCACACGAGTCTCAATCAGCACAAATATTTTAAACCTGTGGGAGGGCAAACAGCTGTGCATATCTCTCTATCAGTGTTACAGAGAGTGAACAATCTACGAGTTTACCCTGCAGAAGCTTTATACAGGGTAAAACAGATTTGTTTTGGGGTTGGATCCCATTGGGAGTTGAGCATCTGAGTGTTAAAGACAGGAACACTTCTGTAAGCTGTTTTCAGTTAAGTCTGCAGCTTTTGAGCACTTGGTTGAGACCCTGGGTCTGTGTTGGAGCAGACGGGCATGTCTGGCTCAACAAGACAGGGTGCTGGAGTGGAAAGCAGGGCAGAAGTAGTCTTGGCACATCATTTGGGAGTTCCCAAGGGGGTTTCTGTGATCCAACCCGTCACAGCTGCCTATTCACGTGTTGTTTAATGGCACCCAATGCCAGCTACGCTTACAAAGCTGTGTGATGTAGCATCTTTCAGTTACTGCTGTGTTGTGTTGCTTCCCACTGCAATTTTATGCCTGTGCTGTGAGGGTCAGTGGCTGTTATGACACCTAGGTTCTGTTCTTGGCTCTGCTACTGACCTGCTGTGTGACCTTGGACCAGTCACTTCTTCTCCATGTGCCTCTCTTTCTCCTCCTCCCTTTTTCTGCCTTGTCTGCTAGGAAGATGAGCTCTTTGGGGGATGGGATTTCTTATTAAATGTATGTTCTGTGCACCTAGTTACAGTATTTGTGCTTAGGTGGCAGCAGTGTTGGACATGGGATATGGTGCTAGAGAACTGGGTTCTAGTCCTATTGACCTTCTCCATGTCCATCTAACTTTCATAGACTCTAGGACTGGAAGGGACCTCGAGAGGTCATCAAGTCCAGTCCCCTGCCCTCATGGCAGGACCAAATACTGTCTAGACCATACCTGATAGACATTTATCTAACCTACTCTTAAATATCTCCAGAGATGGAGATTCCACAACTTCCCTAGGCAATCTATTCCAGTGTTTAACTACCCTGACAGTTAGGAACTTTTTCCTAATGTCCAACCTAAATTTCCCTTGCTGCAGTTTAAGCCCATTGCTTCTTGTTCTATCATTGGAGGCTAAGGTGAACAAGTTTTCTCCCTCCTCCTGATGACACCATTTTAGATACCTGAAAACTGCTATCATGTCCCCTCTCAGTCTTCTCTTTTCCAAACTAAACAAACCCAATTCCTTCAGCCTTCCTTCATAGGTCATGTTCTCAAGACCTTTAATCATTCTTGTTGCTCTTCTCTGGACCCTCTCCAATTTTTCCACATCTTTCTTGAAATGCGGTGCCCAGAACTGGACACAATACTCCAGTTGAGGCCTAACCAGCACAGAGTAAAGTGGAAGAATGACTTCTCGTGTCTTGTTTACAACACACCTGTTAATGCATCCCAGAATCATGTTTGCTTTTTTTGCAACAGTATCACACTGTTGACTCATATTAAGCTTGCGGTCCACTATGACCCCTTGATCTCTTTCTGCCGTATTCCTTTCTAGACAGTCTCTTCCCATTCTGTATGTGTGAAACTGATTGTTCCTTTCTAAGTGGAGCATTTTGCATTTATCTTTATTGAACTTCATCCTGTTTACCTCAGACCATTTCTCCAACTTGTCCAGATCATTTTGAATTTTGACCCTGTCCTCCAAAGCAGTTGCAATCCCTCCCAGTTTGGTATCGTCCGCAAACTTAATAAGCGTACTTTCTATGCCAACATCTAAATAGTTGATGAAGATATTGAACAGAACCGGTCCCAAAACAGAACCCTGCGGAACCCCACTTGTTATACCTTTCCAGCAGGATTGGGAGCCATTAACAACTACTCTCTGAGTACGGTTATCCAGCCAGTTATGCACCCACCTTATAGTAGCCCCATCTAAATTGTACTTTCCTGGCTTATCTATAAGAATATCATGAGAGACTGTATCAAATGCCTTACTAAATACTAGGTATATCACATCCACTGCTTCTCCCTTATCCACAAGGCTTGTTATCCTATCAAAGAACGCTATGAGATTAGTTTGACACGATTTGTTCTTTACAAATCCATGCTGGCTATTCCGTATCACCTTACCACCTTCCAAGTGTTTGCAGATGATTTCTTTGATTACCTGCTCCATTATCTTCCCTGGCACAGAAGTTAAACTAACTAGTCTGTAGTTTCCTGGGTTGTTTTTATTTCCCTTTTTATAGATGGGCACTATATTTGCCCCCTTCCAGTCTTCTGGAATCTCTCCCATCTCCCATGATTTCCCAAAGATAATAGCTAGAGGCTCAGATACCTCTTCCATTAACTCCTTGAGTATTCTAGGATGCATTTCATCAGGCCCTGGTGACTTGCAGGCATCTAACTTTTCTAAGTGATTTTTTACTTGCTCTTTCCTTATTTTCTCTTCTAAACCTACCCTCTTCCCGTAAGCATTCACTATACTAGACATTCCTTCAGACTTCTCAGTGAAGACCGAAACAAAGAAGTCATTAAGCATCTCTGCCATTTCCAAGTCTCCCGTTACTGTTTCCCCCTCCTCATTGAGCAGTGGGCCTACCCTGTCCTTAGTCTTCCTCTTGCTTCTAATGTATTGATAAAAAGTCTTCTTGTTTCCCTTTATTCCCATAGCTAGTTTGAGCTCATTTTGTGCCTTTGCCTTTCTAATCTTGCCTCTGCATTCCTGTGTTATTTGCCTATATTCATCCTTCGTGATCTGACCTAGTTTCCATTTTTTATATGACGCCTTTTTATTTTGTAGGTCACGCAAGATCTCAAGGGTAAGCCAAGGTGGTCTTTTGCCACATTTTCTATCTTTCCTAACCATCGGAATAACTTGCTTTTGGGCCCTTAATAGCGTCCCTTTGAAAAACTGCCAACTTTCCTCAGTTGTTTTTCCCCTCAGTCTTAATTCCCATGGGACCTTGCCTATCAGCTCTCTGAGCTTACCAAAATCCGCCTTCCTGAAATCCATTGTCTCTATTCTGCTGTACTCCTTTATACCCTTCCTTAGAATTGCAAATTCTATGATTTCATGATCACTTTCACCCAAGCTTCCTTCTACTTTTAAATTCTCAACAAGTTCCTCCCTATTGGTTAAAATCAAGTCTAGAACAGCTTCCCCCCTAGTAGCTTTTTCAACTTTCTGAAACAAAAAGTTGTCTGCAATGCAGTCCAGGAACTTATTGGATAGTCTGTGCCCCGCGGTGTTATTTTCCCAACCTATATCTGGATAGTTGAAGTCCCCCATCACCACCAAATCTTGGGCTTTGGATGATTTTGTTAGTTGTTTGAAAAAAGCCTCATCCACCTCTTCCGCCTGATTAGGTGGCCTGTAGTAGACTCCCAGCACGACATCACCTGTGTTTTTTACCCCTTTTAGCCTAACCCAGAGACTCTCCACCCTTCCGTCTCCTATGTCCATCTCCACCTCAGTCCAAGTGTGTACATTTTTAATATATAAGGCAACATCTCCTCCCTTTTTCCCCTGTCTATCCTTCCTGAGCAAACTATACCCATCCACACCAACATTCCAGTCGTGTGTATTATCCCACCAAGTTTCAGTAATGCCAATAATGTCATAGTTGTATTTATTTATTAGCACTTCCAGTTCTTCCTGCTTATTACCCATACTTCTTGCATTTGTATAAAGGCATCTAAGATACTGGTTTGATCTTGCCTCCCAGCTTTGCCCTGACCCTCCTTCCTCTCTGCCATTATAGCCCGTGCTCCCTCCTGTTTCCAACCCATCTCCCTGTCCCTGTCGAACCTAGTTTAAAGCCCTCCTTACTAGGTTAGCCAGTCTGTGCGCAAATAAGGCCTTTCCCCGCTTCGAAAGGTGAACGCCATCTGTTCCTAGCAGTCCTTCCTCAAATAGCATCCCGTGGTCGAGGAAGCCAAAGCCCTCCTGGCGACACCATCTTCGCAGCCAGGCATTCACCTCCACGATGCATCTGTTTCTGCCAGGACCCCTACCCTCAACAGGAAGAATCGAAGAGAATACCACCTGCGCTCCAAACTCCTTAACCCGCTGTGTTCCTTCAGTTGCTTCAGCTCTTAGGAGGGTTTTAAGTTCTGTGCTCCTTGGTGGGTGTTCCACTTAGGGAACCTCTGCTCCTGGTGCTTTTTGTGCCAGTCCAAATTGGCTTTCTGTGGCTGCCTCAGTTTCCCAAAAATCTCAGTTTTGTACACTTTGTTTTCCATTCTATTGGCCTTGTTGCCATTTCATTTTCTCTCACTGTTCTTGCTGTTATTTCAGCAATGTTGAATCTTATTTTCTTTTCACAGCTTGTTAGAGGGCAGGGTTGGACTTCCCCCCTTCTGTCTTGGCAGGTAGCAGCTGGCCTTGGGATGGAGTCAGCTTCTTATCTTTGGACTGAGCTTGCTAGCTGCCATGTTGAGTTAACCCATTCTCTGCTCTTCTTCTTTCTCCCCCTTCCACCCTCTCCCCACCTTTTGTACTCTGCAAAGGAAATTTCCACTCTTCACTTACACACCTTTGACCTGCTCCAAAATGCTTTGCGATGCTTACAACAGTGTTACTCACATACAATGCTGATCTGCCTTCCTGGGGGCTTCCTGAGGGATGGGGCCATTGAGGTGTGACATAGTGACTCTCAATGAGTAAAATTCTCCCCTGAGCTTTGGAGCAGCACAAGGCCTAGATACTACAACATGGGTTTAGGATAGATCTAAGGGGTACACGAGTGACAGGCAGGAAAGCTAAAGAGCCAGACTCTTCAACCATAGCTGTAAGTGGGGAGAAAGAACCTGCTTAATTTGCAATGTCAGTTAGTTAGAGGTCATATTTCCATCCCATCATAATTCTCAACTCCAATAGAAGAATCACACTGAATATGACTAGGAGGGAGAATAGGTAATTTCCAGTTGGTGCATTTCCTATTTTGGGGAGAGAACCAGGAATAGCTGAAGTAGTGTTGTGATCCTCAAGCTGCCTTTTAACTTCCTACCTCACAAGAGTGTTGTGCAGAGGTTACATTAAACACTGTAAGGTGCTCAGACACTATGATGATTTTTTTCAACAGTATGCAATTGGCCAGATGTTGGCGGTGGGGAAGGGAAAGCGGGTTTGCCTTCCTCTGAAGCTTCAGGAATTGAACAGAGCTGGAGATGCAACATGGAACAGGGTGGGACAGAACTTTGAGCTGGTTCAGAAACTAGTCAGTTTAGATGGCTGGTTGGTGGGTCTTGCTCCCATCCTCAGGACTTAACGAATCACCAGATATGGGACGGAGAAGTAATTCTCCCTCAGCTCCTATTGGGCAGGGATTTTCAGGGTTTTCACCTTCCTCTGCAGCATGAGACATGGGCCACCTGATGGGATCAACTGAGTATACCTCAATTAATCAATACCATGCCATTGCAGGGACCTTGGACACTGGTGGAACCTTTGGGTACGTCTATACTACTCGCCGGGTAGTAACTGATCTATCAGGGATCAATTTATCACGTCTTGTCTAGACACAATAAATAGATCCACAAATCAATGCCCATACTTCACCTCAGCAGGAGGAGTAAGCAGCATCAACGGGGGAGCTGTGATAGTCGACTCACCACCATGAGGACAGCCAGGTAAGTTGAACTAAGATATTTTAACTTCAGCTATGTGAATTCTGTATGCCTCTTCATCTCCCCTGACCTATTCCAGGGTCTTTTTGTGCCCTCCCATTTCTACCTTCAAAACACAGAGACCATGAGTCCAAATTGGGACTCTGTGGGCCCCCCCATTTCCCTTGTGGCTGCTCCTGTCCTACCCTACTCATATTTCAAAACCACTCAACCCCTCCCATTTTCTGTCCAAAGCCCACGTTTTGCCAGCCCTGTGTTGAAATCAACTGGTAGAAACTCAATGACCTCACTGGACTTTGGAATAATACAACACCAACTGAAATGTCTTATAAATATTTGTGGATGTTTTTCTACATTTTCAAATATTTTGATTTCAATTACAACACAGAACACAAAGAGTACAGTGCTCACTTTATATTATTGTTATTACAAATATTTCACAGTAAAAAAGATAAACAAAAGAAATATTATTTTTCAGTTCACCTCAGACAAGTACTGTAGTACCAACTCTTTATTGTGAAAGTGCAACTTCCCAATGTAGATTTTTTTTGGTTATACAACTGCACTTAAAAATAAAACAATGTGACTTTTGCATTTCAATTGTTATTATTGTTTAACAGTGCCATTAAAACTGTGATTAATTATGAATAATTGTTTAATTGTGTTTAATTTTTTGAGTTAATTGCATGAGTTAATTTCATTTAATTGACACCCCAGTCAGAAATTTCCCCTCATTCCAGTGCATACCCATTGAGTTTGGAACTTTTACTCATTACTTTTTCATGTCTAAACTAAAGTATAGATATATTATTACCTTTACTTTTTCAGGTAATTTCAAAGTCCCGTCATCAGAAATGCGGAGGGACATTTGAACCTTCTCGTGGGAAGGAGGAGGAGAATGACATGCTAATTTCAGTGAAAGAATACAAGAAAAGTGAACAAAGATGGATGGCAGAGGTGGATTGTTCAGTGGGGACTCTGCAGGTCTCCTTGCTGAGTCCATTTGCATTTATAAAGTAGAAGGGAAAGGAAAACAAAACCTGGCGCCTGATATTCTGAATGAAGAAGTTATGTGAAATATTCCAGTTGGCTACTGTCTGATAGGTAAACAACTTCATTCACTCTTTCCAGTTTAAATGAAATACTGATTTAGAGAAGGAAAAATACCTATTCTGGGCTGCTAGAAAGAATGTGTTTGCTTTACTGATAGTATGACACTGAGTAGAGGTCAATGTTAGAGGCTGTACAGAAAAACACATGTAACAAAAGAACAAAGAATACACCTTTCCGTTATTTCTGTTAGTCACAATACTTTGCATGGATTTCTGTATTTCTGCTAGGGGTGTAATTTTCTACTTAAATAGCCGTAACACTACCACTCCTAGTGTGGACACTGATATATGGATATAAAGGTGTCTAATACTGATGATATAGCTTATTGCCCCTGATTGGTAATAACTTAGCACCTTCATACTGGTATCATAGCAGCTGCACTGCAGCGGCGGGGAGGTGTGTGCGTGGGGGGGGTTGTACAGTTTTAATAATACCAGTGTGGTACAAATATTGTGTGTAGATGACCTCTCAGTTTCTTCTTCTTTCTCATTCAGTTACTTCTTTATTCCTGTACCCTCTCGGTTTTCAATCTGTTTACTATGAATTTATATTCTGCACCCTTCTATCTGAAAAGACAAGTCCCCATGTTTGTCCTCTGATTAGAAATTGGGATACAATTTTCAAAAGCACCTAAGTGACGTAGATATTTTTATACTTTATTAGCTGAATTTATCTTACATTAGCTGTAAGAAACACAGAGCAAAAAGCTGGTCCTTGGTCTATGGGACTGTTCCCAGTAGTAAAAGTATGTCTGTGTGTAAGTGTTTTCAGGGTGGCGGCTTTAGTGTAAGATTGATAGATTGCAAGTCAACACTGAGAGGGAAGTACAAAGAAACAATGAGACAAACCTGGTGGTTAAGAGATGTGGTAAGGGTGAGATTTTCAAAAGTACCTAAAGTTATTTTAGGGCACAAATTCCACTGACTTTCTAATTCCAAACCTGATTCAAATACTGTTATTCATAGAATCATAGAACTATAGGGTGAAAAGAGGCATGAAATCCAGCTGCCTGTGCTGAGGCAGGACCTCCTAGGTTATTCTTGACAGGTGTTTGCCCAACCTGTTGTTAAAAAAACTCCAATGGTAGGGATTCCACAGCCTGTCTTTGAATCCTGTTCCGAGGCTAAACTACCCTTTCAGTTAGAAAGTTTTCCGATATCTAACCTAAATCTCCTTGCTGCAGAGTAAGACCATTGCTCCTTGTTTTACCCTCAGTGGCCATGCAGAACAGTTGTTTACCTTATTTTATAACAGCCCTTAATATATTTGAACACTGTTAGCTGGTTCCCCTCAGTCTGCTTTTCTCAAGACCAAGCATGTGCAGCTATTTTAACCTTTCCTCCTAGGTCAGGTTTTCTAAACCTTTTATCATTTTTTACTGTCCTCTAGATTCTCTCCAATTTGTCTGCAACTTTCCTAAAGTGTGGTGCTCAGCGCTGGAGACAATGCTCCTGCTGAGGCATCATCAGTGCTGAGTAGAGCATGACAATTACTTCCTGTGTCATAGATAAAAGACTCCTGTTAATACAAACCAAAATGATACTAGCCTTTTTTACATTGTTGAGTCATATTCAATTTGTGATCCACTGTAACTCCAAGATCCATTTCAGGAGTACCAGTGATAACTAACCATTTATGCCTCATTTCGTAGTTCTGCATTTTTTTTGCACTTATCTTTATTGAATTTCCTCTTGTTGAACTCAGAACAATTTTCCAATTAGGGAACTTTGTCTCCTCAACTAAGTTAATGACACAATACAAAAATTGAGTGAAGCAGGTTTAGCACATTTAATGAGTTAATTGATGATATAGCAATAGAGTTAATCTCCTTCAGATTATAATGATGTAATATATTCTTTTTTTGTTTTTGCCTGAGACAGAATCCATGGCAGACATAGAACAGGGAAATCAAACATCTATCACGGAGTTCATCCTCTTGGGATTTGAGGAGCTCGTTGACCTGCAGATCTTTCTCTTCCTGCTGTTTCTAGTCATCTATATTGTGACTGTTGCTGGGAACATCCTCATTGTGGTGCTGATTGTGGCTGATCAGCACCTTCACACCCCCATGTACCTCTTCTTGGGAAACCTGTCCTGCTTGGAGACCTGCTACACCTCCACCATCCTTCCCAGGATGCTGGCCAGTTTCCTGACTGGGGACAGAACCATTTCTTTCAGTGGCTGTATTGCACAGTTTTATTTCTTCGGTTTCCTAGTGACTGTTGAGTGTTATCTCTTATCTGCAATGTCGTATGATCGTTACTTAGCCATATGTAAACCACTTAATTATGCAGCCATCATGAATAATGCAATTTGTAGCCAACTAGCAGCTGGATCTTGGCTGGCTGGATTCTTAGTTAGCATCATCATCATATTTTTAATGTCACAATTAACATTTTGTGGCCCCAGTATAATTGACCATTTCTTTTGTGATTTCACCCCAATAATAAAACTATCCTGCAGCGACACTCATGTGATGGAACTTGTCACGTCCATGCTGACATTTATAACTACCCTGCCCCCATTTCTACTAACCCTGGCAACCTACGTTTATATTATATCTACCATCCTGAGAATTCCTTCTACCAACGGAAAGCAAAAGGCCTTTTCCACCTGTTCCTCTCACCTCATCGTAGTTACAGTTTTCTATGGGGCCATAATGATTGTCTACATGCTGCCAAAAACTGACGCCCTGCGAGATCTGAACAAAGTGTTCTCTGTCTTGTACACAGTTCTGACTCCACTGGTGAACCCCCTCATCTACAGCCTGAGAAACAAAGAGGTGAAGGAGGCCCTGAGAAAAGCTGCCAGGAAATGTTTAGCTTTCACAAGAATGTAACAAATTAGATTTAATGTTATGAGGTTAACATGAAACTGAGGTAATCCGAACTGATTTACTGAGTCAGAGATGCAATCAGGGTGGTCATATTTAGCTAGTGGGTGAAAGTAAGAATGAAACCTTGTTTAAAAACATACCTTTTCCCCTGAGATTTTAATTGTTTTAATTTTAAAAAAGTTTTATAATTTCAAGATTTTTCATATAGCAAAAAATCCTGGCCAGCCCTAGTGAGGATATCAGCTCTAGATGATGTTTCTTAACTAGTTTACAATTCAAGGGGGTAAGAACATTCAAGTAATACTTCATGTAACACTTGGACTTTTTTTCTGAATGTCACTGATTCCTTTTGCTGGTTTTTTTCAATAGAAAACAAGTATATGTCAGTTGTTTTTAAAAATGAAACATTTTTCAGGGAAAAAAAATATTTTCAGTGAAATTTTTTTGCTTTCCCAAAACGAAAAACTGCATTTCTTTTTTAAAAAGTAGTTTGTATAGGAAAGCAAAATTAAAAAAAATCAATAACAATTTGTCTTTTTGATTTTTCGTTTGGTTTCTTGGTTTTGGTGGTTGTTGCAAAACTGAAAATAATGAAACTCTGGCTGAAAAAAAATATTTTTTGTGGAATAACATATTTTTCATCAGAAAATGTTTTGCCAAAAAGGTTCAAATAGGTTCATCTTGGACTTGTATTCTCTTTTTGTGTATGGAGTTTCAGAGCAGTCTGTGAAATTCAGGCTGAGGAAGTGATTGATGGAAATTCCGCATCTCTGGTTATGCAAAACAACTGCCTTTGGAAACCTTTGTCCAATGATTATCTGGTCCCAGAGACTGGACATCAAAAACCAGTGCTGTATAAAATAGAAACTGAACTATACATGCTTGCTCTGGTTCTGAATATGAGACAATGGTGGACTGATAATCATGGGAAAAACCCAGTTGTGGTTTCTGAAGGACTGACACCTACCAAAGCCCAAGGTGGGAGTTGGTGGGGCCAGGATGATCTATTGTTAAGCATTTTAGCATGTATGTAGGGTCTTGTATTGCTCTATGTTCTCTTTTTAAGGCTTTCCCCTTAAGAATAAATGTATTTTCTTAGAAAGAGCTGCGTTGTAATTTATGTATTCTGGTAATTAGGTTATTACAGTAGAACCTCAGAGTTACAAACACCAGAGTTACGAACTGACCAGTCAACCACACACCGCATTTGTAACTGGAAGTACACAATCAGGCAGCAGGAAAGACAAAACAAACAAACAAATAATAATAAAAAAAATGCTTGTATTTTAAACACAGTTTTCCATACCTCACATTCTACATAAGGATGAATTAATTTGTGACAAAGTTTCTGGACTACAAGCAGTAGGTGGCTGATCTAAGAAGAGAAATGAAGAGTTGTGATTCTCAGACCTATGTCTTAACCACAAGACAGCCATCCCTTGCTGGAAAACACATTAAGCATGTATTTCTGCCCTGTCTGCTGTTCTGTTGCAGAAGATGATAATTAGAGCTCAGTGAACCACTGATTTTTCAAATAAGCCTGATCACTAGCTGTAAAGTCATTCTCACTGGCTTTTCCTCGCCCAGTGACTTATTTTCTTTCATGATAAGAATGAATAGTCATTTGTCCAGAAAGCAAGTCCAAGGATGATAGTTAAGATGAACTCTTTGACTGTAGGAGACATAATTTAAAATCCATATTTTATTGGCTATTCATTATTTATGCCAAATGGAACCACTTCAACAGGATAGAGAGCGAGAGAGCTTGTGCAGAGAGTATTTCATAGGCCCATGAACTTGTTTCTAATGTTAGTGTGGGAAACTAAAGACTTTTCCCCCATCAGGCAGGAGGGAAATTGATTATGGGTCTTTAACGTCTCCCCCACCCAGAGTGTGCCTTCGCCATTGGGTTAAATGTTATAAATGGGGCAGATTGCTGCCCATAATCTAAGTCCAAATATTGACTGGAAAAAATATTGAGCTAACTTGACTTAAATTCATGAATCCCTTTGAGCTGACCAAATTAAGTATTCATCAAAAAAAAAAGTTTGCCCAGCTGTAAATGACAATGCCGAGCAGAGATAGGGCAGGAGGAGGTCAGCATGAGGGATCAGATAAAATGGTTTGGAGAGCTGCAGCATCTGAACTGCTACTGGAGGTACATAGCCAGGACCTCCACAGAATTCCTAGTTCTGCTGGCAGGATATCTTAGGGCAGGAGAAAAGTAGAAGAATCAGAATTTTAGTTCCAGTTTAGCTGTGTTTGTACACCCCATATGGCACTGCACTAGGAGAAAGCAGGAAGATAGAGTGGGAGGTCAGGTCATGGGAGGTAAGGGGACACTTAACCAGTTAAAAGGAGAGCGGGGAGTTATGATTTTATTTATTTATTTATTTATTTATTTATTTATTTTACAAAGAACAGGGACCAAAAATTTGAAGGAAGACCAAAAATACCAGGGAGGCTCAATGAGATTTTATTTTTTAATTCATTTTTGTCGAATTTTGGTGGTAAATATGTTTATGCATATAAGTGTATTTCTGTCTGGGGCAAGGGAGGCCCATGTGACTCTCTCTAGGCTGAGAGTTGCAAAGTTGCCTAGTGTTTTTGGGTGCTCATTTCCTATTCATTTTAATTCATTCATTTATTTGGGTGGAGGAGGGAAATCGGATCTCACGGGCTTTGAAAATTTTGGACATATATCATGCATTTTATATATCTGTATCAATATCTATATTGATATCAGTAGCAATACAGAAATAGATATTTTAAAATTGCTTTGACCCTGCAAAAGTGCATGGACAAGCAGAAAATTTCACATAGTAGGACACTGAGACTCCCAACCCTCCGCAAACTTTCATTTTTTGTCTACCTCGTTAAAGATCTGCATAGAATACTGCTCAATGAAAGTTCTCCATTAACTATGGAGGCAACATTTTTCTCCTACTTTTCAGAAGTGTAATTGACAACAGAGGAGTCTAATCAGTGGAGACAGAACTTCATTGGCATCAGTGGGAGTGGACAAGACCCAGAACCACTCAAAAGAAGTTAAGCTTCTTGCAGAATTTGAGCACTAGTGTTCATGTACAGATGAATGAACCAGAGTGCTGAAATGTGTCTGGAAAAAATACCACTTTTCATAAATAATGTCTCTTACAGTATTAAATGTTATTTAAATAAATGTCTGTCAAATGTGTGAAAGATGAATTCTCAAAGAGTAGCAAAGAAAGAAAGAAAAAAAGATCATGTATGGTCAATGAAGGGTAAATGTGTGCTCATGTACTCAGATGGGCCATATCTTACAGAACTTATATCAATTCATCTCTATTTTACTATCTGTGGAAACATATCCTTTAAGCTTCTATGCCTGCTTCTGCTAGTATAAGAATAGGTCTTGTCAGGGATTCATTGACCTCCTTGTTTCTCAATCTGTAGATGGCAGGATTCATCATGGGAGTAAGGGATGCGTAGAAGAGAAAAAATATTTTGTGTAAGACCTTAGGAGTGTTAGCTGTTGGAAACACAAAGATAGTTATCGTGGTCCAAAAGAAAACTGTAAGCACAATGAGGTGAGAAGAGCAGTGGAAAAGGCCTTTTGTCTCCCTGTGTTGGAAGGGCATCTCAGGATGGTGGTGATGATGATACAAATGCAGGCTGTCAGGGTCAGTAGAAATGGTACACGTGCCCCTGTGGGAGCAATAGTAAATGTCACCAGTTGCAGAGTCTGGATGTCTCCACAGGACAGCTTTATCATGGGTGAAAAATCACAAAAGAAATGATCAATTTCTTTGGAATCACAGAACATTAATTAGAACAAGAAATTATTTACTATGGTGCAGCCCAGAAAGCTGCTTATCCAGCATCCTACCACCAGCTGGAAACAAACACTTAAATTCATCAGAGCAGCATAACTGAGTGGAGTGCATATCGCTAAATACTGATTATAAGACATTGCCATGAGCAGCATTGGTTCTGTAGTTGACAGGATGCCAAACAATGTAATTGCAAAATGCAGGCCTTAACAGAAATGGTTCTGTCCTCTGTCAGGAGACTCATCAGCAGTCTGGGCAGGAGGGTTGAGGTGCGGCAGATCTCCATGAAGTACATGGGGATGTGAAGTTACTGATCGAGTGCAACTAGTGCAATGCTGAGGATGTTACCAGCCACAGTCACAACATAGCTCATTAAAAACAGCAGGAAGAGAAGGGCTGCAGGTCAAGGACTGTCCCAAATCCTAAGAGGAGGAATTCCAGGATGGTCATTTGATTTCTCCCTTCTGCTTTCTCCATAATATGTATCTAGAAACAGAAACCCATTCAATATTGATGGAGCATATGCAGTCAGGTTTTGCTTTAGATACACTGGAAGAAACCTGGAGTAAGTGACCTCAAACCACTGCATCTCTCTACTGGAAGAATAAAGTTGTCAATAAACAGGGGAAGACTCAGATCATTAAAAACAACAAAAAGGAATTAGCCTTTAAGCTTCCACTGGACTCCTTGTTTTTGTGGATATAGACTTTTAACACATCTACCCTCCGATACTTGACCTCGGAACAGACAAAAGACTTTTTCCCCTTCCAGATTTTGAAGTATTTTGTTCCTTTATTGGTCTGGTCAGGTGTCAGTTAGGTTATGTGAGCTTCTTAACCTTTTCAGGTAAAAGAAGAATTAACTCTTAGCTGTATGTTTATACAGTGATTTTGATATATTGTTGCAACTTCTTTTTCTTAATGAGTGGGTATCAAAAGTGAGTTATGGGCACTATAAGGGAGTTATAGTGATGTGCTCTTGACACTGATATTGTCTTCATATCTATTAATACAAACCTTTGCACCCATGTGGAAGTATCATACATTTTTATGGAACAGGGCACAGGCTCAGATTTCTGTTCAAGCACGATCCATTGTAGAATCTTGTCATAGCTGGTGAAAGACACCGAGTAACATTGGGGTCAAATGCTGACTCAGATTACCTATGCCTCTCTCAAAGTCCTTGAAAATCACCTGTTATTAACAACTGTATCAATTAGTGATAATGGTCTTTCCTACCACTACCTGCCCTCTCTGCTCTTCTCTTGGCAGGCAAAGTAATTGAACTGGTAAAAGGAGAATCAGAGGGATGGACATTGACATGGAAGAGATCTCATGGTCTATCAGTAGTGATTAAGTGCACTGAGACCTGATCATGGAATCAGGACCTCTTTGTTCCATTTTTAGCTCTGACACTGACTTTCTGTTTGACCTGCTTCGAGTCATATCAATTCTCTGGGCCAGAGTGGGCAATCTTGATCATCTAGTCTGACCTCCTGCATAACACAGGCTATAACATCCAGCTGAACTATAATCATGCTTAGAATCACATTCAGTCCCAGATTTTACAAGATATTTAGGTGCCTAAAGATATAGATAGGTACTTAGTGTTTTTATAAAAAGTGCCTAGATGTCTACCTCCCATTAAAATCAAGCCATATAGACATGTTAGAAAAGCTCACCAAGCAGTTATCTGCTTCTTTGAGCATCTACACATCTTTGAAAATGTGGCCTATGTGCTTAAAAAGTACCTACCAAAATGGGACTCCCACTCTTGTTCAGTGTCTCTAGTTATTCCTGTAATAGAAATCATAAATAAATAGCAATTTTAATCCATAAAAACAGCCATGCTGGGTCAGACCAGAAGTCCACCTAGCCCAGTATCCTGTCTTCTGACACTGGCCAATGCCATGTGCTCCAAAGGGAATGAACAGAACAGGTAATCATTGAGTGATCCATCCCGTCGCCCATTCCCAGCTTCTGGCAAACAAAGGCTAGGAACAACATCCCTCCCATACTAGCTAATAACCATGAATGGACCTATCCTCCATGAACTTATCTATTCTTTTTTGAACCCTATTATAGTCTTGGCCTTCACAACATTCTCTGGCAAAGAATTTCCTAGGTTGACTGTGGGTTGTGTGAAGAAATATTTCATAAGAAAATAAGAACATAAGAATGGCCCTACTGGGGCACCTCAAACGTCCTTCTAACCCAGTATCTTGTCTAGCCCAGTATGCAGTGGCCAGTGCCAGGTGACTCAGAGGGAATGAACAGTGGAGGTAATCATCATGTGATCCATCCCTGTTGTTCATTCCCAGCTTCTGGCAAACAGAGGTTAGGGACACCATTCCTGTCCATCCTGGCTAATAGCCATTGATGGAATTATCCTACATGAATTAATCAAGTTCTTTTTTGACCCCTGTTATGGTTGTGGCCTTCATGATATCCTCTGGAAAGGTATTCCACAGGTTGACAGTGTGTTGTGTGAAGAAATATTTACACATGCTGCCTATTAATTTCATTTGGTGACCATTAGTTCTTGTGTTATGAGAAGTAGTAAACAACACTTCCTTAGCTGGGCGAAGGGATAGCTCAGTGGTTTGAGCATTCGCTTGTTAAACCCAGGCTTATGAGTTCACTTCTTAAGGGGCCATTTGGAGAACTGGGGTAAAAATCTAGGAATTGGTCCTGCTTTCAGCAGGGGGTTGGACTAGATGATCTTCTGAGGTCCTTTCTAACCCTAATATTCTATGATCTACTTTCCCTACTCCAGTAATGAGATGATGTAGTGGGACAGTCATGGAGCTGACAATAACTCAGACCTCTTTTTTTTAAAAAATGGCATCACATTACTTATGCTCCAATCATTTGGTACAGAAGCTGATTTAAATGATATGTTACATAATACAGTTAGTAGTTCTGCAATTTCATATCTGAGTGCCTTCTGAACTCTTTTGTGAGTATCATCTGGTCCTAGTGACTTATTACTGTTTAGTTTATCAATTTGTTCCAAAACCTCCTCTAAGGACACCTCCATCTGGGACAGTTCCTCAGATTTGTCACCTAAAAAGAATGGCTCAGGTTGGGGAATCTCCCTGACATCCTCATCCGTGAAGATCGATACAAAGAATTCATTTAGTTTCTCCACAGTGGCCTCATCCTCCTTGAGTGCTACTTTAGCACTGTATTTTCGGTGGTCCCACTGCTTGTTTAACAGGCTTTAAAAAATTGGTCCAGAAGGGTATTAGCTCCCAGTTCCCAACTCTTGTCAGGGACTCCACTAGAGACTTTGCTATGGCTACTGATTTTATTTGCAAGGTTCCCAGATAGTGTGGAGATGGGTAGCGGTACATCACAGATAGATAGATAGATAGATAGATAGATAGATAGATAGATTAGATAGATAGATTCAAATCTTAATTACATTGATATATGTATAGTATCTGTGTAATAATTACATTTTTTCCTGAGGTATGTTTGTCCAGATTTTTACTAGTGTTAATTATACAATGAATACTGTCATCAGATGATTATATTTATAAAGGAACAGAGAATGAAATTGCTAACAAAGGAGAAATGTGCACATTTTATTCTTGCTGAATAACTTCCAATTTATCAGCTTACTCAGTGCTGCTTTCACTTCCTTGTTCCTCATGCTGCAGATGATGGGATTCATCCCTGGAGACAACACAGAATAGATAACACCCACCATGAGATCCAGACTTGAGGTTGAGCTGGAGGTGAAAGTTGAGCTGGAGGTGGGCAGAAGTGGAAGTGAAAAGTAACAAGGAGATCACAGTGAGGTGAGGCAGGCAGGTGGAGAAGGCATTATGCCGGCCCTGCTCAGAAGGGATTCTCAGCACTCTGGTGAAGATCTGAACATATGTCACAGTTATGAAAATGAAGCGGCATGAGACTGTGGCTACACCAAAGATGAGAGCCCCAACTTCACTGAGGTACAAGTTGGAGCAGGCGAGCTTGAGGAGCTGGGGGATGTCACAGAAGAACTGATCTATTGCATTGCCTCCACAGAAGGATATTGCAAACGTGTTCCTGGTGTGCAGGGCAGAGTAGAGAATCCCATTGATCCAGGCACTGGCTGCCATTTGGACACAAGCTCTCCGGTTCATCACCCTCTCATAGTGCAGCAGTTGGCAGATGGAGACGTATTGGTCATATGCCATGACTGTGAGAAGGCAAAATTTTCTGAAGCAAAGAATATGAAAAAAATAGTAATAATAAAATAAAAAAGAAGATTTGGGCAATGCATCCAGAATAAGAAATCACCCTGGTATTCATGAGGTAATTGGCCATGGATTTGGGGATGGTGACAGAGATGGAGCCACGGTCTAGTATGTACAGATTCACCAGGAAGAAGTATATGGGGGTGTGAAGATGGTGATCCATGGCTAAAACTGTGATGATGAGAAGATTCCCCAGCAGAGCTGCCAGGTAAATCACCAGGAACACCACAAAGTGCAAAATCTGCAGCTCCCAAACACCAGAGAATCCCAGGAGAAGGAACTGGTCACGGTGGTTTGGCTGGACATTTTCTTCCTCAGCACGTTGTGTGATGGTTGTGGAGGGAATGAAAAGGGTTATGGTCAGGATTACAGCAACAGAGGAAATGGCCCTGTTTCCCTTTTCCCTAATATCTCATTGTATGACTGTCAGAGGTGCCCAGCACTTGTCACTTATAATGACTAAGAGACATTTACTAATAAAGAAAAAATGTTTCCCCAAAAACTCCTTTTATGCCATACCTATTCAAATAGACACATTTAAAACAGAATAAAAATTAATAAATAATGGGAAAAGAACATCTGAATGGGAAAGAACAGTCATTTCTATTTCAAAAGCCCATACACCAACCTTGTCTCTCACAGGTCAGTGTGTGTGCAAGCTGTGATTTCCTGTATTCTCCCCCAGGGTGGAGGTTGAGCTGGAGGAACATAAGAATGGCCCTTCTGGGTCAGAGCAAAGGTCCATCTAGCCCAGTATCCTGTCTATCAACAGTGGCCAGTGCTAGGTGCCCCAGAGGGAATGAACAGAACAGAGAATCATCAAGTGATCCATCCCCTGTCGCCCAGCTTCTTGCAAACAGAGGCTAGGGACACTGTTCCTACCCACCCTGGCTAATAGCCATTGGCAGACCAATCCTCTATGAATTTATCTAGTTCTTTTTTAACCATGTACAACAGCCCTGATGCCACGTGGAATGTATGTGGGGCTGTGTAGGAAGGTCCTAGAATTCAGTTCTCTACAGGCTGCAGAAGGAGGCGAGCACAGGACTATTGAACCTCAAGGTCAACAAGAGTCTGCATCATGACTGTTTGCTGCTTGAGAAGCACTAGCATCTCCTGCCGCATGTCCCTCTCCTTTTTTCAGCATCTTTCTCCTTTCCACTCTTTCCCTGGCCATGCTGTCTGTGATCCTCCAAGCCCTGTGCTCAGCATTCAAAGCTGCAGAGGCTTACAGGGTCTCCTGTGACATGTTATCTTGCATCCTCTTCCTTTTCCTCCTTATCTGGCTGAGCCACTCCACTGGTGTGGATGGAGAGGCCCTCAAGGCCACATTGCCAGCTGCAAAAGGTACAGTGCACAGAGGTATTATTGTGTGAGTGTAATCATGAAATAAATGGAAACTTCGTATACTGAATTCTCTCCCCTTGATCCACACAGGGTTCAAGCACTACATTCTCAGTTCTCCTTGGAATTCATAGACCACGGCAGCAATCTCAGCCAGGGAGAGGATGGCCCTGGGGTGAGGGAAGGAATTGCGGAAATAAGGGGGGATATCTCACAGGCCTCAGTATATGCACTTAAGGCAATTGAACTGAATGCTGGCACTGTTTTCAACAAGCACTGTGGATTTTAGCGGATGTCTTACTTCTGAGAGCAACGGAGGCTAAAAGGGAACAGATCCTGCAGGCATCTGGCTATAGACCAGGGCCATATGCTGCTAGCCTATGTACTTCAATGGTGCCTGCTGAAGTAATCACTCAGTGTTAGAACATCTAAGGGCCAGATTTTTAATGGCATTTAGGTGTCTAGGAAGATTTTCAAAAGCCTTTAGGCACTTAATTCCCACTGACATCAAAGGGTGTTTTGAAGATCCCATTAGGTGCCTAAATACCTTAAAAAACAGACAGTGATTCCTTCTGTGAATCTAGCCCTGGATCTCTGAAATCCCCTATGAGACTTTGGCAATATCATCCCAGAAAACTAGACTGAGATTCAGAACCACTATTTCTGAGCCCTTCCAGACATTGAGGGCTTTGTAAACAGCATCCATACCCAGAAATGGATTCTACAAACGGCTCTGTCTCTTTAAAATGAGCCAAAAACAGATCACAGGACTGTGGGTCATAGTGGCCTTCAGAAATGGACTGAGATCCTTGTGCAGTTTCTAGAAGACATGTCCCCACCACACAAACATCAACATCACTGGAACTGTATTTGCACCCTTGAGTTACATCACTACGGAGGTGTCCAGGAGTACAGGGAAAGGAATCCTCCATCATATATAGCAAAGTTCCCTCCAGGGCAGAGTAGAAGCACATTTCCAGGGAGTGGTGAGTGAGAGAAAATTGCCCAGCTGCCACCTTCACTTCTATATATACTACTAAAAAATATCCGACTTCAGAACCTTGGGTGAATCATCTGGCCACTTAGGACTAGGGCAATGCAAATAAAACTAGGATACAAGGAGACAAGACAGAAATTTCCGTGCATTAATGCTGGAATATTCAAAGGGGTGTAAGGGAGATAGGTGTCTAACTGCCCTTGTGCAGTCAATGGGAGATGGGCACCTAATTCCATGAAGCCACTCTGAATATCCCAGTCACAGCTCAAAGCCTGGAGCAAGAGTTCACTGTATCATTTGTGCCATATTCTGCAGCACTCACAGCCCTTTGTTTCTGCTCTCATTGCACAGGATGCGCAGAGTAGGTTACAGGTCTCTTCTCAGGCCCAAGCCCGTCCTTGGTACTTCAACATGGAGCTTAGTGGATTTGTGCCCAGGATTAATTTGGCCCATTCTCAGGGGCTTGTTTTTTGCTCTTTCTTCCGCTAATGCCCACTGGGGATAATCACAGCTCTGTGTTCCTCATGGGGGTTTCCTGCGGAATTCCCCACTCAGTCTGATTACTTTGGTTGCTATCTGTATCTGAATCCCTGGGCTGATGATATGTTTCTTGCACATGACGCAGAATCTTAACACTGTGGGAGGGCCTGGGAATAGACTGTGACTCAGCAAGGTGTCTTTAGAGAGCAGGACAGTCCTTGGCCTTAGCCCCCACTGGACATTTGAAAGGACAGGAGGATACAGATCACACCTATTTCCATGTGAATTCTAGAGACATTTTACCACAGGAGGGAACAGGTTGGCTGGGGAGACAAGAGATGAAGCAGCTGCTTTCACCTCTAAGTTCCCTGTTTACACCAATCCCCACTGAACAGTGGCCAAGGGGTTGATCCACAAAAGGATTTAGGTGTCTAAGTCCAAAATTAACATCTTGAAAACCTCTTCTGAGCTGTTGCTTAACCGGGTAGGCACCTACATTTCCTTGCATGAAGTCCCTAATGGTCTCAGACTGTAGTGGTTTGCAGATGGTGACTTATCAGTTGTATAAATCCAAAGTTTGCTCCATTAAGCAACTTTGGAAATCATAGATTTAATGTTTCTGAAGTTCAAGGAAGGCCAGGCCTTAGAATGTAACAAGGTAGACACAAGGCCAGGATTACAAAGGGGTTTAGGCACATTACTATTCTAATAGGTTCCCAGTGGTATTTACAAAAGCACCTAAGCAGGTTATGCACCTAAATCCCATTGAAAGTCTATGGGATTTAGACTTTTGGCTTACTTAGGAGTTTTGATAAATCCCACTAGGCACTTGACTTTATCTATAGGTTCCTAAATCCCTTTGCGGCTCTAGCCAATAGATTACACAGAAGCTGGACTGCGATCAGGAAACTCTGGGGGAGATTCTAGGGACTGTGCTGTGCTGGAATTAAATTACCCAGGATAATAATGATATATTTTGGATTTAAAATTGATGAATTCATGAACTTTTGCCTCTGGGCCTCTGCTTCAGAGCTGTGCAGGGCTCCAGGGAATGAGTCCCTCCAGCTCTTGCAAATTAGACGTGGATAAATCACCTTCCTGCAGTGTTGCTTGTCTAATGCCGGTGATGATCAAAGCCGGCTACACACAGCTCATCTGCAGAGCGCAACAGTCAGTTCTGTCTCAAAAGCCATGTTTATTCTATGAGGGCTATAACAGCATAGCTACAGCATGGTAGATGTGCCAGAGGATCTCTAGTTTAGCCATAGCCTGCAGTGATGGAAAGAGTGGTTATGTAGGAATATCACCTCCCTGAATTATGGGAGATGGATCATCACACATATTTTTTCCATTGATTTTGCTCCATCTACACCAGGAGTGAAAGCAGCATAGCTACACCACTCTAGAGTGTGAATGTATAGTCTTGAGTGGTATAACTATGCTGACCTAAGTTTCAAGTGTTGAGCAGGTAAGAGTGAGGGGCTGAAAAGATTCTTAGGCAGTTGTGCCTTTGCCATCAAGACATCACAGTGGTGGGGGAAATTAGATAGATAGATAGATAGATAGATAGATAGATAGATAGATAAATGATATTGACCAAAGAATCCAGGCAGTGGATGACAGAATGCGTTGGAATTTGGGAAAAAATCTACAAATTCCAACACAGTAAGTTTGCTACTTCAGTTAAATATTGTTGGGAATTAATATAGAGGGGAAATTTAAGAACATAAATATGAATTGTAATCTGAACTCTTTTAAGATTTTTTACTATCAGTTTAGTCAAATGTCTGGTCAGAATTTTTCTCCCTTCTGGAAAATGCTGATTTTTTCTTTAAACCCCCCCACCCCCCCCAAAAAATGATTTTTTTAGCCAGCTGTGGACAATCAAACTTTTAAGATGAAAAATATATTTTTAGTAGTAAAACACACATTCTTTAGGTGAAAAAAAGCCAAATTTCCTTAAAAAATATCAACAGAGGATTTGCAATGAGCCTTAAAATTTAAAGAAATGCTGTGGACATTAATACTGCCTAATTTCAAATGACTTCATTCTATTGCAACGTTGTTTGCATTTCTGTTTCAAAGTGTAACAGCAATAGACTCTGGGTGCTGGTGGGCAGGATTGAATTTAGGATATCTGGAGCTAACTCCACGAGATAAAGGCCACAAACCCCTTAGCTAAGGCTGTAGAGCAGACTTGTTAAGGTCTAAGATGGTCTCGGTACCACTTTTGTAACCCACATCCAGGAGGACTGTGGGTTACAAAAGCAATAATTACACACAGATAAAACTTGAAAGGGGAAAAAAGGCACAGAAAGGTCAAAGTGACTGGCCCAAGGTCAGAGAGCAGGCCAGTGACAGAGCCAAACATAGAACCTAAGTGTACTGATGGCCAGCAAGCCACACAGCACAGACCTAAATTCACAGAAGTGAACACCACCACCCAGGAGCTACCGATTCTCCAAGATCTTCATGCCATGCTGATGGAAGCACAGCTGGTATTCAGTGCTGTAAATCAGTTTTTAATTGAGCAGCAGGCCATTGGCGTGCTGCTGTGGTGGAATCATAACAGACAAGCTGACATTTGGTGTGGGATGAGTCTATGGAGTGTAGCCTCAGAGAGTGGGAATGAGGCTATGTTGGCATATTCTAGTACTTCAGTTTCATGCCCAAGTTGTCAGCTGGCTAATTCTCAGAATAGAGGGACCATTGTTAGCAGTGTTGGGTTTAGGTTGTAATTTGTTCCAGCCTTTATACTACATTTCATCAAGCCAACTCTTGGGCCAGATCCTCCGATGGTGAAAAATGACCCAGCAACACTGGCAGAAATGCCAGTTTACACTGGTATGATAATGCACTTGACTAATGGTCTGATTGTCAGGGGAAAGGAGCATTCATCATGCCTGGTCATGGAACTGATGAGTGCAGTGCTCCTGTGACAGTCACATCATGAGATATTATTAAAGAATACCTTCAGCAGTTGAATATAGCTATAATGAAACACAGAATAAAATGATGACCATAGTCTTAATTCTTCCCTGCACAGGCAAGACACAATGAACTGAGGAAGAAAATGTCCAACCAAACCACAGTGACCGTGTTCCTTCTCCTGGGATTCTCTGACATTCGAGAGCTGCAGATTTTACATGTTGTGGTGTTTCTGGTGATTTACCTGGCAACCTTAATTGGGAATCTTCTCATCATCATAGCTGTAGCTCTTGACCCCCATCTTCACACCCCCATGTATTTTTTCCTGATTAATATTTTCATCCTAGACCTTGGATCCATCTCTGTCATTGTCTCCAAATCCATGGCCAACTCCTTATTGAACACTAGGTCCATTTCCTGTGCTGGATGCATTGCCCAAGTCTTTCTCTTTGTCTTCTTTGCAGCAGCCAATATGACTTTACTCACTGTCATGGCGTATGACCGATACATTGCCATCTGCCAACCACTGGACTATGACAGAGTGATGAACAGGGATGCTTGTTTCCAAATGGCAGCCAGTGCCTGGATTACTGGTATTATCTACTCTGCCTTGCACACTGGGAACACCTTCAGATTACCATTCTGCCAGTTGAATGTCATCAACCAGTTCTTCTGTGAAATCCCCCAGCTACTCAAGCTTGCTTGCTCTGATTCACACCTTAGTGAAGTTGGCATTCTTGGCTTTAGTGCATGCTTGATATTAAGCTGCTTTGCTTTAATAATTGCGTCATATGTTCACATCTTCATGACAGTGCTGAGAATCCCCTCTGAGCAGGGCTGACGTAAAGCCTTTTCCACCTGTCTCCCTCACCTCACTGTGGTCTCCTTGTTGTTTTGCACTGGCACCTTTGTCTACCTGAAACCCACCTCTAGCTCAGCATCAGGGATGGATCTCATGATGACTGTTCTGTATTCTGTAGTGCCTCCAACAATGAATCCAGTCATCTACAGCCTGAGGAATAAGGAGATCAAAGCTGCCCTGAGGAGGCTGAATGTGTGGACATTATTTACCAAGAACAATATGTTTGTCTTTCTCCCATAACTGTCATTTTATTGTGTTTCATTATAGCTACATTCAACAGATAGAAATATTCTTTCCATGGGAAAATCACCTGCAATGTGTTTATGTAGTGGTTAAAGTACAGACGAACTCCACTGAAGTCAGTGGAGTTACTGTAGAATTAACAGTGTAAATGAGGTCGGAACCTATCTATTAATCCATTTTAAGGATTTATATGGCTACCATTACTCCATCGTCAGAGCACCATACACAGTAAATCAGTAGCTACGACAAAGTCATTAGTCAACTTCATTTACTCTCTGGCTCATCTCTTCCTTTTTTTTGGGGAGGGGTAATATTTATGTTTGGGATAAGGGATGTTTTATTTGCTTGATTGCCTCTGTTTCTTGTTTTGTTTTGCTGGTTGTTTTGTTTTTTGTGAATTGCAGAAAGTGGGGTACGTTTGCTTAGACGCATGTGTCTTTTCCCCTCCTTCTTTATTGTTCTCTCCATGTACTGGGGGTGTCAGTATGTCATGCCTTTCATGGGAGGGGGCTCAACTTTTGATTCCCATGTTGATGAAGAGATGGGAAATAATTTCTGTCTGTGTAGGGATGGCTGAGTTTCTGCTCAAGTGATTATTTTAATGCTGATGGGATTTTAGTCTGTTTATAGTGATGTGTCTGAGCACAGTTTTCTTTGTTTCTGCTGTGCTAAATAAATTATACTTTGGAAAAGACCAGCTGGTCACTTAACTTACGACTGGTCACAGCTCTGTGGGAAGAACTGCAGGACCCAAACCCAATCAGACCAGCTGAGAAATCATGGTTGGTGCACTTGGTGCTGTAGCTTGAGTCTCAGTATAAAAGTAGGAGAATTACAAGTTTCCACCCTATGAAATGTGTAGGCATGAAGCACAAATCAGAAGATGTGCATTCAGAAAGACCAGAGAATCACAGAATCATAGGATTGTAGGACTGGAAGGAACCAAAAGAGGTCTTCTAGTCCAGTCCCCTGCACTCAAAGCAAGACTCAGTACTATTTAGACCATCCCTGACAGGTGATAGATGCAACTAGGCCTGTAACCATAACAACTAGGATTTAGCCATTTACTTTAAAGGGATCTGGATTTGGCCAAGGGTGTTTTATCCCACAAGGATCCAAAGGTGACAAAATGTGCCCTGGATCACAGAAGCTGGCTGCTTATTGTTACTGTTATTATTACTATCATATTTGTGCATATAATGTAAGTGAGATTAAAGGAGAGTGTGATAGATAGATAGATAGATAGATAGATAGATAGATAGATAGATAGATAGATAGATAGATAGATAGATAGATAGATGATCCATTTAAATTACTGTGCTTCAGCTACTTTCCTGACTACCAAATACTGAGATCATGATTTTCTTAAAAGGATTAATGTCACCTTTATTCACCACAGAATTTCTGTGACCATTTCATGCACCAGTGCTCATTTACAGTCAGGTCTTGATTACTATTAAGTGTTTGAACTTTTAGCTGTTTCATCTGGTCACATTTTAACATGATCTGATTCTCTTTCCTGACCAGATACATTGACAAATTATAATCCAGATTCTGGAAAATGGAAAGGCAGATTGTCAGTTGGTGTAAACTATAGAATCATAGAATATCAGAGTTGGAAGGGACCTCAGGAGGTCATCTAGTCAAACTACCTGCTCAAAGCAGGACCAATCCCCAACTAAATTATCCCAGCCAGGGCTTTGTCAAGCCTGACCTTAAAAACCTCTAAGGAAGGAGATTTCGCCACCTCCCTAGGTAACCCATCCCAGTGCTTCATCACCCTCTTAGTGAAAAAGTATTTCGTAATATCCAACCTAAACTTCCCGCACTGCAACTTGAGACCATTACTCCTTGCTCTGTCATCTGCTACCACTGAGAACAATATAGATCCATCCTTTTTGGAACCTCCATTCAGGTAGCTGAAAGCAGCTATCAAATCCCCCCTCATTCTTCTCTTCTGAAGACTAAACAGTACCGGTTCCCTCAGCCTCTCCTCATAAAACATGTGCTCCAGCCCCATAATTACTTTTTATTGCCCTCTGCTGGACTCTTTCCATTTTCTCTACATACTTCTTTTAGTGTGGGGCCCTAAACTGGACAAAGTACTCCAGATGAGGCCTCACAAATGCTGAAGAGAGGGGATGATCACATCCCACGATCTGCTGGAAATGCCCCTACTTATACAGCCCAAAATGTTGTTAGCCTTTTTGTCTGAACACACAGTGGTTATGAAGTTAAAACTCATCTCCTTTAAATATTCTGATCTAAAGGCACTGATCTAGAAAAAGCAAGTTGTTGACTTTAAATGTGTGGGAAGTCCCATTGCAGGCTTAAAGATAAATTTATGAATGAATGCTTTTCTGGATTTGGACATATGAATAAAACTGTCAATTGGGTCTGTGGTAATTAGACATGAAACTCCTGTAGACTTCCACTGGGTGTTCAATACCCAACTTCCTTGGGCCTGTTGATGAATCCCATCCCAGTTCCTTCACATTCTCTGCTTCCTTGAACATTCATGTCTGCATTGGTAGAATATTCATGGAATGTAACCAAAAAGAGGCCATGACCTCACCTCAGTCAAAACTATTTTAAAAGTAACATTACTATGCACACATATATGGACTGTTGTATTCATTCAGTTCTTCAGATGAAAGTGGGTAGAAGCTCACTCAAGCATCCAGGAGACATAAATCAAGATACAGCTTTTGTATACTTCTGTGCTATAATATATATTTCAGTAAATACTAATGTCCATTCATTGCCTACCAGGGCTAACTCCTGACTACACAAGAGTAACATCTCCCAAAGCTAGGCCTTATTTTAACATCATGTTACAAAGTTTCTGCTCTCATCTAATAATTTACACCAGTGTAACCGGAATCTGCTGAGACAGGTGATCTAACAGCCGATGGCTCATTGACAGTGGAATTCTCTTCTTGTGCTACATCCCAATTCTTCTGACTTTAATGATGTGCTGTATGTCCCATGTATTTTTCCTAGCTTAGGAGAGGCCTAAAGACATGGACCTAGGCTTCCAAACTAACTTGCCGCTTTATAAAAAGAGAGAAGTTAGTACTTTTTGATGGTTTCATGGTGGTCTTCAGAAATGGACTGGGGATCCTTGTCCAGTCCCTGCCACACAAATATCAACATCACTGGAATTATATTTGCACCACTGTGTTCTGTTACTATAGAGATGTCCAAGTACGGAGAAGGGAATCCTCTCTCATATCTGGAAAGTGTCCCTCCAGGGCAGAGTAGAAGCACATTTCTAGGGACTGCAGAGTGGCCGAAAACTGCTCAGCTGCCTTCTGGGCTTCTAAATATACTACAGAAAAATGTCAGACTTCAGACCCTTGGGCGAATCATCTGGCCACTCAGGGTTAGGGCAATGCAAAGACAAGTAGAATACAAGGGGACAAGACAGAAATCTCTGTTCATTAAGGCTGGTGTATTCAAAGGGGTATAAGATGTTTAATTCTCATTGACCAGTGAATATGAGTTGGGCACCTAATTCCATGAAGCCACTCTGGATATCCCAGTCACGGCTCACAGCTTAGAGCAAGACTTCACTGAATCATTTGTGCCACATTCTGCAGCCCCTTGTTTCTGCTCTAATTGCTCAGGATGCTGCTCAGAATGCTCAGGTCCAGCCACAGGACCAAGATCATTCCTGGTGCCTCTCCAATGAAATCAACAGATTTGTACCCAAGATACATTGGGCCCATGCTGTTGAGCTGTTTTCTACTCACTCCCCTGCTAATGCCCACTGAGGACAACCACGGCTCTATGTCCCTGATGGTGGGAGGCAGCCTCCTTCATATTTGTTAGCTCTGGAGTTAAAGGTGGGAGACTCAAATTCAATATCTTACGCAGCCTGGTGAAAGGCATTTGAACAATGGCTCTCCCCTCCAAGGAACTGTGATGTTATCTGATTAAAATACAACCATGTAAATCATTGTTGCTACCACTGTTATATAATTGCAACAAATCTTATACAAAGTGTGTCAAGTAAGGTGTCAATAGAAACATTATGATTTGCTGAATATGATTATGCGATTGGTATGCATGTCTCATTTTTGCATCTGAAGTTATGAGCTTTTTCTCTATTCCTGTATTTCAAATGTTTGCTTCTGGGTAGCACCCACAAGGTGTTTAGCGAGCACATTGTGAATGAACTTTCCAAGTGAATGGCCCATTAAAGAACACTTAACTCCCAATGGAAGATGGCTACCTACACTTAATGGACTTTTCTGTTATGACTAAGTGAAATCGTGCGTGGACATGAAAGTCCATGTGACTTCAAACACCATCTTGTTACCTGTAATTTTCCACAGTGAGAACAATGGGTTTCCCTTCACTTGAGTGAAGCTGTAAAAGGTGCTGGAAACATCTCCATTTTGCCTTTTTCCTTCTCTAACCTCTGGACTATGAACGTATACTGAGAGCATTCTAACCAAGGGACAGAGGACCGAAGAATCCAGAGACTTAGCAAACCATCACTGCTGCAAGCCTGAACCAAGAACTTTGCCATTACTGTATGTGAATGATTTCTTTAACCAGTTTTAACTCTCATCTTTCTTTCTTTCTTACTCAGCCATTACATTATTTTTTCTCTTGCTGCAGACAGCACTAATTTAAAAGGCTCACTGAGCTGCAGATGCAATGCAACATGGCATTTAAAAATATTTAATTCACATTGGCTGTGGAGCAGGTGTAAATTGGCTGTAGCTCCTATGGACCCTATGGGCCCTGCTGACAGCTCAACAGAGTTGTGTTAATTTCCCACTTCATTTTAAGTGGTCTCCTACATGTATGATCCCACTCTGCGTAACAGTTAGGGCTGTTGATTAATCACAATTAACTCGTGATTAACTCAAAAAATTAATCACAATTAAAAATTAATCATGATTAATCACAGTTTTAATCGGACTGTTAAACAATAGAATACCAACTGAAATGTATTAAATATTTTTGAATATTTTTCTAAGTTTTCAAATATATTGATTTCACTTATAACACACAATACGAAGTGTACAGGGCTCACTTTATATTCTTATTTTTATTACAAATATTTGCACTGTAAAAATTACAAACAAAAGAAGTGTTTTTTCAGTCCACCTCATACAAGTACTATAGTGCAATCTCTTTATCACGAAAGTGCAACTTACAAATGTCGATTTTTTTGTTACATAACTTCATTCAAAAAGAAAACTGTACAAAAATTTGGAGCCTACGAGTCCACTAAATCCTACATCTCATTCAGCCAATCACTAAGACAAACAAGTTTGTTCACATTTGCTGGAGATAACACTTCCCTCTTCTTGTTTACAATATCATCTGAAAGTGAGAACAGGTGTTCACATGGCAGTTTCGTAGCCAGCATTGCAAGGCATCTACATTCCAGATATTCTAAACATTCATATCCCATCACACTTCAGCCACCATTCCGTGCTGACATACTTCCGTGCTGATGATGGGTACTGCCCAATAATGATCCAAAACAGTGCAGAGTGACATTTTCATCATCTGAGTTAGATGACACCAGCAGAAGGTTGATTTTCTTTTTTGGTAGCTTGGGTTCTGTAGTTTCTTCATCGAAGTGTTACTCTTTAAGACTTCTGAAAGCATGCTCTCTTCTAGTTCTCAGGTTATGAATGGCATCGGCCATAGGTTAGGTGCAGCCAGCTGGGCAGCCTCATCTGCCCTGAGGGCCTCAGCAAAAGTCACACATCCAATCCCAAACACCTAGGCACTGGTGCAGTATACAGGGAAGCTGAGGTACACACAGTATTAGTACAGAACAGTAAGACTCACATGCACCATAACAAGAGGAAAAGCCCACTTAGTCACACAGCCTTTTCAACCTTTTAAAAGGGTATGATATATTTTGTACAAAGTATGCCTTGTGAGGTATCATTTGAAAGCTCATAGAATCATAAAACTGGAAGGGACCCCAAGAGCTAATCTAGTCCAGTCCCCTGCACTCATGGCAGGACTAAGGATTATCTAGACCATCCCTGACAGGTGTTTGTCTAACCTGCTCTTAAAAATCTCCAATGATGGAGATGACCCAACTTCCCTAGGCAATTTATTCCACCCTGAGAGTTAGGAAGTTTTTCCTGATGTCCAACCTAAACATCCCTTGCTGCAATTTAAGCCCATTGCTTCTTGTCCTATCCTCAGAGGTTATGAAAAACAATTTTTCTTCCTCTTCTTTGAAACAATCTTTTACATACTTGAAAACTGTTATCATGTCCCCTTTCAGTCTTCTCTTTTCCAAACTAAACAAACACACTTTTTTTCCATTTTCCCTCATAGCTCATGTTTTCTAGACCTTTAATCATTTTTGCCACTCTTGTCTGGACTCTCTCCAATTTGCCCACATTCCTCCTGAAATGTGGTGCCCAAAACTGGACACAGTACTCCAACTGAGGCCTAATCAGCGTGAAATAGAGTGGAAGAATTACATACCCATTATCATACCCATACCAGTCCCCAACCTCTCTCAATTCACTGGGTTTTGGAACTCATGTCCCTTGTCTAGCGAGTGCTGCTTAGTTGATGGTGAGGTCCTCTGTCATAAAACAGGTTCATAGTCCCTCATTCATATAATCAGGGTAAGAACACTTTATTCCTCCTGCCTCAATAACAAAGAAATTGAGGATCCCACAGCTGTCAAAGTGACCATTTTAGGCTGCCATAGGCTATGCTAGGCGGGGTGGGTGTTCCTATGCAAACAAGATCAGCCCCTGAAATTCTTTTCCACACTCGCCATAATTCACCACCAGATGTCAGGGTAGAGCTCATCCTGACTTTGCTTACACAAAGAAAACCTGATTTTTTTTCTTTAGAAAAAACAGAAATTTCAGTGAGAACTGATTTTTTGAAGAAATTTTCAAGGGGAAATATCAGATGAGTTTGCAAAATGAAAAGTTAAAAACAAAGGAATTGGAAAGTGTCAAGGAAAAAGCCAACATTTTTGAGTGAAACATTTAGTCAATAATTATCTTATTCGTGACATTTCAAAAGGTCAGTACTTTTGGCTTTTTTGTTGTGTTGAAAATAAGATGACAGCGAAATAATAGAAAGAAGCCCATTTGTGTGTTCTTGTTATGAGCAGAGGTGTGAGCGTGTGTGTGTGTGTGTGCACGCCCGTGTGCATGTGTAAAAGACTAGCTCTAGGCCTGGTAAGAAACAGGGAGAGACAAGAGCAAAAGGAAGAAAGCAAAGCAGCAGTCTGTAAGTACAGTGTGAACCTGGGAAGAGCCTACAAGGAGGTTCTGGGCTTGCAGATGAACTAAGCTTGGATCTGTAAACTAAGAAACTACTCCTTTTGTCTTTGGTTCCTCCTCCTACAGAGAACAAGAGTTTGTATATCCCTTGTAAATAAACAAGATTGCATCACAGGAAGTACCAGATTTTATCGTCATTTTCTACCTCCAGCTGGAATGAGTTGCCAGGCCCCAAACTCTGGCTATCCACTTGTATCAAAAAGGGGCAACATATCCAAACTCATGTTATTGAGATCAACACAGGGGTAAACAGGTGAAATCTAATGGTTTGTGATATACAGGTCAGACCATGTGATCTCTTGGTCCATTTTGGGTTTATACTCTAGGAATCTATGGCTTTATAGAGCTGCTCTCCACTATGTTGGCATCTGGTTCTAACAGATTTTAGCACATTGATTATTTCCCCCTAAAAGGTTGGACCGACACAAAAAGGAAATAACCATGGTGACATAATGACACTTGAGAAGCATAATTTGACATTGATAAGAGGAAGCCATTTCCCCTTCTGGATTAACACCCACCAAAAAATAACCCAGATATTCATCCAGGGTCATAAAATGCAATATATAAAGTACAGGAGGAAAAAGACATACAACCATCAGCCAGCTACTCTGTATTAATGAATTTATGGAAATTAATACCCTCAAAGAACACACAAGAAACATGAATATGCAATTGTTTGCTTAATTGAGACTAAAAGCTTTATAATACAATGTAGAAAGCCCAAGTTTTAGAAGAATGTTAGCATTGATGGACCCACTAATTAATGAAAATGACACCTCTAAGGGTCTGCTTCTCATTGGTTGGCCAAGCCTATGAAGGTTTCACAATCAACTCGACAGCATTTTTCTGTCTGTCTGTCTATATACTCTGAAAACTTTTAAATAGCACATCTGATAAGTTCCAAAATTTCAGGGACTGTTTTAGGAATCAAAGGCAGACTCAGAACCACTGCTATGGGGAAAGAATGGAAGCCCTGGTATTGGAGGAGGGCAGGATGAGGGGCACGAAGAACTTCTGGTGAAGGGGAGATTGGTGGAGCTCCAGGGAGGAAGGCTAAAACCACATCTATTTGTGTAACTATTCACACAAATTATTACCAAATACTTCATCTATGGTAATTCACTCTACTTAAGCTCAGGAAAATACATAAGAAATGTAGTCATAAGGGCTAGAGAAAATATGGCGGTATAGTGATGCCCTAAGGCTATCAGATAGAAATATTACAACATGTTAGGAGAAAATAAATAGATCTTTCAAGATTACTAAAGTTAGGCCACCTTTCGATCTCATAGCTATAGTACAAAGTTGGTTATTGACTCCGGGAAGGACCAATTCACTATTATTGATAGTAGTCAGATCTGTGAGAGCTCATGTTTGGAGAAGGACAGATCCACCAACATTAGTAGCATGGAGAAATAAAGTATAGGAAATCCTTCCAGTGGAGAAAATGGCAGAGATCCCTAGCTCAGGGTCAAGTAGAATGCAGAAGGAATTAATACCATGTTTGGCAGCTTAACATCACGAATAAAAACTTCATGTTAAGAGGCTCACCAATGCAATTTTTCCCCATGTCACATACAGGAATTATGAATGAAAACATTTAATATGATGGGAAGTTCATGCAAGATAATTATTACAAAATGGAAAAAAAGCTCATACAAGATAAATTCCATCTTTATAATTTCCTCTGTGAGAAAAAGATTCTTCTCATCAGTTTCCTGATAGCTTTTTTCATCTCGGCATTTTTCAGAGTGTAGCTCATTGCATTCATCATTGAGGTGATTAGGGTGAAAAAGACTGAGGCCAACTTGTCCATGGGGAATTTCCAGAAGGGCCGAGCGTAGATGAAGGTGGAAGGTATGAATTGTAAACACACAACTGTGATCTGGGTTCCACAGGTGGACAGAGCTTTGCGCTTCCCATCTGTGACGTGTTTCTTTATCTTGACTAAGATTATGGTGTACGAAATGAGCAGGCTGATGAACATTACTATGATGAGCATCCCACTTTTGGAGACCATCAGCAACTCAACCAAGTAGGTGTCAGTGCAGGCCAGTTTGATGACTTGTGGGACATCACAGTAGAAATTATCCAGGATGTTTGGACCACAAAATGGCAACTGGAGGACCAATGCGATCTGAACAATTGAGTGAGCCAATCCACCCATCCATGCCCCTGCCACCAGGCCCACACACACACCCTGGTTTATGATATTCAAGTAATGAAATGGTTTATAGATAGCTACATACTGATCAACTGCCATCAACACAAGAACAAAAATTGCAGCACCAGCGAAGAAGTGGAAGAAGAATATCTGGAGGATGCACTCATTGAATGAGATGACTCTGTGCTGGGAGAGGAGACCCAACAGCAATTTGGGAGCAGTGACTGATGAGTCACTGACACCTAGGAAAGCCAAGTTGGCCAGCAGGAAGTACATGGAGGGGAGCTGGTGCTCAGTTATCATTGCGATGATGATGGTAACATTTCCCACCCAGGTTGTAAGGTACGCTATGAAGAAGATGATGAAGAGGCATTGCTGAATCTCAGGACTCTGGGTGAGTCCCAAAAGGACAAATTCTGTAACTGTGGAGCTGAGGTTCTGCTGTTCCATTTACTAGCCTCAAAACATGCCTACAGAGGCAACTGTAATGATTAATATGAAGAAGTTCTTATTACTCCCTCCTTAAATTACTAATGTTAAGTAAGTGTTAACTCCTCTTAACTGAATTTGGTTGAGGAATTTTCTTAGCTCACTAAATTCAGTCAGCCTCAATGGAGGGCAACCCTGCTTCAGCAGACCCTAGGAGCTACACCAGCAGTCATCCTCAGTTCTGAGGTAATTGGGAGTGAAGGAGAGCAACCTGCAATTCAAACTCATGTCTAACTGCTGTCTCCATTCACCTTCCTGCAGTTCTGATGCTGCACATCTCCTGAGGCCTAGAGGGTCAGGGTTGAGTTGAATGTGGGTTTCAGAGAGTGCTTTTAAGTTGGACTTCTCAGAGTCCAATGGTTCTCAAAATGCAGATCACAAAGAAGTGTCAGGAGATCACGATGACCAAAATGCCCTTCCTATATTCACAAGCGGCAGGGAAGTCCCAAGTAGCTCCTGGTCTAGACTGAAGAGGAATTGGCTTGAAAATGTTGAGAACCACTGATTTATGGGATTCACATACCCAACCTGTGGCCTTGATATGAGAGGTATTGAGCATCTGTAGCCCACATTAACAAAACAATGGTAGTTGTCCCCTTCTAGAGGCTACAAGAAGAGAAGGAATTAAATCTTATTCTCTTTAGCAGAAATTGCATGCGTTTCCCACATCTGAAACAAATATAGTTACTGTAATGAGATGTCCATGGATTTTGCTGCTTAATTTTAAATATCTCTATTTAAAAGCTGTGAACACTAAAATATTTCCATGAATGAATCGAGATATAAATATTGAACACTACTGTGGGGTTATGGATGCTCAACTCCCATTAACATTTTCAAAAATCTGTAGAAGTAGTTGGCAAAAAAATGTTCCCAATAATGTTCCCAAGAAATTGTCAGTATTTCTAATTTTTCATGGTTAAATTTCTAAAGCAAGAAAATGAAAATGTTCACATCATTGGTAATCAAATCCCATTTTTCATTTAATTTGTAAATAAGGATTTGTTTTTATTTAATTTCAGATTGAAATTTAACTTTTAACTTTAATTCTTTCTTATTGGTGGGGAGTCAAACATATTTGAAATCTGTTGTTATGAAGAATACTACCAGTCACTCACACTCACTCATGCCCGTCACCCCAACCGGGGTATGGGCCGCCAACAACAGATCTCCAGAGTCCTCTATCCTGGGCCATTCGTTCTAACTGATTCCAGGTATAGTCCATTTTTTTGCTATCAGCCTGAAGGTCACGTCGCCAGGTGTACCTGGCTCTTTATATCTAAAGACCTCAAAGTGCTTTACAAAGGAGTTTGGTATCATTATACCCGTTCAACAAATGCAGAACCGAGGCACAGGCAGGTGAAGTGAGTTGTACAAGGTCCCCCAGACAGACATTGAAAAAGCCAGGAAAAGAACAGAGACCTCTGCAGTCCTGGTTCCATGCTCACTCCACTAGGCCATGATACTTTCAGTCTCTCACCATTCCCCCATTGTATCTCTTTTTTTCATTACTTCAAGATTTTCCTCTCCAAACATTGGGTTTTGAGGAAAGCGTATATTTCTACAGGAAATAGATTTTGCCAAAGAATGTCAGCCAGCCTGAAATGTCTCCTCCTTTATGGATAGGGCCATGTTACTATGTGAACATAGGAACGGCCACACTGGATCAGACAAAAAGTCCATTTAGCCCAGTATCCTGTCTTCCGACAGTGGCCAATGCCAGGTGCCCCAGAGGGAATGAACAGAAGAAGTAATCATCAAGTGATCCACATGTGCTGTAGGGGTGATGACTCTGTGAGTAAAATACTGGCCTCAGACTTTGGAGATTTGAGTTAAGTTTTTGCCCTGCCATGGATACCTTCTGGGACTCTGGGTAACTCACATCTGCACTCGGTCTATGATTTTCAAGGAGTAAGAGAGTTAGGCACAGGGAATCTCATTCAGGTTTTATCCACAGATCAGGGCACTTCCCTGGGTTTTTTCCAGTTTTCACACCCTGATCCAAAGATAAAACCTTTCAGATCAGAGCAGCACTGACCCCCTGCCATAGGAAACGCCTGGTCAGACAGAGCTAGTCATATAATTTTGGGTGATAAAGGATCTATGGATTGTTCTCCTTCTAATTCACTTAGGTTCCTCTAAGATCCAAGCCAGTATATGAGCTCACCAGTGCCCACTTCCTCTCTGCAGTAACAATGCCTAATGCTAGTACCACACTGTAGATCTTATACAACAAGAATCATTACCTCACTCAACCTCTGTGCTGTTGATCTCAGAACCGACCTCCTCCAAACAATTGAGGATGATCTGGGGAAGTCACATCTTACAGCTGAACCTTGCTCTTCTTACTGGCTGGAGCAGGGAACCTGGTTCCAAACAGGAGATAGTGGTGGAAATCTACCCCTTATATCCCATCTGACCCATGCACCAAGACTGGTGCTAGAATCAAAGACTCCCTGAAATCCCCCTGAGCTTTTTACTGAGCCAGATCAAGAGAGTTGCTGCTTCGGAGATTTGAGAATTCAATCTCAAGTGAAATGATTAATAAGTTCCTGGAGTTTTTCATTCTGTTTATGTTTCTTTTTAGCCACTCAAACTGAACAAGTTTTGGAAATTGACTAGATGGATTGAGCCTCAGAAAAAGAGGTCTATGGGGCACAGTGGCTGCTTATGTTGACCGAGCTGTCAAAGTCTTTTCACTTCAATTTGGCTCCCACCAACGTAAGTGCCCCGCCACACTGATTTAATAACACCACCTCCCTGAGTGTCATAGAGTCATGGGCAATGTAATTGATGCATTGTAGATGCTTAAACATCAACTGTTATTGGTGTCCCGGAGTTGTCCCACAACGCCCACCACTGACCATTCTAGTTACCATTGTGAATTCAGCTGCCCAGGGTTCAGGTGGACAGGAAGCCCCTCCTCCCCTTTAAAGCCCTGGAAATTTTTGAAAGTATTTTTTGCCTGATAAGGAGAGCCCACCTAGCAGCTCTCCTTTGTTCTGTATAACTGCCCTGTTGACTATACCAGCTACATGTTCCAAACACATTCCTGACTGTAGTATGCAGAAGATATTGGATTTCTTGGGCCTGTGGGGAGAAAAGGCTGTGTAAACACAACTTGGATCCAGACATAGAAATGTGAACATCTACAAAGCCTCCCTCAGTCAGGAGCGGCTCCAAGGTTTCTGGTGCCCTAGGCAGAATTCAGGGGAAGGCATTTTGCGTGGTACCCACAGGGTGTGTGGGAGCTTCCAGTTCCACTCTCATCGTGCCGCCAAAGAAGGACCCTCTGCTGAAATGCAACAGATGATGGAGGTAGTCACTGAGCTGCTCAATTGCCTGCCACTGTTTTCCGCTGCACGTTGGCAGAAGGTCCTTCTTCGGCGGCACAACGGAAACGGAACCAGAAGCTCCTGTGCACCCCTTGGGGAGCTCACAAAATGCTGCCCCCTGAATCCTGCCACCCTAGGGACTGCCTAGGGTCGCCTAATGGAAGCGTCAGCCCTGCCTCAGTCATCTAACTCTGGGTTGAGCTCTTTTATAGCCCTTGTATCTGGCTGTTCAAATTCAGCAGACAGCCACGCTACCTCCACCCCAGTGGAAACTTCTCCCCCTTCACTTCACAGATGTTATGAAGGACACAGGAGGCAGCTATAACCAGTGGGATATTTTTCTCACTGAGTTCCAATCTTGTAAAGTATCAGAGGGGTAGCCATATTAGTCTGGATCTGTAAAAAGCGACAGAGTCCTGTGACACATTATAGACTAACAGATGTATTGGAGCATAAGTTTTCATGGGTGAAGTGGGTATTCACCCATGAAAGCTTATGCTCCAATACATCTGTTAGTCTATAAGGTGCCACAGGACTATTTGTCACTTTTTACCAATCTTGTAAGTAAATAACATCAGTGTCCCTTCAGATGACCAAGGTCCCATTCATCTTTCATTCTATGCCTGTAGCTGAAGCAATTCTTGGTGCTGTTGAGGTGGCTGGTGTATGGCTTCATGAACCATGGAAGTAAGGGGTGGCCCAGGATGACTATTGGCATTTCAACATTCCCAATGGCAATCAGTTGCTCAGGTTAGAAAGTCTCTGCTTGCACCTTTTTGAATGGGCCTGTGTTCTTAAATATGTGAGCATCCTGCACCTCCTCTGACTAGCCAACACTGATGTTGGTGAAGCATCCCTGATGACCCATCAGCACTTGCATAGCCATAGAAAAGTAACCCTTTCTGTCGATGTACTCTGTGGCAGGGTGGTCTGATGCTAAAATAGGGACACATGTGCCATCTATGGACCCACAGCAGTTTGGGAATTTCTGCAAATCCACCTACTATGTCTTGCACATTGCCTAGAGTCACAGTCCTGCATAGCATGAGTCAATTAATGGCCCTGTACAGTTGCATGACAGCGGCCCCTGAAATGGATTTCCTGACTCCAAAATGATTCCTGATTGACCTGTGTTGCATGTTTCCACAGTGCAATCACCATTCACTTCTCCGGTCAGCACAGCTTCATTTTGGCATCCTTGTGCTGAAGGGCTGAGGTGAGTTTGGTACACAGATCCAGGAATGTGGTCTTGCACATCCAAAAGCCCTGCAGCCACTGCTCATCTTCACAAACCTGCCTGACATTGATCCCATCAGTCAGTGCTTGTTTCTCAAGCCCAGAAGCACTGCTCTACAATCTCCAGCTGCTCCGTGAACTCCAACAGCAACCTTGAATTGTTTCTTTCTAAGTCCCACAGCAAGCTAGCCCCTAAGGAATCATTATGTTCTCCATGGCTCCTCTGGCAGCTCCACAAATACTGAAAGTTCAGGTGCCCCAAACTCGCGATGCTCATAACAATAGTGCAGATCTGTGCAGTCTCCGTGCTTCTGTCAGAGATGGTGGACAGCAAGGAAGAATATGCCCATTTATGGGACTTTGAAAAGAAGGTGTAAAATATTATGGGCTGCAGATGAAATTATGGGACGGAGAACATTGCATTATGGGAAGTTGACACTATGCTCCCAGTCATCCCGCAAAACTTGTTTCAGCTTCACCAGGCACTGCCAGAACTTCCCAAAAGATCCTGTGCTGGAAGGCAATGAGTTGCATGCTGGGATACCTACCCACGATGTACTGCTCTCTGAATTATTACAAGTGCTTCTGGTGAGGATGCGCACCACTGACACAAGGAGTGTAGTGTGCACAAACACAAGTGATTTAATAGCTGTGGCGGCTGTGTGCCAATGTAACTTACATTGACATAAATTTATAGTGTAGACATAACCTTAGAAACATTGTCCTTTAGACAGCAAGGCTAGAAGAAGGATGAAAGAAAAGGGCTCCTCTGCACACCCATCTGCAGCACTGGGGGCTCTGAGAGGTGTGACAGGGCCAGTCTCTGAATAGGATGGTCTCTACTGAATGAGAACACCCTGTGGAGATGATACAGCCTGGGACAACAGCTTTAAGATGTGGAAACAGCTCATTTATTTCAGCGGCTGTTCTCCGCCCCCTCCTGAGTGTTTCAGAGTCTCTGATAGGTAGGAAGTTTCCCTGTTCTCAGCTCCCCACCCAAAAGGACAGGACCTCTCCAGATCCTGGCCACATAGGGAATAGGGAGAGGGCCTCAGCCCACCTTAGAGGGGCAAGAACCTCCCCTCCCAGGTATGGACACAGACCCAGGAAGGGAGAATGCTGGACTGATGGTTGCCCCGGCTGCTATTCTCACCCAGTCCTCCTGACACTCGCCTCCTCCTCCCCCTGCCCAGTATCACACTCCTCCATTCCCCAAATCCCCATGCCTCCCTCACCAGACCTCCCAACCTCTCTCCTATCTTGCATCTCCATTTAGATTCATAGATTCTAGGGTCAGAAGGGACATTTGTCGCCCTCCGCATAAACCCCACCCCTCACTGTAGTCCAAACCACTTTCTGCTAGTTCCCCCACTCCTCTGTCCTCCAATTATCATTCCCCTTCCAGGAAAGAATTGCATATCTATTTTTTTACATCCAAAGAATGTGATTACAGACCCCAAAATGAAACAGCCACCCAGAACTCACAAATTCACAGCCAGCAATCTCAGTGAGGCCTGTGATTCCTCCAGTCATTAGTAAGTCTCAGTTTAACAGTACGAGGCAGCAGAACAAAACCATTTTGGGTGGGGTGTAACTTGTCAACCCCATGGTCACATGACCCAAATCTGGAACATTAACAGGACCTTGTGCCCCAATGAGACACACTGAATTTCAGATCAAACTATGTAACCATTTGAATTTTCAGAGCACTTAAAAGAGTTGCGGTTTAAAACATTTCAAATGGGCCTCATGGAAACCATCTATCTGTGGTTCTGTATTGGCATGTACACATTGTAAAAGAGAACAACTTCTTAAATACTATTCTCAGTTTGAGTTCCTTAAAGATTTAGTAGGTGCCATGTGCTATCCCAGGTTAAAAGTTGGCAGACAGAGACCATTTTGACCTTCAACACATCAAAAATTTGATCCCCAGGTCTGTGAAAAAATAAATAAATAAAATAAAATAAAATAAAATAAGGCCATTTTCTTAGGACTTATATATCCAGAACCTCTGCTCAACTGACCCCAAATTTGGGTTGCTAACTTACCCTGCACTGTCAAGAGGAACATCATATTTCATAAGAATGTAACTAAACTACTGCCCCACTACAGCATTTTGTTAATGGCTGGGTACACATATCTCAGATTTCTGTCTATTAACCATGATATTGGAATCTTCCATGAGGTTTAACGTGGGCTAGTGGTGTTAAGAAATAAGAATCACAGATGAAAAGATAGACAACATTAGGTATTACAGGAAGGATATTTAGCTCATGTAAATTACCATAACTCCATAGCACTAAACTAATTCATCCCATCTTTGGAAATGGCAAAATTGACTATGTGGGGTTATGTCTGGTTTACAGCAGCTTGGAATCTGGCTCCATTGATTTCAGTGGAACTGCAACAATTTACAAAAGGGGGAGAACTGACCCATTTAATCCAGTGGAGCTATGGATGTTTTATACCAGCCGGAGGTATGGACCCATTGACTCCAATGGAGCTACACTGGTTAACACACAGCTTCTGATCCTTTATAGATATTCAAACTCTCTGAGATAACTACAACTCATATGAATTAAATGTTTTTAAAATGTCATGAACCATTGCATCTGCAGCCTAATGGTGTTTTGTTTTAGTGTTATCTGAGTAAAGGGAAAAATAGTAATTGCTGAGAAAGAAAGAAAGAAAGAAAGAAAGAAAGAAAGAAAGAAAGAAAGAAAGAAAGAAAGAAAGAAAGAAAGAAAGGTCGGGCCATTCATCCCAGTAGCAGTTGAAAATCAGATACAAAAAATCTCTGCAACACTGAATTCCTCCAACTTTCTGACTCAGTGGGACTGAATCACTGCACAGCCATTAACAGTTCCACTCTTGTAATTAATCCCATGCACAAAAAACCATGGAAGGACAGATGGGTTAAAAACTTTTGACTCATCTTTGGTTCAGAATGACAGGCAAAGTTTATGGATCTGAAACTGTGTAATGGACTGGATCCCAAGCAGGTGTAAATCAGCCACAGCTCCGTGGAAGACAATAGGACAGATCCCCAGATCATTTAAATCATTGTAGTTCCACTGAAATCCAAGAACTGGATCCTGAGTTGGCATAAATAGCCCTAGCTACTCTGGAATCAGTTGAACTGTGTCAGTTTACACAAGCTCGAGATCTGTCCCTTAGTTTTCAGTCTTTGACTCTGGTTACCTCTTATAGTGTGTCTGCACTGCAATTAAAAATCTGCCACTGGTAAACCCCAGCTGATTTGAGCTCACTGGGCTCAGGTTAATAAGTTTTTAATTGCAGGGTAGGCACCTGGGCTTGGGCAGGATCCTGGGCTCCAGGACCCTGCGAGGTGGGGCAGACAGGCCTATTACTTGTCCTAACAATCTCATTTTGTCAAAATGATAGATAGATAGATAGATAGATAGATAGATAGATAGATAGATAGATAGATAGATAGATAGATAGATAGATAGATTCTCTGTTTGAAACTCTTCCAGGAGTCTGCTGCATTACCTGGGAGTTTCAACTATTTGGGGGCTTTTAGATGCTCCATCTCCACGATGACTCCTTTATTCCTTCACCACAGTCCTCTTTTCTCTGTCCTCTCTTCTACCTCACTCTGGTACCATGTGTTGTGAATTCATCAGGAGGAGAAACTTTCTGGAGTCTACAGTGTAACGCATTATTAGAACTAAAACATGTTCCAAAAGCTAAAGGAGAGTCCAGAGCTCCGAGTTGTGTGTCTGGCAAAGGTGACACTAGAATGTTAGTCCTAGTCCAGTGCTCTGCTCTTAAAGACACAGAACATACTCCTAACACATACTAGCCCTGGGCATCCACTTCCCCATCATACTCTACCGTCTACCCTTAAAGGACTGTGTGCAGCCCTGTACCTTTAACACCATGTTCTTAGTAACCCCTATGAAGCCCTGTCCTGTCACACCCTGAGAAGTATCATTACTTCACAATGTGCTCTCAGTTACTCCTGTGCATGCCTGTTGACTTCAGAGCTTTGGCACAGATGTCCCTGGTGAGAACTTTGTTTGTGATGTTGCTGATGATATTCCAGCCAGGAATAACATCTGTGCTCACCAGAGAGACCTTCACTGAATCGTAGTTTTTTAGCCCCGCCGAGGACCTGGCCAATTGACTACACTGGAATGATGTTGATTTACACCAGCTGGGGATCAGTCTCATTGATCACAGTTTAGCTATGATAATTTACATTAGCTCATTGATCTATGGCATCTGAGAATCTGATTCTTTATCATCAGCAGAGTGATTCCAATCTACAGCACTGGTAGAGCTGTCCCATTAGTGTCAACAGAGCTGTACAAATTTACTCCAGCAGAGTATCTGGCCCTATGGAGTATAATGTGGCTACATTGATTTATACTTACTGGGGAACTGGCTCATTGACTCCAATGGAGCTGTGCTAATTAACACCAACTTTCCTATGAGTTTCAAGGAAGCTACACTGATTTATGTTGTCAAGCATCACCAGTGTGGTGCTCTGCTCCATCCAATGTTGATATCAGTCGGCTGCACGTGTGTGTTCCCCCTGTGCACTTCCCCGGCTCTGCAGATAGCTGGCACACCAGACCCTGAGAGAAACTCCAATGACCACAGAATCTGCTAAGGTACAAAGGCACCTGGCCAGGTTTATTGCTAAATAAAACAGTCTCTAGCTCCCCGGATCAGATGTCTACAATTCTGCTAGTACATATGTGCTCCCTAACAATGGACTGGCTTAGTTAATGGTGGGATTTACCAGTGCCCTCCTAGGCCAGACAAAGACAACACCTCAGAGATGCATTCTTATACATAGATACAGAAAAGTGTCCTGATGTATTGAGGTACAACCCCTCTATGTAGCAAGGTGCCTCCTTTCGCCTTGTACATGTTGGTTCGATTAAAACAACCTCATTCATCATCAAAAAGAATAAGAAGTACTTGTGGCACCTTAGAGATTCACAAATTTATTTGAGCATAAGCTTTCTTCAATGGATGCATGTAGTGGAAAATATAGTAGTAAGATATATATATACACACACAGAACATGAAAAAAGGGGCGGATCCGTGACTCCATCCACCTCTCCTTCTCCCCCCCCCCCCCGCTCCTCCGCACACACACACAATGTAGTTTCTGTGGGTGGAGGATGAAATAACCCCACACGGCAAACCCTGGAATTGACCCAAAAGAGTGGAAAACACTCCCCTATAGTCCCACCCTCTCCCAGTAGAGGAAGTAGAGGATGTAGAGCGGCAAAGCTGGCAGTTGGAGAAGGGTGGGAACATTCTTCCATCAACCTAGCTACCATTACTCGGGGAGGTGGAGTTACAATAGTGACAGACGAACCCCTTCCATTGCTGTGGTATCTCCTAGGTAGCGCATACACAATACATTATGGAGGCATAGCTGAACTCTTACCATTGTGCTCCCTTGAGACAAAACTCCCCCAAATGCAGATGGCCACCACAATGCATCACTTAAGAGCCAAACCCAATGCTCAACAGGTGTCTTTCTATTGACTTTAGTGAGTACTGGGTCAGACCCTAAAGGCCAGTTTTTCAAAAGTTTTTAGGTGTCTATAGATGGAGGATATGTACCTAATGGGATTTACAAAGGTTCCTAAGGAGGTTAGACACCACATTATTTCAATAAAGTGAGAGCTAGGTGCTAGGCACTGTTGAAAATCCCTCTAGGCACCTATGTGATCATTAGACACTTACATACCTTTAAAAATTAGGGCCATTAGGAACTTATAATGCAGATAGGCAATTAATGGGATTTTTCATAATCATTCAGGTGACTAAATCCCACCTCACTAAAAATCTTTTTGTATATTTGAATGCATTTCAAAATCTGGTTCTAGATCTGGTTAGGTGCTTTGAAAATCGTACAAGGTGCAACCTGGGAACTGACTTTCCATTTGATTGTTCAAATCCCTTAGCTGGCTTTGAAAATATTCAATTTGACCCTTAAAACCATATATTACTTGAACAAGTTTATTAGAACCTCAGGCTCTCTGTCTTCAGGTTCAAAGGAAAGGAAAAATAATTTGGTTTAATTTAAGTTGTTGGATGGGTGTGAGGGCGCTGTGTAGTGGTAGTGGCTAGTGATATACTGGAGGTCCGCCTAGATGATTTGATGGTACCTTCTGGCCTTAAATACTATGCTGCTTGCTTATGTTGCTAATTTGTTTTCTAGACCATCAGATAGTTTGTTTTTGTCCTGAAGAGACAAACAATAAATAATTGTACTTGATCAAGTTACTTTTTATTTACAGAATATTTCAACTGCCTTTGGGTGATAATTTTTTTTCCTTACAGAGAGAAATACTTGAATTATTTTATTGTCAATCACAAACAAACAAACAAACAAACAAACAAACAAACAAACAAACAAACATTTCTTTCTTTCTTTCTTTCTTTCTTTCTTTCTTTCTTTCTTTCTTTCTTTCTTTCTTCTACATTATTGCTCCATAACCATACATGGAAATTTATAGTAAAATTAACAGAATGAAATAGTTCTCTGGGCAGTTTATGATCTATAGCTCAATTAAATACAGAACAAAAAAAATAAATATGGAAGACATGGGGAAGATGATATTACTTGAAGATATTTGGGCATGTCTACCAAATAGCTGGAAGTTGAAGCTAGAAATAAATTGTATATTTTTAATTAACCATTGGAAAAAATTACTGAGGTATGTGGTGGATCCAATCAAGACTCTATGTTTTTTTTCTAAAAGTTATGCTCTAGAAATTATTTTGGGGAAGTTCTATGGCCTATGTTATACCAGAGGTCAGACTAGATTATCACTGTGGTTCTTTCTGGCCTTAGGTTCTATGAATCTAGATAGACTCCAGACAAGATATACTATAAGTGCCAATGGGAGAAAACCCTATAAATGAGGTTACCCAATACTTTGCATTACAAGACCCTGTTTTTAATTCATTATAACTTCCTAAAAGTTTAACCATTTGGGCTGAATTTTTTCATGTTGGGTGTCTGCCTCAGTAGGAAATTTTCTTAAGAGTTCCACAAAAAAAAAAAAGGTTCAGTCATTTCCAAGAAAGAGAGATTATGGGAAAATATATTGGTTCCCCTGTGTTAACAGAGGGGAAGAATTCTCTTTTCGGACACTCTAGCTCTGGTAGGCACTGAAGTAGAAAATGAAATATGAGGGGGGGAGGGGGGCACCCTGGTGTCAGGGATGCACCTTTTGCTGGTTCCATGAAACAGCACTCAGGCTTGGCCAAGTTATGACCATTTGGAAGAATCTCGGTTTCCACGTGCTCAATAGATGCTTCTTAGAGTTCTGGGCTTAGAGCTCCTATCCATCCCTGCAGAGTGTGCTTCAGTTCCAGGCTAAACTGGCAAAGTTGGACTTCCCTGGAAATTGCTGATATCACACTAGATGATCAAAATGGTCCCTTATTATCTTAAAATCGATTAATCTATGATATACACCATAATCTTACAATCTGATCTGCTAGTAAAAAATGCCATGGAAGTCAAGAGCCATCTCCCAGAGTTGTTGTGTGACCTGATCAGGTTAGGCATTGAAAAATCTATCCATGTCTTATATAGGAAGCGTGAGTAAGTGCTGAGCAATGTTATTTAAAATTAGGCCAGAGGGAACCCTAACCCAACCCAAAACCTGAAATGCTGCACTGGGCAGCCAGAGCAGGAAAAGGGGAAGCCTAAATGGACTTTTCTGTAGAGCTGGTTGGAATTATTCAGGTATTTAAATCTTGGTGAATATTGTTAAATTTCAACAAACCAAACATTTTATGAAATGTTTCTTACGTTAATTTGTTTTGTTTTGTTTTGTTTTTTGCTTTGACATTTCAAATTTTGAAGATGTAAAATCAGGATACTACTTTGACTAATGATTCTCATTTGATTTTTCAAATATCTTTACATCTGGTCAAAAGGTTCTGACTACCAAAAGTTTGACAAAAGTTTATGTATTTATTTGTTTATTTATTTATTTCATTTTTAAAAAAGTTTCTCTTCCCATTTTCCAAACAGATTTAGAACAGGTCAAAGTTTTTCAAATGTCAAAATTCCAATTAAAAAAAGTGAATGTCATCAGAAGAAATTCAACAAAATATTTATGAATTTCCCTCATTCCCCCTGTTTTAACTAACTCTATCATTCATTCTCTGATTTCTCCAGTTGTGTGAAAGATACTCTTTTCTATTGTTTTTCTAAAAGCTCCCTTCACCTTTTTGTTCCTCAGCGTGTATATTATGGGGTTCAACACTGGGGTCACAACTATGTACATGAGGGAAATCATTTGATCACTCTCTGGGGTGGAGATAGACTTGGGCCTCAGGTAGGTGAAAAGGGCTGTTCCATAGAACAAAGTCACCACCATGAGGTGGGAGGAGCAGGTGGAGAAGGCTTTACTCCTTCCCTCTGCTGATGGCAGCTTGAGGATGGTGGAGATAATGCAGATATAGGACACGGTTATCAACAAAAAAGGGCCCATGATGAACAAAACTGACACAGTCAAGACCACAATTTCGTTTTTGGATGTGTCAGTGCATGCCATCTTTACCACCGGTGGGATGTCACAGAAGAAGTGGTGGATGCGGTTGGAGCCACAGAAGGGCAGGCTGAAGATCCACGTGATCTGAACTACTTCCACCAAGATGCCTATGGTCCATGAAGCAGCCACGAGCTGTGCGCATACCCGACCACTCATGATAGTTCTGTAGTGCAAGGGGTTGCATATGGCTATGTAGCGGTCGTACGCCATGGCTGCTAGGAGGCAGCATTCTGTGAGGCCCAGGATGGTGAAGACATACATCTGTGCAGCGCAGCCCACAACGGTGATGGTCTTTTGCTCCACAAGAAGGTGAGCGAGCAGCTGAGGGACCACACTGCTAGTGTAACAGACTTCCAAGAAGGACAAGTTCAGTAGGAAGAAATACATGGGGGTATGAAGTGATGGATTTAGCTTTATAAGGAGGATAATGAGCAGGTTCCCCATCAGAATGACCAGGTAGGAGAGCAGAAACACCAGAAACAGAAGGATTTGAAGTCTTGTAAGGTATGAAAACCCCACCAGGATGAACACATCAGAAATGGTCTGGTTCTCATCAGGCTCTCGCTCAGAATATGTCATCTGCAGGGATGACAAAGAGAAAGACACTGGAGCTGAATCTGAAGAATACTATACATGTGCATATGAATCATACAATTCATACTGGTTTCCTATGTGTTGGGATGCTTCAGACAAAAACCTGCTGCAGTTCTATATGTAACTGGGCCCAATAATCATTGTAAACTGGTGTAGCTGCATTGGTATGACTGTGACGCTGCTCTCCATATTTTTCATAGTAATAGTATGATATGATTATGTCATAATCCTAATGTATTTTATTTAAAATAGGTTATATGGGGTATCATTAGAAAGGTTACGATTTACTGAATATGATTAGCTTATCAGTATGCATGTATCATTGTTGTATCTAAAGTTAGCAACATTGACTATACATCTGTACTACAAAAGTGTTTGCACCTGGGGAATGCCCACCAGACAGAATGCAATCAGTCTGGCTGGCTAGCTGGGAACAAGTCAAAGGACCATTAGGAAGAACAATAGATCTTTGAAGATGCTAATCTCCCACCTTCCTGAGAAGCTTTCCAGGGATGCTACAAACTGCCTCTCATTTATGGCTGCTTTGACACTACAGGGTCATGTGTTCAAGTCACATGGTACTGGTTTCCATGATAAAACACCAGTATTTTTCCACTGAGGGATATGGGAATCACATTGAAAGACAAAGGGTTCTGCCATATGTAAATCTTATTAAAGGGTGGGGGAGTGAGATAATCGGGGTTCATTCTTCACTGAATCCCCACCCAGGATGACTGCTTGAAACATCTAAGGAACAAAGATAAAGGGGGAGATAAGGACTGAGCCAAGGCTGAGAAGGTGTCTGACCTGTGAAATACCTGGAGTTTTAAGCTGTACACGAGAGCAGCTTGCTTTCAAGAACCTCTGCAATCTGCTTAAATCAACATTTAGGGTGAGACATTACTACTCATAACCAGTTTCTTTAGTATATTAAGCTTATAATGTGTTTTTGTTTTATTTGCTGGCTAATCATAGAATCGTAGAAGATTAGTATTGGAAGAGACCTCAGGAGGCCATCTAGTCCAACCCCCTGCTCAAAGCAGGACCAACATCAACTAGATCATCCCAGCCAGGGCTTTGTCAAGTCGAGCCTTAAAAACCTCTAAGGATGGAAATTCCACCACCTCCCTAGGTAAACCATTCCAGTGCTTCACCACCATCCTAGTGAAATAGTGTTTCCTAATATCCAACCTAGACCTCCCCCACTGCAACTTGAGACCATTGCTCCTCGTTCTGTCATCTGCCACCACTGAGAATAGACTAGCTCCATCCTCTCTGGAACCCCCCTTCAGGTAGTTGGCTGTTCCTGATCACCTTTCTCTCCTCCTAGTGCTTCCAAATGGATTCCTTTCGGAGCTGCTCCATGATTTTTCCAGGGACTGAGGTGAAGCTGACCAGTCTGTAATTCGCCGGATTCTCCTTCTTCCCTGTTTTTAAAGATGGGCACTATATTTTCCAATTGTCCAGGACCTCCCCCCAATCTCCACAAGTTTTCAAAGATAATGGCAGATTGCTCTGCAGTCACATCAGTCAATTCCCTCAGCACCCTCAGATGAATTAGATCTGGACTCATGGACTTGTAGATTTCTAGCTTTTTCTAAAATAGTGCTTTGATCTGTTTGCTATCCCTTATAATCATTTAAAATCTTTTGCAGTTAATAAACTTGATTATGATGTCTCTAAAACCAGTTTGTGGAATTCATAACTGGGGGGCAAAAAGTTGTTCATATCTTCCTCTTCATCGAGGGAGGGAGTGAATTTCAATGAGCTTATGCTGTACTGTTCTCTGTGTTTTCTTTCAATTTTGGGTTTACACTTCAGTGTGCAAGGGGGGGGGTGTACCTGAGTGCTGGGCAATTCCCTAGCTGAAGCTCCCCATGCAGGTCTGATTTCAGTGTCTGTTTCGTTCCACAGCTGGGTGGGGCCCCACCTGCGTGTGTGCTGGAGGAGGCTTGAGGGCCCGGCTCAGCAGCACAGTATAAGGGAGCCCAGGCTGGTGGAACAGGCCGGCTGAGTGTTATCCCAGTACATCAGGTGGCACCCCTGGGGTGGGGAGGTAACCCATCACAATGTCCACTTTGACACCAATGGAAATACAACTGGTTTGCAACAGACGGAGGTCTGATAAATTTACTCTAAAGGAGCTACATCAGTTTATACCAGCAATGGAAGTATACCAGTTTCCAGCATCAGGGGTTCTGTTTTTCCTCTTCAAAAACATTTATTTTCTGTCTACATGAAAATTCAAAAGGGGATCAATGCTTTTCTTTCTTTCTTTCTACAGCCACATTTATCAAGTAAGATTTTTCAAATGAGAGCAAATTCTGAGCTCTTTCGGATCTTAAACACAGGAATTCTTATACGAATGCAAATATTCCAACTGCAGTTACAATTCACATAAGTGAGAACTGCTCACATGAGTAAACTGGTGCTGCTAAGCCCAATGTCATTGAAGCCCTTTGAAGAATGAGAAGCATGATAAATTGCTGAAAACAATGGGGGATTTTGGCCTTTTGTGTACTATTAAATGTTATTCTTCTGTAAATATTAGAGAACAATTTAAATAATTTCTGCCTTTATCATCACAGCATCCAAAATGCATTTGTTTCTCTCAACATATAAAATAAGAGCTAGGGCCAGTTCCTTTGCTGGGGTAAATCTTAACAGATTCATGGGTATAAAAAAGTTCTATACTGCTTTACACCAGTGGAGGATCTTTGTCTAATCACCTTGCTATAAAGAATTTTACAAGAAAACATATCCTACAATGTACAAAGAGACAATTTCCACAGATGTATTACTTCTAGGTTGTTTGTTGACAAGCAACTTTCTAATAAAGACATGATACTGAAATGACAGCACTGAAATAAAAATGAGCAATAACAAATATTGTATTTTGCATACTCTTAGCACCTTCAATATGTGGCTCTCAAAGCATAGTGTCAAAGAAGAGTGAGCTACAAAGGGGAAAACTGGGAATGATAGGGGTGAAGAGACTGGGTTTACACAGCGAGTCAGCATTCTTGATACCTGAAACTCTGCCATAACCACAGAACCATTCTCCTGGAAATTGAACACACTCAAACACTCACACACATTCATTGAAATATAGAAAATTAAATCTGACAACCAAAGCACACTCTAGTGCACACTATGCAGAGTGCACAATTTAAAACAAAAGAGAATGTTTTTCTCTAAGTAGGGAGCCTTGGAGAAGAGGTGAGAATTCTTCAGCCTCTCTTAAGACTGACTTTGGGGAACCTCTATTGATGTTTGTGAATATTTTCCTCAGCACGACCATTGTAGTACATGGAGAGCTGGCTGGAAAAGGGAATTTCCATCTCATGGGAAATTCCAATATTCCAATATATATTTTCATTCTGAATCTATATGAAAAGTTGAAATAGTGAAAACCTTAATTTCAATTCAAAGAGTTCACATGAAATCGAATGGAAGATTGAAAACTGCCATCAATTTCGAAGTTTTCTCATGGAAAACATCAATATTGATTAAACTATTTTTTCAGAAGGAATTTGGATTTATTTCTTTATTTAATGGCTGACATTTGGATTGGCTCTAAATAAATGTAGAAATTTACTCACCATTAGGAATAAGGTCTATAAAGATGCTCTTCACTGACAGTTGAGTGATATTTTCTGAGCTCTTCAAGGCATCTGGACACTCCATTAGTATACAGGAGGACATGAAAGCAATTAAAGAAGCATACATTATGTGGAGGAAGTTTTGAGAAAAATTCAGCTAAAAGATACTGCTATTTAACACTTGGGCAGCAGGTGCAGAGCATGTGCCGTGGTCGGATTCTGGGAGTGGACTTTCTTATTAGAGGAGATCAGACTAAGTCCTCCCAGCCGACGGTATTCAGATCCAAATACAAGAACCACTTCAAGAAACAACATTTCTACTCAGACTCAGTGGGTGATGATAAAACTTGAGGAATAGAGGGGAGTAAGGACGAGAGGAGGGAGAAGCAAGAATCATCAGTGATAACAGAACAACAATAACAAAAATAAATACAGTCATGGCATGATGATGAGCATGTTTGGTGCTTATTTATCACTTTGGTGGACACTATGGAATTACGGGACCAGAACTTCACCTACATTGGCATAACACCGCTGAAGTCAAGCTCACAACCTGACCCATGATTATTAAACTAGATGTATTCAGAATGATAGATTCAGACATGAATAGATCAATTTATATATTAATTAATAGATAGATAGATAGATAGATAGATAGATAGATAGATAGATAGATAGATAGATAGATAGATATGAACACGGACACAACCCATGTGCTCAGACATACATGAAGATTCTCTGCCCACGTATGGAAAATTCAAATGAAAAAACCAATGACATGATCTTGCTCACATTGCAGACTAGGGCACAGCACCCATGGACTTCAGTGGGAGGATGGCTGGGGCCTTAATTAATTCATTTATAACCTACCTTGTTTAAGAAGAGTAGTTCTATCTCCTAGCTACAAGCACAAAATGTGTTGAAGGAAACAGAGGTGTTTTTATTTCATTCACTGGCTTCTGGGACCCAGTCCCTGAAGGAAATTTCTTGTAATATTCCTCAGAGAAAGAACAATTCTGCATCATACTGCAACAAAAAATACACTAGGGCAATAATTTCAGAGGAGGTGGTATCATCATCATCATCATCATCATCATGTATTTTCTAGATGAAAATTGTAATGGGATTTACTAAATGGGGTAAATTATATGATACTATTTTGTCTGGAAAGAGGAATGATTTGTCCAACACACTTACTAAGGAGGTCTCAAGTGATTGGCCCAGTGCTATACACTGACTCAGTGATTCAGATGCTTTGAAAACCATGCTCTTCCTGCTTCAGAGCTCTGTGCTCTAAACATTTGACCACACTACTATTTACTCAATGGTATATGAGTTTACAGCTTGAATAATTAGGTTGAATTTTGTGGCAACAAAAATGATTAGGGGGCTGGAGAACATGACTTATGAGGAGAAGCTGAGGGAACTGGGATTGTTTAGTCTGCAGAAGAGAAGAATGAAGGGGGATTTGATAGGTGCTTTCAACTACTCTGAAAGGGGGTTCCAAAGAGGATGGATCTAGACTGTTCTCAGTGGTACCAGATGACAGAACAAGGAGTAATGGTCTCAAGTTGCAGTGAGTGAGATTTAGGTTGGATATTAGGCAAAACTTTTTCACTGGGAGGGTGGTGAAGCACTGCAATGGGTTACCTAGGGAGGCGGTGGAATCTCCTTCCTTAGAGGTTTTCTAACGTCCGGCTTGATAAAGCCCTGGCTGGGATGATTTAGTTGGGAATTGGTCCTGCTTTGAGCAGGGGATTGGACTAGTTGACCTCCTTGAGGTCCTTTCCAATCCTGGTATTCTATGATTCTAACACACCAAAAAGAGTCAGGGGCAGAGTCAGTAACAAAACCCAAGGCTCATGACTCCACTTCCCTGACATTCAGATTATGTGCCGCACTCCTATCTCAGACCAATGATTAGAATGCAGGAGATCTGGTTCCCAATTCCCACTATTCTAAATATTACACCCCACTCCCCTCCCAGAGCTGGGAACAGAACCCTGGATTCCTCAGTCTCAGATGCTACTGCTCTTACCAAAGGGTTCATTTCCCTTCTTGTGGACCACATACAAAATCTTTAGAAGTCACTGGGACTATTCCCTTTGACAAAGTTTGCAGTGGAATCAGAATCAGGACTAGTTCACAGGAGCAGTAAAATAAACTCTGTGTGGAAGCTGAGAGGTGCTAGGGTGTAGTGTGCTTCAGGGAATGGGGTGATGGGCTCAGCTGGGAGCACTCTCATTTCTTAGACAGTTCTGACCCCATTTCTCCAGCATGGCCATAGGGGCTGAGGCTCTGCTACTGCGAGTGAGGTAGCGTGCTCAGTTTGGGGCAATCTTCCCCCTTAGTCACCATTGCTAGCAATATCCCAGTCTAGCAGGCACGGGCCTGGAGGATGTTCTCAGGTTGATGGATCTCAGTGTCCCAATTCAGCAGTAGGGAGTGCTGTACTGCAGGGAAGAGGGTGGATGACTCATTAAGGGACATTCTCCTCTGTGGGTCAGTACTAACCCCAGTGCTCCAGCATAGATCCAAGGGATGACCCAATGCAAATTTCTCAGTTGGGTCTCACTTCGGAGGGGGGCACTGCTTTCTCTTGGTCCATGTTGATCTCCTGAGCCTGAGCCAGGCACCACGTTGCCCTGTGCTGCAAGAAGTTAGGTGAGATGCTCAGCAGTGGACCTGCTCCCATAAGAATGGCTGCTTACCACAGTGCCCCAGAATGGTGCTCGGGGGCCTTATGCTGCAGGGAGGGAGTAGGGTGGATCAGCAGGGGGCGCTCTCCCCTTGGAGTTGGTGATGACCCCCAAGGACCCATCCCAGTGAAAGGACATGCTGTTTCTGGTTGAAGTTATATCTTTTGGCTGATCTGTAGATTAAGGATCTTTCCTGACCACCTGTTGTCATCAACAAATCCTTGGGGTTGTTCACAAGAGGAAGAGACAGCAAGGGCATGTGCACACACAAACTGAGCATGGCTCATTCTATTCAATTGGGTGGGGGGGCAGCCACACACACACACACACACACACACACACACACACACACACACACACACACACACACACACACACACACACACACATTGAGCAGGGCTTCCCATTCCCTTGTGGTTACCTATCTGCTGTTTGCAACACTCATCATTATGACAAAATTATAAACAGAGCCTTGTGATGTTTTGTGACTTAAAGTTGTCTTATGAAGGGAGACTCAAAGAGCTTGGCTTGTTTAGCCTAACCAAAGGAAGGCTGAGGGGAGACATGATTGCTCTCTATAAATATATCAGAGGGATAAACACTAGGGAGGGAAAGGAATTATTTAAGCTTAGTACCAATGCAGACACAAGAATAAATGGATATAAACTGGCCATCAGGAAGTTTAGACTTGAAATTAGACGAAGGTCTCTAACCATTTGAGGGGTGAAGTTCTGGAACAGCCTTCCAAGGGGAGTAGTGGGGGCAAAAGACATACCTGGCTTCAAGACTAAGCTTGATAAGTGTATGGAGGGGATGGTATGATGGGATAGCCTAATTCTGCCAATTAATTCATCTTTGGTTATTAGTAGGTAAATATGCCCAATGGTCTGTGATGGGATGTTAGATGGGGTGGGATCTGAGTTACTACAGATAATTCTTTCCTGGGTGTCTGGCTGGTGAGTCTTGCCCACATGCTCAGGGTTTAGCTGATCACCATATTTGGGGTCGGGAAGGAATTTTCCTCCAGGGCAGATTGGCAGAGGCCCTGGGTTTTTTTGCCTTCCTCTGCAGCGTGGGGCAAGGGTCACTTGCTGGAAGAGTCTCTGCACCTTGAAGTCTTTAAACCACATCTTGAGGACTTCAAAAACTCAGCATAGGTTAGAGGTTTATTACAGGAGTGGGTAGGTGGGATTCTGTGGCCTGCATTTGCAGGAGGTCAGACTAGACGATCATAATGGTCCCTTCTGACCTTAAAGTCTATGAGTCTACAGTTTACTTCCTTATGCCAACTCACTGAGCAACTGCTCCTGTTCAGGCTAGAAGGCCTTCTACTTAAGCTAATTGCTTAAGCTACTCTTGTATGCAATGCTGATGTAGCTGTCTGGGTCCCAGGATACTAGAGAGACAAAGTGGGTGAGGTAATATCTTTTCCTGGACCAACTTTTGTTTCTCTCACCAACAAAAATGGATATTACCTCACCCATCTTGTCTGACTAAGTAATTTTTATAAGTCTAGACCTACAGATCTTTTGTGTTTCTGTTATCTGTTCCTCACCCCTTTATCCTTTACATACTATATAACTATCATCATTGCATGGCTATATACTCACTTCATGGGCTACAAGTCACACACACATACATGCACGCACAGAGTTTCTATTTTGCATAAGGTGTTTGTTCCTTCCTGTCTTAATCATCTGTTTAATACTGTTGCGTGGCATTATACAGTCTGCATCCCAGAGGTGCCTTCATTTCAGTGGTCTGGTACAGGGAATACCAGGTACATTTTTCTTTTATGTTCAATTTGATGCCTGGCTAAAGTGCTCTGTGGGCCTGTGTGATGAAACCCAACACAATGTGAGACAGAAGAGGTCAGATGAGATAATCTAGAGGTCCCTTTTGTCCTTAAACTCTGTGACTCTCTGACGATATGAAATACACCAGTGATATGTGACCATAAGCATTTGGGATGAAGCAAGCACAGATATGGTAGAAGTGAATCTTAAAGACAAACAAATGGAATCTCTCACTGCCAAACAGCCACAGAAGAGCAAAAGTGATTATCTCTTGTTTTTTCAAAGACACAAACTACAGCACTAACTCTGTAGGGAAATGTTGTTAGGCAACAACTAGAGGCCGTTGCATCATCCTTGTTGCTGTACATGAAATGTCCATTCAACAGCCGGAACTGAGGTCTTCTGATACCTGAAACTGTGCCATAGCCACAGAACCATTCTCCTGGAAATTCAGCGCACACACACACACACACACACACACACACACACACACACACACACACACACACCCCACAACCCCTTCAATGGGGGCAGCAGACTCACACGTGCACACACATACATTCAATGAGAATCAAAGACAGAAAATTAAATCAAACAACTGAAGCAAACTCTAGTGGCGCACTATGCAGAGAGAACTTCACAGAACAATTTAAAACAAAAGGGAATGGTGTTCTCTAAATAGGGAGACCTGGTGAAGAGTTGGGAATTCTTCTGCCTCTTTTAAGAGCTGCTTTAGAGAACTTATATTGACACAAAAGCTCATTCTCCAATAAGCCTGTTAGTCTATAAGGTGCCACAGGACTCTTTGCTGCTTATATTGACATTTGTGAGTACTCTCCTCAATACAAGCATTGCAGTAAATATAGAGCTGGCTGGAAAATGGAGTTTTCATCTCATGGCATATTCCAATGTTCCAATATTTGTTTTCACCCTGAATTGATATGAAAGTTGAAATATCAAAAACCCTAAATTTTGATTCAAAAGCATCAATATGAAATATAACAGAAAATTGATAACTGCCCCCAATGTCAGCATTTTCTCATGGAAAACTCACAGAAACCTGGGCATGTGGGAGATGATTTTGTAGGTAGTGCTCAGTGGCTGCTTATGGAATTGGGTCCCATTCAAAAGCCAGATGTGAGGGGTGAGGCATGTGGCCTGCTCACCTTATAGCTCGGCTTGGCAGCATGCAATTTCTATTTTTTATATTTTTGACGGATAATATCAATGTTTATTTTTAAGCATTTCTCAGAATTTTTAATATTTGTTTAAATTTGCAAAGAGAATTATGCAGACATCAGAAAATGGTGGTCTCAGACAATAATTATTTAATGATGGTAGATATTGAGATTCAAAAAGTTAAAGCAGTGATTCTCAAACGTTAATACTGGTGACTCCTTTCACATAGCAAACCTCTGAGTGTGACTCCCCCCTTATAAATTAAACACACTTTTAAAATTTATTTAACACCATTATAAATGCTAGAGACAACACAGGGTTCGGGGTGGAGGCTGACAGCTCGCGACTCCCCACATAATAACCTCACGACCCCTGGAGGGGTCTCGACCCCCAATCTGAGGGCCCCTGAGTTAAATCTTTAGAATAGTTAAAACACAAATGGTCAAGATCACATGTCAACATATACAAAGTAAATATCCTCAAATGAAATTCTAATAAGTTCTCAAGCAGCATTATTCTTGCTTTGCCTATTTGTACATTTTAATTGCCATTGATGGAAATAATGGTTCTTCAGTTTGTGTCTATGGTGAAATCAATGTTTACTAAAATTTACCCACAGAAATCTAAATCTTCCGAGCCTTCCTGTAAGTTTTAGCCCATTGGTCAAAGTATTGATCTGGAATGTGGAAGAGCTAGTTCATGTCCCTCCTCAGGCATCAGAGAAGAGACAATTCCAACAAGTCTCCCTTCTTTCGGGAAAATTCTGTAACCAGTGGGTTATGGAATATTCTGATGTGAGCCTTCCCCCGTCTCTCCTCTGGATGCTCTTGCACTCTGGATAAATAATTAGAACAGAGGCACACAGATGGCCCTACAGAGCAATTCTCACTCTCTATATCTCTGACCTACTAACTATTCCACCGTGGATAAATACTTAAATAGTGATTGGGCCAGAGAGAGTTAAAATTAATATCAGTGATCCAGATTCACCATTGGAACTCTTTGCAACAAGATATCAATGAGCCTAGAGAGATTCAGAATGGTACTGGACAACTAGATGAATAAGGGGACAATAAGAATTAAAAAAATAAAAATATAAAAAAGCCCAATAAAGACTTCACATCATAAATGAACGTAGACTGGAAGATACAGAAACCTTTGTTCTTCAGAGTATATATAAACCTCTGACTGATGGAGACTAGCATTAAATTTTCCCAGTGTGCAAGTCCTTTCATAATTACACAATTCAAATGTTCTCCCACAGTCATCTGAGGCATCTATTATTGGCCTATATCACAGAGAAGAGATGATAGATTATTGGTCTGATCTATTCTGGAAATCTATTCTGGCTGCCTAGAAATCTATTTCTTCATAATACCTTGTGGCTTTTCTCCAAAGCTAGAAACTACAACTTATTTTTTAATCCTAATGTATTTTTGCCAGCAGATCAGAATGCAGAATACTCAGTGCAACAACCTTGAATACCTATTATTCTGCAATTGGCTAGAGCTCCAAGTGCTTTGAGGCCCCTGGCTGAAACTGATGCATGTCTAAAAAGGAAGGAATTTGGGGAAGTAGGCAAGAAGTCTGGGATTCCTTACAAAGCAGAAGAGAGATAGGTGCCCAATTCCCACTGAATGTCAAAGGAAGTTGTGCGCCTAAAGCTTTTAGCACCCTTTGATAATCGCATCCATGACACTGGATCATTTCTCTTGATAATTAACTGATCTGTGCCAAAGCAAGGAAATAGCACTATCAAATATCTTTATCTTAGCTCATGTTCCACTGCTTGGCTTCCTTCTTGCCAGCTCTCTGCATGTGTGACTCCAGGCAGAAACCTTCAGGGGAGTAGTAACTCCAGTGAGCTGCCAAGATAGTGTCATCATTGGGTGTAGGTGACTTCTCATGTAAGGGAAAGCTAAGATTCTAGCTGGCTTGAACTCCAGCCTTTCTTACAAGGTACTGATGCTGCAAATGTCTCCAAATCCTATTGAAATCTGGGGAGCCAACAGAGCTCTTTGCCTGGCAGTATAAAATAATCTCCCAGAGAGGGCTAGATAATGGGATATTAGGGTTGATCAGAGCTATTGATTAATTCATTGATTCAGATTTACACAAGAACAACACCTATCCAAGGGCCTAAGGACTACATTTTTCAACACATTTAGGAGCCTAGTGGGATTTTCAAAAGCTTGTTGGCACCCAACAGCCACCCTAAGAGATCATTAATTCTACAGTAAAACTTTAGCAGCATCAAATGATCCTTTCAGCAAGAAGTCAGCCAGCCAGCAACTTCTCTGCCTCTCCATATCTTCATCACATGTCAAACCAGTGTCTTCATGAACATGCCTGGAAGGTCTCAAACTTGGTGGTCTTTTGGTCCAAAGTGAGGAGCAAGTTCTAAAGTCTTGGAGTTCTCGCAGCGAACACCCTGCCAGCACCCCATCTCTCTTTTAGATTGAGGGAGCAGAATGGATGCCTCTTTTGACCACAGCTGCCATTCATCTGGTGATTCCTGAGATGGGATATATGCACCTAAAAGTGGCAGGCTGAGTGCAGGAAATCTGGAAAATCACACAATAAGCAGAGATTTAGATATGAATGGACAAAATATATTCCCAGTGCAGGGAGTTCCACTAGGGATCTATTAACTCAATGGCATTGGCCCAGATTTATAGCTGCATGGTGCTGTCATAAACAGATAGCTAAGGGTTAATGTCTCTTTCACCTGAAGCACCTGACCAGAGGACCAATCAGGAAACAGGATTTTTTCAACTCTGAGTGGAGGGTTTTTTGTGTGTGAGTCTTTTGTTCTTGGTCTTCTGCCTGAATCTCTCTCAGCTAGAGAAGGATTTCTCTATTTCCTGCTTTCTAATCTTCTGTTTCCAAGCTGTGAGTACAAAGTGGGTTTTTTCTTTGGTATTTACATGTCTATAGATGCTGGAGTGCTTTGAATTGTATTCTTTTTGAATAAGGCTGTTTATTCAATATTCTTTTAAGCAATTGACCCTGTATTTGTCACCTTAATACAGAGAGACCATTTGTATGTATTGTTCTTTCTTTTTTTATATAAAGCTTTCTTTTAAGACCTGTTGGAGTTTTTCTTTAGTGAGGAACTCCAGGGAATTGGGTCTGCATCTCACCACAGAATTGGTGGGAGGAAGAAGTCAGAGGGAGATCTGTGTGTGTTAGATTTACTAGTCTGACTTTGCATTCCCTCTGGGTGAAGAGGGAAGTAATTCTGTTCTCCAGGACTGGGAACGGGGAGGGTGGAGTCCCTCTGCTTAGATTCACGGAGGTTGCTTCTGTGTAGCTCTCCAGGAGCACCTGGAGGGGGGAAGGGAAAAAGGATTATTTCCCTTTTTTTGTGAGACTCAAGGGATTTGGGTCTTGGGGTCCCCAGGGAAGGTTTTTTGGGGGGACCAGAGTGCCCCAAAACACTCTAAGTTTTTGGATGGTGGCAGCAGTACCAGGTCCAAGCTGGTAACTAAGCTTGGAGGTTTTCATGCTAACCCCCATATTTTGGACGCTAAGGTCCAAATCTGGGACTAAGTTATGACATGGTGGTAGCGGTGGGATGGGAAAGATAGAATCCAGAAGCCAGTAGGAATATTATATTTTTCTTTTCTCTGCTAGGGGCTTTTTAGCAGAGAGAAACAGTTTGGTTTTAAAAAGGAACCAGAGAGATTTTTTTTCTGCTCTCTCTGGCAGTTTTTGGCTTGCATATTAAGCAAGGAACCATTAAGCTGTGACAAACAGGTCTTTTGTGACAATAGCACTCCCATTGAGGGTCATTACCAGCACTACATTCATGCAAATAAAGTGGTTTTTCTGGTTTACTCTACATTGAAAAATTAGCTAGACAAAGAAAGGGAAAAAGGCACTGTTGCTAGGCAGACCCCAGGAGGCAACAGAGCCTGCAGTACAGAAGATAAACACCGGAGGGCACCCCAACACAAGAAAATTGGAACCAAGACTTCTAAGGCAAAAATTGAGGCTGAAAAACAATTCAAAGAGGCTGAACACAGGTGACAACTGGAAATAAAACAAAAAGAGATGGAACTAAGAGAAAGAGAAAGAGAGGCAGCCTACCAAAGAGAACAAGCTGCCAGAGAGGCGGCCTACAAAAGAGAACAAGAAGCCAAAGATGCAGACCACCAAAAAAAGCTGGAACTCCAGAGGGAAGCCCACCGACAGGCCATGGAATTAGAAAAGGCTAAGCAAAACACAGCCAACCCTAACAACCCTGCGCCAATGATTGTTCCACAGCATAGGAAATTTCCCACCTACAAGGCAGGTGATGACACCGAGGCCTTCTTGGAAAATGTTGAAAGAGCCTGTCTTGGGTACAGCATCCCTGAAGATCAGTACATGGTAGAATTGAGGCCACAGCTCAGTGGACTTTTAGCAGAGGTGGCAGCTGAAATGCCTAAGCAGAACATGAACGACTATAAACTTTTTCAAACCAAGGCCAGATACAGAATGGGGATAACCCCGGATCATGCCCGTCAGCGTTTCAGAACCCAAAAGTGGAAACCAGATGTGTCATTTCCCAAACATGCCTACTATGTTGGGAAAAATTATGAGGCCTGGATATCAGGACACAATGTTAAAACCTTGGAAGAACTGCACCTCCTCATACAAATGGAGGAGTTCTTGGATGGTGTTCCTGAGGACATAACCCGGTACATACAAGATGGAAAACCCAAAAATCTCGCTGAGGTGGGGGAGATTGGAGCCAGATGGATGGAAGTGGCAGAAAGCAAGAAAGCTACGGTCAAGGGGAACAAATACCCCAGGGGGCACACCGACCATAAACCCTACAACCGAGGACAGCCAAAGACCCCACATACAACCCAAGTAAAGCCACAGACGCCCTATTCTTCCACCTCACCAGTCTCCAGTAACTCACCGCGGCCCAGTGACCCATCAGATGGAAGATGCTTTAAGTGTAATGAACTGGGACATATCAAGGCCAACTGTCCAAAGAACGCTATCCGAGTGCAATTCATTACACCACCATCACCCAAAAGATCCCCAGGCCCAGATGCCTCTCAAATACCCTTGGAGCGAAGGGAAAATTTGAGAGTGGGTGGAAAGAAGATTACTGCGTGGAGAGACACGGGGGCATAAGTGTCAGCTATCCACCAATCCTTCGTAGACCCCAAATTCATCAACCCAAAGGCGAAAGTAATAATTTACCCCTTCATGTCACAAGCTGTAGACTTGCCTACAGCTGAACTGCCTGTCCAGTACAAAGGCTGGTCAGGAATGTGGACTTTTGCAGTCTATGACAGTTATCCTATCCCCATGCTACTGGGAGAAGACTTGGTCAACCAGGTGAAGCGGGCCAAGCGAGTGGGAATGGTTACACGCAGCCAAACCAGGAAAGCTTCCAGACCCATTCCTGTTCCTGAGCCGTCCACAGACGCCCCGTCTGTGTTACCAGAGACCCAGACAGAGGTAGTGGACCCGGATACCATGCCAACCACTGAAACAACCACAGCACTTCCAGTCCCAGGCCCGGAACTGGACCAGCCACCAGCACCAGCAAGTGCAACAACATCTTCAAACTCAACGCCAGAGGGCGCCAACGAGCCAGAACTTGCAGAAGCAGCAGACAGCCATACCCAAAAGGCTCAGCCCGAGCCTGAAATACCCTCAGGTGCACCAGCAGAGAGCGGTTCACCAGCAATGGAAACAACCCCATCACCTGCATCGCTTCCAGAGGGACCAAGCCCAAATCCACAGTCTGAGGAAGGACTGGTGACCCCAGCCTCAAGGGAACAGTTTCAGACTGAGCAGGAAGCAGATGGCAGCCTTCAAAAAGCTTGGGCGGCGGCACGGAGCACCCCACCGCCTCTCAGCTCTTCTAATCGATCCTGGTTTGTTATAGACCAAGGACTTTTATACAAGGAGATTCTTTCTGGTGGACACTGGGAAGAATGGCAGCCGCAAAAACAGTTGGTGCTTCCAACTAAGTACCGGGGGAAGCTCTTAAGCTTAGCCCATGATCATCCCAGTGGCCATGCTGGGGTGAACAGAACCAAGGACCGGTTGGGGAAGTCCTTCCACTGAGAGGGGATGGGCAAGGACGTTGCCAAGTATGTCCGGACTTGTGAGGTATGCTAAAGAGTGGGAAAACCCCAAGACCAGGTCAAGGCCCCTCTCCAGCCACTCCCCATAATTGAGGTCCCATTTCAGTGAGTAGCTGTGGATATTCTGGGTCCTTTCCCAAAAAAGACGCCCAGAGGAAAGCAGTACGTACTGACTTTAGTGGACTTTGCTACCCAATGGCTGGAAGCAGTAGCTCTAGGCAACATCAGGGCTAACACTGTGTGCCTGGCCCTAACAGAAATTTTTGCCAGGGTAGGTTGGCCCTCCGACATCCTTACAGATTCAGGGTCTAATTTCCTGGCAGGGACAATGGAAAAACTGTGGGAAACTCATGGGGTGAATCACTTGGTTGCCACCCCGTACCACCATCAAACCAATTGCCTGGTGGAAAGGTTTAAGGGAACTTTGGGGGCCATGATACGAAAATTCGTCAACGAATTCTCTAATAATTGGGACCTAGTCTTGCAGCAGTTACTGTTTGCCTACAGGGCTGTACCACATCCCAGTTTAGGGTTTTCACTGTTTGAACTTGTGTATGGTCACGAGGTTAAGGGGCCATTACAGTTGGTGAAGCAGCAATGGGAGGGGTTTATGCCTTCTCCAGGAACTAACATTCTGGACTTTGTAAGCAACCTACAAAGCACCCTCCGACACTCTTTAGCCCTTGCTAGAGAGAACCTAAAGGATGCTCAGGAAGAGCAAAAGGCCTGGTATGACAAACATACCAGAGAACGTTCCTTCAAGGTAGGAGACCAGGTGATGGTCTTGAAGGCGCAACAGGCCCATAAGATGGAAGCATCATGGGAAGGGCCATTCACGGTCCAAGAGTGCCTGGGAACTGTGAACTACCTCATAGCATTTCCCAATTCCTCACTAAAGTCCAGAGTGTACCATGTTAATTCTCTCAAGCCTTTCTATTCCAGAGACTTACAGGTTTGTCAGTTTACAGTCCAGGGAGATGATGCTGAGTGGCCTGACGGTGTCTACTACGATGGGAAAAAAGATGGTGGCGTGGAAGAGATGAACCTCTCAACCACCCTGGAACGTCTGCAGCGGCGACAAATCAAGGAGCTGTGCACTAGCTTCTCCCCATTGTTCTCAGCCACCCCAGGACGGACTGAACGGGCATACCACTCCATTGACACAGGTAATGCTCACTCCATTAGAACCCCACCCTACCAGGTGTCTCCTCGTGCCCAAGCTGCTATAGAACGAGAGATCCAGAACATGCTACAGATGGGTATATTCCGCTCATCTACCAGTGCATGGGCATCTCCAGTGGTTCTGGTACCCAAACCAGATGGGGAAATAAGCTTTTGCGTGGACTACCGTAAGCTAAATGCGGTAACTCGTCCAGACAACTATCCAATGCCACGCACCGATGAGCTATTGGAGAAGTTGGGATGTGCCCAGTTCATCTCTACAATAGACTTAACCAAGGGGTACTGGCAAGTACCGCTAGATGAACCTGCCAAGGAGAGGTCAGCATTCGTCACCCATGTGGGGGTGTATGAATTCAATGTCCTTCCTTTCGGCCTTCGAAATGCACCCGCCACCTTCCAGAGGCTGGTAGATGGTCTACTAGCAGGACTGGGAGATTATGCAGTTGCCTACCTCAATGATGTGGCCATTTTTTCAGACTCCTTGCCCGAACACCTACTATACCTGGAAAAGGTCTTTGAGTGCATCAGGCAGGCCGGACTAACTGTTAAGGCCAAAAAGTGTCAAATTGGCCAAAACAGAGTGACTTACCTGGGGCACCAGGTGGGTCGAGGAACCATAAACCCCCTACAGGCCAAGGTGGATGCTATCCAAAAGTGGCCTGTCCCAAGGTCAAAGAAACAGGTCCAATCCTTCTTAGGCTTGGCTGGGTACTACAGGCGATTTGTACCACACTACAGCCAAATCGCTGCCCCGCTGACCGACCTGACTAAAAAGACCCAGCCAAATGCAGTTAAGTGGACTGATGAGTGTCAAAAGGCCTTTATTCAGCTTAAGGCGATGCTCATGTCTGACCCTGTACTCAGGGCCCTGGACTTTGACAAGCCATTCCTAGTAACCACGGATGCATCCGAGCATGGTATAGGAGCAGTTCTCATGCAGGAAGCAACAGATCACAACTTCCATCCTGTCGTGTTTCTCAGCAAGAAACTGTCTGAGAGGGAAAGTCACTGGTCAGTCAGTGAAAAGGAATGCTATGCCATTGTGTACGCCCTGGAAAAGCTACGCCCATATGTTTGGGGACGGCGGTTCCAGCTACAAACTGACCATGCTGCCCTAAAGTGGCTTCATATTGCCAAGGGGAACAACAAGAAACTTCTTCGTTGGAGTTTAGCTCTCCAAGATTTTGATTTTGAAATTCAGCACATCTCAGGAGCTGCTAACAAAGTAGCTGATGCACTCTCCCGTGAGAGTTTCCCAGAATCCAGTAGTTAAAAAGTGTTCTTAAACTGTAGAAGTCTGTTAGTTATATACTTAGTGGTATATGTAATGGGGCATGTGTTGTATTAATCTGTTTAGTTTAAAGTTCTAGGAGGAAATCGCTGCCAGTGAGCTTCCCCACTGTCTGCAATTTGGGGGGCGTGTCATAAACAGATAGCTAAAGGTTAATGTCTCTTTCACCTGAAGCACCTGACCAGAGGACCAATCAGGAAACAGGATTTTTTCAACTCTGGGTGGAGGGTTTTTTGTGTGTGAGTCTTTTGTTCTTGGTCTTCTGCCTGAATCTCTCTCAGCTAGAGAAGGATTTCTCTATTTCCTGCTTTCTAATCTTCTGTTTCCAAGCTGTGAGTACAAAGTGGGTTTTTTCTTTGGTATTTACATGTCTATAGTTGCTGAAGTGCTTTGAATTGTATTCTTTTTGAATAAGGCTGTTTATTCAATATTCTTTTAAGCAATTGACCCTGTATTTGTCACCTTAATACAGAGAGACCATTTGTATGTATTGTTCTTTCTTTTTTTTATATAAAGCTTTCTTTTAAGACCTGTTGGAGTTTTTCTTTAGTGAGGAACTCCAGGGAATTGGGTCTGCATCTCACCACGGAATTGGTGGGAGGAAGAAGTCAGAGGGAGATCTGTGTGTGTTAGATTTACTAGTCTGACTTTGCATTCCCTCTGGGTGAAGAGGGAAGTAATTCTGTTTTCCAGGACTGGGAACGGGGAGGGTGGAGTCCCTCTGCTTAGATTCATGGAGGTTGCTTCTGTGTAGCTCTCCAGGAGCACCTGGAGGGGGGAAGGGAAAAAGGATTATTTCCCTTTGTTGTGAGACTCAAGGGATTTGGGTCTTGGGGTCCCCAGGGAAGGTTTTTTGGGGGGACCAGAGTGCCCCAAAACACTCTAATTTTTTGGGTGGTGGCAGCAGTACCAGGTCCAAGCTGGTAACTAAGCTTGGAGGTTTTCATGCTAACCCCCATATTTTGGACACTAAGGTCCAAATCTGGGACTAAGTTATGACAGGTGCCCAGCTTGGTGTTCTGTGAGTCTGATTTTCAGAGTATCTGAGCACTGGTGAATCTAGCAGAAATGAGTGAGACCTGTGTATGAAGCTAGTTATTCAGAGCCTGAGGTGCCCAATATCAGCAGAGCATGAGTGCAGAGGGGGTGTGTAATGCTGCTGGATCCGAATGGAATAACCTCTCACACAATTTTCCCTCACCTTGCACAGGCATGAATGACAGAGAAAACACAAGGCAGGAACACTCACATTGCTTAAAAAAACAAACAAAAAACCAGAAGCAATAGATTACACAGATGTTAAAGAAATTAAACTCACCTGAGGTCTTTTTGCCGAGTGCATATCATGTGAGGATTTCAAACTGACGTGCAGTTTCTGTACACATGCAGGTGACAAGACCTTCTATCCCTAAAAAAAGCACATCAAATTAGCCTAACTCTGAATAGGCAAATCCTGGTAAATAAAAAAGGGATATGAATGGATGTAGATCTGACAGAGAGACCTAATCTTTATCTAGATGAATAAGAGCCTTCTTTTATTTTAATCCAAGAGGACTCACTTATACCAGGAGAATGGATGGTGCAGCATTCTGTTACCTTTAGGATTTGATCCCTGAAGTTTACTCTGTCTAAGAATCTGTGTCACTCATTCACCAACACTTAATGCCACATATGTTTGTATACAATGAGGGACAGATCTTCCTTGGGTGTCAAGCAGCTTCAGAAAAGAGGTACCAGAATGAACTGAGGTCTGGAAAACTAGTCTTATAACAAGAGACTAAAGGAACCTAATCTATTCATTTTACTAAAGAGAAGGTTAAGACGTCACTTTTATCATGCAGACGTTATTAAGCTTGGGACAGGAATGACTGGGTCCCTGTTATGCTGCAGATAAGAGAGGATGATCATAATGGTTCTTTCTGGCTTTAAATCTATTAGTATACAAAGTTAATTGAGGAAGATCCTAAATAAAGTTCTGACATTTGCTTCGTGTTATTTATATTAATTATTTAGGCTGTGGTTTTCCAAAGTAATTAATGAAGCCAAAGACTCAATTCTGATTGAAATTCAATGGCTGTTGGGTGCCTAACTTCCTTAGGCTCCTCTGAAAACCCCAGCCTAAACTCTTTACCATATACAATATAAAATGGGATCTGGAACTCCTAACATAAAGATGAGTGTTCAGTGTCAACAGGTTAGATTGCTGAGTAGATTAAGATCAGCAGGGCAACGACATTCATGTTGGCTATACAGCACTGGACCATAGGATCATTCCCACCATCTCTCTGGCTCAATGCATATTTAATAATATCTCCAATGTGGAAGAGTTTTAACAAGAGAAATTCAAAGATATCCACATCCAGGTATTCCAGAGCCCAGTGAGTAGAACACTCAGCCGAGAGGCAGGGAACCCTTATTCAAATGTCTTCTCCTCAGCCCAAATGGGGAATTCAACTGGAATAGCCAACATCTTGGGTGAGTTGCCTAATTACTGGACTAAAGGGTATGAAGGAGGCTATGGTTATGTCTCTTCTGTCCCTCCAGCTATTTTGTGTGGAGTTAGGTGTGTTCCCGGACTGGGACCCATAGGCCAGATAGGCGTGTGCAGCATGCTGGGGCTTAAACATGAGATTGGAGTCCAGGAGTCTGCTTGATGCAGCAGTGTACATGTTCAGACGCAGAAACTAAAGTACCTAGGGGACTTTCACAGCAAAAATGTAGGTGCTAAGTTAGTTTAGGCACCTACAAAGTGAGGCAGCAGCCATCTGGGGTTTCATGGCTTGCAGCAGTGCCTAAAACTGAGATATTGGCACCAAAGTCCCTTTGTGAATCTGGGTGCATGTGCCTCCAAGATAATTGCTAGAGAACACTGCTACCATTGGTGCCCTGAAGGGACATACAGGCTGGGATTCTTGAAGGTGGCTAACTCAGTCCCCACTGAACAGTCCAGGCTAACAATTATCTTCTGAACTGCAGAGTCCTTCCCTTAGCAATTCTTCCTTTATTAATATCTAGGGGCAACATTTTAAACAACAACATTTTTGTCTGCACTCACGCTTACTTTCATTGATACAAATCAGAGTCTAAGCTGGACTCCAATCCAAGAAACTGAGAAAAGAGACCAACATTTGGGCCCAATCCTGGAAACCTTGAAGTCTGTATATGGAGAGACTGGTTCTCCTCTCTCTTACTTCAAAACTTATTCTTTGCACTATGAGATTGCCAAAAAATCTTCATCAGAATCAGGCTCCCACTGTGCTGGGCACTATACAAATATATAATAGGACATGGTCCATAATTACATGCATTACAGTTGTGTCTAGAAGCCCCAGTTGAGAACAGGACCCTATTGTGTTCGACAAACACATAGGAAAAGACAATCTCTATCTCACACTTTTGTCAATCTAGATAGAAAAGATAGACAAAGATGGAGAGGGGAAACAGATGCAGAGAGAAGAAGTGACTGGTCAGCAGGTCTGTGGCAGAACCAGAACTCAGGAGCAGTACCTAGGTCTTCCAGATTCTACTTACTAGACTAAACTCTATCTCAATAAACTATGCTTCAAGCCTGTCATACAACAGGCCATTAATAGCTCAAAGGAAATAATTTCATTAGCTTTTCTGAGAGTTGGATCAGGCCCTAACTGGACAAAGCATAAGAATGTATCTAAGTATGCTGCTGGAAAACTGTGTCCGTTGCTGGTGTTCACAATTCAAGAAGGATGTCGCTAAATTGGAGAAGATTTGGAGAAAAGCCCTGAAATGATTAAAGGATCGTAAAATATGTCTTATAGAGATTGACTTGAGGAGGTCAGTCTATTTAGTTTAAGAAAGAGAAAATTAAGGGATGAGTTCGTTACAGCCTATGCATATCTACATGGAGAACACATATTTAATAATGGGATATTCCATCTAGCAGAGAAAGGTCTAACTTGATCCAGTGCCTGGAAGTTGAAGCTAGACAAATTCAGACTGGAAATAAGGTGTAATATTTAATAAAGTAATTAACCACTGTAGAAATTACAAAAGGTCATGGTGGATTCTCAATCAAGGGAAATTTTTAAATCAAGATGAGATTTTTTTCTAAAAGATCTGTTCTAGGAATTACTGTGGAGAAGTTCTATGGCCTATGCTCTCCAGGATTACTAGGTGATCACAATGATCCCTTCTGACCTTGGAATCTCTGAATCCATTAATGTATGTGCACCTCTTTTGTATCCCATGCAGGGTTAAGGAGTGAGGTTGTGCTTCTGTCAGGGACAGGCATTTCTTTGGCTTTTAGTATTTCTTATACTTTCCCCCATCCCCACCCTACCCGCCTCACCCGTTCTGACTGGTTGCTTGATCTTATCTAGGAAGAGGAGTTGAGGCAGGACTGTCCTTCTAGTGTATACTCATATACTGAACTCCCACTCTACTCAGCAACACTGCAGCTCTCTCTCTTATCTCTTATCTCTTTTCACCCCATCTTTTTGTGGGCAGATGGTAACACATGGTGTCTTTATTCTTTGTTCACCAGGATATAAGTGCTTTAAGCATATAAAAATATCAAATGACAAATGAGTAAAAAAGACCTAAAATATAAGCAGACATACAGGCCTGAATACTACATTATCATTGCTAATACTCCTAACACTTGCTTTCTTCACATAACATCCAGGGCCCCATTTCAGCACCTAATTCCCTTAGGCCCTTTAGGAAGGATGTCTTAAGGTTAAAACCCTAGACTAAAACATAATAATTGTAACTGATCTAACTTTGACACTTTTTTCCTAAAGTAGATACATGGCAAAATCATGTAGCTTGATTTATCTCATAGAGTTGTGGCTAGGCTAAAAATCAAGTAAAAATTTGGGTTTACCTAACATGCATTAGCTTGAACTATACTCAATGCCAATTCAAGTTCAGTCTAAATCCCTAGTGTTGGGATTCTTTGCCCGTTGATTTTCAAATTTAATGCTACTCAAACCCGAAAGCTTACAATGCTTTAAGTAGAAATAAATCAAGGAATGATATCAACATAATGAGCCATGTCCACAGCTGGTGTAAACTGAAATAGTTCACTTGAAGCCAACTGAGATACACCTGTTTATGGCACCTAACAGTTTGGCCCTATAACTGTTTGCATGAGTGCTTTTATCTAGATCAGAGATAAGCAACCTTTGGCATGCGGCCCATAAGGGACATCCACTGGTGGGCTGGGATAGTTTGTTTACCTGCAGCAGCCACAGATTCGGCCGATCGCAGCTCCCACTGGCCATAGTTTGCTGTTCCAAGCCAATGGGGGCTGCGGGAAGCGGTGGCCAGCACATCCCTGGGCCTGTGTCACTTCCCACAGACCCCATTGGCCTCAAAAGGTGAATTGTGGCCAGTGGAAGCTGCGATTGGCTGAACATGCGGATGCTGCAGGTAAACAAACCATCCCAGGCTGCCAGCAGATTTTCCTGATGGGCCGCATGCCAAAGGTTGCTGATCCTTGATCTAGACTAAATTGATTGCCAATTGTGTATCAGTGTCAACAAGTTGAAAGAACTCAAAATATCTAGATAGTGCACACAATTCTTCAATTTATATTATAATTTTATTGAAAAAAGATAAAACCTAGAAATGGTTACATTGCATGAGAAACTTGAATTTTCCCTAGTGTTCTTGTCAGAGCAGTTTTCACATCTTTATTTTTCAAGCTGTAGATGATGGGGTTCAACATCGGGGTCAAGATGCTGTACTGGATGGAAAAGGGTTCATCTAGAAACAGGGAAGCAACTGAGCTGGGTTTCATGTACTGGGAAAGAGCTGTCACAAACAATAAAACCACCACAATGAGGTGGGAGCTACATGTAGAGAAGGCTTTAAGTCTTCCCTCCGTGGAGCGTATTATTACTAGTTTTGATGGTGGTAATTTGGCAGCTGACTGTTTCAAATATGCATTTTGAGTTGCCCTAGAATAGAGACTTTTGGGGAAGAAGGCCTAAATCCTTATTCTATTGACTTCCATGGCAAAATTCCCATGGCTTCACTAGAGGTAAATTTGACCCCGTGTGTTCACATGAAGCTGCCCTCTTGTAAAGTGCTTTCAGATCTACTGGGGGCAAGTTCTAGATGTGATCTAGGTATTACTAGTCTTTGTCTAGCTTCTTCCTGTTTCTATACTGTCTTGCATATTCTGTTGTGACCAACACCTACATAAACTGTGTATAAATTGAAACCAAATCTAAATGTTATCATTTTCCATCCACTTTGTATGAAGAGGTATAAATTCTGCCATGTGGCAGAACCTTCAGGACAGGGCAAACCCAGTGATTCAGATTCTCAGCTCAATGGAACTGCACCAGTTTATACTAGCGTAAGAATCAGCCCAATGTATTTACCGAAATGAGTGGTGTCGAAAAAATCTACTCACCAAGATAAGTTGATCGTCTCCTTAGATTTCTCTAGGCTTGTTATCACCCTTCTATGAAGTTATCCCCGTGTCCTCAATATGGGTGACTAGTGCTAGAAAGCCTGAGTGAAATGGTTAGCAGAAAGATAACTTTCCTACAAAGAGATGAAAAATCAACCAAGGCTTTGTGTTTTGGCTACATTTTCTTAACCAAACTGAATCAAATAGACTGGCAGTGAAACTACTTGATCCAAAGTGTTCTATGGAAGTTTGTTCTAGCTTTCTTGAATGTTCTACTCCTCTGGGATAATAACCTTTCTATAGCTATATGATTATGTAAAATAACCTGTCTATTTTTTGTATGGCTTCTAGTCTTTGGCCTTTAATCTTCCTGAAAATCAGGGCCTGTATTATACAAGTGTGCATTCATTTTCAAGAGCCATATTTTGGACACTAGTTGTCACCTTCCTCCTCCTGATATGTTATGAATCTTCATATTATTGTTATTTTTATTACCCCATTAGCACCAGGGGACCCCAACTGAGATAATGGCCCCATTGCCCCCGCCCCTGCAGGAACCTTTCCCACTTGCCTTCCCAATGCTGGAGCCTTTCTTTGCAGCATCACAATTACACATGGGCACCGCCAGTCTTTCATTCTGGCTTGTAACTACATGTGTACTGTACTCTACATGCTGCTATACATTTAGGCATTGCCTGACATGCAGGACTTGCCCTAGAAAGCTTGTCTGTACCTGCCCCAATAAACAGAGAAAGAAAATGTTATTTCACAGCCATGGAACTCCGATGCATAGCAAGGTCAACTTCAGCACAAGACCTACCTTCCTAGGAGACAGAATGACAAGCCTTCTGCCAATAAAGCCAAGGATTTGTGAGAAAGATTCTTCAGTCTGCCTCCTCCTCTGGCTCTGATGGGTTATATTAGCCAACATTGGCTTTGCAATCCTGGCTGGTCCATGAAGAGGGCTGACCTGCTAATTTCCACAGGGAGATACAGATTCTGAGGCTAAGGTTCAGTGTTCACAAATAAGAGTTTCTTTTGCAAGGCAGCATACCTCTATAGAGGTAACAGGCTAAAGAGGAGTAAAATAAAAGCAAACTCACCTAGCTTCCAGAAAGAGATCATTGACCTTCAGACTTGTAATGCATACTCCTCGCCATAGATAAATAAAAAGACAGATTGATTGTGACACCCTCACTGAAGTTGAAAAGTGCTTTACTTAATGATGCCACTGAAGTTAATGGAACTATATATAATGTATATGTAAATAATGTATATAACATATAATGGAATTGGGAGTAAAGTACTAGTTGTATATAGCCTGGAAAGATAAATCTTTCTCTCTCTCGATCCCCATACACATTATCTATCTATCTATCTAGTTAGTATCTCCCTCCCTTCCTTCTCTCTGTCTCCTTCTCTCTCTTTCTCTCTGTGTCTCATAAATACAACATGTAACACAATCAGCTATACTTTACCCTGCAAAATCAGCTCCCGCAGAGTGAGGGAGCTATATGTGGGTGTTGATCAAATTTATATACTTCTCTTCTCTTGGAAAAATATATCCCTCTCCTCTTGGAAAATAAAATCCTTTATTCATCTGACTCTAAGAGCAAGAGTTAATTACTTCTGGGGAGTCCGAACACTTTCTGGTTTCCTCTGGGACAAGAATCTCTTGTGTAGAAAGCTAACAGTGTTCTGCATCAGTAATGAATGAGTATTTTGCAGTGGGCAATATGACAGACCCAGAAAACTCTATATGCTTTGATTTATTTATTTATTGATTCATTTCTAGATATGGACTAGATCCTTAGATAATGTGAATCACTGCCTCTACAGTGAAAACAATGGCACTGCACTGCATTATACCAGCTGAGTCATTGGGCCAGGTTTCTAATACCAATGATACATTATCCCAGTGAATCTGCTCTTGGTAATGGACAGTGATTGTGAGGCAGGGCAGTGCTATTATTTCCATAAACAGAGGGAGATTTGGGGTCATGGTGGATAATCAGCTGAACATGAGCTTCCAATGTGATATTGTGGCCAGCAGAGCTAATGTGATTCCAGGATGCAGAAAAAGGGGGAATCTTGGGTACAGGTTATTTTACCTCTCACTTTTGTACTGGTGAGACCCCTGCTGGAATAGTTTGTCCAGTTCTGGTGCCCACAACTAGAGAAGGATGTTGATAAGTAAAACCTAGGGGTGCTGCAGCACCCCGACACCCCTATTTCCCGCATATATGAGACCAGCTCACCTGTATGTTAATATTCTTAAAGAAACGTGTTAGACTTGTAAAGATGTGTTTAGTGTTTAAGTTGCTGCATGTGTGATTCATATTTGTGATGCCTATATCCCATGCTATAAGGTAATATGTAAGTTTTATTTTATAATTGTAAAAATGCCTGCTATGAATTTGTGAACGTAGGCAGGAAGAGTGGCTTTCCTGTCCATCAAGAAGGACTCTCAAAACTAAATGGTTCATTGTATGACAAAGCTTTGTTGACCGCCCCATCTATCCACGAAGAAGTTACATGCAGGAGCTGTCATGCCATCAGTTTGAATTCTGGGGGAAGGGCATGTAAAGAAATGGTTCTCTCTTTGCTGTTTGAACTCTTACAAGAGCTAGTGTTAAGGAACCAAAAGCAGATATCCCCAAAGTCAACCTGGGTTATACCATTCAGTGAACAGATTGCAACATTTCAGCCACCTTTTGGAACCACCTATTATTCATCTGTGCCTATATGTTGCCTGCTTTAACTTGTAAATAACTTTCTCCTTTTTTTCCCCTATTTAATAAATCCTTAGTTAGTTTATTATTGGATTAGCTACTAGTATGACTTTGGTGTGAGATCTAAGGTACAAATTGATCTGGGGTAAGTGACTGGTCTCTTGGGACTGGGGTCAACCTGAATATTTTGTGTTTTTGACATAATCAACCATTTATCACTAAGTCCAGCATATCTGGGTGGCAAGATAGATAGGAGGTCCCAATGAGACTATGTGTGGCTCCATAGTAAGACTGTTATTTTGATTCACAGGCATTCACATTTGTTACTGGGTTGGTGAAACGTAATTATAGAACAAACCATTTGGGGTGTGTGCCCTGCTTTTAGACAATCTGTCCTGGGGTTGATGAACCTCTCATGGTTGTGAATCACTCCAGATAGCTTGACAACAGGCTCTTCAATGTAGCAGAGAAAAGTATCACATGATCCAATGGCTGGAAGTTGAAGATAGCCAAATTAGGATGGGAAATAATGCATGATTTTTAACAGTGAGAGTAATTAACCACTAGAACAATTTAACAAGGGTTGTGGTAGATTTTCCATACTGACAATTTTTAAATCAAGATTGGATGTTTTTCTAAGATATTGGCTCACAAGTGAAGAACCAGTGTTAACAAAGCCAATTCAGTCAGGGCGGATGTAGTCCACTCTCAGTGATAGATGAGGAGGTGTCAGTTCCAGGAGAGGCAAAGTTGCTTCTGTAATGAGCCAGCCACTCCCAGTTCCTATTCAAGCCCAGATTAATGGTGTTAAATCTGCAAATGAATTTTAGTTCTGCTGTTTCTTTTTGTTACTCCCTTCTCTTCATGTGTCATTATATAATATACAAAATCTGTAACTTTCATTCCATGTATCTGAAGAAGTGAGGTTTTTTTACCCATGAAAGCTTATGCTTATGTTAGTCTTTAAGGTGCCACAAGACTCTTTGTTGTTTTTTTAAGGAATATATAAACACCTTTGTTCATACACCAACCACAAGCTGTCTTCTAAACTGTGTCTTTATAGCCACTGTGTAATGCAGTGAGCCACATATGGCATCGTATGAGTCATAAATCCAGGATGAAAAGATGAAAACTTCAGCATCAGCTGACAAAATCTTTTATATATATCAACAGAGTTTTCCTCCCATGGACATCCCTTGCCCTCTCCCTTGATTCACAAATTTCTTCTCTAGCTTCCTCGACAAAAATAATGAGTTGGAAAAGTGGGGGTGAGGGGGAAAATTTGTCAAAAAAATTATGTTTTGCTAGTTACAGTGTAATACCCTTAATCACAAAGCATGCCACCTCGTATGCACACATATAAGCCAAAGAATCAGACTGATATTGGACAACCTGCATGATAGTTGCTATTTTGTGCATTTATTAGTTACATTATGGGCCAGATCTTAAGCTTGTATAAAGCAGTGTAGCTCAATATAGTGACACTTTTTAAATCAGCCTAGAGTGTGGCTCTGTTTATTTACCCATATTTCCTTTTCCCCACTTTTATTTATTAAATGCCAAGAACTTCATTAACACACAGTTAAGGTTTCTCAGTGTTGCCTTTGCTCTTCCAGAATATGGAAAGTGGCTAAACTTAAAACTCTGAAAACCAGGAAATACAAAATTAGTGTATCAAAGATTTGATTGCCAAGTGTAGGAATAAAAATATTCTATCTCATGACTTTTCAGGGGCTTTTATCTCATAAGAAACATAAGAACAGCCATACTGGGTGTCAGGGTTCCCTCCCCACTCTGAACTCTAGGGCACAGATGTGGGGACCCACATGAAAGACACCCTATGCTTATTTCTACCAGCTTAGGTTAAAAATTCCCCAAGGCACAAACTCTTCCTTGCCCTTGGATGGGATTGCTGCCACCACCAAGTGAGTTAGACAGAGATTCAGGAAAAGGACCACTTGGAGTTCCCGTTTCCCCAAAACATCCCCCCTAAACCCCTTCATCCCTTTTCCTGGGGAGGCTTGAGAATAATATACTAACTAAATATAGACTATAAGTCTACAATCTATAACTAAACTATTGTTGTATGTAAAGTAAATAAGGCTTTAAAAATGTTTAAGAAGTGTCATTTAAAATTAAATTAAAATGCAGAGCCTCTTGGACTGGTGGCCAGGACCCGGGCAGTGTGAGTGCCACTGAAAATCAGCTCCTGTGCCTCCTTCGGCACATGTACCATAGGTTGCCTACCCATATTCTAATGCATTCCCTTGCTATTACTTACAATTTCTGTAATTTTAGATGTATCATTTCAGTAGAAACTGGATTACTTGCTTGGTGTCTCTCTTTGTCTCAGAGAGAACAAGAAAGAGCATTGTGACGGGGTTGGGACTCACCTCCGCTGGCACCTCCTGCTGGCATGTATGGGAATTAGTTCAATCCATGGGGAATGCCCTCTCCTGGTGGCGTCCCATCCATATCTCACCCTCTGTTGGAGCTTGGACCTGCATTGCTCCCTTCTGCTCACGGCATTCCCTTCAGGACACTGCCCTCCAGCAGTGCCCCCTAGTCCATTCTCACTCCCTTCTTGGTGTGGGGGGACAACAGCAGTCTTTCACTTAACCCCAGCTGCAGTGGCCAACCATATCCCAAAATCTAACCCTTTCCATCAGGGGTCTGATGCAGTCCGCTATGGCCACTTCCAACAGCCAGGTGTAATACAAGGTGGAAAGGAGGGACCCAGGCCTTCCCTTACACTAGGTCCAGCCCATAGACCGTCTGGCAGCAGTCTCCCTGCCCTCCTTCACTCTCCTTGTCCATCTCTCTTCCCTGGGCCTCTTCCCCTTGGTCCCTTTGCACCTTGTGGGGCCTTCTATCGGTGTCTGCAGCCTGGCAGGTACCAGGCTGGAGTTCCTTTCTGCTCTCCCAAGGAGTCTGCCCAGCACTGCACTGTCCCAGGGGCTGGTCTCCTCACTCAGGAGACAGACCTTCCCCTCTGAAAGTCTGGGAGAGACTGCCTACTGCTCTCTTGGACAGCCTTTATCTAGGGCTGAGCCCGATCCTGATTGGCTGCCTTCTGCCCAGCCCTGATTGGCTCTCTAACAGGCCCTCCCTGATTGGCTTCCACTTTGTGCAGCCTCTCTGGCCTGTCTTAGCCCACTCTCACAGGGGGGTGGGGCACTTGCCCCACCACAAGCACAAACAACCCCCACAATTTGAAAGTATCTTCTTTCCCCATTAGTCCTTCTGGTCAAGTGCCAACTAGGTTAATGGAACTGATTAATCCCTTGCAGGTAAAGGAGGGATTTTATGCTACTCTTAGCTGTATGCTTATGATACTGGATCAGACCAAAGGTCCATGTAACCTATTATCCTGTCTTTTAACAATGGCCAATGCCTGGTGTTTCAAAGAGAATGGACAGAACAGACGATCATCAAGTGATCCATCCTCTGTCTCCCATTCCCAGCTTCTGGTGAACAGAGGATAGCAATACCATCCCTTCACATCCTGGCTAATAATCATTGATGGACTTATCCTACATGAATTTTTCTAGTACTTTTCTGATCCCTGTTATAGTATTGGCCTTCACAACATCCTCTGACAAGGAGTTCCACAGGTTGACTGTGCATTGCGTGAAGAAATACTTCCTTTTGTTTGTTTTATACTTGCTGCCTATTAATTTCATGTGTTGACCCCTAGTTGTTGTATTATGAGAAGGAGTAAATAACACTTCCTTATTTACTTTCTCCACACCCGTCATGATTTTATAGACCTCAATCATATCCTACCTTGGTTGTCTCTTTTCCAAGATAAAAATTCCCTTGGTCTAACAACCCCATATTTTGACTACTAACCCTCCTATGGACCCTATGAGGCTCAGCAATTTTCAGGACAATCCCAGTAAGCATGTAGGTATTAAAACACTTAGAAACATCATCTGTTAAACAGGAAGTGAGTGTCAACCTTAACTATAGCAGAGCTGTCATTTCACTATACGATACTATGTGCTACATTTTCTGATTGATTTCAGCTGCCTCCATTTTTGGGGTGCCCAACTTATCATCTACCCTCTAAATATCAGGCTCTTTTAAGGTGTTTCAAGAAGAACACCCCAAAATTGAGATATTGAAAATCACTGGTTACATCTGAAAATGTCTTGTCTTTCTGTCACATCACTGGAAGTAGTCATTTTGGAGGGAAAGATGTATAGGACGATAAGAATAAAAGGTGGAATGGAGACACACAAGACATTGAGAGAAGGGGTGAGGAAGCAAGGTTAGATGATCTGAAACTTAACCCTCAAGAATGTTTTTCTCAGGGCTATTTTCACATCCTTATTCCTCAGTGTGTATATGATCGGATTCAGCAGTGGCGTTATCACCGAGTAGAAAACTGACACCACTTTATTGATGTTAGACTCATACTTCACTGCAGGGCGGATGTACATGAAAATGAGGGTCCCGAAATCGATGGTGACCACAGAGAGGTGCGCAGCACAGGTGGAAAAGGTCTTCTTGCGTGCGGCAGCTGACGACATCCTCAGTATGGTGGCTATGATTTGGAAGTAAGAGCCCATGGTGAAGAGGACAGCAGATATGATGACAATAGTGTTGAAGGCATAACCTACTGCCTGTATGGAGTAGGTGTCGTTGCATGAGAGCCTAAACAGCTGATCGGCATCACAGAAGAAATGGTTAATCCTGTTGGGGGTGCAGAAGGAAATCCTGGCAAGCATGAAAGATGCAAATGTGAGACAGACAAACCCTGTGAGCCAGGATAACATAGCTAAGTACTGGCAGGTGCTAGGGCTCATGATGGCGTAATGCAGTGGGCTGCAGATGGCCAAGTACCGGTCGTAAACCATGACTGTCAGGAGGAACAGCTCAGTGGCAGCAAAGGAGAAGAAGAAGTAATACTGGGCAATGCAGCCGGAGACAGAGATGATGCTCTACTCTGCCAGGAAGCTGGCCAACATCTTGGGCACTGTGACGCTGGTGTACCAGACCTCCACCAAAGAAAGGTTACAGATGAAGCAGTACATGGCAGTGTGGAGGTGGGAGTCCACTAGGATGATGAGGATGATAAGCACATTGCCCATGAGAGAGAGGAGGTAAATGATTAGGAACAGCACAAAGAGCAAGATCTGGAACTGAGGCAGGCTGGTGAACCTCTGGAAGATGAACTCAATGACCACTGTCCGGTTCTCTCTCTCCATGGGATTAGCCGGATAAATCTGTAAATTACGAGGCACCTCATCTTCTGCATAAACACAACTGGCCCAAAAAATACCAATTACATCTTGGATTAATGAATTATTAGGAGCTTCTCTCTCTCTCTGTCTATCTGTATGTTTGCATGTCATCTGTGCATCGGAACATTATTTGATTACCAACAGGAAATAGGACCAGATTTGTAAAGGTATTTAGGAACCTAACTGATTTCAATGAGAGTTTGGTACCTAAATACCTTTAAATATCTTGACTTTTACTAGTGCCTTTCTTTTTTTCATGTTGATTCCTAAACCTCCAGTGAAATGTATAACCCAATACATCAATCCTCCCTCCTTTCCACTTGAATTCCCCAGTCAAATCCACTTCATTTGCCTCATTCTCAGTAGGAGTAGTTGTGGAGTAAGGTACAGAATCTCATGATTGAACCTTGCAATTATAAACAATACTAGGGATTTAAAGTAGTGTAACTGAGGCCAGATTTTTTCATGGAAATTTTTTAACTTCCAAGTCTCCTAGTCAAATTGGAAGGTGCTGGAAGACATGGGAACAAGTTCTACTCTGAGTTGTACCAGTCTAGCTGGACAAGGGTTACAATGGTACAAATGAAAGGAGAATTTGATACGTACAATGAATCTTGTAATACTATTCAGTAACCTAAGTAAAGTGAATTGATGAGTATTAATCTACCCCCAAAAAATGAGTTTAGTTTAAAGCATTTTGGAATCAGATTCTGATCTAAGTTACATTAGTTTAAATCCAAATAAATATATTAACTTCTACTGAGTTACAACTAAGATTAGAATTTGGTACTGAGTCTTCACTGGCTATGTGTTTACACAGCAAAACATCACCATCACTATGGTCACTGATAAGCCATTGTGCCATCAGTATTAGGATACAGTGCATAGGCTGAATGGTCCTGTCACCCTGAGATCTGGGCTGTGATGTAGTGGCATGGAAGTGTGTGGTTGTGTGTCGGTAGAAGAGATTCAGAGCAGGAGGTGAATGGGGTTCTGATTTCCCCCCAGTATTTATCTTGAGACAAATAAAAGTCTTCAGTCTCCAGGTTTATTACCTCTGCCCCATACCAAGGTTGTACATGCATTCAAAAGTATCTGTTTCTCTAAGATGGTCATTATATTTCATTCAAAATATTTTTACAAAAAATTGCTTTTCTGAAATGAAATTTCTGTGGGAAATTTTTATTAAATATTTCAGGTTTTCATCAAAAACCGCAAAACCTATAAGTGGAACAAAAATCTGTTCTCAGATTATCTTTCTTTCTTTCTTTCTTTCTAACTCAAGATGAAATATTTTGAGGAAAGAAAAAATTGCTTGTTTCCATCAAAATTTTTACTAGGAAATATATTATTTCCTGACCAGGTCGGTCGCCTATCTATCAATCTATCTAGCACACATTTCAGATGTCCTTCAGATGAATGCTATGGAGATACCTGCTCTATTTATGATATAACATTACTTCTGTGAGTCCATATTACTGTATATATGCATACGGTGTAGCATTTGTCTGTCTAGCATTTCTAAAAGTGATCTTTGTGTCCTGTTCTCTAACTAATACACCTCCTATGATAGCATCATTATATGAGCCTTGTAATATAAGTAACTATGGATCATAGTTTGCCATCAGTCTGGGAGAATAATTCTCTACTGAAGTTGAATACTACTTAAAATCAAATAGTCTCATATCTGTATAGAAAAATAAAAAGAAACCAAGAGTCATAGAAGAAGGAAGTGTGCAAAATTACTCATGATAGAACTCTTCAGAAATCAGATGAGTGACCGAAATAAACTTGCTACCAACTTTATTGATAGAATCCTGTTCGTCAATGAAGTGGAGGATGCTAGAATTTTTACATACATTTAAATACACCTGTACCTTGATATAACGCTGTCCTTGGGAGCCAAAAAATCTTACCGTGTTATAGGTGAAACTTGCTTTGATCTACCAGAGTACAGAGCCCCACCTCCCCTGAGCACTGCTTTACCGCATTATATCCAAATTTGTGTTATATCAAGTCACATTATATCGGGGTAGAGACATAAATTTATTATAGAAATTGGTTAAAATAAGAAAAATGTTTTAAATACTTGGTTTTCAATAGTTCATCATAATAAACTATGATGAGATTTTATCTTAGAGGTTGGTGATGGTCTTTCCTGCTCTGAATAGCAAGCTCCTGTGTGTTGTTATTATTGCACTTTGATGATACCCAGGGGAGTGCTGCTCTTAGGAGCATTGACATATTTGTGAACCATACTCCAAAAGCTTCTAACTGTGGAACCAAGAATGCTACGTGGGCCAGATTTATTTCTCTCTTGCTCTTGTTTTTCTTATTAGAAAGGAACGTCAGTATATTTGGCTTTTTTTTGCAGGCAAGTCAGCCAGCTAGTCAGTGCCAATAATATTGTTGCTTCTTTTATTTCTGGTGGTCTAAACTTTGCTATCCTTAAAATGTTGAAAATCAAAGTAATTCTACAGATGTTAATTGGGTATTCCAGATTTACAATGGCAAAAATGAGAACAGATTTTGACCAGATAGATGTCAAAATATTTAAAACAAAAACAGATTCTCTATCTATCTATCTATTGATTATATCAAAGACTTTACAATAAAAATAGAATGAATAGACAGGAGGTTTTCAAATGATCTTGTTCTCCTTAAAGTTAATTTTGAAATTCCCATTAATTACACAGTCTGCATCATGGGGACCAACAGTTGGTTGTGATTTAGGGCCGAGGTGTGTGCCCAGTCACATGGTTGCAAGCCAGTTGATTCATGGTGTAAATAATACAATCAATTTCAATCAGTGAGAACAAAGATAACATTGCTTGAAACTTTCTTCCAGCATATGAACGATCAGCATCATGTTTTATACAAGTCTAAATAACAATGGCTAAGTCTACACTGGGTGGGGGTGTCGACCTAAGATATGCGACTTCAGCTACGCGAATAGCGTAGCTGAAGTCAGCATATTTAGGTCGATTTACCTGGCCATGAGGGCAGCGGCTAGTTGACCGCTGCCACTCCCCTGTCGACTCCACTTCCGCCTCTCACCCTTGGTAAAGTTCCAGAGTCGATGGCAGAGAGATCAGAGATCGATTTTATCCCATCTACACTAGATGAGATAAATCAATCCCCAATAGACTGATCAATACCCACTGATCCGGCGGGTAGTGTAGACATACCCAAGGTCCCTGTGACGTTGCACTCCATAAGGTTTTATGGAAACATGCTTATGAATGCACATATGACATAACTGGAATATGTTTTATGCTACATATGCCATGTAACATATCTCTGTAAAGGTTATGATCTGCTAAATCTATTTCTCCTATTTGTATGCATGTGTCATTTTTGTATTTGAAGTTATGAATATCGGCTGTGTACTTGCTGGATATTAAGTAGCCTTAGTAAAGCATTTGGTCAGCTTCTTGAGAAAGGAATGTGAAAATTAAGTGCCCAATCAAGAAGACATCAATCTACCTAAAAAGTCTACTTGAGGACATTCAAGGTAACATGAACCATGGTTCCTACCTGTAAATTCTGAGTCACTCATGGACATGTGACTTGCCCATGTGACTCCAAAACTCCTTCTTGTAGCTGGGATTCTACAGAGGAAGACCTGGAAGATCCCTCCATTTTGTCTTCAGCTGACTTAAGAGATAGCCTCTCCTCCCCCAAGGATTCCTGAAAGAAACTGGAATAAAGGACAGTAACTACAGGGAGTGTGAGTGATTGCTGGACTCAGACTAGAAGGAGACTAGTCTATAAAAGGAAGCTTACTGGAACACCTCTGAGGGTGAGGTTTTATCTGTATTCAGGTTTCTTACCGTATTAGGCATAGACTTGCGTGTTCTATTTTATTTTGCTTGGTAATTCACTTTGTTCTGTCTGTTAGTACTTGGAACCACTTAAATCCTACTTTCTGTATTTAATAAAATCTCTTTTTACTTACTATTTAACCCAGAGTATGTATTAATATCTGAAGCAGGGAGTGTTATAGAGGGTGAATGATTTATGACTTCACCCTGTATAAGCTTTATACAGGCTAAAACAGATTTATTTGGGGTTTGAATCCCATTGAGAATTGGATATCTGAGTTTTAGAGACAGAAACACTTCTTAAGCTGCTTTCAGTTAAGCCTGCAGTTTGTGGGACATGCTTCAGACCTGGGTCTGTGTTTGTGGCTGGCAAATGTGTCTGGCACAACCAGGCAGGGTTCTGGTATCCCAAGCTGGCAAGGAAAGCAGGGGCAGAAGTAGCCTTGGTACATAAGTTGGCAGCCTCAAGGGGGTTTCTGTGATCCAACGCATCACAGTCTCCCTGGGTTGTTAACTATAACTTTTTTTTCCTTGCAATTATCCTAGATATTATCTTCGGGAAATCATGGGAGACAGGAGAGATTCCAGAAGACTGGACAAAAGCAAATACAATGCCCATCAAGAAAAAGGGAAATAAAAACAACCTAGAAAACTACAGATCAGTTAGTTTAACTTCTGTGCCAGGGAAGATAATGGAGCAAGTAATTAAGGAAATCATCTACATGTTCTTTTTTATTGTGTCTAGTTTTACTGAAGTTTTCATCCTTTCAGTAGTGGCTTCTGATCAATATTCTGCCATATGTGATCCATTGCACTACATGGGGACTATGAACAAACAATTCTGAAGTCAGCTAGTGGTCAGTGCATGGATAATGGGTGTCATGTATGCACATTTAAACACTATTCCCGTACTAACCTTAAACTTCTGAATCAGCCATTTTAGTTGTCAGTTCCCTTGTCTGTTGGTCTTGTCCTGCAATGATAAGAAGCATGGTGCTTCTTACAACCTTTGTAATATTTGGAATGAACTCTTTCTTTCTCACCCTGGTCTCCTACATTCACATCATCTCCACTATACTGAGGATATGCCCCATGGAGGACAGACATAAAGCCTTTCTCCATCTTCACCTCCCACCTTATCATGATCAGTTTATTCTACATGTCAGGCTTTTTATGGTACATGAATCCAAACTTAGGGTCTCCATTATTTCTGGACAAACACTTCTCCATCCAGTACAGCATCTTAACTCCTATGTTGAACCCCATCATCTATGCCCTGAAAAACAAAGAAGCAAGAACAGCTCTGAGGAATGCATGATGGAAATGGAAGTTGCTCAATTAATGTTATTGTTTGGTTGGTTGGTTGGTTGGTTGGCTGTTCCGGGATGAGTTTTTCTGGCGGGGGGTTGTCCTTTTTTATTGAAGTTCTAGTGAAGAGAACATTTTGCCAATATCCATTTTCTGAAATGATAACCTGTGTTTATTATGGAGATGATATTTATGTTTTCATCATTCAGGTTAAGTTAAACATTGCCCTTAAAGTAGGGATTAAAGAGAAGATTTTCAGATTTGCAAAAGAGCAATCTCTGCTTGAAATTCTCCACTCTCAGCCCTCTCTTAGAGTCAGGCACCTAACAGGTTTTGCTGCTGCTGTATTTTAGGTCGTTCTGTCTCAAGTGTGAATGTCCATTACTTAAAATGTTAGAATTTATTTTGAATGAGAACAGTTCTAAATTCAGGGTGTTGGTTTTGAGATCATTACAATATATTTGTTGGGTTTTTTTACTCTTCATTTCCTGATATATACTGTCAACTTTCACGCAAAAGTAACATAGACTTTTGTTTTGTTTGTCTGAGAACTTTATTAATTTACATAAAGTTAAGTGTCCCCAAAAAATCCTATACCCAGCCTTGGGGCCCTAACATTGAACTAAAATTTAAATGCATGTAATACAAATGGAGCCAGCCAGAAGCAAATTGAGTCCACACATCTCAAAATTGAAATCAAAATAGCTACTAGCCAACCAATATACTACCCCCACCTGAAGACAGTAAAGGCCACTGGGTTCAGGATGTTGTGAGCTTCCTCTTGAATAAGAACGATACAGTCTGAGCCGATTTAAATCACAGTCAGTAAAGACTGATGCTAAACCTCAGCTCATGGACTCAACAGATTTACATCCGAATTTCAGCTCCCAATTAAAAAGAAAAAAGAGTTTATTTTATGATAGAAAGGTTGAAACCATGAGCCTACAGTGACCAATGCAGTGTTATCTGCCTGAGTCTGCAGAGAGCCTGAAACAATTGCTGAGAGAGAGGCAACTGCCCAGTGTATAACTCATGCTTTCCTGAATGTGCAACAAACCTGAATGACAAGATCTGAAAGGATAGGCTAGCTTCTTGCATCTCAGTGTGGCAGTTGACTCCAAGTCCTGTTCAGGGGGACTCTGCCAACGACACTCCAGTTTGGATGCAGTAAGAGGGAAGAGTGCACTGGCCCTGCTCCAGTTCCCTAGGTCAGAAGCACCTCAGCTGCTTGGATAAATACTGGGCGCTTCTTACTGCCATCTCTGCCTCTCTAGAGGAGAGAAGAGACCCTGAAGGAAAAAGTATGTCTCACACCCCCGTCACTGCCTATCAGAAAGCACAGACATGCCAAACACGCAATAAAACACAGAAACTGGGCTTCTTTTTGGCTTAATTGGTTTGTGAGTTGCTTGTTGGCTAGTTTTTGGCTTGTATCTTGTTGCTTGTTGCAGCTTGTTGCTTCTTTTTTTTGATCGGCTTTTGCCAAGCAGGGGCAAGGGGGGCAGAGAGTCAGGGGTGCACAGCGGGACCACCACAGTCCCAGACTGCACACTGGGGGGATCTAGTCACTTAGAGTGTTGAGGTTCTTAGGGATTGGCTTGTTTTGGCTTTGTTTTGAAATGGGATTAGCTTGATTTTTGGCTTATTGTGAAAGTCGGGGTGCTTATTTACCACATGAAAGTTGGCAACTGTGTCAGAAAGGAGAGTCACTCTAAGTGAGGAATGGGGCTACAGCTTGGGATGGGGTTAGGAGGGCAGAGGATCCATGTTATGGTGTGTTTATGGCCCCAGATTGCCTTAATGTAGCCCTGGACAGCTCCCTCTTTGAATTGTGTGTATGGTGACCAGATGTCCTGATTTTATAGGGACAGTCCTGATATTAGGGACTGTGACCGGGGTCCCAGGGTTGCCTATGCTAAGATTGTTTAATTAGAGAAAACTGCAAAGAATGGTGTAGACAAACCCCAAGATTGGTAGTTATTCTAGTGTTTAGATTCCCCAATCCAGCAACAAAGCAGCTTCTCTATAATACTTTACTGGTTACCCAGAAACCAGAACCACAGTTCTCTTGAAACAATCCAGCCTTGGGCTCCCACCCAGACAGCCAAGTCAAATATGATGAGAATTACTGAAAATCTTATTCATCATGTAAAAAAGTTCTACCAATCCCAAGGGATCAGACACATTACACCCCCCCCCCGGGTCAATGAATATTTCCGATCTTACTCAAACACACGCTAACAGCCAATTCTTATTAACTAAACTAAGATTTATTAAAAAAGAAAAGAGAGAGAGAGAGATTATTGGTTAACACATCATTACACATACAGATATGAATTAAATGATTAAGTCAGATTCATAGCAGAGATGGTGAGCTTCAGAGTTGCAAAAAGTTCTTTCTGAATTCGTTTCATAGGTTGTAGTCCAATATCCAATATCAAGGTGATCCAGAGTGCAGCTGGAAACCTCAGTCCTGTGACAATCTTCCCTGATGAAGATTAAACAGATCTGAGATACAGGAACAGGGCTCAGGAACTCCTTTTATAGTCCCCTGGCAGCCTCTTGACAGTGAGTGAATAATAGGTGAAACACTGTGTACATACTTCAAATAGAAATAAAGTCAATAATATTACTACATTTACAATCCATCTAAATGTTAACATCTCCTTTTGATCTCTGAATTAACAGAATACTGCAACAGACAGGACCCATTTGATTACATTGCCAACTTCTAACAAGATACGTGTAAACACACAAAACCCACAATCATTATCTATGAACATGTCTCTAAAGTTTGAATCTGGTCGGTTAGCCTCCTAGTGTGTAACCCTTTCTGGCCCTGTGTCACAAGGACTTTGTCTTGTATAAGCAGCTATTATACCCCACACCTGTCCCGATTTCTCAGACTTGCTATCTGGTGACCCTAACCTCATATTCCTGTGATATTATAATGATTTTCCTGCTGTTGACTGGAATTATTATTATTGTTATTGTTGTTGTTATTATTATCAGGCTAAACTAGGTCACTCTCAAAGTTCTTCCATTTTTCATAATGGCTACTGGCACAGTTCACAGCAGCTGCACCGGTTTTCCCCCTCTATAGTCTAGCAAGGGCACTCAGACCACGCTTCCAGCTCCCCAGCCATCATTTCTCTGGGGTGGAAATATGTCGGTCTCCCTTCTGACCAGGGTTTTTCCCAGGCTGCATAGTTCTATGACTATACTGTGATTTTCACCAGCAAGACAGACTGCCTAACCACACCGGCCTGCCTTCTCTTCAGAAACTAATAGCCACGTACTTGTCCCAGTTAAATTATTGCACAGCTCTTTCTATGCTAATGCGTTTGTTCATAGATAAAAGCATTACAGAGAACACATGAAAACAATAAAATAATCTGCACTTGTGCTTACCATGGATCACCCCAACTCCAGCATGAGCTTGAGCAGGTGATTAGTCCTTCTTACCCCGCAAAGGGGGTCTCTTTCATGGTCACAAATTCACAACAACCTCAGCTCAGAACTAGCACACGCGTGAAAAGTTTAGTCCATCCTTTATAGAGTTTGGGGAGTCTTTGATTTGGAGTTTCCAGGTGCACATGTTCCATAGACACTCGGTTTTTCTTGCAGGGCCTAACTACAAAAGGCTTCCCATGTACCTCCTAGGGAACCACTTCACAAGCATTGTCCCAAACAGTTTTTTGAAGTTACATTTCCCCAGTTTTCACATTGGTCTCCTAGAAAAGTTTCATACAACTCTACAATAATGCTGTGACAGTACCTCCCATAGGGATTTATGGAAATATTTTTATGAATGTGTATATATAACATAACTAGAAAGTGTTTTATGCTACATATGCCATGCAATAAATCTCTGCAAAGGTCATGATCTATTGAATCTATAAATCCTATTTGTATGCATATATCATTTTTGTATTCAAAGTTATGGATATTGGCTGCATAGTTGTTTGATTCTAAGTAGGCTGTAGTGAAGCAGTTGGTCAGCTTCCTGAGAAAAGACTATTCTCAGTAAATGCCCAGTCAAGAAACACTTAAGCCAACAATGAACTTAGAGACACCAATCCACATCTGGGTGTTCCCAGGAATGTGGCTTGGCAGGTAAGGAGCTCAGTCATGCATGGACATGTGACTTGCCCAGGTGACTCCAAAACTCCATCTTGGAGCTGGACTTTGCATAGGAGAGAGCAGGGGATCTCCACTCACAAGAGAAAGTCTATTTAAGCCCGTGGGAGACCCCTCCATTTTGTCTTCAGCTGGCTAAAGAGAGAGCCTCTCTACCCCCCAGGATACTTGAAAGAAACTGGAACAAAAGACAGTGTGCAAGGAGTGTGAGTGATTGCTGGACCCAGGCTAAAAGGAGATTAGTCTGTAAAAGGGAGCATTTGGAACTAGTGAGAATTGTGTCCAATTGGATTAGACATAGACTGGTGTGTTTTATTTTATTTTATTTATTTTATTTTACTTGGTAATTCAGTTTGTTCTGTCTGTTACTACTTGGAGCCACTTAAATCCTACTTTCTGTATTTATTAAAATCAGATTTTACTTATTAATTAATCCAGAGTATGTATTAATACATTGGGGGGGAGCAAACAGCTGTGCATATCTCTCTATCAGTGTTATAGGGGGCAAACAATTTATGAATTTACCCTGTATAAGCTTTCTACAGGGTAAAACAGATTTATTTGGGTTTAGACCACACTGGGAGACAGGCGTCTGAGTGTTAAAGATAAGAACACTTCTGTAAGCTGCTTTCAGTCAAGCCTACAGCTGTTAGGGGATGTGGTTCAGACCTGGGTCTGGATTTGCAGCAGGCTAGCAGGTCTGGCTCAGACCAGGCAGGGCACTAAAGTCCCAGGCTGGCAGGGCAGCAAAGCAGGGGCAGAAGTAGTTTTGATACATCAGTTGTCAGTTCCCAAGGGGGTTTCACTTCAGTAAGTTGCTTTCAGTTAAGCCTGCAGCTTTTGGGCACTTGGTTCAGACCCTGAGTCTGTGTTGGAGCAAATGTATGTGTCTGGCTCAGTAAGACAGAATGCTGGGGTCCTGAAGTGGCAGAGGGAAGGCAGGGACAGAAGTAGTCTTGGCACATCAGCTGGCAGTTCCCAAGGGGGTTTCTGTGATCCAACCCATCACAAATGCATACACAATTGCATTTGTAATACAATGGACCCCAAAGATATTAAATGTAGTTCAATAAAGTCTAACTTAATTCAATAAGGTTATGACCCAAAAACTCTGCCAATTGACAAGAAGATTACAGGAATGGTTTTATTCTGGTATGCACATTCCGATCACTAAAGAATGTAATGTGAGGCCTTATATAAAAGCTGGGATCACACTGGTCATTAATATTACTGTGAAATATATGTACAGACAGTATGTAACGAGTTATGTAAATATCATGAAAACACGTTCTTCGAGTCTGTACCACTGTCTGACCCACCAGAGAAGTGAAGAAAACAAGTTTTTGGTCAGGTAAAAGAAGTGTACTGACCTCTCTCTCTGACAGATGTAAATTAAACATTGTAAGCTAATACAATGGATGCCTGTTTACATATGAAGTTATCAAAGAGATGTGAAGTCAGCAAGGAAGAAGTATCACAGAGGGAAAACAAGGCATGGGCAGTTACACTGTCTCTGAGTACAATGAACATTGGAGTTCCCCAACCCGGATGCCCACTCTGTCCACTGGATCTGACAACTCCTCTAATTACTAAGGCAGAGCCTACATCCCAGTGCATAAGAATGTTTTTCACAGTGGGTTAGTGAGACGGGTGTTTTCATTTGTATGTGTCCGAAAACTGTAAGAAAGGGTAAAAACTTTTCATTAGCATACAGCACCCAGCTGTGTTTGAGTCTTTTTAATCTGTTGTCATCTTTTCATTTTTGCAATTATATTTTACAAATGCGTTACTGGAGTCCGGGTCTGGGGAATCCCCTCCTGGCTCTGCCACTGGCCTCTCTCTACCTTGCATTCCCTGCATCTAAAGTTGGGGATATGATACTTACTTAGTTTCTTCAGGCATTTTGATGTCTATTGATGAAAAGTGCTGTCTCGAAAATGAGGTTAATGAAGAATATCTCCAGTTTGCATGACAGAATAAAGTCATTTTAAACCTCCCCTCCTTTAAATCAAGTTTAGTCTCTTGAAACTGTATTATGATTTTGTTTTACATGTAAACGTTTGTTTCCAGTCTTCTTACTCACTATCACTTGAATCCTGAATGTTTGATAAACTTATTCTGCTGTCCCTTGTTGAAGGCAATGTCTTGTGCTGAATGTGACAGTTTCTGTATGAGTTTGTGTGTCCTGGCTACCTCATGCTGGAGAACATGAGCCCTGATGGTGTATGTGCATGTGAGAGAGAAAAAGAGAGAACAAGAGGGTGAGCCTTGGCCATCTGCTAGGTTGTGTGAGGTCTGCTCCATCTCCATATTAGTGTGTACGTGTTGCTTTTTTCCACTGCTGGAGGGAAGGGGACCTGACCATTGTGCATGTTTTCATTGATTCCAAGGCTTGAAGGAATCATTGTGATCACCTAATCTGACCTTGTGTATAGCAGCACAGGTGAGACAATGCCCACTCCCCCACCCACAATAATTCCTAGAGAAGATCTTTTAGAAAAACATCCAATCTGAAAAAATTGCCAGTGATGGAGAATCCACCACAACCCATGGTAAACTGTTACAATGATTAATTACTCTTATAGTTATGTATAAGAGGGGTAGCCGTGTTAGTCTGGATCTGTAAAAGTAGCAAAGAATCCTGTGGCACCTTATAGGCTAACAGACATTTTGGAGCATAAGCTTTCATGGGCTACAGCTCAGAAGCATTCAAGATCTTTTTCTTCCAAGTTATCTGTGACCTGGAAACAGATAATGTCATGTATGACATAGAGTGCCACTGCCTGTGCCCTTTTTCCCACTCATTCCTTCCTAAACAGGTTAGAACCATTGATTTTAACTTTCCCATAATGGGAATCATCCCACCAGGTTTCAGTAATACCATCTACATACATGTTCTCTGCATGTATAAAGATCTTCTGTCTGTATGTCTGTCTGAATCAGAAGAAGTGAGCTGTAGTCCCTGAAAGCTTATGCTCCAAAAAGTCTGTTAGTCTATAAGGTGCCACAGGATTCTTTGCTGCTCTCATAGTTATGTACACCTGATTCCCAGTCTGAATTTGTCTAGCTTTAACTTCCAGTTATTGGATCATGTTAGACCTTTCTCTGCTAGATTGAAAAGCCCATTATTAAATATTTGTTCCTCATGTAGATACCTATAGACTGTGATCCAGTCACCACTAAACTTTCTCTTTCTTAAGCTAAATAGATTTAACTTCTGGAGTCTATCACATGTTTTCTAATCCTTTAATTCATTCTCATGGCTCTTCTTTGAACCCTCTCCAATTTATCAATATCCTTCTTGAGTTGTGTCCATCAGAACTGAGCACAGGATTCCAGTAGCAGATGCACCAGTGCCTACTTGGGATCCCCATATATGCATCCAAGGATCACATTAGACCTTTTGGGCCACAGCATCACCCTGAGAGCTCATGTTCAGCTGATTCTCCACCAGTCTTTCCCGGAGTCATTAATTCCTAGGATACTGTCCCCCATTGTGTAAGCATGAACTACTTTTATGTGCCTAGATGTATACATTTACATTTAGCCATATTAATTGTGTGTGTGGTCTGTAAAACACATGTCTATGTGTGATTGCTGCTGCCGGGAGAAAAAAAAGGAACCCTGTTCAGTGTATATGTGTGTTTGTGTATATATATATGTGTCCCTTCTTCAGGAGAGAGTAAGGCTGTGTGTCTGTGTTTGTCATTGCTAGCCTCTTCTGAATAAAATGAGACCTGCTTTTTTGTGTGTATGTGTGTGTGCATATATCCCTGCTACCCCATTCTGGAAGGAGTGAAACTTTGTGTGTGTGTGCGCGTGCACACGTACATGCATGCCCTCCCCTTATGGAAGGAAGGAATCTTTGTGGGTGTGTTTTTGCTGTCCCCTTATGGAAGGAAGGAATCCTTGTGGGTGTGTTTTTGCTGTCCCCTTATGGAAGGAATGACACCTCATTAGTGTGTCGGGGGCGCGACTGAGGGGGTGCAAGCTGTTGTTGATGTATTGAGACAACTCAGATTTGGCCCAGTACTGGTCTGTCAGGTCATGTGGCATATCAGAATAAAGCAGAAATACCCAAGCTCTGAGGATGCCAGGCCAGGGCTAGCAAGTGCTTGCTGAGTATATCTACACTGCAATTAAAAATCTACAGCCAACCCGTGACAGCTGACTCGGGCTCACAAGGCTAAGGCTGTGGGGGTGTTTAACTGGAGTGTAAATGTCCGAGCTAGGGCTGACGCCCAGGCTCTAGGACCCTACAAGGTGAAAGGATCCCAGAGCTTAGGCTGCAGCCCAAACCAGAACATCTACACTGAAACTGAACAGCTCCACAAAGCCCGACTTGGCTTCACGGGACTGTCACGGGTGTCTAATTGCAGTGTAGACATACCCTACTAAGGCTGTGTGCCATCCCAGGACTGGAACACCAGGGGGAGCTGCAGGTCACACCAGTGATGCATTGAGAGACCTGTGTGTGTGATGGGGTGAATATGACTAGCATAGGGTCAGGATCCAGGGGAACTGTCAGCATTGTGTGTTTGGGGCAGGACAGCCAGGATAGAGGGGGTGATAACTCATGACTGTGGTGTATTGGCGGAGTGGGGAAGTAGTCTGTGGCAAGGAATAGTAGTGGTATTGTGGGTCAGGACCAGGGCTGCCCAGAGGATTCAGGGGGCCTGGAGCAAAGTAATTTTGGGGACCCCTTACATAAAAAAATGTTGCAATACTATAAAATACTATATTCTTGTGGGGGCTCATGTGGGGCCCGAGGCAAATTACCCCAGTTGCCCCCACCCCACCCCATCCCCGGGCAGCCTTGGGAAGAATAAACATTTAAAAACCTTCCGCATCTCGACACAAACCCAGTTTTGAGAAAACGTCTTTTCAAGTCACTTTTACAAGGTATCACTGCTTCTCAGCATCAGCTAGTGCTAAAAGGCACTAAAGATCATTAAAAGGATTGGACAAATATTTTCTGTCAAAACTTTTTTGGATTGAAAATTAGGGTATTTTAAAAAGCAGAAAAAAATCACGGACAATGTCTGCTTTCCTTCAAAATTTGTTGTGGTTATTTTAATTGAAAAGCTGAAATTAGACTGCCAAAACCTGAAGATGGTTTGGGGTTTCAGAAGAGTGTAGCCAGATATTTGCTGCTTGCTGTGTTTGTTTAAAGAAGCAATAAAAAAAATCTGCTTAAAAAAACCCCAGACTTTTGAACCACCTCAGCTTGTGACCAAACACCTGAGCTCATTCAGTCAGAGATTTTTCCAGGTTTCTGATACTCTGCTGACTTCCTTGACTCATATCTGTCTCCATAACTTTGGGTTTATTTAGCTTAGCCTTAGAACATAAGAATGGCCATATTGGGTCAGACCAAAGGTCCATCCATCCAGCCCAGTATCCTGTCTACCAACAGTGGTGAATGCCAAGTGCTCCAGAGGGAGTGAACCTAACAGGTAAGGATCAAGTGATCTCTCTCCTGCCATCCATTTCCATCCTCTGACAAACAGAGGCTATGGACACCATTCCTTACCCATCCTGGCTAATAGCCATTAATGGACTTAACCTCCATGAATGTATCTGTTTCCTAGAGACTGGCTCCACGGGGTATCTCACAAACTAGAGATGGTTACTGTGGGTTTGTCTTTAATATAGCTTATGTACATACTCCACGAACTGAGCATTTGAGCTTGTTCCAGAATCTGGGATGAGCCTATGTTGCGAAAACTGAAATGCTCAAAGTAGAACATGCGTGTGAATGGACACAGGGTGATAAAATTAAATTAACCAAGGGGTTCTCAAACTGGGGGTCAGGACCCCTCAGGAGGTCATGAGGTTATTGCTGGAGGTCACAAGCTGTCAACCTCCACCTCAAACGCCGCTTTGCCTCCAGCATTTATAATAATGTTAAATATATTTAAAAAGTTTTTAATTTTAAGGGGGGAGTCACGTTCAGAGGTTTGCTATGTGAAAGGGGTCACCAGTACAAAAGTTTGAAAACCACTGAATAAACCCCTCTGGAGCTTCGGGAAATACAGGGGAGGGGGGACTCCCTTGGTAGGCTTGGGAAGAAGGTAGGTAGTGTAGGATATTGCTCTTCTCTTGTGATCCCTCCCCCATGGAAAAGATAACAGCTTGGCTCTTTGTGTTAAATAGCTGTCTGCAAGCCTCAAACTGCTAAAAGAGCTTTAGGGTAGGGAAGGCTGTGCCTCCTCAAACAGCCTGGCCCTGCTCCCTCTCAAATCCAGACAGATGAGTGCTTTATGACCGCAGCAGACTGGGAGTTGCTCTCCACAGCCCTGGCCTGAAATGTCCCAAAGGAAGAAGACAAGACATATGGTTGTTCTAGGCCTAGTACAAACTTTCGTGCCCTTTGGTACCTGAAATACATGATGTCAGAAGAAGGAGACAGAGATACATTGTGGTACCAGAAGAACAAGATAGAAAGCTGATTGGTTAAACGTAGCTTCAAACGACATACACAGTACCTTGTACTTGCAGACAGGTTGGGTATAAAAAGATGGTTTTAGGGGTATAACTTTGAGAGCACAGCCTCTGTGGAAGGTGAATGTAACAACGCTGCACAAGATGGCTTCCTAGAGACTGGTTTCATATTGAACCTTTGCCCTGTTCTATATGATTATTAGTTTACAGCACGGGTGTAGGGGACTTCCCAAAAGTGGGAGCAGTCAGGGGCTCCCCAGCTCCACTCCCACTCCTCCTCTTCCCTGTGAGGCCCCACTCCAGCCAAGCCTGAAGCCAGAGCTGGGCTGGGGATTCCGCCCTCCAACTGGGGGAGAGGCCTAAAGCATCCCCCTGCCCATGTCCCTGGCCTCTGGGCCCCCTGCTGAGGGCAAGTGGAGGGTCTGCATCATCTCCCCACAACTGGCCTCACAGCTCTTATCGTGGCAGAGTTACGGCTCTGAGGCCCTCATTCAGCCGGAGAGAGCCGGGTCGAGGATAGAGCCACTTGGGCAGCTGTAGGGAACTGTGCAGAGTCGCAGACCCTCCGAGTGCCCTGGGCTGGGCGGGGAGCCCGTGGGTTGGTGACACGGGCAGAGGGACTATTTTCAGCCTCACTCCATCCTGGGTTGGACGGGGAGCCCACATGGCTCCCACAATTGCCTGGGCTCCCTGGACAGATTCCATCAGCTGCTGGCCTGGCCAGTGGGTGGGGTCTTGGGAGGAAAAGAAGGGGAAGGAAGTGGGGTCTCTGGCCTTCCTTCCCCATTGCAGTGCCACTGGTTTATAGCAATCAACCTTGCTTGTTGCTGAGTTGGTCTCTTGAATCTATTTCCTACTGAACCAAAGTGTGATTAAGCAACTAACTGTACAATTTATTCCCAGGCACTGGCAGAGTTGGAGGGAGGGGGCAGAGCTTGACTGCAGGGTGTCTGTGGGTTGGGATTGAGGTGCAGCAGCAGAGCTGTGTGTTTTGTGTGTGTTAGCCCAGAAATGGGATAGAAGTCGGGGGCTGCAATCAGCATTAATGGGCATCAACAGAGCTTTGGGGGACATGGAGGAGCCCAGGGGTGGGATAGCAGGAAGCTGCAGATCGGGACTGACAGGCACTGGCAGAGCTGTGGGGTGGGGACAGTGCAGGGCTGTGACAACCAGGGGACTATAGGATCAGGACTGAGGTGTGTGCATGTAGACCCAGAGATGGAATAGCATTGTGGGTAGGGGCTATGAGTCAGGACTGAGGGGCACTGGCAGCACTGGGTGTCATGGGCAAGACAGCAAAGCCTGTCACAATCCAGGTACTTTGGCTGATCTCTGTCACTGAGGCCTAGACACCTGGAATTGCCTTTCGCTCACTGCACCTGGGCCCTGCACCTCGGCTAACCCAGTGGGAATCTCATTTGTTTTCATGTCAGTTTCACTGCAATCCACCACCACTAGCACACCCCCCCCCCCCCGACACCTGCCCACTACATCCCCTAGCTAGGTGAGACTCAGGTGGAATTTATGAATGAAGGGATCTCCCTTCACAGGAGCTGCTCAAACTGGCCTGACCCCTTTCACTTTACACATCAAGGGGCTCCTTGCCATAAGAACAAACCTTCCCCTTCCTTTGTCTAACATTAATCAGTGGCTCTGACTTTCCTTTCTAATCAGCCCCAATGGGATTGCTGCCGTGACTTGCATTTCCCAATAGTGTTTCCATTCTAATGGCCTCCCTGAGACCCGTTAAAATGACGAGTAACTTTGTTTCTGCCACTGGCCTTTAATTCCTTGAGGGTTTTGTTAGATCCCCAGGCAGTGCTCAGGTCTCAGCTGGGCATAACATTTCTCAGAGTGTTGATTAAGACATGAGGAGTTATAATGACCTCTGTGTCCCCCTACAAATCCCCACAGAGTCACAGGTGCTGCATGGCTAGTTGGAGAGATTTCTCTTTAGTAGCTGTGTTGCTAACGGGGATGATTTTAATGAGCATATAACAAAGCAAGGATTTTTTATTTAATTATTATTCTTATCCTAAACAAAAGTCAATGAAATTAACATGTTTCAAATGACACTGCTCAGGGTTCCATCATGCTGGGGATCTGTCAGTGCAGATCTGCTATCAGACCTACAGAAACAGCTGCATCCTTAAGGTCAAGCACTTTACACCTATGGACAGTTTGTTCATTGGCACTTGTTTGGTCAGCCACCAGGGACTGAGAAAGCTCTTGTTACAGCCTATCCCCTTGCCACTGCTGCCCTTAGCAGAGTGTCACAGTCCCACTGCAAGCCTCTTTCCAGCTCCAATTCCCACCTGCTTTGCCTGTGACATAGTTGCCCTCAGAGTCAGAAGGAATATCCTTTAGCTACCAAAAATCATGATATGTTTTTAAATTAAATTTAATGTGCATGACTGTGAAATGTACCCACACAGCAACCCCTGCCTACGTAAGAACATAAGAACGGCCATGCTGGGCAAGGCAAATGGTCCTTCTAGCCCAGCATCCTGTCTTCTGACAATGACCGGTGCCAGAGGGATTGAACGGAACATGGCAATTATTGAATGATCTGTCATCCAGTCCCAGCTTATGCTAGTCAGAGGCTTAGGGACACCCAGAGGATGGGTTTACATCCCTGGCCATCTTAGCTAATAGCCATTGATGGCCCTATCTCCATGCACTGTTCTAATATTTTTTTAACTCAGTTATACTTTTGGCTTTCACAGAGTCTCCTGGCAATGAGTACCACTGATTGAGTGTGTGTTGTGTGAAGAAATACTTCCTTTTTTTAATTGTAAACCTGCTGCTTATTAATTTCATTGGGTGACCCCTGGTTCTTGTTTTATGTGAAGGGAAAAATAAGACTTTCCTGTTCACTTTCTCTACACCATTCATGATTTTATAAACCCCTATCATGTGCTCTCTTAGTAGTCTCTTTTCCTAGCTGAATAGTCCCAGTATTTTTCTCTCTCCTCCTGCTGAAGCTGTTCCATACCCCTAATTATATTGACCTTCTCTGTACCTTTTCCAATTCTAATATATCTTTCTGGAGATGGGGCAACTAGAACCATAAAGGTACAGTTCACTTTTTTGACTGCTGCTGCACATTGAGTTGATGTTTTCAAAGAACTATCCACAATGACTCCAAGATCTCTTTCTTGAGTGGAAGCAACTAATTTAGACCCTATCATTTTAAATGTATAGTTGGGATTATGTTTTCCAAAGCGCATTACTTTGCATTTATCAACATGGAATTTCATCTGCCATTTTGTTGCCCAGTCACCTAATTTAGTGAGATCCCTTTGTAGCTCTTTGCAGTCAGCTTTGGACTTAACTATCTTGAATAATTTGGTATCATTTGCATACTTTGCCATCTTACTGTTTACTCTTTTTACCAAATTGTTTATGAATATGCTGAACAGCACTGGTCCCAGTACAGACCCTGCTACTTACCTCTCTCCATTGAGAAAACTGGCTACTTATTCCTACCCTTTGTTTCTTGTCTTTTAGCCAGTTACCGATTCTGAAAGTGTGGTTAGATGTTGATAGATGTTTGGCTGTGCGTGTGTGTTCCCTCTGTTTGCCACCCCAGACCTGTGCAGACAGCTGGCACAGGAGATCTTGAGCAAACTGCCCAATGACCACAAGATCCATTAAGAGATGAAGGCACCCAGCCAGGTTTATTGTCAATGAAGCATGGTATTAGTATCCCACAGACTCTACTGGACCACTAGTACATGTATACTCATAACAGTGGACCAGCTCAATGAACGGCAGGACTTTCCATTCCTCCCTAGGCCAGACAATAATAATCCCTCTGAGGTACATTTTTATACCCAATACAAACAAGTTAGTACTGCACCTCTGACATAGTTAGTTACTGCCCCCTGACATGGCTAGTTATCACTCATCACCTTGCATGTGTGTTTGCATTGTCTGTAACTAGCACGTCTTAGGAATGTATATTTCTGCAATATGAGCCCTGTTCTTGCCAAATTCCGTAAACTTGCAAGCAAGCAGAGCCTGACGTTTGCTCACAGCCTGACTTTTGCTAACTTTGCTTTATATTAGAAAAGCTTGCCCACTACTTTAATTCATGCCTTTTACCACGCCTCTGATACAAGGGCATATATCTTAGGCTCCCTTTCTACTACAGAGAGGACCTTCCCTCTTATCTTATGACAGCTTACTTTGCTAGAGAGACTTTGGTGAGGCAACTTGTCAAAGGGTTTCTGAAAATACAAGCACAGTATATCCACAGGATCACCCTTGTCTATATGTTTGCTGACACCCTCAAAGAATTCTAACAGATTGATGAGGCATAATTTCCATGTACAAAAGCCATGTTGATTCTTTCTCAATAAATCATGTTCATCTCTGTGTCTGATAATTCTGTTCTTTACTGTTTCAATCAATTTGTCTGGTGTTGAATTTAGACTTACTAGCCTGTAATTACCAGGATTGACTCTGGAGCTGGGACTTTAAGAGCTTTTTAAAAATTGGCATCACATTAGCTATCCTCCACTGAAGCAGAACTCTCTGTAATCTCGAAAGCTTGTCTCTTACACCAACAGAGGTTGGACCAGTGAAAAATATTACCTTGCCGTGTATAGATGGGCAGTTAGACAGATGGATAGATAATTGGGTGGACAAAAAGCGGAAGGAGGAAAAATGGACAGACATCTTGATGGACAGACAAAGAACAAGACAGACAATTAGGTGGATTGGCAAATGATTATACAGATGAATAATTAAATGGATAGTTAGATGGATTGACAGATAATTAGAGAGAGCAGTAGGAATACAAGCTCACTTACTCACACATACACACACTCATGCTCCCATCAGGCAATATGTTTCAAAAGTGACCCAAAGGAGATAATTTCTATGGGTCAGAACCCAGAAGTTAGTTGACATGCCACGTCTGTCTTCCCTTAATGTGACTTCTGAGCCTACCAGTAAATAGGCCAATTGGCATCATCATACAGTATTGTAGTTTTCATGTGGCTTCCTGTCAAGTTCCTCTGCTGCTTAGCCTATGCTACCTTTTGGAGCATGTGATCAAGATTCTTCACCAAATTTGGTCCAGTGATTGGATAATTATCTTCTCCAGCCTGAGGCCAGGTATTGCAACATGAATGCTGATCCATGTCCCCTTCTGTCAACTGATAACTAGCCACTGATCCGGGCTGTGAAATTCAGTCCTGGGGCCTGAGACTCACCATGTTTATTGGCATTCTTCAGATCCGAGGTTTTCCTCTTAGATCCTGGAATCCAGGAAGCCTGTTTCTGCTGTGAATTAGACCAGGACCACTAAGAAATTCACAGAGAGGCCAGGACAGAGCTATAAGATAGACAGTGACACTATCCAGGTGCTGCCAGGGATGCATATGGCCTCACTGATATATCAGACCATGGTGCACTTACCATCAGCGATGTGCAGTGGTGGTACTGTGGAGCACAGTTCTGCCTGGACATCAGTGCTCCACGGGATCAACCAAGCAGAAATGTGGAACTTCAGGACATAGCTTCAGCTGGCGAAAACGGGTGGAACTCAGTTGGCTTTCAGAGCTACATTCATATCCACCAGCTGAGGACCTGGCTTTAGTTGTCCATGCTACGCAGCAGATCACAATTCACACATGGAGCAGGCAATATATTCACGCACACACACATATTAGCCAAGCATTCATTCATTGATGCACATGCACACAAACAGGTGCATGCACACACACACACACACACACACACTGTCACACTGCAGATCCACACAACACATACACTGCAGACACACATATGGAGGTACATACATAGAGATTCAAACTCTGAAAAGCACGCACTCAAACACAGCCACACAAACACAATGCACACGCACTATCTCTATTTCTCTGTCTAAGGCATAAGCACACGTACCTAGAAAATCATTCTAATCCATAAGCCATCAAATACACACCTGCCCTTTCAGTAAGATATATGAAGGCTGATTTTTCTCACTCACACATTCACATTAATTCGCATATGTAGTCTTATTACAAAATTAGTTTAGGAAAGTGTAACAGTAGTCACACCAACAGATTTCCTCCTGGTTATGCCAACTAAAGCAAATGCACATAAAGGTATATGCTGTAAACCTAAAAAACCTTCCACACTTGCCTACCTCTCACCCTCTGCTGCCCCTATTGCCCATTATACAGTATAGCCGCCCCTTCCCCCCCACCCTCCACTGCCCCTAGTGCCCATTATACAGTATAGCCGCCCCTTCCCCACCCTCAGCCTCCGCTGCCCCTAGTGCCCATTATACAGTATAGCTGCCCCTTCCCCACCCTCACCCTCTGCTGCCCCTAGTGACTATTACACTGTATAGCCACCTCTTCCCAACCCCCACCCGCTTCTGCCCCGGTGTCTATTATAAAGTCCCGTGTTTCTCACCTTCTGCTGTCCCTTGTAGGGTAACTAGATGTCCCGATTTTATAGGGACAGTCCCAATTTGGGGGGCTTTTTCTTATATAGGTATCTATTACCCCCACCTCCTGTCCCAATTTTCCACACTTGCCATCTGATCATCCTAGCCCCTTGTGCTCATTATAATGTATAGCCGCTCCTTCCCCACCTCCACTCTCTGCTGTATGCTTGTCATATTTTATCACAGTATAGTAACACCATTTCCATCCCTTAGCCTTTGCGTATGTGTAATCTCTGCAAAAAGCAGAGAGCCCCTGATTTTCCATGGTCTCCCACCTCCTGTTGTCATTTTCATTTGTGATAAATTAGTGCAGAGTGGTTGGATAACTCTATCAGCTCACTCTTTCCTCCTCAAAGCAATTATCGCATTGGACAGTCACTTCACATTCCCTTTTCATGATATAAAACCCAGCTTATGTTAAAAGCAATTGGCCAATCACCCCCAATCTATGACACTGCTATAAAACTCTTGAAATGGGAGGTGAACACAGGTTGAAATGTATATACTTAATTGAAATATACATATTATGGCCTGAAAAGCCATTTGTCGTGTCACTAAAGAGAGACAGACAGATCTCCATCTGATGTGAATCAGAAATACTCCACTGAAATCACTGTTTCAGGTCCCCATCTTGTGTAAATCAGGTTAGCTACACTGATGTTAATGGGCCAGATTTTGAGCAGGGTGTAAATCTGCATAGCTCTGTTCATATCATTGGAGTCCGATCCTCAAGAGATATAAATTGACACAGGTAAAGTCAGTGGAGTTATGCAACTTTACACCAGCTGAGGATCTGGATGTAAGCATCAGATGAATGGCTCTGTCACTGTTAGACTAGTGGTTCTCTGCATTTTTATCCTGAGTGCAGTTTAATAAGCAAATGAGCAACAGCATCTCACAAATCAGTCTCACCTCCCAAAGCACCAGCGCCCCTACTGCTGTGCCAATTGGTGAGTCACTAACCTATAAAAATACATATAATTGAGTACTGATATCAGACGTCTTTCAGGCAAGAGGTCAGATCCTCAGGTAGTGTCAGTTAGCATAACTCTATTGGCTTGTTGATCTACACCAGCTGAGGATCTGTCCCAGAGCTCAAGCTAACTCAATGCAATTTAAATATCCATGCAACGCATCAGCCAGTGGAGCACTACTGGTTTAGTTCTGCTGTACCTGTGTCACTGCCCCCAAATGCAGATTGATTGATTTATAGTGCAGTAAGAAGCTGCCAAGGCAAGTCTCAATCCTTCTTGGTGTCTTTATTATTACAATGGCACCACCTAGAGGCCGCAGTGTGACAAGCACTGGACAGACACAGTTCTTGTCCTAAGGGGTTTATATTTAGGTCGCAGTGAACGAGATGCCCAGTGTCATAGGAGACCTAGTTCCACCTGAGTGCCAGCCCTCATGCCCTGGCCATTAGAACCACAACATCCCTATTCTCAGTGGCCCATTACAGCAGCATGATAACAGGATGGCTTGGGATCAGATCCCCATATGTAGATGTAGTTAAGCCCATCTTCATGGCAGCTGAGTCTCTGTATTTCTGGAGTTCACCATCCAAGATAACATTCCTAATGAAGATCAAAGAATGGAGTATATATCCCAAGGCTGGGATTTCCCAAGGGGCTTAAGGGATTGAAAGTCAGTGGAGCAGGGAGTCAAAGGGCCAGATTTTCAAAGCTATTTATTCATCTATAGATGCAGATAGGTGCCAAGTAGGATTACAAAACTGTTTAAACTGGTTAGGATCCCAGAACCAGATTTTTAAAGGCGTTTAGGAGCCTCACTCACACTGATTATAATGGGAGTTAGGCATGAAATTCCTTTAAAAATATTACTCCTAACTCATATTGATTTGTAATGGAAGAGAAACACTTAACCTCCTGAAGTGCTTTGCAAGATTGCACTAGGGACTGCTGTGTATCTTCAGGTGCCCAATAACCTTTGAAAATCCCAGCTCCCAGGTTTCATCCACTGAACTCCAAGGAAGTGGACGTCTTTCCATGGACGTCGGTGGGATTGGGTCTCACCAGAGGGGTGCTGGACAGGAGCATTTGAAGGTGCCTATTCCAGCTTTAGGTTGGAGGAACAGCTGGTAGTCAGCTGAAGTGGAATTTATGCTCAGCTCTGCCATTGAACTAGCTGGTGCCTCAGTAGAGCCACATGTAGAGGAGGAAAATTAAGATCAAAGGGACCTGATTCTGCTCTCGCTTCCAAAAGTCTAAATCAGGACTGACTTTCCTTGGGACTAGGGGCATGAGTCATGCTGACAGCACCGTAAAGCAAGGGTGATAATAATCACTTGTAGATTACACTTTTCCCTAGTAGATCTCAAAGCACTTTACAAAGGAAGCCACTAGCATTATCCCCCTTTTACAAACTGACGGGGTCAAAGTCACACAACAAGCTAGTAACAGAGAGAGGACTAAACCCCAGAACTTCTAAGGCAAAGGCTACTGCTTGCTCCACTAAACCACAGTGTATGTAGCCATCTAAAAGTGTGTGAGTGACAGGCCATTCAGGGCTACTCACCAGAGGACATACATTAATTTGACTTCCCATCAAACTTCAGCCATCAGATTTTAGTTAAACTCAAGGAAAACACCATCCCAGGGAATTTTGGGATCCAGGATCCAATCAAAAGCCTGAAAGGTTGATGCAAGATTCCAATTCCCCCCCTGAGGGATGGTTGGTCTTGTGGCGCAGTCAGGAGAACGCTCTGATCCCACTGTAGTAGTTTAGTAGTAGGTGTGTTACTGTATTGTCTAGGAGCCCTAGTCATAGACCAGGATGCCATTGTGCTAGGCACTGTACAAACACAGACCAAATTATGATCCCTGCCCCATGAAAATAATGTTGGCTTATGCTGATTAGAATGTGTTGAAACACAAGTAGAGAGCAAGCCATTGGGCCTAAAGTTAAGGCTTCATAGTACCTAAAATACAGTTGCTAGCAGGAGTGAGTGAGTGCAATTCATAGAAGTGAGTCAAGGCAGAAGCTTGGGTCATTTAGTCAACAAGTCTTTGTTTTAATTGGTTTTAGCAGGTGTTGTACAGGGATTTGGGAATGTTTTAGGCTATTGTTACTGAAGCATTTGCATTGATGCAAATGATAATTAGAATAAAATTTGATATTAATAGCCAATAAAGAAGTATAAGATACTTGATTTTGAGGGTATGGAAGCTTGGATATGGTAGCAGAAGAATAGATATGGTAAAAAGGTGGATTTAAGATTAATTAGGTTATTATAGTTGATTATAAAGGGGTAGTACGCTACGTTTAGATTAGTGCACTTATCCACCATCAAGGAAGGAGTCTATACCCATTTTTCTCACCCAGGGACTTATATGCACCATTTCATCCTGGAATGGGAGTATAAATGCCGTTGTGAAAGCTGGCTGACCCCCCTTAAAAGATTACAAGCGGCCAGTAGGTGGGCAGGGGGAGTAAGTACTGTTCATGGACACAGTAGCTTGCATTTTTGCACTATCTCTTTTCCTTTGCCTCAAAGCAGGAAGATCCTGCTCCTAACCAGTTAGTTCTACTTAGATAAGGGAAACATGAGACTTTACACTTACCAATCAAATATTAACACGCAAGGGTCTTTGTCTAAATGTGTATAAAAGGTTTGTGAAATTTGTGTAAGACAGAGTCTTTTGTACCAAGGTACAGGCTCTCCTTTTTCTGCAGAATAAAGCATTTTTCCTTATCCCTGTCAGGCTGTTAATTGGCTCTCAGCTAGGCAGACCCGATATTTCGGTAACAGCAGTGTATGGCTGTATTGTAATGCCTATTTGAGTTCACTAATTATTTTATTTAAAATAATATCTTGAATTCTGCCACTTACTGTATCATTCATAGTCCTCTGCTGAATGAAATGATCTGTAACTGTCCAGAAGGCTCAATCTATCATGAGTTCAGTTGCATTCCATCCCTTAGCTTTAAACCAGGAGTCTCAAACTCAGTTTACCTTAGAATCATAGAATATCAGGGTTGGAAGGGAACTCAGGAGGTCATCTAGTCCAACCCCCTGCTCAAAGCAGGACCAATCCCCAGATACATCATCCCAGCCAGGGCTTTGTCAAGCTTCACCTTAAAAACCTCTAAGGATGGAGATTCCACCATCTACCTAGGTAACCCATTCCAGTGCTTCACCACTCTCCTAGTGAAAAAGTTTTTCCTAATATCCAACCTAAACCTCCCTCACTGCAACTTGAGACCATTACTCCTTGTTCTGTCGTCAGATAACACTGGGAACAGTTTAGATCCATAGTCTTTGGAACCCCCCTTCAGGTAGTTGAAAGCAGCTATCAAATTCCCTCTCATTCTTCTCTTCTGCAGATTAAAAAACCCTAGTTCCCTCAGTCTATCCTCATAAGTCATGTGCTCCAGCCTCCTAATCATTTTTGTTGCCCTCCGCTGGAAACTTTCCAATTTTTCCATATCCTTCTTGTAGTGTGGGGTCCAAAACTGAATACAGTACTCCAGATGAGGCCTCACCAATGTCGGATAGAGGGGAATGATCATGTCCCTCAATCTGCTGGCAATTCCCCTGCTTATACAGCTCAAAGTGCCTTTAGCCTTCTTGGCAACAAAGGTACACTGTTGACTCATATCAAGCTTCTCGTCCACTGTAACCCCTAGGATTCGTTTTCTGCAGAACTGCTTCCTAGCCATTCGGTCCCTAGTCTGTAGCAGTGAATGAGATTCTTCCATCCTAAGTGCAGAACTCTGCACTTGTCCTTGTTGAACCTCATCAGGTTTCTTTGGCCCAGTAGTCTAATTTGTCTAGGTCTCTCTGTATCCTATCCCTACCCTCCAGCGTATCTACCACTCCTCCAAGTTTAGTGTCATCTGCAAACTTGCTGAGAGTGCAGTCCACGCCATCCTCCAGACCATTAATGAAGATATTGAACAAAACCAGCCCCAGGACAGAGCCTTGGGGCACTCCGCTTGAAAATGGCTGCCAACTAGACATGGAGCCATTGATCACTACCTGTTGAGCCCAACGGTATAGCCAGCTTTCTATCCACCTTATAGTCCAATCATCCAGCCCATATTTTAACTTGCTGGCAAGAATACTGTGGGAGACCGTATCAAAAACTTTGCTAAACTCAAGGAATAACACATCTACTGCTTTCCCCTCATCCACAGATCCAGTTATCTCCTCATAGAAGGCAATTAGGTTGGTCAGGCATGAGTTGCCCTTGGTGAATCCATGCTGACTGTTCCTGATCACTTTCCTCTCCTCTAAGTGCTTCAGAATTGATTTCTTGAGGACCTGCTCCATGATTTTTCCAGGGACTGAGGTGAGGCTGACTGGCCTGTAGTTCCTCGGATCCTCCTTCTTCCCTTTTTTAAAGATGGGCACTACATTAGCCTTTTTCCAGTCATCCGATACCTCCCCCGATCGCCATGAGTTTTCAAAGATAATGGCCAATGGCTCTGCAATCACATCCGCCAACTTCTTTAGCACCCTCGGATACAGCACGTCTGGCCCCATGGACTTGTGCTCATCCAGTTTTTATAAATAGTCCTGAACCACTTCTTTGTCCACAGAGGGCTCATCACCTTCTCTCCACGCTGTGCTGCCCAGTGCAGCAGTCTGGAAACTGACCTTGTTTGTGAAGACAGAGGCAAAAAAAAAAAGCATTGAGTGCATTAGCTTTTTCCACATCCTCTGTTACTAGGTTGCCTCCCTCATTCAGTAAGGGGACCACACTTTCCTTGACTTTCTTATTGTTGCTAACATACCTGAAGAAACCCTTCTTGTTACTCTTAACATCTCTTGCTAGCTGCAACTCCAAGTGTGATTTAGCCTTCCTGATTTCACTCTTGCATGCCTCAGGGCCATTCCAGTCATCAAATCCTCCCAGTGGGTCAATAATGTCACCTTGCTCCATAGGCCTCATGCCACCCTGGCTGACTTTGCTCGGTTACTAGTAACGCTGCCTCTATGGCTGACTCTGCCTAGCCACTAGTGATGACATCTTTGTCCCTCTTCCCTAGCCAATGGGAGCTGCAAGGGGCGGCACCTGCAGCAGAATGACAAAGCAGCTTGGCTGTATCTGTCTCTCATCTGGTAGAAGGGGCATGTGAATCTTTTTCTGCCCTCTCCCCTTCTGCTCCCCTTCCCCCTCGGCCAGGAGCCATGAGGGCCAGATGAAATAACTTTTTTTAAAGTTTCCGCAGGCTGAAGAGGGGAGGTACTTGGCCTGCAGATGCTCCACGGGCCGGGACTATGAGACCTCCACTTTAAACTATTAATTGGTAACACACACATCAAGATTAGAGGGTATGGTCTTGCGCTACACCAGTCCCTTACCTGTTTGGTAGGACACTGGTTGTCCCACATGCCTAGAGGCAGGCATTGCAGGAGCTCCAAGCACAGAGATCTTCAAGTCTAGCTATCTCCAATAGCAGCAAGCACCAGATGCTTCAAAGGAGTCTAGCAGCCTCCAGACTGAGTCTTGTGTATATTGTTTGCACCATCTGGTCTATTCCACAGTGGGTGAAATTCACCCCAGTACAGAATGATCTCGTACAAGTCACTTCCCTTCTCCCAGTGGCTCTGGTCTGCCTTCCCTCCCTTTGTCTGTCTTGTCTAATTAAATTGCAAGCGCTTTGTGGCAGGGACTGTCAGTAGTCATGACTTGGGGTTTCTAGTCCCAGCTCTGCCACTGAGGTAGATGAATTCATTTCAGTTCCCCTCAGATTCCCCATCTGTGAAATAAGGATGATGTTATGGCCTGTTCTTTGCAAAGAGCTTTGAGATTTTTGGATACAGGAAAGCTAAGGCAGACAGCCTCTGGGCCCGGAACTCAGCTGTAAATGAGAGAAGAGCCAATGATGTCAAACATGTTCCAGCACTTTACACCACCCTAGATTACAATCTGGAAATTTAAATCAAATGCTTTAAATAGAATTGAAATAGTGCATAGGTTTGATCTTTCACCTTAATATGAGAAATACTGCAGACACCATGCTGGTGTCTTTGCTCTGGGCAAAATTCACCCCTACACAGATAGCCAGCAAAAGGCACCGGTTATAACATACTTTGGGATTTTGAAAGGAGCCTAAGGGAGTTGGGCACTCCACTCCCATTAAAATCAATAGAAACTGGGTGCCTAATTGCCTTAAGTTTGAACTCTTATTAGGATGCAATGTGATTTGGGCACTGTTCAATATCCCATCCAGGGGTTGTGCCTCAGTTTTCCATTTGCCTAGTGTAAACTAGTCCAAACAAGCTTTGCCTTTAAGAAATCACTCAACCCAGGGCTTCCTTTCATTTCAAAATGTTAATTTATAATAAAATAAATCATTTATAATTGATATTTTGACTGAAAATTACATTGAAATGGGTCATATAACTATCAAAGTCCATATGTGAATTTGAAAAGAAAAAAAAAACACCAAACTTTTTATTTCAAATCCATATTTGAAACTGAAAAAAATTGTTTCAGTTTGACCTTTTGAAACAAAAATGCTGTATTCTTTTTAATGTCACATCTAAATTAAACATAGTTTGATTTTCCAAAGGAAGATATTTTGTCAAAATTAAAATTTTTCCTATGGAAAATGTTGATTAAAAACACATTTTGCAATATTAAAATAGTGTATGTAAAAGATGAACAGTGTATCTCTTCCTGGCTAGCCCATCACCTTCTGCAATTTAATGCTGCCTTTTTAAAAAGACTCCAGAGGCAATCCTGGTAATTACAGGATGGTAAACCTACCTTCAGTACCAGGCAAATTGGTTGAAAATGTAGTAAAGAACAGAATTATCAGACACAGAGATAAACATGATATGTTGGAGAAGAGTCAACTCAGCTTTTGTAAAGGAAAATCATGCCTTACCAATCTATAAGAATTCTTTGAAGGGGCAACAAACATGTGGCCAAGGCTGATCCAGTGGATATAGTATACATGACCTTTCAGAAAGCTTTTGACAAGGTCCCTCACCAAAGTCTTTTAAGCAAAGTAAGCTGTCATGGGATAAGAGGGAAGGTTCTCTCATGGATCTATAACTGGTTAAAAGACAGGAAACAAAGGGTAGGAATAAATTATCAGTTTTCACAATAGGGATTGAGTTCCTCAAGAGATGAATAGTGAAGTGGCAACATTTGCAGATAATAAAAAATTACTTATGATAGTTAAATCCAAAACTGTCTGCAAATAGTTACAAAGGGATCTCATTAAAATTCAGGGACCAGGCAACAAAATAATAGATGAAATTCAGTGTATATAAGTGCAATGTAATGCACATTGAAAAAAATAACCCCAGCTGTACATGCATGGGGAGGAGGGATAGCTCAGTGGTTTGAGCAGTGGCCTGTTAAACCCACAGTTGTGAGTTTAATCCTTGAGGGGGTCATTTAGGAATCTGGGGCAAAAAAATAGTTGGGGATTGGTCCTGTTTTGAGCAGGGGGTTGGACTAGATGAGCTCCTGAGTCCCTTCCAACCCTGATATTCTATGATACAAAACGATGGGATTTATATTAGATGTTATCTCTTGAGAACAAGATCTTGGACTCTGTGACAAAGTGGGAATGTTATTAATATTTTCTCTGAATACTGTGTGGGTGCCTCAGTTTCCCCTATGCATTTTTAAGTATCTACATGGTGGGATAAGGGAGTGTGATTGTTGCAAAGCCCTTGAGGGGCAGGGGTCTGCACAAAGAATGGCAGCCAACCTATCTCCTGGCAACTTATAGCCTGGCCCCCTCCCCCGCAAGCTGCCAACTAAAGATGTTGGAGAACAAAGAGATCAGGTGGTCTCCTTGCCTAGAAAAGAGACAAAGACCAGAGGAGGAGCTGAAAATATGAATTGCATGGTAAACTGGATGCTAGCAAATAATAATATATGATTTAATGTGGTTAAATGTAAATGTATACCCACCGGAAGAAAGAATGCAGGCCTTACTCACAGGACTGGGGACTATAATCTAAGAAGCAGTGACTCAGAAAAAGGTTTGGGGGCCATAGCACATAACCAGCAGAACATGAGCTCCCTGTGAGATGCTGCGGAGTAAAGGTCTAATGCAATGCTTGGAGGCATAAACAAGGGGATCTCATGAAGGAGTAGAGAGGTTATTTCGTCTGTGTATTTGAAACTGGTGCAAACATTGCTGGAATCCTGTGTCCAGTTCTGGTATTTGCAATTCAAGAAAGATGTTGATCAACTGGATAGGGTTCTGAGAAGCACCACAAGAACAACTGAAGGATTAGAAAACACGCCCTAAGGTGATAGACTCAAAGAGCTCAATCTAGTTAGTTTAACAAAGAGCAAGTTAAGGGCTGACTTAATTAAAGTCTCTAAATTCCTAGATGGGGTACAAATATTTATAATGGACTCTTCAGTCTGGCAGAGAAAGTTCTAACACAATCCAGTGGCTGGAAATTGAAGCTAGACAAATTCAGACTGGCCATAAGGTGTTAATTTTTACAATGAGTGTAATTAATTATTGGAACAATTTACCAAGGTGTGTGGTGGGGATTTTTAAATGAAGATTGGATATTTTCTAAAAAAAAAGTGCAGTAGGAATTATTTTGGACGGTCCAGACTAGATGATCACAATGGCCTCTTCTGACCTTGGAATCCATGAATCTATGGATTTCTGTACTGGTGCTTTCCCCTGTTACAAGAGTGCTTAGTAGCTGTATATCTGTAAATGGTGATTAGATCAGGTGCTAGTGGATTGAGTTCAAGTATATACAGCATAAATCTTTACTATTCTAGGACCCATAAATCTCACATACGTGACTTCTATTGGGAGCTCTGTATCTGTGTCCAGCAACTGGGAGGGGTCAAATTCTGATATTTATCATTATTTCACAGAAGGGGAAAATGAGGCTGAGGGGCTGGAGTAACACACTGAAGTTCATAGTGCAAGAAGCATTTGGGAAAGACAGGGGTAGTGTGCTGGTTTCCTATGCTTTAACCAAGAGACCAGACTGACTTGGCAGAATGTGTTACACACCCTAGGGAAGTCTGTGACATTCTGCTGAGTTCACATGTCCTCAGACGGATGGGGAGATAAGGGTGGAGTACAAAGCAGTTCCCCTCATGCGATCCTTTGGAGCTGCCTTTTATGAGCAAGGTAGGTAGAGGGTAAAGACAGTTGGATGGTGTTGGAAAGAGATTCTAACCGATGTAGAGATCTACATACTTTGAGAGAGTTGTCTGGTTGTGGAGTGGAAGATTCTCCTTTATATGGACTACCCTGCACACCACTTTAGCAGTGCAACAGGTTCATAAACTTGAAGTGATGATCACAGAGACTTTAAATCCCCTTGACACTGCTGCAGTGGCATAAAATTACTGTCACAGAAATGAGAATCACCTATGAAATCTTCCTGCAGTGTGTATATATATGTATTTGGGGAAAGCAAGATATGCCATCCTATAATGCACCACTTAGCAGCAGTCAAGGCTGCTGTGTGTCTTCTGGAGAGAAAAAGTTTGGGAATGAAAGGAGTTTATATTGACAAGCTCCATCAACACAGCTGGTAAGACAGATCCACTAGCCAGACACACCTGAAATTGTAAGAGAAAGTAACTGTATTGTGAAATAACTTCACTTTTCAAGGCAATGTGACCCAGCTGGAAATCGCCACTGTCGTTCTAAAAGTCTGGCTGATTGAGGAGTCAAACGACCTGCATAGGAAGAATGGATACAGCTCATCTTTATTTTTTAATATATTTTGTAGTCTAGGAAATAGCATTCATTTTAAATTGTGTACCTAAAAGAGTTAGTTGGGTTTTTTGCATCTAATATTTACAGAACATAAGTACATAACATCAGAATGGCCATGCTGGGTCAGACCAAAGGTCCACCTAGCCCAGGATCATGTCTTCTGACAGTGGCCAATGCCAGGTACCCCAGAAGGAATGAACAGAATAGGTAATCATCAAGTGATCATCCTCTGTCACCTATTCCCAGCTTCCAGAAAATGGAGGCTAGAGACACCATCCCTCGCTAATTTCCATTGATGGACATATACTCCATAAAGATATTTTAATTTTCATCCAAAATTTTAATGTATTTTTTCATTTAAAAATGTTGTTTTTTGTTTAAAAACATTCAGTTTTAAATTAAGACATTTGTTTGACAGGGTTATTGGTCTAGCGGATGGGGGGAAGCTGTTGATGTGATATATCTTGATGTAAGTCAGGCTTTGACACAAACTACAGAAATGTGGTCTAGATGAAATTACTATAAGGTGGGTACACAAAAGCGTAGTTATGAATGGTTGTACTGGGTTGGCGTACCTAGTGGAGCTCTGCCGGGCTCAGTCCTGGGTCCAGTCCTGTCCAATATTTTCATTAATAATTTGGATAATGAAATGGAGTCTATGCTTAATAAAACTGTAGATGACGCCGAGCTAGGAAGGGTTTCAAGCACTTTGGAGGATGGGATTAGAATTAAAAACAACCCTGAAAAATTAGAGAACTAGTCAACAATAAACAAGATGAAATTCAAGTAAGACAAGTGCAATTTACTACACTTAGGAAGGGAAAATCAAATGCATATCTACAAAATGGGGATACCTGTCTAGGTGGTCATACTGCTGAAAAGTATCGGGGGGGTATAGTGAACCCCCTATTGATTATGAGTCAGCAATGTGATGCAGCTGCATAAAAGGGCAATATAATTTGGAGGTATATTCTATGATTCTGTGATACAAACAGGAGTGTGGCAAGTAAGACAGGAGAAGTAATTGTTCCACTTTTCTTTGCAGTGGTGATGCCTGAGCTGGAGTACTGTGTCCATTTCTGGGAGCCACACATTAAGAAAGATGTGGACACACTGGATGGAGTCCAGAGGAAAGGAACAAAAATGATGAAAGCTTTAGAAAACTTGACCTATAAGGAAAGCTTAAAAAAACAGGGCGTGTTTAATCATGAAGAAAGAAGTCTTGGTGGAGGAGCGGGGAAATCTTATAACAATCATCAAATATATTAGGGTCATTATCAAGAGGACAGGGATCAATTGTTTGCCATGTCCACTGAAGTTATGACAGGAAATAATGGGCTTTGTCTGCAGAAAAAGAGATTTAGGTTAGATATTAGGATTAACTTTTGAACTCTAAGGGTAGTTAAGCTCTGGAACAAGCTTCCAAAGGGGGGGCTGTAGAATCCCCATCACTGGAAGTTTGTTTAAATAGGTTCAACCAGAAACTGAAGCTTTCTGTTTATGAAGATCCCATTTTTTAAGTGAAAATATTTTTTGCTAAAGTCTCTAATCCCTCAAAAATGTTTAAATGGAAATATTCCAGGGTGTGCTAACAAATTAATCTCTTGAATTTACTGGTTTAGTAATTAAGATGAGGCAAATAGAGAATAATTTATATATATTTTTCTTCTATAAATGAATATGAACAGCAATACTGGGTCAGACCAATGGTTCATGTAGCCCATTATCCTGTCTTCTGATAGTGGCCAGTGCCCTATGTTTCAGAGAGAATGAACAGAACAGAGCCATGTGGAGTGATCAACCCCATTTGTTCAGTCCCAGCTTCTGGCGATTGGAAGTTTCACGATATCTATATCTGAGATCAGAGCACAGGGCATAGGAGTAGGAATCTGAACTCTTGTGTTCTATGTCCAGTTGTCTCTCAGATTTGGACAAATCACTTCACCTCCATGACTCCCCTGGAAGGCAAAAAAAAATGTAGGGAAGCATTGCAGACCAAGCTGGATAAGCAAGAGTCTCAAACTGGCGATTAAGAGAGAAAGCCTTCAAGAAATGAAAGATGACATCGATTAGTAAGGAAGGCTACCTCTTGGAGGTCAGAAAGGGACAAAGTGAGAATTGCCAATATCCAAGCAGAGTGGGGCATTGCAAAGAGAATAAAAACCAATAGTAAAAGATTCAATTGCCATATAAATAAAAAGAAAACAAGGAAAGAAGTCGGACTGCTAAGCACTGAGGATGGGATAAAGATCAAAGATGATCTAAGCATGGCCTTACACCTAAAAAAGTACTTTGCCTCAATTTTTAATAAGGCTAAGGGAGAATTTAAGAGTAGTGGCAGGGTGGCTAATGGGAATGAGGATATGGAGGTAAAATTTCCATGTCTGAAGTGGAAGTCAAATTTAAACAGCTGAATGGACTAAATTGGGGGCAGGAGGAAGGGTGTCATTTCCATCCAACACTATTAAAGGAATTGGTATATGAAATTGCAAGACCAATAGCAAGGCTCTTTAATGAATCTGTAAACTTGGGGGATGTAACCTATGAGTGAAAAAATTGCTAATATAGCTTCTATTTTAAAAAACACAAAAATATAACCTGTGAAATTACAGGTCTGTTAGTTTGACCTTAATTATATGCAATGTGTTGGAACAAATTTTGAGAGCAAAAGCAGTAAAGGACATAGAGGTTAATTGTAATTGGGACAAAATGCAACACGGTTTTGAAAAAGTTTAATCATGGCAGACCAAAATCATCTCTTTCCTTGAGAAGCCAACTGATACTTTAGACAAAAGAAATGCAGTAGATCTGCACACCCTGTATTTCTGTAAGGCTTTTGATACAGTTCCACACAGGAAATTCTTAGTTAAATGGGAGAAGATGGGGATTATTATGAGAATTGAAAAGTGGATAAGGAACCACTTAAAGAGGAGACTACAACAAGTCATAGTGCAAGGTCAACTGTCAGGCTAGAGCGAGGTTACTAGTTATTTAACATTTTTAATACTGACCTTGGCACAAAAAGTGAGAGTATGCTAATAAAATTTGTTGAGGACATAAAGTTGGAAGGTATTGCCCATACAGAGGAGGACCAGAATATCATACAACATGATCTGGACAACCTTGTAAAGTGGAATAATAGTTGTCTGGGATGATTATCCCTTGACTGGGATGATTTAGTTGGTGTTAGTCCTGCTTTAAATAGGGGATTGGACTAGATGACCTCTTGAGGTCTCTTCCAACCCTGATATTCGATGATTCTATCTCATCTGGAATATTCTGTGTCCCCTTTTTAAGAAAGCTAAATTCAAACAGGAACAGGTGCAGAGAAGAGCCACTAGGATGATATGAGAAATGGAAAACCTACCTTGTGACAAGAGACTCAAAGAGCTTGGCTTGGTTAGCATAATTGAAAGAAGACTGAGGGGAGATATGGTTGCTCTCTATAAATACATCAGGGGATAAACACCATGGAGGGAAAGGAGTTATTTAAGTTAAGCACCAATGTGAACACAAGAACAAATAGCTATAATTGGCCATCAACAAGTTTAGGCTTGAAATTAGACAAATGTTTCTAATCATCAGTGGAGTGAAGTTCTGTAACATCCTCTGAAGGAGAGCGGGGCAGGCAGGGGGTGGGGAGAACTTACTGGCTTCAAGACTGAACTTGATAAATTTATGGAGAGGATGGTATGATGAGACTGCTTACAATGGCATGTAGCCAATGTGCAACTGCTAGTGGCAAATATCCCCAATGGCTGGAGATGGGAAACTAGATGGGGAGGTGTTACGGTTTCCTCCCCACTCTGAACTCTAGGGTACAGATGTGGGAATCCCACACGAAAGACCCCTTAAGCTTATTTTTACCAGCTTAGGTTAAGAACTTTCCCAAGGGACAAATTTCTTCCTTGCCTTTGGTATCGCTGCCACCACCAAGTGATTTAAATAAACATTTTGGGAGCCCTACATCCCCAAAAATGCCCCCTCAAGAGCCTACATCCCCTTTCCTCGGGAAGCTTGAGAATAATATCCTAACCAATTGGTTACAAAATGAGCACAGATCAAATCCCTTGGGTCTTAGGACACTGAAAATAATCTTAAAAGAAGTTCATTTAAAAAAAGATAAAAGAATCACCTCTGTAAAATTAGGATGGAAGATAACTTTACAGGGTAACAAGAAGATTTAAAACACAGAGGATTTCCCCTCTAGGCAAATCTTTAAAGCTATGAAAACAGGCATAAAGTTCCCTCTTATCACAGGGAACATTCACAAGCTAAAACAAAAGATAACCTAACACTTTTTTTTTTGCTATTACTTACTATTTTTACAATATTCTATGCTTATCTTAGGTATGGCTTCGGAGATGTATTTTCCCTGCCCTGGATCCTTGTTGACTCCAGGAGACCCTGAAAATAAACCTTCCCCCACAAATTTTAAAGTGCTTTTTTCCCTTATTGGTTCTTTTGGTTAGATGCCACCCATGTTATTTGAGCTTCTTAATCCTTTGCAAGTAAAAGAGTAATTAACCCTTTACAGGATAAAGAAGAATTTTATGCTACCCTTAGCTCTCTGTTTCTGACAGAAGCACTCTGAGTTACTACAGAGAATTCTTTCCCGGGGTCTGGCTGATGAGTCTTGGCCACATGCTCTGGATCTAACTCAGGGGTCCCCAATGCAGTCCATGTGGGCTCCATGGCACTTGTGAGGGCATCTAAATGCGTTAGTGTACTAACTGGCGGTCGAGCATCCATCGAAATGCCGCTGAATATTGGCGGATGCTTGACTGCAGCCACGGTCCTTCTTCTGGCACCTGCCAGACGGAAAAGGGTTGAGACCACTGGTCTAACTGATCATCATATTTGGGGTCAGGAAGGAATTTTCTCCCAGGTCAGATTGGCAGAGACCCTGGGGGGTTTTCACCTTCTTCTGCAGCTTGGGGCATGAGTCACTTGCTGGTTTAAACTAGTGTAAATTGTGGATTCTTTTTAACTTGCAGTGTTTAAACCATGATTTGAGGAATTTGGAAATACTCAGCCAGAGGTTAGGAGTTTATTACAGGAGTGGATGGGGGAGATTCTATGGTCTGTGATGTGCAAGAGGGCCACCTAGATGGTCGTGATGGTCCATTTTGACCTTAACATCTAAGAGACTTGAGACTTGGGTGCCCCTGCTCTACAATGGGAACAATTACATTTGGCTAGTCAACTATTTACTCCACTGTGCCTTCAATCAGGCCTCAAGCATGCCCATGTGTTGTGTGGATGAATAATCATTCTCTGCACAATGCAGCTATAAAGAGCTACACAAGTGCTAAGGATCATTAGCTGTCTGAGGATTTCAAACAACACTACAGACATAGGATGGACATTGCAGCTGGGGTGTTCAAAGAGCCTAAGGGAGTTTCTGGTGCAATTTCCACTGAATGTTATGGAGAACTGGGTACCTGACTCCCCTAGATCCCTCTGAAAATACCAGGGTGCAAGGATGACCGACCATTTACTCTTCATGCCATAAACTGACATCTCTCTCAGCTCCGGGAGCAATTGCCATTGTAAAATGTGACAAATATACATGCAACGGTGGGGTGAATTATAAGTTTCTTAAGCATTTGGCCTTGGACAGTATTTGGAACATTATTCCTAACTATTGTTCTGGTCTATCCCAGACCGTAAGGTTTGAGTGGAGATGATTTTCAGAGGCGTTGAGTAGAAGACGAGGGTTGTTATGTGAAAAAGAAATGGGGACACTATTGGACTGTAAATCTTGGAAGCTGCATCTTTGGTGTTGATTTCTACTGGATTGTGTCTCTTGTCTTTTAGTTTGCAAGCTTCTTAGAGTAGAGGTGGCTTCTATTCAATGTTTATGCAGTGCCTAGCACGATGGGCCTCCAGCTACAGGTGGGACCTTATGATTCTACCAGAAGACAACAAGAAATAATAAACATAACTGCTATTTTCTATTTTTTTCCCTGTTACTGAGCATTTGATTTGGAGTTTTCAAAAGACATTAAGAAAAATGGAAACAAGAATTCCATTTTGTGAAAAATGGCACAGTTTTGCACTTTGTTTTCATTACAATATGGAACAAAAATGAGACTCAAACTGGGTCCCCTGCATTCCAAATAAGTGCCCTCAATAATGGGATAGAAAGCTAATTTTTTCCTGGTTTGTTTTTTTTTATTTAGAAATTTCACTCTGTACCTGAGACACCACCTTGATGAGATTTTCAGTCAAACTTAGTGTGTTTTCATGAACTATTCCAGTTTCAACAAAATGGCATTTTTCAAAAAGGATACAGTTTTCTAGATTTTTTTTAACCACTCTAGGAGCAAGTAACACAAGCCTGGTTGAAGGTCAGGCGAACAGGGGCTGCTAACAGGGAGTTTTGAAAGGGAGTTCTCCAGGTGAAGGAGCAGCAAATACAGCATCTGTAGGGTAAGTGACTGTCTGTAGTGTGTGTGTTTGTGTTTGGGGGTTACTAACTGTGTGCTGAGCTTGTGTTTGTCAGTCTGTTTGTTTGGTTGGTTGTTTGAAGGACCATGTGCTGTGGCTGGCTGTTGGAGGCTGTGAGCTTCAAAGGAAGGTTTGAAAGCTCAAAGCCTCTGGTAATTGGCTGAGCCTTAATCAGTGGGCTGGGCATTCACTCAGGCCAGGGCTTTATAAAGCCATGCACAAGCAACCAGGGAGCTTGCGAACAGGGGTTGCTAACAGGGAGTTTCTCAAGGGAGTTGGGAAGGGGAGTGGGGGTTCCTTGTCGGTCCTACCTGTTCCCCTGTAGTCCCCTTAAAACCTATAATCCAAACCATATTCCAAAACCCCTTTCTTTAAACCACCCTTTCATGAACTAGGAGACAATGCAGGAAGAAGCCCAGCAGCAGAGTAGGGGTTATCCAGTTTATTGCACTGAGTGTAGCATGTATGATTACCTGCCCTGTGGGCGGGTGGCATATGTGTGCATTCGGTGCAAGGAGCTCCTGGCCCTCAGAGACCACGTACGGGCTTTGGAGGCCAGGGTGGTGGAACTGGAGGAGCTAAGGGAGGCAGAGAGGTATGTTGATGAGGCTTTCCAGGACACTGTAGAATTGTTCCACCTCCACTCAGACAGCCTCTGTGCTGTTGAGAAGGAAGAAAGGCCCAGGGAAGCAGAGCAGTCATTTGGAGCAGAGGGAAACCATCCCATAGTTGGGACCCTCCTTCCAGATGGTGCTGGGGTTGCCTCTCACACTGAGGTTACCTCTCCGGGGGAGGGAACTCCAGTTGCTAGGAAAAGGCAGGTGTTAGTAATGGAAGATTTGATCATTAGAAACATAGATAGCTGGGTTTGAGATGACCAGGAGAATCGTATGGTGACTTGCTTGCCTGGTGCAAAGGTTGCAGATCTCTCGAGACATCTAGACAGATTTATGTGTAGTGCTGGGGAGGAGCCAGTGGTCATGGTACCTATAGGTACCAATGACATAGGGAAGGGTAGGAGAGATGTCCTGAAAGCCAAATTTAGGCTGCCAGGGAAGAGACTGAAATCCAGGACCTCTATGGTGGCATTCTCAGAAATGCTCCCAGTTCCATGCGCAGGGCCAGGTAGGCAGGCAGAGCTTCAGAGTCTCAATGCGCGGATGAGACAATGGTGTAGAGAGGGGGGGGTTATGTTCATTAGGAACTGGGGAAACTTTTGGGATGGGGGAGCCTATACAGGAGAGATGGGCTCCACCTTAACCAAAGTGGAACCAGACTGCTAGCACTAAACATTAAGAAGGTTGTAGAGCAGTTTTTAAACTAGGAGACGGGGGAAAGCTGACTGATGCAGAGGAGCATATGGATCGGACACAGACTTCTCTTATGGGAGCATCTGATGACAGGGAATCTCCAGGTTATAGTCAGGAACAGAGGATGGAAAAGGATAATGTAAAGGCCGGATCAGATGATGAATCGTCACATAAAAAAGAATCTGGCACATTAGATAAGGGCAGGCAAATAAACAGGGACAAGTTTTTAAAGTGCTTGTACACAAATGCTAGAAGTCTAAATAATAAGATGGGTGAACTAGAGTGCCTTGTGATAAAGGAGGATATTGATATAATAGGCATCACAGAAACCTGGTGGACTGAGGACAATCAATGGGACACAATCATTCCGGGGTACAAAATATATGGGAAGGACAGAACAGGTCATGCAGGGGGAGGAGTGGCACTATATGTGAAATAAAATGTAGATTCAAATGAAGTAAAAATCTTAAGAGAATCCACATATTCCATAGAATCGCTATGGATAGAAATGTCATGCTCTAATAAAAATATAACATTGGGGATCTATTATCAACCACCTGACCAGGACAGTAATAGTGATGATGAAATCCTAAGGGAAATTAGAGAGGCTATCTAAATTAAGAACCCAATAATAATGGGGGATTTCAATTATCCTCATATTGACTGGGAACATTTCACTTCAGGACGAAATGCACAGATACAATTTCTCGATACTTTAAATGACTGCTTCATGGAGCAACTGGTACGGGAACCCACAAGGGGAGAGGCAACTCTAGATTTAATCCTGAGTGGAGCACAGGAGCTGGTCCAAGAGGTAACTATAGCAGAACTGTTTGGAAATAGTGACCATAATACAACAGCATTCAATATCCCTGTGGGGGGAGAACACCTCAACAGCCCAACACTGTGGCATTTAATTTCAAAAGAGGGAACTATACAAAAATGAAGAGGTTAGTTAAACAAATTTGAAAGGTACAGTGACTAAAGTGAAATCCCTGCAAGTTGCATGGGCCCTTTTTAAAGACACCATAATAGAGGCCCAACTTTAATGTATACCCCAAAAAAAGAAACACAGTAAAAGGACTAAAAAAGAGCCACCATGGCTTAACAACCATGTAAAAGAAGCAGTGAGAGATAAAAATACTTCCTTTAAAAAGTGGAAGTCAAATCCTAGTGAGGCAAATAGAAAGGAGCACAAACACTGCTAGCTTAAGTGCAAGAGCGTAATAAGAAAAGCCAAAGAGGAGTTTGAAGAACTGCTAGCCAAAAACTCCAAAGGTAATAACAAAATGTTTTTTAAGTACATCAGAAGCAGGAAGCCAGTTAAACAACCAGTGGGGCCTCTTGATGATCAGAATACAAAAGGAGCTCTTAAAGATAATAAAGTCATTCCGGAGAAACTAAATGGATTCTTTGCTTCAGTCTTCACGGCTGAGGATGTTAGAGAGATTCCCAAACCTGAGCTGGCTTTTGTAGGTGACAAATCTGAGGAACTGTCACAGATTGAAGTGTCACTAGAGGAGGTTTTGGAATTAATTGATAAACTCAACATTAACAAGTCACGGGATCAGATGGCATTCACCCAAGATTTCTGAAAGAACTCAAATGTGAAGTTGAGGAACTAATAACTAAGGTTTGTAACCTGTCCTTTAAATTGGCTTCGGTACCCAATGACTGGAAGTTAGCTAATGTAATGCCAATATTTAAAAAGGGCTCTAGAGGTGATCCCAGCAATTACAGACCGGTAAGTCTAACGTCGGTACCAGGCAAATTAGTCGAAATAATAGTTAAGGATAAAATTGTCAGATACATAGAAAAACATAAACTATTGAGCAATAGTCAATATGGTTTCTGTAAAGGGAAATTGTGTCTTACTAATCTATTAGAGCTCTTTGAAGGAGTCAACAAACATGTGGACAAGGGGAATCCAGCGGATATAGTGTACTTAGATTTCCAGAAAGCCTTTGACAAGGTCCCTCACCAAAGGCTCTCACATAAATTAAGCTGTCATGGGATAAAAGGGAAGGTCCTTTCATGGATTGAGAACTGGTTAAAAGACATGGAACAAAGGGTAGGAATTAATGGTAAATTCTCTGAATGGAGAGGGGTAACTAGTGGTGTTCCCCAGGGGTCAGTCCTAGGACAAATCCTATTCAATTTATTCATAAATGATCTGGAGAAAGGGGTAAACAGTGAGGTGGCAAAGTTTGCAGATGGTACTAAACTACTCAAGATAGTTAAGACCAAACCAGATTGTGAAGAACTTCAAAAAGATTTCACAAAACTAAGTGGTTGGGCAACAAAATGGCAAATTTAATTTAATGTGGATAAATGTAAAGTAATGCACATTGGAAAAAATAACCCCAACTATACATACAGTATGATGAGGGCTAATTTAGCTACAAGGAGTCAGGAAAAAGATCTTGTCGTCATCATGGATAGTTCTCTGAAGATGTGCACGCAGTGCGCAGAGGCGGTCAAAAAAGCGAACAGGATATTAGGAATCATTAAAAAAGGGATAGAGAATAAGACAGAGAATATCTTATTGCCCTTATATAAATCCATGGTATGCCCACATCTCAAATACTGTGTACAAATGTGGTCTCCTCACCTCAAAAAAGATATTCTAGCACTAGAAAAGGTTCAGAAAAGGGCAACTAAAATGATTAGGGGGTTGGAGAGGGTCCCATGTGAGGAAAGATTGAAGAGGTTAGGCCTCTTCAGCTTGGAAGAGAGGAGACTAAGGGGGGATATGATAGAGGTATTGTCATAAACAGATAGCTAAGGGTTAATGTCTCTTTCACCTGAAACACCTGACCAGAGAACCAATCAGGAAACCGGATTTTTTCAACTTTGGGTGGAGGGAATTGTGTGTCTGAGTCTTTTGTCTGTCTGCCTGCTGTCTCTGAGCTTTGGAGAAGTAGTTCTGTTTTCTAATCTTCTGTTTCTAAATGTAAGGACAAAGAGATCAGATAGTAAGTTATATGGTTTCTTTTCTTTGGTATTTGCATGAATATAAGTGCTGGAGTGCTTTAATTTGTATTCTTTTTGAATAAGGCTGTTTATTCAATATTCTTTTAAGCAATTAGCCCTGTGTTGTATCATCTTATACAGAGAGAACATTTGTATGTATTTTTCTTTCTTTTTTATATAAAGCTTTCTTTTAAGACCTGTTGGAGTTTTCTTTACTTCAGGGAAATTAAGTCTGTACTCACCAGGGAATTGGTGGGAGGAAGAAATCAAGGGGAGATCTGTGTGTTGGATTGCTAGCCTGATTTTGCATTTCCTCTGGGTGAAGAGGAAAGTGCTTTTGTTCCAGGATTGGAAACGGAGAGGGCAAGTCCCTCTGTTTGGATTCACAGAGCTTGTGTCTGTGTATCTCTCCAGGAGCACCTGGAGGGGGGAAGGGAAAAAGGATTATTTCCCTTTGTTGTGAGACTCAAGGGATTTGGGTCTTGGGGTCCCCAGGGAAGGTTTTTCAGAGGGACCAGAGTGCCCCAAAACACTCTAATTTTTTGGGTGGTGGCAGCAGGTACCAGGTCCAAGCTGGTAACTAAGCTTGGAGGTTTTCATGCTAACCCCCATATTTTGGACGCTAAGGTCCAAATCTGGGACTAAGGTTATGATAGGTATATAAAATCATGAATGATATAGAGAAAGTGGATAAGGAAAAGTTATTCACTTATTCCCATAATATAAGTACTAGGGGTCACCAAATGAAATTAATAGGTAGCAGGTTTAAAGCACATAAAAGGCAGTTCTTCTTCACACAGCGCACAGTCAACTTTTGGAACTCCTTACCTGAGGAAGCTGTAAAGGCTGGGACTATAACAATGTTTAAAAGGGAACTGGATAAATTCATAGTGGCTAAGTCCATAAGTGGCTATTAGCCAGGAAGGATAAAGAATGGTGTTCCTAGCCTCTGTTCATCAGAGGATGGAGATGGATGGCATGAGAGAGATCACTTGATCATTGCCTGTTAGCTTCACGCCCTCTGGGGCACCTGGCGTTGGCCACTGTTGGTACACAGATACTGGCCTAGATGGACCTTTGGTCTGACCTGGTACTGCCGTTTCTTATGTTCTTATGTTCTTAGTGTAAAGAATTTAGGAGTAGAAATCCTGTCAACCTTCAATGCGACTTGTGCAAAAACTCCAACTCTGTCCTGAGTACAGAGCAATGTTATCTTCCAAGGTTAGTGATGAAAAGAATGGGCCAAATCCTGAAACTTTCTCAGGGGTGAATTGAATTGAGTTGATGGGCAAGACCATTAAGACATGAAAGATACCATATGATGAACATGCATCCTCATGGGCCTTATAAGAATGATAAATTGAGATCTCATCTTCATTGTGGAAAGATGCACAAGGCAGGAAGGTGTTGAGTAGCTCCCCTTTCCCTTCTCTTATCTTAGGTGTATTAACAGATTGTGGGGCCTGCACTACTGCACATCCAAATGTGTGTTCAGCATATTTAAATGCCTTGTGATCCCTCATGTCTTGACAGATGGACGTCATGACTGGTACAGAAATAAGAAATCAAACCAGTGTGCAGGAGTTTATCTTACTGGGCTTTCCAGGCACTTGGTATTTCTGGATGGCCCTTGCTGTGCTGTTTTCTGTGATGTACATCCTAACGATCCTAGGGAATGTGTCCATCATAGCCCTAGTGAGGACCCACCCATGGCTCCACATTCCCAAGTACTTCTTCCTCTGCAATCTCTCTTTCCTAGAGATCTGGTACACCACAGCATGTGTCCCCAAGGCCATTGGCGTCATGCTGGTCACAAGCCAAACCATCTCTTTCACTGTTTGCCTCCTGCAATTGTTTTTTCTCCTCTCCATGGGCTCCACAGAATGTTTCCTCCTGGCCGTCATGGCCTATGACTGCTATCTGGCCATATGCCACCCATTGCGCTACAGCTCCCTCATGAACAGGACTTTCTCTGCTCAGCTGGCCCTCGCCTCTTGGCTGTGTGGGTTCCTGGCTATCTCTGTGCTCATGTCTCTAATATCCAGTTTGCCTTTCTGTGGCCCAAATGTCATCAATCATTTTATTTGTGACATAGATTCCTGGATAGCCCTTTCCTGTGCTGATATGCGCCTTGTTGAGCTGGCAATATTCATCGACTCATTCATTGTTGTCATGGTCTCATGCGCAATAACCCTGGTCTCCTACATTTTCATTATCTCCACCATCTTGAGAATCCCTGCAGCCCAAGTCTGGCAAAAGGCCTTTTCCACTTGCTCAGCCCATCTTACCATCGTGACTATCTGGTACGACTCTGCCATTTTTCTTTTTCTCATGCCGTCTGCACAGAACTCACTGGATTTGAACAAAATTGTCAACATCTTAAACACTATCCTAACTCCACTATTAAACCCTTTCATTTACACTCTGAGAAACAAGGAGGTGAAGGAAGCCTTGGGAAAGACAGTCAGTGGAATATTAAGTGGTTTTAGAAAAGTTGAAATTTCATCAAAATGACCAAAACTTTAATTGTAATGTCCTGAAGGTAATTGATATAAGAAGCAAAAGGATTAAGTCATGGATTTTTCAAAGGACAGCCAACTCCTTTTCTTTTGCAATTGCAGTCAGACCTGCAGCTTACCCCAAATCCTAATGTAACATTTCCTTAGTGCATGTTGTTGTGTCTTTGTTTTACAGCTTTCCTCATTTACTATAACAACCTTGATAAATTAGCTCCAGTGGGTGGAGGAAACTCTTTTGTGTTGAAGATTCCAAGATGTTAGGTTTGAATGTCACTCAGCAGAATCTGTATGGATGGATCCATTGTTAATTACATGAGGGCCAAGGGAGGGAGGTTTCCAACTTCCATTGGATGATGTAAGCCTTGCTGAGGCCTTAGGCAGGCTAACATTCGTTATGTGTATGTGGTGGGGAGGTGGGGGAGGGAGAGACACTAAAGCAACCCACCAGAGTAGCATTTAATTTCAGAAAGGGAAACTACACAAAAATGAGGAAGTTAATTAAACAGAAATTAAAAAGCACAGTCACAAAAGTGAAAGGCCAACAAGCTCTATGGAGACTTTTTAAAAACACCATAATAGAGGTTCAAATTAAACGTGTAACCCAAATTAAAAAAAACATAGTAAGAGGACCACAAAAGTATAACCATGGCTAAACAACAAAGTCAAAAAAGTGGCTAGAGGCAAAAAGAAATAGGAAAATAAGAAATTAAATCCTATTGAGAAAAAAAAAAGAGGATCAACTCTGGCAAGTCATTTGTAAAAGTATAATTTGGGAGGCCAAAAAAGAATTTGAAGAGCATCTAGCTAAAGTCTCAAAGACTAACACCAAATGTTTTTTAAGTACAACAGACAGGAATCCTGTCAAATAGTTGGTGGGGTCACTGCGCAATTGAGATGCTAAAGGAGCACTCAAGTAATCTCAGGCCATTGCAGAGAAGCTAAATGAATTTTTTGCATCAATCTTCACTGCAGAGGATGTAAGGGAGGTTTCCACACCTGAACCATTCTTTTTAGGTGATAAATCTGAGCAACTTTCCCTGATTATAGTGTCAATACAGATGTTGGAACACATTGCTAAATTGAGCAGTCATAAGTTTCCAGGTTCAGATGGGATTCAACCTCGTGTTTTGAAGGATCCCAAATAGAACATTGCCAACTACTAAGTGTGGTATGTAACCTATCATTTAATAAGGTTCTGCACCATATAACTGGAACATAGCTAATGTGACACCAATTTTTAAGGATCCAGAGAAAATTCTGGCAAGTACAGAGTGGTAAGCCTAATTTCAGTACCAGGGAATTTGGTTGAAACTGTAGTAAAGAATAGAATGATCAGACAGGTGGATGAACAGGATTTGTTTGGGAAGAGCCAACACAGCTCATGCCTCACCAATCTATTAGACCTGCTTGAGGGGGTTAACGAACATGTGGATAAGGGTGATCTAGTGGACACAGTGTACTTGGATTTTCAGAAAGCTCTTGAATAGGTCCTTCACAAAATCTCTTAAGCAAACTAAATGGTCATGGAATAAGAGGGAAGGTTCTATTATTGATTGGTAACTGGTTAAAAGACAGGAAACGAAGAGTAGGAATAAATGTTCATTTTTCAGAATGGAGAGATGTTAATAGCAGGGTCACCCATGGATCTGTATTGGGACATGTGCCATTCAACATATTCATAAATAAACTGGAAAATGGCATAAAAAGTGATGTAGAAAAATTTGCAGATGATACAAAGTTTCTCAAGATAGTTAAGTCCAAAGCTGACTGCAAAGAGTTACAAAAGGCATCTCGCAAAACTGGGGGACGGGGCAACAAAATGGCAGATGAAATTCAATGTTGAAAAATGCAAAGCAATGCACATTGGAAAACATAATCCCAACTATACATACAAACTGGTTAGATCTAAATTAGCGGCTTCCACTCAAGAAAGAGATCTTGGAATGATTGTGGATAGTTCTCTGAAAACATCCACTCAATGTGCAGAGGCTGTTAAAAAAGAATGTTAAGAATCATTAGGAAAGGGACAGATAATAAGACAGAAAATGTTATAATGCCACTATCTGAATCCGTGGTGCTGCGACACATTGAATACTGTATGCAGTTTCAATTGCCCCATCTCAAAAAAGATATATTAGAATTGGAAATGGTAGAGAAAAAGGCAACAAAAATTATTAAGGCTCTGGAACAACTTCTATATGAGAAAAGGTTTAAAAGACTGGAACTTTTCAACTTGGAAGAGAAAATCTAAAGGGAGTGCCCACTGATCGATTTCAACGGTGGGTTACTGGTCTATAAAATCCTGACTGGTGTGAAGAAAGTGAATAAGAAAATGTTATGTACTCCTGCACATAACACAAGAACTAGGGATTACCCAATGAAATTAATAAGCAGCAGGTTTAAAACAAACAAAAGGAAGTACTTCTTCACACAATCTACAGTCAACCTGTGGAACTCCTTGCCAGGGGATGTTGTAAAGTCCATAATTATAACTGGGTTAAAAAAAATAGATATTTTCATGGAGGATAGGTCCATCAATAGCTATTAGCCAGGATGAGCAGGGATGCAAAACAATGTTCTGATAGTCCCTGTCTGCCAGAATCATAGAACATCAGGGTTGGAAGGGACCTCAGGAGGCCATCCAGTCCAACCCCTTGCTTAAAGCAGAACCACTCACCAATTACTTTTTTGCTCCAGATCTGTAAAATCCCCTTTGAGGATTGAGCTTACAGCTGTGGGTTTAGCAGGCCAATGTTCAAACCACTGAGCTATCCTTCCCTCCTTCCCTGGAGAAACTGGGAGTGAATGACAGAGGATGGATCACTCAATTGCCTGTTCTGTACATTCCCACTAAAGCACCTGGCATCAGCCACTGTCAGAAGATAGGATACTGGACTAGATGAGTCATTGGTCTGACCCAGTATGGCCGTTCTAATGTTCTTATGTTCTTAAGCAGAGTAGACCTTGTCGGAATATCAGTCAACCAAATAAACACATTCCAGACCAGAGAACATGTTGCAGGAACACACAGAACTCTTAAGTAACTACATAAATACATTGCTAACTAGGTGGTAGAGGAACACACAGACCCCTTGTAAAGAGAAGGATAGGATGACAGGGCAATAGATGAGAATATTTTGTTAGAACTGCCAGGTACAAGGCTGGTAACAACCTACTGTAATATGTAACTTGATTGTGTCAATGTATGAAAGGAAGAGTGTAAGGAGGGATAATAGAATTTGCCCAGGGGACAACGTTATGTTGACTGAGTGACTATCTTGTCACAGGGAAATGTGTTAGTGAAAGTGAAACTGTAGCTTAGTGTGTGGTATCATTTGCTGTTGACAATAAACCTAGCTGAGCCTTTGCCACCAAACTGAGTGTTGGTCTTTTTTTTAATCATTAACATTGAGGTCTGCTGAGTCAAAAAGCTGCAAGCTACACTGGTGCAGCCAACACCAGAGCTCCTGGCATAGCACAGGAGAAGAGCAAATACACACAACAGCATTCACAACGGATGTCAGATTCAGTTTCTTGGTGGCATTTTCAAAGGAGCCTGTGGGAATTAATTGCCAATACTTAGTAACACAGCACTGCCCCCATATTCTTCATGAGGGGTCCTCCAACATGCTCCTGGCCAAGATCCATGGGAACATCGACTTGCTTCTGTACTCAGACCTCTTCAACCAGTTCATATGTCTTTTAGACACCCTTTCTGGACACTTATGCAACAACAGGACATGATGACAGAATCTGCTTGGTGTAACGAGTGGTCAGTGAAGACAGTCATTAATCACTCTCTAGTCACTGACCCCAACAATCCGCTCTTTGGGTTTTGATCAGTCAAGGCATATGTGGTCTTCCCTGAACTGGTTTTGAATATGACAGGGCAATTGTGTGGCCAAGCTCTTCAAATCAGTTTCTGTAATGACCTGCAATGTAGAGGCAGTCAACTTCAGACTATTGTTGCATACCCTTGACAAGTGCCCATTGACTGATTTCAGTGGTGGGTTACTGGCTCTTCATCTGGCTGGGCACACTGGGCATACTCTGATTATGAGAAGTTCGGAATTTTATAAAATTGATATGTATAAGCTCAAAATCTTGCCTTTCCCACCAACAAAAATTGGTCCAACAAAAGATGTTACCTCAGTAACCTTGTCCTTCTATTATCCTGGGACTGAAACAGCTACAACAGTACTGCATACATAAAAGTTTAAGCTTTCAACAGCTTACTATTAAACTATTAAGATTAATAGCTTACTATGGTCCTGCTGGTGTTAGTTCTTGACATTGTGCTTTTTAACATTTTTATAAACAATTCAGATTAAAGCATAAAATAATCACACAGTTGCAGATGATGCAAAAATTGGGGGAGTGGTAAATAATGAAGAGGCGAGGTTCCTGATATAGGGAAATATGGATGTGTGGTAAACTGGATGTAAGCAAATAATGATATGTGTTTTAATGTGGTTAAATTTAAATGTCTACCTACCGGAACAAAGAAAACAGGTTATACTTACAGGATAGGGCTCTATCCTGAGAAACTATGACTTAGAAAAAGTTTTGCAGGGCATGATGGATAACCAGCAGAACACAAGCTCCCAGTGAGATGCTGTGGTGTAAAGATCTAACAATGCTTGGATGCGTAAACAGAGGAATCTCAAGAAGGAGTGGAGAGATTATTTTTTCTCTGTATTTGGCATGGGTGCAACCACTGCTGTGATACTGTGTCCAGTTCTGGTGTTTGCAACTCTAGAAGGATGTTGATAAACTGGAAATAGTTCAGAGAAGAGCCACAAGAAAAATGAAAGGATTAGAAAACCTGCCTTATTGTGATAGACTCAAAGAGCTCACTCTAGTTAGTTTAACAAAGAGAAGGTTAAGGGGTAACTTGATCAAAGTCTTTAAGTTCCCAGATGGGGTACAAATATTTATAATGGATTCTTCAGTTTGGTAGAGATAGTTCTAACATGATCCAAGGCTAGAGGCTGAAGCTCAGACAAATTCAGACTGGACATAAGATGTTAATTTTTGCAATGAGTTCAATTAATTATTGAAATAATTCACTAAGGGCACCAGTTTTCCATCAATCTTTTTTAAAAAGAAGATCAGATTATTTTTTAATAAAAGATTTGCTGTAGGAATTATTTTGGGAACATTGTATGGCCCGTGTTATGCAGGAGGTCAAACTAGATGATCACAATGGCCCCTTCTGGCTTTGAAATCTATGGATTTATGAAGTGGTGCTTTTCCCTGTTTCAGGAGTGCTCTGTAGCTGTATATCTGTAAATGATGACTATCGGGTGAAATCAGGTGCTATTGGATTGCACTCAAGTATATGCAGCAGAAATCCTTGCTCCATACTCATAGTTGTGGGGTTTTTGAGAACGCTTTGTGCCCAGCAAGTGGGATGAACCAAATTATGGCATTTCTCGTTATTTCACAGATGGGGAAAATGAGGCTGAAGGAGGGCCTCAGGTTAGACACTGATGTTCACGAAGTGTGGGAGGCATTTGGAAAAGTGTGCCTGTTTCCTAGCTGTTAGTACTGGTGCTTTAATCAGGAGATGAGGGGGAAGTAGCAGAATGTATTTTACCTACTAGGGAATTCTGTGAAATTCTGTTCTGATCAGACATCCCTAGGGTGATGGGTAGGTGAGGGAGGAGTTCAAAACATTCCCTCTCATGCAGCCAATTTGAGCTGCAGTTCATTAATATGGTAGGTAAGGCTAAAAGCAGGTGAGTGGTGATGGAAAGAGATTCTAACCAACGCATATGTCTAGACTTTACCAGAGTCTTTTGGTTTTGGAGTGTCAGGTTCCCCTTTATAATAACAATAGCTCACACTTTTCCAACAGTGTAAAAAGTGGAAGTGATTTAGACTCATCGCACACAATTTAAGCCCCCTGGACATTGCTACAGTGGTGTAGAGTAAACTTCATGGAAATAGCAACAAAGAGTCCTGTGGCATCTTAAAGACTAACATATGTACTGGAGCATAAGCTTTTGTGGGTGAATGCTTCATGGAAATGAGCATCAGGTGAAAAATCTTCCTATAACGGTTGTATATCTAGTGTTGGAAAAGCAAGATATACCCCCATACAATGAACCATTTTTCAGGATCCACGACTGTTGTGTGTCCTCTTGAGAGAAAAAGATTGGGAACAAAGGGAGTTTTTATTGACAAGCTCTGTCAACAGAGCTGGTAAGTTAGACCTGCTAGACAGATTCAGCTGGAATTGTAATTAAAAGTAACTGTATTGTGAAATAACTTTGCCTTTCTTGATAATGTGAGCTAGCTGGAAATCCTCCAGCCATTCCAAAAATTTTCCTCATTGAGGAGTCAGCTGACCCATACTGGTAGAATGGGTAAAGCTTACCCCTCTTGTTTAATGTACTGTAAAGTCTAGGAAGAACAAAAGGAAACAGTGTTCATTGTACTCTGAATAATTAATAGAGCCAACTGATTTTTTTAATCAAATATGTGGCTAAAAATAAAAATATTTTAGTTTTCATTACAATTTTTCATGTATATTTTGGGGATTTTCATAAAAAACATTTTTGTTTAACTAAAAATGTTCATTTTTAAATCAAAACATTTCTATGACAGGGTTGCTGGCCTACTGGATGGAGGGAAGCAGTATATGTCATATATCTTGATGTAAGTAAGGCTTTGACACAGCTCCTCATGACATTCTCATAGGCAAATTAGAGAAATGTGGTCTAGATGAAATTACTATTAGGTGGGTGGGTGCCCAACTGGTTGAAAGACTGTAGTGAAATAGCAGTTATGAATCGTTCTCTGTCAAACAGGGAGGATGTATCTAGTGGGGCTCTGCAAGAGTCAGTTTTGGGTCCAATAGTATTCAGTGTTTTTACTAATGACTTGGACAATGGAGTGGAGAGTATTCCTATAAAATTTGCAGATGACACTAAGCTAGGCGGGGTTGCAAGCAATTTGTAGGGCAGGATTAAAATTCAAAATGACCGTGACAAATTAGAGAATTGGTCCAGACTTATTAGGATGAAATTCAAGAAAGACAAGTGCAAATTACTTTGCTTAGGAAGGAAAAATTGAATGCACACCTACAAAATGTGAGTTAAGTGGCTAGGTGGTAGCATGGCTGAAAAAGATCTGGGGGTTATAGTGGATCACAAATTTAATATGAGTCAACAATGTGATGTAGTGGCAGAAAAGGCTAATGTCATTCTAGGGTATATAAACAGGAGTGTGGTATTCAAGACCTAGCAGCAGAGGGATAGCCGTGTTAGTCTGGATCTGTAAAAGCAGCAAAGAGTCCTGTGACATGCATCCGACAAAGTGAGTATTCACCCATGAAAGTTCATGTTCCAAAACCTCTGTTAGTCTATAAGGTGCCACAGGACTCTTTGCTGCTTTTACAGATCCAGACTAACACGGGTATCCCTCTGATTATAATGTATAGCCGCTCCTTCCCCACTTCTACTCTCTGCTGTATGCTAGTCATGTTTTATTACAGTATAGTAACACCATTTGCATCCCTTAGCCTTTGCTTCTGTGTAATCTCTGCAAAAAGCAGAGATCCCCTGATTTTCCAAGGTCTCCCACTCTTTGCTGCTTAAGACGTAGCAGGTCATTGTCTCACTCTACTTGAGGAGTTAGCTGGAGTACTGTGTCTAGCTCTGGGTGGCACACATTAGGAAAGATGTGGACAAATAGGAGACAGTCCAGAGGAGAACAACACAAAGGATAAAAGATTTAGAAAACTTGACCAATGAGGAAAGGTTAAAAAATTGGGCATGTTTAAGTTTGAGAAAAGAAGAATGAAGGGGAATATCCTAAGAATCTTCAAAGGGTTTAAGAGCTACTAATAGTCCCAAAGTGGTTTGGGACTATTTAGAAAAACTGGATGAGCACAAGTCCATGCGCTGCATCCAAGAGTGCTAAAGGAGTTGGCAGATGTGATTGCAGAGCCATTGGCGTTTATCTTTTGAAAACTCATGGCGATCGGGGGAGGTCTCGGATGACTGGAAAAAGGCTAATGTAGTGCCCATCTTTAAAAAAGGGAAGAAGGAGGATCCGGGGAACAACAGGCCAGTCGGCCTCACCTCGGTCCCTGGAAAAATCATGGAGCAGGTCCTCAAGGAATCAATTCTGAAGCACTTAGAGAGGAGAAAAGTGATCAGGAACAGTCAGCATGGATTCACCAAGGGCAACTCATGCCTGACTAACCTAATTGCCTTCTATGAGGAGATAACTGTGTCTGTGGATGAGGGGAAAGAAGCGGATGTGTTATTCCTTGAGTTTAGCAAAGTTTTTGATACGGTCTCCCACAGTATTCTTGCCAGCAAGTTAAAGAAGTATGGGCTGGTTGATTGGACTATAAGTTGGATAGAAAGCTGGCTAGATCGTCGGGTTCAACGGGTAGTGATCAACGGCTCCATGTCTAGTTGGCAGCTGGTATCAAGTGGAGTGCCCCAAGGGTCAGTCCTGGTGCTGGTTTTGTCCAATATCTTCATAAATTATCTGGAGGATGGTGTGGACTGCACTCTCAGCAAGTTTGCAGATGACACTAAACTTGGAGGAGTGGCAGATAAGCTGGAGGGTAGGGATAGGATACAGAGGGACTTTTAGAGGACTAGGCCCAAAGAAACCTGATGAGGTTCAACAAGGACAAGTGCAGAGTCCTGCACTTAAGACGGAAGAATCCCATTCACTGCTACAGACTAGGGACCAAATGGCTAGGAAGCAGTTCTGCAGAAAAGGAGACCTAGGGGTTGCAGTGGATGAAAAGCTGGATATGAGTCAACAATGTGCCCTTATTGCCAAGAAGGCTACCAGCATTTTGGGCTGTATAAGTAGGGCCATTGGCAGCAGATCGAGGGATGTGATCATTCCTCTCTATTTGACATTGGTGAGGCCTCATCTGGAGTACTGTGTCCAGTTTTGGGCCCCACACTACAAGAAGAATGTGGAAAAATTGGAAAGAGTCCAGCGGAGGGCAACAAAAATGATTAGGGGACTAGAGCACATGACTTATGAGGAGAGGCTGAGGAACCGGGATTGTTGAGTCTGGAGAAGAGAAGAATAAGGTGAGATTTGATAGCTGCTTTCAACTACCTGAAGGGGGGTTCCAAAGAGGATGGATCTAGGCTGTTCTCAGTGGTACCTGATGACAGAACAAGAAGTAATGGTCTCAAGTTGCAGTGGGGGAGGTTTAGGTTGGATATTAAGAAAAACTTTTTCACTCAGAGAGTGGTGAAGCACTGGAATGGGTTACCTAGGGAGGTGGTAGAATCTCCTTCCTTAGAGGTTTGTAAGGTCAGGCTTGATAAAGCCCTGGCTGGGATGATTTAGTTGGGAATTGGTCCTGCGTTGAGAAAGGGGTTGGACTAGATGACCTCCTGAAGTCCCTTCCAAACCTGATATTCTATTATTCTATAAAGAAGATGGTGTTCAATTTTCTGCATGTCCACTGAAAGTGCCAGCAAGGAAGATTTAGTTTAGGTTTTAGGAAAAACTTTCTAACTCTAAGGGGAGTTTAGCTCTGGAATAGGCTTCCAAGGGCAATTATGGAATCCCCTTTATTGGAGGTTTTTAAAAACATGTTGGACAAACGACTGTCAGGGCTGGTTTATTTCTCCATTCAACAGTGCAGGGGGCTGTATCAGCTGAACTTTGTGAGGTCCCATCCCACTCAACATTTCTATGATTCAGTTACCAGAAATGAAACTTTTCAGTTTATTAAGAAAAAACAAAATTGCTTCATGGAAATCCTTTTTTTGCTGAAGTCTCCATGTCATCAAAAAGACAAGTTTCCATCCAAAAATATTGAAATGGATATGGAAATATTTCAAGGATCACTAATGAATTAACCTCTTGAAAGTTACTGGGTCAATAATTTAGCTGTGGGAAATAGAGAAGAATATATATGTTGTTAGTTGGCTTGTGTGCGTGTGTTCTTTCAGGGTGCTGTTCCAGCTCTGCGCAGAGAACTGGTTTAGCAGACCTCGAAAATACTACCCAGTATGGTTAAGAGCTGAAAGTGGGATTATGAAATTCAACCAGAAGACACATAATCAATAATAAACAAAATTGCTGGTTTCTAATGTTGTTCCTTATTGCTGAGAATTTGGGGTGAAGGTCTCAGAAAGGACTAAGCAGAGCTGGCCAGAAAACAAGAATCCCTTTTGTCAAAAATGGCACAGTTTCACACTTCATTTTCATTGCAATATATAACTAAAATGAGAATCAAACTTAGTCCCCTACTGTGCCAGTGGCGGACCAGATGCTGTCTTTTGCCTAGGCCCCTAGGCCTCACTAAACACTGACAAATGCACAGCTGGAAACCAGTCTGCTCACCTGGGTGTTAACATGTTCAAATAGATGTTAAGTTTATAAGAATGTATTTAGCGTTTGGATTTTATGAAATGCTGGTGAGTTGCTGCATGCTTCAATCTCACCTATAATATCTGAATCCCATTTTATAAGGATTTAAGCCTTTGCTTTGCAACTATGAAAGTGTTTGCAATTAATCTGTAAACTCCACAGTCAGGAGAGGAGCATTACCAAGTGTGAACTACAAGTTTACTACAAGAGGTGTCATTTCCTGCCCCAATAAAAGAAAGCCTGTAGACACCAGATGAACCATTGTGTAACATCAGTGGGGAAAAGACTTTGTTGATTGCTCTCTCCACAACCATGAAGAGGGGATGTGCAGAAAGCCTCATTCCCTCACAGTTTGAACTTTGGAGTAAGGGAATAAAAATCCCTGACCAGAAGGGACTGGATCATTATGTTGAATGTCATTTGGAGAGGATGATATTTCTAAACATAAGCAAAGGATCCCCAAGCTGCTTACCTTGGTTTGGCCCTGAAGCAGTGGTTCTCAAAGTTGGTCCTCTGCTTGTTCAGGGAAAGCCCCTGGCAGGCCGGGCCAGCTTGTTTACCTGCCGTGTCTTCAGGTTCAGCTGAGCGCGGCTCCCACTGGCCGCAGTTTGCCGCTTCAGGCCAATGGAGGCTGCAGGAAGCAGTGCGGGCTGAGGGATGTGCTGGCCATCCTTCCTACCACTCCCATTGGCCTGAAGCAGCGAACCGTGGCCCGTGGGAGCTGCGATCTGCTGAACCTGCAGACATGGCAGGTAATCAAACCGACTCGGACCGCCAGTGGCTTTCCCTGAACAAACAGCAGACCGGCTTTGAAAACCACTGCTCTAAAGGACGTAGAAAGCTGACATATTACAGCAGCTTCTATCTCCTTTTGAAACCTAGGACTGTAACTCATTCGGAGTGTATGTTTATCTGCCTTAACCTTTTAAATAGTTCTCTTATTTCTTTTTCCTAGTTAATACATATATAGTTAATTTATTATAGGATTGGCTAAAAGTGTTGTCTTTGGTGTGAGATCTAAGGTGCAATTGACCTTGTGTAAGTGACTGATCTTTTGGGACTGGGCGTTACCTGAATATTATTGTGATTTTTGGTGTAAGGCAAGCTGACCTGGGTGGCAGGAAAGACTGGAGTGTGCAAGGAGACTGTCTGTGACTCCATGGTAAGGCTGTAATAGTGCTTGAGGCACTCATGTTTGATAATTAGTTGGAGAGATCTAAGTATAGAACACACAACCAGTTGGGGGGTTTGTGTCCTCGTTGGTCATGTCTGCCTTGAGTTTGGCCCTCATGTTAGTGAGCCAATCCAGACAATATAACATCTATATCCCAAACAAGTGCACTAACCACTAGGCTAGAGAGCTAATTTCTTTTTCAGGTTTTCATTTTGATCAGAAATTCCATGCTGGAACTGAGAAACCATCCTGAGGAAATTTTCAGCTAAACCCAATATGTTTCCTTGATATGCTTGCCAGAGAATGTTGCGAAGGCCAACGCTATAACAGGATTAAAAAAGAACTAGATAAATTCATGGAGGATAGGTCCGTCAATGACTATTAGCCAACATGGGTTAGGGATGGTGTCCCTAGCTTCTGGTTACGAGAGGCTGGGAGTGGGCAGCAGAGGATGGATCACTTGACGATTGCCTATTCTGTTCATCCCCTCTGGGGCACATGGCATTGGCCGCTGTCGGAAGACAGGATATTGGGCTACAGATTGGAATTTTTCAATGGGAAACAGTTTTGCAAAAAAAAAAAAAATTGACAAGCTCTAGGCCTAAGTGATGTAAGACCCACCGAAAGTCAGAAGAGTGTACGTGACTTAGGAGTAGAAATTCTAGAACTGTCAATGGGACTTATGAAAAAAAATGCCTACTCTGTCCTGAGCAGAGAGCAAAATTATTGTCAAGGTGAGGCATGAAGAGAATGTGCCAAATCCTGAGGCTTTCTCAGGGGTAAGTGGAGAAAGGTGGATGGGCTAAATCATCAAGACAGAAAAGATAGCATATTGTTAGCCACCCATTGCATCCTCGTGGGCCTTAGAGGACTGTTGAGTGGAGCTCTCATCTCTATTGTGGAGGTGGAATGTTGCACAAGAAAGAATGATGTTCAGTAGCACCCATTTTCCCTTATCTTCTATTAGTTTTAGTCCAAGATTTCTGAGTCTTCACTTTAGCACATCCAAACAAGTATTCAACATGTTTAAATGTCTTATGATCTCTCATGTCTTTACAGATGGACGTCATAGCTGGGATAGAAATAAGAAACCAAACCATTGTGCAGGAGTTCATCCTCCTGGGCTTTCATGGCACTTGGTATTTTCAGATGTTCCTTATTGTGGTGTTTTCAGTTAGGTACTTCCTAACCATCATAGGGAATATGTCTATCATAGCCCTAGTGAGGACCCACCCATGCCTGCACACTCCCATGTATTTCTTCCTCTGCAATCTCTCCTTTCTGGAGATCTGGTACACCACAGCATCTGCCTCCTGCAATTGTTTTTTCTCCTCTCCATGGGCTCCACAGAATGTTTCCTCCTGGCCGTCATGGCCTATGACCGCTATCTGGCCATATGCCACCCATTGCGCTACAGCTCCCTCATGAACAGGACTTTCTCTGTTCATCTGGCCCTCCTCTCTTGGCTGTGTGGGTTCCTGGCTATCTCTGTGCTGACAACTCTAATATCCAGATTGTCCTTCTGCGGCCCTAAAGTCATCAATCATTTCCTTTGTGACATTGATGCTTGATAGCACTCTCCTGCACAGACACACGCTTTGTTGAGCTTGCAATGTTCATTGTCTCAATCATTGTTGTTGTGGTCTCATGTGTGATAACCCTGGTCTCCTACATTCACATCATCTCCACCATCTTGAGAATATCATCATCTCAAGGCCAGCAAAAGGTCTTTTCCACTTGCTCTGCCCACCTCACCGTTGTGACTATTTGGTACAGCTCCACCATTTTTCTGTATGTCAGGCCTTCTGCACAGAACTCATTGGATTTGAACAAAACAATCAACATCTTTAACACTTTCGTAATCCCTCTATTAAACCCTACACTCTAAGAAACAAAGAGGTGAAGGAAGCAATGGGAAAGGCATTAAGAAGAATGCTAAGTGGTTTTGAAAAAGCATGGATTTAGTAGAATTGTAATCCAAAAGACCAAAAATTTAAATAAAATGACTGATGGTCATTGATATAATTGAATATGAGGCAAAAGGATTAAGTTATAGATTTTCAGAGGACAGTCTACTCCTTTTCTCTTTCAATTGAAGGTGGACACCTGCATCATATCTCAAACCCAAATGTAACATTTCCTTATACTGTACGTCACTGTGGCTTTGTTTTACAGCTTTCCTGAATTACTATAACAACCGGCTATTCACTCACAGATGAGCTCAAGTGGGAGGAGGCAATTTGTTTTATGCTGAAGATTCCAAGATGCTAGGTTTCAGTGTCACTTAGCAGGATCTCTGTGTATGCTCCCATTGTTAATTGAATTATGCCCAAAGGAATTATGTTCCCAACTCTCATTGGTTGTTAGAGCTAGATCAAACTGCCATTTTCAAAGCAGCCCATGTGAATTAATTGCCCAGAACTTACTGAATTTCAATAGAAGTTAGGTTTCTAACTTTCTTAGCTGCTTTAAATTCCATCTTTCATACTCGATCTCCCCTTCTTATGTTTACCGTATAAGCCTTGTTTCGCAGTAGTGGGAACTTAAATGATGTCATGGAACTTCAAGGAAGAAGGCCATACCAGTTAAAAACTGACCTGGTTTACAGGGCAAGTGAAGGGAGTTATAAAAAGTAAAAAGTAAAAATAATATATAACAAACAAAAGAAAGGAGAATTTGATAGCAATGTGTATAAATCAGAAGTAAGGAATTGTATAAAATTAATATGGGAAGATAAGGGACACAATGAGAAATCTTTGGTCAATTGAGTTTACGACAATACTAGTCTGTTTGTTTGTTTGTATGTTTGTTTGTTTGTTATAAGGAACAAAAAGATATTGTCTCTTTCCAGCTAGAAGAGCTATAATTATAATAAATAATGCAGAAAGTGCCAAAGTGTTCAGTAAATATTTTTGTTCTCTGTTTGGGGAAAACACATTATATAGTCTTTTCATATGGCCATGAAAAAACTCTTTCTCTTCCACTGGTATTTCAGGAGGATGTTAAACAGCAGCTACTAAAGTTAGACATTTTAATCAGCAGGTCCTGATAACTTGCATCCAGGAGTTATAAAATAGCTGGCTGAGGTACTCCTAGGACTCTTAATATTTATTTTCAGTAAGTCTCAGAGCACTGGGTGAGTGCTAGAAGATAAGAATAAAGCTAAAGTTGTGCCAAATTTTAAATGGGTAAACAAGATGTCCCGGGTAATTATAGGCCAATCAGCATGACCAGTCTCAGGCAAGTTAATGAAGTGGTTGAAATGAGATTCAATTAATAAAGACTTAAAGGAGGGTAATATATTCAAATGCTAATTTACATGGTTTTATGGCAAATAGATACAGTCAAGCTAACTTGATCTTTTGTGTGTGTATAAAGTGTTTGGTTAATAAAAGTAATATTGTTGATGTAATATAATTAGATTTTTCTAAAGAGTTTGACTTGGTACAGCAAGAAATTTTGATTAAAAAACTAGAATAATATAAAATTAACCTGACACAGAAATGGATTGAAAATTGACTGATAGGTAGGGTATCAAAGTGAACCTGTAAATGGGGAATTGTCATCTAGTGGCTGAGTTTCTCGTGGGGTCCCCAGAACAATCACTTCCTATTTAAAATTTTTATCAATGACCTAGAAGAAAACATAAAATCAACAGAAATAAAGTTTCCAGATGTCAGGAAAGTCGGGGGGAGGGGTAAAAGAAAAGAAGAATTGCCGAGAAAGCCTTTGACGGTCTGGAGTGGGAGTATCTCGGACATATTTTGGTAAGCTCTGGTTTTGGAAATCAGTTTTCTAAGGGCATATTATTCCTGTAAATTCAACCTGGAGCATCTGATTTGGTTAATGGTCACCAGTCTCCACCTTTCAATTGGTTATGGGTGCAAGACCAGATTGCCTCTTACCCCTGTACTGTTCGCATTGGCAATAGTGCCATTTGCAATAGATGAGAGAAATAGCCCCTTGGTAACAGATATCAAAGCATCTTCTGGTATAGAACACAAAATAGCTCTGTATGCTGCCGAAGTCTTACATTTGCAGGATGATCCAGAAGCCTTGTTAAAGATGACTTTGGAAATTGGTCAAAGATCAGGCTTCAAAATAAACTCTGAGAAATCTGAAAATTTAGGAATGAATATTCCTGAAAGGGTCAAAACCAACTATTGTCAGCTACATACATTTAAATGGGTAAAGGCGTCTTTAAAGAATTTAGGAATAAATAATTGAGAAGAAACATAAAAATCTGTTTAAGGCAAATTACCCTCCTATATGGGATAAAATAATAAAAGATTTGGAGGAATTGAACAAATATGATTTTTTTTTGGCTAGGCACGGCAGCTTCAGTAATGAAGAATGTCCCCCCCCCCTGCATAAGTTATTATTTTTGTTTCATTACATCCCTGTTGGTATGCCTGAAATGACATTAAAAAGATGGCATGGTGCGCTATTAAAATTCATATGGAAACATAAAAGACAAAGGGGGAGTTCTAAAGTTCTGTGTAAATCTACAAAGAGGGGTGGATTACCTTTCCTAATCTGGTTTATTATTATTACGCATCACAATTAAAAGACATGATAATCTGGCCTAACAATAGACTATCGAAATACCAGGTTAAAATCAAACAAGGCTCGTGCAGAAATATAGCTATTTATAGAAATTGTTGGGTTAAAAAGAAATGTAGGTCATCAAAAAACTTTAAAAATCACCCATACATCTAGACTATGTTAGCATCTTTGGAGAAATTCCAACTTTGTTTTAAATTTCTGTTGCCGATGCTGAAGCCCTCCCCTAATGGCTTTCATTAATAATCAGGAATTTATCTCTAGAATATATCAAAGTGAGCATTCATAGAATCAAAGATCTAGAGGTTATCTAATCCAGTCATTGTGTGTAAGAGTTGAGATTACTCAATTCAGACAGCTGTTCCTGAATCCTGGTTTGAAATCAAACCAAAAGTTATGTAAAAATGTAAATAACATAAATATCCTGTATTTTCAACATTTACAAGTCAAACATTTTACTGGGTAATCCGTGTCTATTTAGCCTTTTAACCACATTTGAGGAGCTGAATCAGGAGCAAGCTGGAACAAAATGTTTAATTTGTAAGATACATGCAATTTTGTTTGAAAAGGATGTTAATAAGAAAACAATCCAGATAAAATGATGGGAGAGGGATTTGGACCTGGATTGAGTGGAAATTGACCTGGATGAGTGGGTCGGTACACAGGAAAGAAGATATACATCTTCAGTCTGTGTAGCTCATAAAGAAAATGCTTATGAGTTAATGTGCATATGGCATTTGACTCCAGTTATGATCCACCACATTTTTGCTACTAGGAAGGCACACTGTTGGACAGGTTGCAGGGAAAGGGGAACATACTTGCACATGTTGTGATTGTGTATAGGAATTAGCCAATTTTGGGAGGAAGTAATTAAAGAGATTCACTTTATGACAAAATGCCAGTTTCCCAGAGATCCCCTGGACTTCTTACTTAATGCTCCAGTAAAGGCTTTACATTTTAAACAGAACAACATGTTAATTTCTTTTATTTAATTGATAGCAGTAATACTCTATATTGCACAATATTGGAAAAATATGATGTCTCCTCCTATGGAACTGGGATATTGTCAAAAATGGATTGTCCTTGTAATTGAAAAGCTTTCACACCAAGTACATACACAAGTGAAGTACCAAAGAGAGGCTAGTCAGGGTTAGACTAGATGATCCTTGTGGTCCTTTCTAACTCTATGGCTCTATGATTCTGTGAGAAGAAAGGGTCCCCAATCAGCAAGCCAGAATCTTGAGCCAGATTCTTTGAATATTAACCTGACCCTGAATAAGTAATGTATAATATAATAAGTTAATGTTTTATTGCAACTTTGCCGTAATAAAAAGCTTCAAAAAGAAAAATATATTAGTACTATTCATGGAAGGAAATGTTCAGAGATGCATAGGATAGTTTCTGATCTCTTGAAAAAGACATGTAGACTTGTCGCAGCTGTTCATTAGAGCCAATCCAATGATAATTTTTAATGGAGTTCTTGTTTTCCTCCACTGAGTTATTTATGAACTTATGTTGATTTATTGTAATGTTTTGCCAATTAAATTGGATGGTCAATCTCTTTTGCCTGTGGGTTGTTCTTTCATGAGCTGGTCATTTTGACTTTTTTTTGAAATTCACACTTGATTGCTAACATCCATTGCTAATTTTGCTTTAGAGACATCAAATTTCTGAAAGCATTCCTTATACCTGCAGACTTTTTCAGGGCTTCTTGACTTCCTCTCCACTGAACCTCCAGAACACCTGAAATGCTAACTGCTCTCTGATTTCAGTCACTTGGGTCACCTTACGGGATGTTGCTCTTGTTTAGGAAAGTGAACAGTTTGCTTCCAACCTTTTGCAGGGCACCTTTGACCTCCTTGTTCCTCAGCCTGTAGATGAGGGGGTTGAACATGGGAGAGATGACTGTATAGAGCAGGGAGTAGGCCTCGTTTAAAGCTGGTGACTGGTTACCTGCAGGAGCTACATAAACAATAATGACAGTGCCATAGAAAATCGAAACAACTGGGAGGTGTGAGGAGCAGGTGAAGGAGGCTTTTTGCTTCCCAGTGGTGGAAGGAATCTTCTGGATGGTCAAGATGATCTTATAGTAGGAAGTCAAGATTAGTAGAAATGGGACCAGGGTCACACAGGCAGACACTGTGAAAGACAGAAATTCAACCAAATGGGTGTCAGTACAGGAAAGTTTTAACAGAGGCATGAAATGACAAAAGAAATGGCCAACCTCCTTGGAAGCACAGAAAGGCAACATAAAAGTCAAGACCATCATTGCTATAGGAGTCAGGAAGCCAGTTATCCAACAACCAGCTTCTAGCTGAAGGCAAACCTTAAAGTTCATAACGGATGCATAAGACAACGGATGGCATATCATTAAATACCAATCGTAGGACATGACTGATAAAAGGAGGCACTCAGAGACTGCCAAAGATCCAAAAATGTACAACTGGGCTACACAACCCATGAATAAAATCACTTCCCTCACCGTAAGGAAACTTCTTAGCATCTTGGGGACAATGGTGGTGGTGTAGCAGATCTCCAGGAAAGATAAGTTACCCAGGAAGAAGTACATGGGGGTATGTAGATTGTGATCAGCTGCTATCACCAGAACAATTACAATGTTGCCGGACATGGTTATGGTGTAGATGAATAAAAATATCACAAAGAGTAAGGGCTGCATTTCACGGAAGTCTCCAAACCCCAGAAGAATGAATTCTGTGATGGCTGTTTGATTCTCTTTTTCAGTTACACCCATATGTTCCATCTGAAGAAAAGGAAATGGACACAATGGAAAATTAAGTGATTCATAGATTTCAAGGTCAGAAGAGACCATTATGATTATATATTCTGACCTCTTGTTTAACACAGGTCAGAGAACATCACTGAAATAATTCATTTTGAACTAGAGAGTATCTCATAAATGGTATTATTCAATGGAACCTCGTCAATTACAATCACCTTAAAGGTAGTACAGGTGACAAGAATATGCTTCATCTGAACCAAACTCCCAGCTCAAATCCTAGAAATAACAAAAATTAAAGAGAAAGAATGTCGACATACCCCATACGCACATTCAATATCATCAGAAAATATGGGGGAAATTTAGTAGGATTGTTTGTCTTCTTCAATAGTGCTTAAGAAGAGATCCAAAAGATAGATCTATCTATCTATCTATCTATCTATCTATCTATCTATCTATCTATCTATCTATCTATCTATCTATCATACCTACAATAAGTATGATGAATTAGAAACTGAATAACAAATATAGACAATAGTATTAAATATGATATAGACTATTATGGTAGTTATCCCCATGCAGAAACGCAGAAATTAATACAAAATAGATATAAAATGCTACCAAATCTGAATTCTCCACCCATTTACACCCCTGGTGGCACTTTACACTACTGATGCATTTGCTTTGAACAGGTGTAAATGACAACACAGAATACAAAATTGGAAAGAATCAAACCCAAAAGTTTTACTGTATATTTTGTATTATGGTTCAGTTGCTTGTTGTTCACAAATGCCAGAAAAGACTGATTATATTTATCCTGATTAACAACTGAAGCCACTTTTACCTTTTGGCTGTGGCCTTTATATGTAATTGTAACCCTTGCTTTCACCTCTCCAACAATCAGAATCTTGTTTCTCTGGTTCCCACTTCTCACAGCATGTTGTCCTCTAAAGTAAATAAAAGTTACATGAAAATATACATCATCCCCATTTTTGACCTTCAAACAGTGAATTGTGTATTAGCAGTCCCAACTCAGAAATATATAAAGATATATTGTCTCATTTGATAACCCAAAAGGGACTAATTACACTATTTATAGAGTGTGATCAGTACTGTTATTTAAACCAGATTAGTAGGTCTTGTGGGGATATTCTCCTCTCAGCCACCATATCTCAGGGCTTGGTCCAAAGCCCTTTGAGCTCAATGGAATGGTTCCCACTGGATCAGACACTAAGCTGTTGCAGTTAAAAGGTGAAAATTATGCCCCTTTTGGCTTAATCTAGCTATCTTTCTCACAGAAGGCCAGATTCACCTCTGCGCAGATGGCTAGCACCCTAACAATGGGCTATGAGAAGGGAATTAAGGCAATTACATTCCCCCAACCCACTGTATTACAACATGGATTGGGATGCTTAGATGTCAATAAAGATGAGCTCCATGTCTTTCGTTCCTTCAGGGATGTTGGAAAGTCCTTAAAAATAGTAAAGTGCCTGCATCAATTTTGCATCTATCTATCTATCTATCTATCTATCTAAATTCCTCCTCGTTATCCACACCTCAGAGCAATGAGGAACATTGAGGAAGGAAGTAGGTGGTTTTGCAACAAACTGGACCTAATTTTCCTCTCATTCACACTGTTTCTCCATTGACACAACTCCACTAAAGTCAATGTAGGGACTTGATTTCCTAAGAGACCTGAGGGGTTTATGCACCCAACTCTCACTGTCTTTCAATTAGATTTAGGTACAATTTAAAAACCCCTAAGTGACTTAGGACCAGATTTTTTATGATATTTACCTGCTTCAAGATCCTGCTGGGTACATAACAAATGAGAGGTAGGCACCTGCCCTGCTGAGGTGCTATGAAAAATCTCACTGTCACAGATTAACAAGGTCTGGTCTATGTCCTAACCTTTAACCAGTTTCCTGGGAGTGCCCCTTTAGGGTACTGGACCCTAAGGACACACATTGGCTCTCTGGGGAAATCCTCTGGTCTCCACCACTCTGAAACTGAGCCTGTAGTCATCAGAAATACCCATCTCTCTGTGTGGCTCCCTGAGTGAGTGCAGCCAAGCCAGACTTGCCCGGCCCCTTCAGAGCACAACTCTCTGAGTATCCGCGATGACAACAGACAGCCCTTTCAGAATACGGTGACCATTCATGTAGCCTACAGCATCTGAAAGCCCTTAGGTTAGCATTATGAAGCAAAAGCTAAGAGAGAGTTCACACTGGCCAGAGTCAGGGCTCCTCTGATCCATACTGTTGGAAGGTGTATTTTGGCTCAATCTCTCCCCATCCCCTTCGTCTCTCAGTCCCCACTGAGCGGCTAAGTTTCAGTGAGCCCAGTTCTTAACACAGACATCTGACACCTTCTCCCTTTACTCCCCATCTCAGGGTTTTTACTCTGCTTCCCTGCGAGGGGGAGAGTACCCAGCTTTCAGCAATTAAGGCTTCCCATTGTCTTTCCAGATTCTCCACTGATATTTATCGATTACAGCCCAGACAGTTCTAGTGGCTCTACATCGCCGACATGTAGTCTGCTCTCCCATGTCCCAGGGAGAACATCATTTCTTTCCCCGAAGGGGTAGTGACGCCAAGGGGGCTGGTACAGAAGCCATACGGGAATTCCCCACATTTTCCATACCCACTAGGGGATATATTAGGAACCACACTGCTGAGCATTATGATATCTAATCTTTAGGCACCTAGACAATAGAAAAACCTGAGTTAGGTGTCCAGGCTGCCTGTGTAATGCACAGAGACAGATGGGCACCTAAAAATGGGATCCACAAAACCCAGCAACCTGGGTGGTTCCCCCACTAGGCCGGATGCTGATGAGAGGAGGGTGTCTTAGGCTCCGCCCTTCTTTGGGAAGTTGGCACCTATTTCTGCTTGGCACCCACAACCATAAGCACTCTCCTAGAGTCAGGTGTGTTATCATACACAACGAGCAAGCCAAGCACCTTCTGTTCAAAATGGCTTTCAGTTTCAATTAAAGGGGAAAAAAGTGAAAGCAATATTTTCACACGAGAGATAGAGACAGAGCATAGTGTGTATGATTGCTCAGTAGATTTTTCAAAAGCACAAATGGTAGTTAAGCACCAGACTCCCAGGAAAAGTCAAACGCTTCTAGGTGACTAGTTGCCATTTGTGTCTTTGAAAATCTCCATTTCTGAAAACAAAATGACATTTAAATGAATCAGTAGAATAGAGTACAACAGAATGAAATAGATGATTTTTTCACACAATGGTTTTATAACAAAAAATCCCATTTTATTCTGAAACTTAACTTTTAGCAGAAAAATTGACTGTATCTTTCAAATTTTCTTTTTTTCCCCATCCTAAGATAACCATCATTACTCTTACATATTTGTGGGTACATTAAAATATTAGATAATTAATCTCAATTTGATTCTGAAAAAAAATGTTAAAAAATATTGATTTGAAATTAATGCTGGTCCGAAAATGCTGAGTTTGTTCTGCAGAAAATTTTAACTTTGCATCAAAAAACAAAAAACAGAACGTCGGCCTATTTTTCTTATATAAACACAATTTTTTTGGCAAAAAACTTAATATACAAAAAAAATTGTAGAAAAGAAAAATAGTTTTGTTCAAAAGCTTCCATAAAAGCTGCCTGGCATTCTATTTTCCAACCAAAATTTAAATGTTTTTGATGAAAGCATACAGTTTGCACAACATTTTCATTTAGTCCCAAACCTAATTTTTTGCTGGAAAAACAGTTCAGTTTGGAGTCAAAGTTACGAGGTTGCTTGCACCTATATCCTCTTTCTGGTCTTTCCATATGCACCTTCTCAGGTGTTGACTCTCCTCTATCATTTCTAGAGGTTATTAAAGTACATTATGTAGATCCCTGACAAGGATTTCATGTACCCAACTCAAAGCAAGAGGAGAAAGAAGGGTTAGGCCCGGATCCTCAAAGGCACTTTGGTGTTACACGTAGCTACCCGGTGAATTCACAAACTGTGGCTAAGGTGCCTGGCTACCTATGCAATGCATGAGGAAAGAGGGACACCTAGCAACGCTATCCACAAAAATCAGCACACTGAGCAGCACGCTCCCTAAACTAGCCAATAACAGATGCTGATATGTCATAAACTGCACCTCTTTGGGGAGTTAGGCACCTAAGTCCAAGTTAGAGGGAGGCATCTGTTTCTGCTTGGGATCCCCAGCTGGGAACCAAGTCCTGGAGTCAGGTGACAAAGCTGTTTCTTATGAGAAAGGCTTCAGCCCATATTTAACCCCAAGCAAAGTGACTGGGGATGGGGGACAGATATGAATGAGGAGTCCTGCCCCTTTATAGCCCCTAATCTAGTGGTTAAGGAACAAACATAGGGATGTGAGAGACACCAGTTCAGTTCCCTTCCTTGCCTGATGTGGTTAAGGAATTTGAAGTTAGAGCACTTCCACCTCTTAGATGAGTGCTGTAACCACGGACTATGAGATAGTATGAAGTGGGTCCTTCCTGTTGAAATGGTTTCGCTATGCATAAATAAATATGCTTTGGGCCAAAAGGAGAATGAGAATGGCTCTGTGTCCATCCAGTGGTTAAGCACTCTCCTTTGAGGTGGGTTGTCTATTCAAATCCCCACTCTTCATCAAATAGAGAAAGGGATTGAACTGGGGGTTGCCCATATCCCATGTGAGTTCCCTAAGGGAAATTGCCTACGCCTCTTCTCCTCTCCCACAGACATGTTATGTGGAGTTAGGGATGAGGTGGAGAACACCTACCAGATCAAGTGAGATGGGCAGTGCAACATCTAGTTTCACCTGGTTTGAGGAGCCCAGTGGGGCTTAGGTGTGAGAGAGGCAGCAGGGTGCATGCCCAATGACAAAAATTTAAGCTCCCTCAGGGACTTTAACGGCCAAATGTAGGTGACAAGGGGTATTTTGGGCCTGCAGGGTTAGACAGCATCTTAGCAGGGTTTTGGAGGACCTCAGTGGCACCTAAATGTTAGACTTAGGTACCTAAGGTGGGAAACGAGGTGTCACTTTCAGAGTTAACTGCGCCTTTGACTCCACTTCACACCTAGTCTTCTTCACAGGCACCTCCTTAAAGTTTCATGCTCCCAGTTGCCCTCTCTGCAGTGGAGTCTCATGTTTGTCTCCCTCCAGACCCGGGGTTTAGGCCTGCAGTCCCTCTACACCTCGCTGGGCTTTCCCCAGCAGGACTGATCAGGGTCAAGCTCCTGTGATCAGCCTTTCCCCAGAGACTACAATAGTGTATCCCAGGCACCAGTCAGACTTCATGAAGCAAAATACATTTATTCTTGGGGTAAAGCATCACAGAGACAACATTAAAAAAAAACAATAAAAGTTCATATGTTATATGTTCAGCAGGCAGAATCGAACCTGGGGTCTCCGGAGCCAAATGCATGAGCCTCTACTGCACGAGCTAAAAGCCACATGGCCCTTAGCAGAAGCTGTAGCAGACTCATTAATTTCTCTCTAAGTGGTCTCGGTGCCACTATATGGGACAGAGCAACACACTCAGGTGGTGTGTGAGTTACATATGCTCAAAGCTTACCAGAGGTCACCCATCAAACTCACAGGTTCCTAATAGGATTAAATTCATCCAACCCTTCTGAAAGGGTTGGGGGCCTCTTTGAAAGAGGATCCTGTCTGATTTCTGAATCAAAAGACCACGTTGAGTCAGTTTAAATTCAGTCTTTTTATACTAAAAGGCCTTTCTTTATATGTTGGTCTCTAGAAAACCCAGTCTGAACCAGGATATGCAAGAGTCTGTCTGGGGTTGTTTACAACCTGAGATGACACCTTAATCTCTCTCTCACTCTCTGTTTTTGGTTCTTGGAGAAGCTGTCGCAGCCTTTCCCCTGGAACTAGCTTCAATCTTTGAGTATCCATAAACTTAATTTAATACGGTCTCCAAAGAAATGGGGTTTAATATCTGTTACGCTAGTGCCTTAGTCCTTTGGTGGATGTGAGTCTTAGTGAATGGACCTTGCTGAAAATGTTCAGTTGAAAGGCTTTCCGGAGTGAAAATTATGCATTTGTCAAAATGGACATGTTCCTAAAAATTATCCACTTTTATTGAAAAAAAATTCAGGCTTTTCTTGTAAAGAAGAATTGGTGAGGAATATTTGACCAGTCAGGGAAAGGGATGATCTTGCTTATGAGTTTCCTCAATGCTTCTTTAACCTCCTTGTTCCTCAGACTATACACAATGGGGTTGAACAGTGGAGTCACAAAGACATAGAGCAGGGAAAGGATTTTGTTGAGATGAATGGACTGAGATCCCGTGGACACAATGTATGTAACGGTCAGCGTCCCATAGAAAGTGGTGACTACTATGAGGTGAGAACTACAGGTGGAGAACGTCCTCTGCTTCCCACGCTTTGATGGGATTTTGAGGACAGCCAGGAGGATATGAATGTAGGATGTGATGGTCAGAAGGAAGGGGATCAGTGGTACAATGCAACATGAGACAAAAATCGCTACCTTCACCATGTAGGTGTCAGAACAGGACAATTTCAGCAATGGCGTCAAGTCACAAAAGAAATGGTCAATTTCATTAGGGCCACAAAGAGTTAAAGATTTTTCCAGAAGCAATTGCAACACAGCAGCCAACAGAAATCCCCAAACCCATATGCCAGCAGCCAGCTTAATACAAAGATTCCAGTTCATTGAGTCTGCATAGTGCAGAGGCTGACAAATGGCCAGGTAGCGATCATAAGACATGAGCATCAGGAGAAAACACTCAACAGTCCCTAATGCACAGAAGACATATAACTGTGTGATACAGCTGGTAAAGGAAATACATTTGTCCTGTCTCAGTAAGTCCACAAGCATCCTAGGGGCAATGTTAGAGGTGTACAGGATCTCCAGGAAGGAGAGGTTACCCAGGAAGAAGTACATAGGCGTGTGAAGACTGCGATCAGCTGATACTGTGATTATAATGAGGATATTCCCTGTCGTGGTTGCTAGATACACCATGAAGAAGAGGGGAAAGAGGAAAATCTGCAGATCATGGAGATCGTCAAAGCCCAGGAGTATCAATGTGCCCACAATGGTTTCATTTTCAATTCCAGGGTCCTCCATTATTTATTTCTAGACACAAATAAAGAAATAAGAGTAATAACAGAACTTATAAATGTAACCGAACTAAAGCTTTTTATTTATTGCCCTTTATTTGGATTTGTAAATAATAAAAGTGCAATCATACAAAATCTGTGTGTGTCCTCCTTTAATTTACAAGTTATAATTAAATAATATACAAATTATACAGGGGATGTTTTATATAGTGTGTTAAATATCTCTGACGGCAAACAAGAGGGAGCATTGGAGAGAGAGAGAGTGTGACTGATAGATACATTTGGTAGCACTGTGTAAACTTAATACTTCTCTCTCTCACCAACAGAAGTTGGTCCAATAAAAGATATTACCTCACTCGCCTTGTCTCCCTCCAATACTACAGTATCAAGGGGTAGCCATGTTAGACTGTATCCACAAAAACAACAAGGAGTCCAGGGTCACTTTAAAGACTAACACATTTATTTGGGCATAAGCTTTCATGGGTGAAAAACCTTGCATCTAAAGAAGTGGGCTTTTTAACTCTGAAAGCTTATGCCCAAATAAATCTGTTAGTCTTTAAGGTGCCACTGGACTCCTCGTTGTTTTTGTTTCTCGATGTAACATGATAGATAGATAGATAGATAGATAGATAGATAGATAGATAGATAGATAGATATAGATTACCTTCATAACTGGCTGATCGGGAATCTCTGTGCATTCAGATTTTCCATCTCACATGGTTGAAGAAGGCATTTCACTTCTTAATGTGTGTACATGTTCCTTGTGTGTATATATTCAATTAAGCTGATTGTTGGCTACATCAGTGTATCTCACTATCTTATGTGGCCCCCATTATTGGAGTAGTCAAACACCTGACAATTATTCATGGATTTTATCCTCACAACTCCCTTGAAAGCTTGCCCTACACAATGCTATTCTGGTTTGGTTTGGCTTCCTAGATCTTTATAAGCTCTCCTCCTCAATTTGCTTCATTTGCCTTCTTCATTCATTCCGCAAGGAGCATTATTATCCACGTCTAAACAGAGCTGGCTGTGCCATCTGATTTATATATTCCTCCAGGTATTTTTTTTTCATATAGCCCGTGGGATGCATTCCCCAGAGGCTGTAAAGAAAAGTTCTGCAACATTATAGTGAAAAGAAGAATTCTTCAAGGCCTAATTTGAGCTCCCTCACACCAATTCCACACCAGGCTTCTTCCCAATTCACCCCATGGTTATGTGGAGCAGCTCCTACAGTCATGGGTGGGTTAACGAGATAACAGCTCATTGGCTAGTTTGGAAGGTAGGATCCAGACTGCAGGAAGCTGTAGATTGCATATACCCCTATACCTTGGAGACTGTTGAGTTAGAGTTAGGCCTTGTCACAACTCTTGCAATTTTATCATGAGTCTCATGCTATTTACATAAAGCCCCAGCTCCTAGAGGCACATGATTAGGTGATAATCCCAGCTTTCACTAAAAACAAAAAACAAAACATTTGTAGCCTTCATGGTTGTAGAAAAAGCTTGAAAAAGTAATTCCTAATGACTCTGACACTGGAAGGCAAATAATACATACCTAAAAATCATTATTTTTGAAAATCTCGTGATTTTGGGGGCCTGTCTCATGATCCTAGAATTGTTAGGGTTGGTGATCCTGATTATGTAATGTATAAATACTAATGAACTGAGTATTAAATACCCTAAGAAGAACAGCAAACTGACTTAATTGAAGCCTCTTTATGATAGTCCCCATCCTGGTAGTATCTAAGCCACTCACAATCTTCACAAAGGGATAGAGGCGTTGTGATGCTCACAACACCTAACTTCCAGGCACCTAGAATCACAGGAACAACTCTGTGATCTACAAAGTCTAAGCTAGGTGTCTGGGCTGTCTATATAATGTATGGAGAGAGATAGACACCTTACAGCCTGATCTACAAAAAGCACATACGCTAGGCGGGAAGATACCTAAGCTAAGTGGTGGGAGCCTCCTTAGCTCTGTCCTTAGTCTCCTGGAGATAGCTGCCTGAGTCAGGCTGTGTGGAGGTGCCTCTCTCTGTTTGAGATTCACAGCCAGGAGCCTCTCTCCTCGTAACAGGCAGCTTGGGGACCTCAGTTGTTTCTTGTGACATTGAGCTAGGTGCCTTCCTCGCTATCCACAAAATGTCTGGAGCAGGAGGATGGAGCCTCCACTCACCTTATAACTTTTAGCCCAGTGGTTAGAACACTGCTGTGGGATGTGAGGGTCTTCCTGATTATACCCCTGCATGCTTGAGCAACATTTTTATAGTCCTCCATAGTCATCTGTCCAAGTTTCCACTTCTTATAAGCTTCCTTTTTGTGTTTAAGCTCACATAAGACTTCTCTGTTAAGCCAAGCTGTTCACCTGCCATATTTGCTATTCTTTCTGCACATCGGGATGATTTTTTCCTGTGTCTTCAAAAAGGCTTCTTTAAAATACAGCCATCTTGGATGAGGGAGAATTGAACCTCCCACATCCCCAGTGAATGCTCTAACCACTGAGGAAAAGCTATGAGGGAAACAGCAGCAGACATCTTTTGATTGGGATCCAATCTGATAAGTGGTCTTTGAGATGGATTGGGTCCCGTACGCAAGTTGGGCAGATAAATGCCTATCTTCCTCCAATTCATGGATCCCTTCTGGAACTTATGTGGGAGGTAAGGCAGAAATGCACATGACTAGAGTGAGAAACTTATGTGCTAAGGGAACTGCTACTAAGAATACTTGGGCGTTGGGTGAGTTTCGGTGCCTATAGGGCTCATTGGGAGTTTTGTGAATCTTAGTGGAGATGAAAATGGGGATTTACGCACCTAAGTACCTCTCTCAATCCCACCTAAAGTGATTTGCCTAAGTTCAAACAGAGAACCTGAAGCCTGGTCTTTCAAGTCCTAAACTAACACCCTTGCCACTTGGACCATCTTTCCTCTGCTCAGCAGAATCACAACCCCAGAGAAAAATAAAGATCACAGGCTGGGATTTTCAAAGCAGCCAAGGTATGTGAGAGTTAGGCACTTAATTCATAGCAAAATTAAATAGAAGTTGGGAGCATCTAACTCCTTTAGACTATGTATCCAGCCAGGATACCTCAAATCTGCAGTGACTCGAAGAAGGACTTCAGAATAATGGCACCATGGAGCTGAGTCTTTTTGTGTAGCTGAGATTCTAGATCAAATGGGCTCAGTTCACAAAGGCAGGCCCTTATCCAAAACTCAACGTAGTCAGTAGAAAGTCCTCCACTGACTTCAATGAGCTTTGGGTTAGATTTCCAGTTCCCCACCCCACCCCACCCCCAAAATGCTACCCTTGCAGGTTCACGGGGGATCTGAGAGTCAATGTGAGTCCTTTGTAGTTCAGCAAAGAATCCTGTGGCACCTTATAGACTAACAGACGTTTTGGAGCATGAGCTTTCGTGGGTGAATACCCACTTCTTCAGATGCATGTGGTGGAAATTTCCAGGGGCAGGGATATATATGCTAGCAAGCAAGCTAGAGATAACGAGGTCAGTTCAATCAGGGAGGATGAGGCCCTGTTCTAGCAGTTGAGGTGTGAAAACCAAGAGAGGAGAAACTGGTTCTGTAGTTGGCAAGCCATTCACAGTCTTTGTTCAATCCTGAGCTGATGGTGTCAAATTTGCAGATGAACTGAAGCTCAGCAGTTTCTCTTTGAAGTCTAGTCCTGAAGTTTTTTTGCTGCAGGATGGCCACCTTAAGGTCTGCAATAGTGTGGCCAGGGAGGTTGAAGTGCTCTCCTACAGGTTTTTGTATATTGCCATTCCTAATGTCTGATTTGTGTCCATTTATCCTTTTCCATAGAGACTGTCCAGTTTGGCCAATGTACATAGCAGAGGGGCATTGCTGGCATATGATGGCATATATTACATTGGTGGATGTGCAGGTGAATGAAACAGTGATGATGTGGCTGATCTGGTTAGGTCCTGTGATGGTGTCGCTGGTGTAGATATGTGGGCAGAGTTGGCATCGAGGTTTGTTGCATGGATTGGTTCCTGAGCTAGAGTTATTATGGCGCAGTGTGCAGTTACTGGTGAGAATATGTTTCAGGTTGGCAGGTTATCTGTGGGCAAGGACTGGCCTGCCACTCTGACACAGGAAAAAATCATCCTGATGTGCAGAAAGAATAGCAAATATGGCAGGTGAACAGCTTGGCTTAACAGAGAAGTCTTAGGTGAGCTTTTTGAAGACGCAGGAAAAAATTATCCCGATGTGCAGAAAGAATAGTAAATATGGCAGGTGAACAGCTTGGCTTAACAGAGAAGTCTTATGTGAGCTTAAACACAAAAAGGAAGCTTATAAGTGGAAACTTGGACAGATGACTATGGAGGACTATAAAAATGTTGCTCAAGCATGCAGGGGTATAATCAGGAAGACCCTCACATCCCACAGCAGTGTTCTAACCACTGGGCTAAAAGTTATAAGGTGAGTGGAGGTTCCATCCTCCTGCTCCAGACATTTTGTGGGTAGCAAGGCAGGCACCTAGCTCAATGTCACAAGAAACAACTGAGGTCCCCAAGCTGCCTGTTACGAGGAGAGAGGCTCCTGGCTGTGAATCTCAAGCAGAGAGAGGCACCTCCACACAGCCTGACTCAGGCAGCTATCTCCAGGAGACTAAGGGCAGAGCTAAGGAGGCTCCCACCACTTAGCTTAGGTCTCTTCCCGCCTAGCATATGTGCTTTTTGTAGATCAGGCTGTAAGATGTCTATCTCTCTCCATACATTGTATAGACAGCCCAGGCACCTAGCTTAGACTTTGTAGATCACAGAGTTGTTCCTGTGATTTTCTAGGTGCCTGGAAGTTAGGTGTTGTGAGCATCACAACGCCTCTATCCCTTTGTGAAGATTGTGAGTGGCTTAGATACTACCAGGATGGGGACTATCATAAAGAGGCTTCAATTAAGTCAGTTTGCTGTTCTTCTAAGGGTATTTACTACTCAGTTCATTAGTATTTATACATTACATAATCAGGATCACCAACCCTAACAATTCTAGGATCATGAGACAGGCCCCCAAAATCACGAGATTTTCAAAAATAATGATTTTTAGGTGTGTACCATAATAACTCTAGCTCAGGAACCAATCCATGCAACAAACCTCGATGCCAACTCTGCCCACATATCTACACCAGCGACACCATCACAGGACCTATCCAGATCAGCCACACCATCACTGGTTCATTCACCTGCACATCCACCAATGTAATATACTCCATCATATGCCAGCAATGCCCCTCTGCTATGTACATTGGCCAAACTGGACAGTCTCTATGGAAAAGGATAAATGGACACAAATCAGACATTAGGAATGGCAATATACAAAAACCTGTAGGAGAGCACTTCAACCTCCCTGGCCACACTATAGCAGACCTTAAGGTGGCCATCCTGCAGCAAAAAAACTTCAGGACTAGACTTCAAAGAGAAACTGCTGAGCTTCAGTTCATCTGCAAATTTGACACCATCAGCTCAGGATTGAACAAAGACTGTGAATGGCTTGCCAACTACAGAACCAGTTTCTCCTCTCTTGGTTTTCACACCTCAACTGCTAGAACAGGGCCTCATCCTCCCTGATTGAACTGACCTCGTTATCTCTAGCTTGCTTGCTAGCATATATATCCCTGCCCCTGGAAATTTCCACCACATGCATTTGAAGAAGAGGGTATTCACCACGAAAGCTCATGCTCCAAAACGTCTGTTAGTCTATAAGGTGCCACAGGATTCTTTGCTGCTTTTACAGATCCAGACTAACACAGCTACCCCTCTGATACTTTGTAGTTCACACGTTACAGAACACAGTAACATGAGGCTGGAAGGGACTTTGAGAAGATAAACAAGTCCAGCCCTTTGTGCTGAGGCAGGAACAAGTTGACCTAGACCTAGACCATCCCTGACCATCCAACCTGTTTTTATAAACCTCCAATGACAGAGATTCCACAACCCTCTCTTGGAAGCCAATTCCAGAGCTCAACTACCCTCATCGTTGGAAAATTTTTCCTAATATCTAACCTAAGTCTCTCTTGCTGTAGATTAAGCCCATTTCTTATTGCCCTATCCTCAGTGGACACGGAGAACAATTGATCACTGTCCTCTTTATAACAGGCCTTTACATATTTGGAGATGGTTATCTGGTCCCTCCTCAGTCTTCTTTTTTCAAGACTAAACATGCTCAGTTTATTTAATCTTTCCTCAATAGGTCAGGTTTTCTAAACCTTTTATCACTTTTGCTGCTCTCCTCTGGACTCTCTCCTATTTGTCCACATTTTCCCTAAAGTGTGGCATTCAGAACTGGACACAATACATGAAATGAGTCCTGACCAGTGGTGAGTACTGCGGGACAATTACCTCCTGTGTCTTACATATGACACTCCTGTTAAATCCCAGAATGATAGTAGCCTCTTTCACAACTGCATCACGTTCTTGACTCTTATTCAATTTGTGATCCACTATAACCTCCAGATCCTTTTCAGCAGTGCTACCGCCGAGCCTGTTATTCCCGATTTTGTAATTTTGGATTGGATTTTTCATTCCTGAATGCATTTTTCTTTATTGCATTTATTGAATTTTATTGCCTTTCCATTTGTCTTTATTGAATTTCATCCTGTTGGTTTCAGACAAATTCTCTAATTTGCCCAGATTCTTTTGAATTCTAATCCTGTTCCCCAAAGTGCTTGCAACCCCTACTAGCTTGGTCTCAATTTAAAATCTTATAAGCAGGCTCTCCACTCAATTATGCAAGTCAATAACAAAAATATTTAACAGACCCAGGAGTGACCCCTGTGGGACTCTACTAGATACACTCTCCCACTTGGAAAGTGAACCATTGATAACTACTCTATGAGTACTGTCTGTCAACCAGTTGTGCACCAACTTTATAGTGATTTTATCTAGCCCACATTTCCCTAGTTTGCTTATGAGAATGTCATGTGGGACTGAGTTGAGCAAAATATAGCATTTCTACTGATTCCTCACCAATCCCTAGGGCAGTAATCCTGTCAAAGAAGGAAATTAGGTCAGTTTGGCATGATTTGTTAATGACAAATCCATGCTGACTCTTGCTTATAAGCCTGTTATCCCCGAGGTGCATACAAATTGAACGTTTAATCATTTATACCGGTATCTTTCCAGGTATCAAAGGCTTATTGGTCTATAATTGCCTGGGTCCTCTTCCCCTTTTCAGAAATAAGTAGCATGTTTGCCCCTCTCCAGTCCTGAGGGACCTCATCGATCCTCCATGAGTTCTAGAAGATAATTTCTAATGGTTTCATGATTGCTTCAGTTAGTTCCTTAAGTACCCTAGTGTCACAGATACACAGGGTCTGGTCTATGCCCTAGGTTCCACACCGAGGCCTGTGTTCCCCAACTCAGGCTGGGCCTTTGAGACCAACAACCCTCTTCTCTGTCCATGACTCCTCTCAGGGAATCCAGCCTAGCCAGACTCCTGCAGTGGCTTATACTGTACACCTTCAGGGCACAAAGCTCTCAGTGAATATTTGCAGTGATAGCAGGCAGTCCTTCCAAAATAAGGTAACCATGTATTAGTCCTCTGGTATACAGACTCTGAAAGTCCATAGGTTATCATAGGGAAAGAAAGGTTAAGACATAATCCATGCTGGCCTAGCCAGTGCCACCACCGAACCAATCTACTATGGACTCATTCCAATTGCTGTCTCTCTCTATCAGTCCCTTTCCCACTCCCAAAACCAACTGCTCTCCCTTCCGCTACCTCTCTATTCTCAGGCTGGGCCTCTCCTTGACTTCCTGTCATGACATAATTCCCCACTCTGAACCTTAGCGTCCAAAAGATGGGGTACCAGCATGAATTCCTCTAAGCTCAATTACCAGCTTAGTACTTGTAGCGCTGCCACCAACCAGGAATTCCAGTGCCTGGTACACTCTGGTCCCCACAAAACCTTGCCCGGGGACCCCCAAGACCCAGACCCTCTGGATCTTAACACAAGGAAAGTAAACCCTTTCCCTCACCATTGCCTCTCCCAGCCTTCCCCTCCCTGGGTTACCCTGGAAGATCACTGTGATTCAAACTCCTTGAATCTTAAAACAGAGAGGAAAATCCATCTTCCCCCCTCCTTCTCTCTCCCCCTCCCAGAGTCTCTCTGAGAGAGAAGTAATCCTAACACAGAGAGAAAATTAAACTTTCTCTCCCCCTTCCCTCCTTTCTCCCCACCAATTCCCTGGTGGATCCAGACCCAGTCCCCTGGGGTCTCACCAGAATAAAAAAACAATCAGGTTCTTAAACAAGAAAAGCTTTTAATTAAAGAAAGAAAAACAGTAAAAATTATTTTTTGTAAATTTAAGATGGAATATATTACAGGGTCTTTCAGCTATAGACACTGGGAATACCCTCCCAGTCTAAATATACAAGTACAAATTAAAATCCTTTCAGCAAAATATAAATTTGAACTCCTTCCAGACAAATACACATTTGAACTCCTTCCAGCCAAATACACATTTGCAAATAAAGAAAACAAACATAAGCCTAACTCGCCTTATCTACCTAGTACTTACTATTCTGGATATATAAGAGATTGTATCAGAGAAATTGGAAAGAAACTTGGTTACACCTCTGGTCACTCTCAAAACCCAGAGAGAACAACAACCAAAAACTAACAGCACACACACAAAAACTTCCTCTCTCAAGATTTGAAAGTATCCTGTCCCCTGATTGGTCCTCTGGTCAGGTGACAGCCAGGCTCATTGAACTTGTTAACCCTTTACAGGCAAAAGAGACATGAAGTACTTCTGTTCTATTAACCCTTAACTATCTGTTTATGACATTTCCCTATCGAGAAATGGGAGAAAACCTGGTTGTTGGTTGCTAGGCATCATTGTTCTGGCTATTGGGAGTTTCACAGTTTTCTTGGATTTTCCACTGGTAGGGGTTAGCCTGGGCCAGTCCTTTAATGACCCATTCAGTCTACTCCAAAAAGCAAGACAACACACACCCCTCATACTTCCTTTGCTGCCCCAAGAGCAAACGTAACCCTTTTGCACCCAATGTATAGCAACACAAAATATGAGAGAAACAGAGGCAAACAGAGACTTAATGAAAATACTACAGAAAACATAGTAACCGCTAATGGTTCTGAGATTGCTTCAACTAGTTCCTTACATAGCCTTAGACAATCCCCTTAGAGCAAATTTTTGCAAACTTACCTATGAGATTTAGGAACCTAAGCCCCATTCATTTCCAATTATCCTTAAGCAGCTAAGGGCCAGATTTTCAAAGGTATTCAGGCATCTGAAGATGCAAACAAGTACCTAATACATTCTTTAAAGGCACATCAACAGATTAGGGGCCAGATTTTGAAAGGTATTTTGGAACCTAGTGGGATTTTCAAAAGCATCTATCTGCCCAAAACTCATTGATATCAATGGGAGTTAAGTGCCTTGATATTTCTGAAAATCCCACTAAGCATTTAACTACCTTTCAAAATAGACAGCAGAGCTTTAAGCTCTCCATCACATACCCCCATCTTTTTTCAGATAGGGTAAATCAGCCATAGCTTCATTGGGTCAATGGATCAGATCCCTAGTTGGTGTAAATGGATTTATGCCAATTTATCCCATCTATGTATCTGGCCTCCATTGTCTGAAGAGGGACCAGCATTAAAAGATAACTTGCACATGCAAGAAAAAGAAACTTTTTAATGAAGTCTTTGGGGAAGCAAATTAGAATGTGAGGCTTGTACAAGAAAATGCATCAGAACCTATAAAAGACCCAAAACCTTGGAAAATATTATCTGCCTAAATTCTTGGTGGCAGAAAGCAGACAATACATGACCCTGGGAAGAGATTGAAGGCATCACAAGAAAAAGCAAGAAAAGGGGAACTGAAGTGGGTGATCAGCAAATACCCAAGAAAAGTGTAAGATGTTCTAAAGCAGCATGAGAGGTGAATATGACTGAATTTTTGGCTTAGAAAGAAAATGTGTAGGGTCAAACCCAAGGGGTCTTTATTTGAGTCTTATTCAGGTTGGTCAAAGCTGTCCAAAAATGGCTTATTTTATCTGCAAAAAAAATCGGGGGGGGGGGGGGGGCGGGAATTTCATCAACATTTTCAGAAGAAAATTAGTCCTTTTCATCCCCAAACTGAAATCTGGAAATTTTGGGCTGAAAATCAAAGAAATGGGAAAATCCAATTTTCCTTTAAAAAAAATTCTATTGGAAAAGTTTTCACCACCCCTGCTCAGACTAAGCATGTTATGTGCATGCAGGGGTGAGGGATACCACAACAATACATAAGTACTCAGGTGGCCTCAAAAACTTCAATCAATAGGAATGAACAACAGTGGCTGGAAAAGTTTAGACTTTAATATTAATATTGTTCCCAAAATTTTGTCAATATTTCATATGGAAAAGAAAAAGAAAAACTGAGAGCTAGTCAAAAAAACACATAAATTTCCTTCTTCCTTGTTGTTGTTGTCACAGTTTCAGGGTTAAATGCAACATTGGCCCTCTTCCCCCATACCTCCAGCCTTCCTTGAAGGCATCTACTTAAGGTTTTAGGCTTCCAAGCTACCACTTATTTAAACTGAGGGGTTTAAAGCTTGCAGTCCCCTGAATCTCAATAGGTCTAACTGGTGTCTAGTACCAGTGGTTAACAATTTTTATTATTGGAGATATACCAATCTCCTAGAACCAGGAGGGACCTTGAGTCCAGCCCCCTGCCTTTACTAGCAGGACCGAGTACTGATTTTGCCCCAGATCCCTAAGTGGCCTTCTCAAGGATTGAGCTCATAACCCTGGGTTTAGTAGGACAATGCTCAAATGACTGAGCTATCCCTCCCCCTTCTGCAATGGTGATAACAGTGTATAGCAGTTGCTAGCCAGCTTTCAAAAAGCAAAATACATTTATTCTTAGAGCAAAAGCATACAGAGAAAACATGGCAAAAAACAATAAAAGAATCTATATCAGCAGTTCTCAACCCACTGCCCACAGACTGCATGCGGCCTAATTAGCACACCCCTGTGGCCTAGCTGTGTGCTAAAGGCTGCAAGGCTGCATGGGGCCAAGTTACCAGCTGCCTTGCTGCCCACTGCCGCAGGGTCTGGTATGCCCGGCTGAGCAGGGCTAGGGGTTAGGGTCACCAGCCGGCCCCACATGGCAGGGTCCAGGACTACTGCCTTGCCAGTGCCAAATGGTGAATTCTGGAACTGCTGCCTGACAGAGGGTCCAGGGTCGGCACTGAGGCTGTCTGCCAACCCATGGGGTCAGTATGCGGGATGCCGCCTGGCTGCACTGGCTCCATGTGGCCAAGCGCAGTGCCGGGGCTGCCACCGTGCCCTGCATAGATGGATCCATAGTGCTTGCACTCCTGGCCCCACTTTGGGAGGCACTGTGCATAGGGAGCCTGTGGGGGGACAGAGCTGGGGAGGATATGCTGTGGTTCTCAACCTGAGACCCAGATGATACATTGTGGCCCCCATGCATCCCATAATGCTAAATAGGTTGAGAACCACTGATCTATATCCATGCCAAAAGTTTACCAGAGGTCACCCCCCTACTCTCCAGCCTAGGCTGTGGTGTCAGTTTTTAACCCCCCACAACTGGTTTTGTCCCCATCATTACAAGTACAAGTCAGTTTTTAAACCAGGAATCAGACCCCAACTGGACAGTTCATCTGTTTCTTTATGCAGCTATGGCCTTTGATCTCCAAGCCCCTTGGATCAGGTAATTACCAGCCAATTACCCTCTCTTCATCAAGGGCATAGCTGAGATTGTTCAATTTTCATTAACCCACCCCCAGGGATTCCCCAGGAACCCACTTAGAGCTTATATTGTCCCGAAAGTCCATGCCAGTCTAGCACATTTCAATACAGTCATTTGAACTTCTTGCACTCCCCAGGACCCCCATTTGTTACAATTATTAATACTACAATGGAAGTGTTGCACCGAGTAACTGCAGATATACTTACAGGCAACTGAGAGCCCATGGTGCCATGAACTGAGGCATCTGAGTCAAATAATTCACCCTCTGTACAGCCAATGACATTGCTGCATGCAAATTAGCTGTAGGGATAAGGGGATTGGTTGAAATACCTCTGATATCACAACAGTCTAGGACTCCTGGGTTGAATGTAGCTGAAAGCACATGCTGTGACATGGGTGTAATTCTGAAAGTCTAAATGGCTGAGCACTTAAAAATTGGGAGATAAACAAGGGCAAGTCATGCCTGACTAACCTAATTGCCTTCTATGAGGAGATAACGGGGTCTGTGGATGAGGGGAAAGCAGCGAGTGTGTTATTCCTTGACTTTAGCAAAGCCTTTGATATGGTCTCCCACAGTATTTTTGCCAGCAAGTTAAAGAAGTATGGGCTGGATGATTGGACTATAAGGTGGATAGAAAGTTGGTTAGATTGTTGGGCTCAACGGGTAGTGATCAACGGCAGCCGATTGCAAGTGGAGTGCCCCAAGGGTCAGTCTTGGGGCAGGTTTTGTTCAATATCTTCATTAATGATCTGGAGGATGGCGTGGACTGCACTCTCAGCAATTTTGCAGATGACACTAAACTTGGAGGAGTGGTAGATACACTGAAGAGTAGGGAAAGGATACAGAGGGACCTAGACAAATTAGAGGACTGGGTCAAAAGAAACCTGATGAGGTTCAACAAGGACAAGTGCAGAGTCTTACACTTAGGATGGAAGAATCCCATTCACTCTTACAGACTAGGGACTGAGTGGCTAGGAAGCAGTTCTGCAGAAAAGGACCTGGGGGTTACAGTGGACAAGAAGCTGGATATGAGTCAACAGTGTGCCCTTGTTGCCAAGAAGGCTAACGGCATTTTGGCCTGTATAAGTAGGGGCATTGCCAGCAGAACGAGGGATGTGACCATTCCCCTCTATTCGACATTGGTGAGGCCTCATCTGTAGCACTGTGTCCAGTTTTGGGCCCCACACTACAAGAAGGATGTGGAAAAATTGGAAAGAGTCCAGTGGAGGGCAACAGAAATGATTAGGGGGCTGGAGCACATGACCTACTAGGAGTGGCTGAGGGAACTGGGATTGTTTAGTTTGCAGAAGAGAAGAATGAGGGGGGATTTGATAGCTGCTTTCAACTACCTGAAAGGGGGATCCAAAGAAGATGGAGCTCAGCTGTTCTCAGTGGTACCTGATGACAGAACAAGTAGTAATGGTCTCAAGTTGCAGTGGGGAGGTTTAGGTTGGATATTAGGAAAAACTATTTCACTAGGAGAGTGGTGAAGCCCTGTAATGGGTTTCCTAGGGAGATGGTTGAATCTCCATCCTTAGAGGTTTTTAAGGCCCGGCTGGGATGATGTAGTTGGGGATTGGTCCTGCTTTGAGCCGGGGGTTGGACTAGACGACCTCCTGAGGTCCCTTCCAACCCTGATGTTCTGTGATTCTATGAACAGACCAGAAAACCCACCCCTGGCTCCTTGTCCCAGTCCCACTCTACTTGCCTACTCAGTCCAGGTTTCCACTGCTTAAGGCTTGTCATCTCAGTCCCAGTCTCCTTGCCCAGGCAGTCCAATTCCCTCTTCCTAGCTGGATGCGAGGAGGACTGTCTGGCTGGAGTGGTGGGGTGAAGAGTCTGGCTAGAGGGGTAGGGGGCCTGTTGAAGGAACTGCCTGGATCGGTGGGGCAAAGGGTTGGCTTTAGGGGATGACCAGAGTGGGGGAGAAGATAATGGAAGGAGACTGGAAGCGAGGGGCCTGGCTGGGTGAGACTGGCCAAAGTGGGAGCCGTGCTGGATTTGCTAGACAAAGCATAAATATACAGAGGCTTGTAAGGATTAGATTTTAATCAGTGAATGATTTCATCATACACATGCAAAACTGCAGGGAGGTAAATGCCATCAGTAATCAAAATTTCCAGGTAGGCAAAGAAAAATGCTGCTTGAGAGAACTTATGAATTTGAGTTAAGGATATTTCCTCTGTAAATTTATATGTGTGGTGTTGACAGTTTGGGTGTGTTAACAAATACAAAGCTTTAAAATTTTTGAATCTTAACATCCACAGTCATAAAATGATTGTCATCACAACCCCTCTCTTATTTCTTCCCACTGTGAACATTAAAAATCAATAAACAGAAATAAAGAATGCTTAAAATCCATAGTTTTGTGCAAATGTGAACATTTAAAGCCAATACAGATTTGAAAAATGCTTAAAAAATCAATGTCATCACTCTAAAATTATTTAAAAACACTAATATATATATATATAAACCCTTCTGCCCCTTTGAATTGCAGCAACAAGGGCCGGGTTCAGTCTCTAGGGGTTCTGTTTCAATAACACAATGCAAAACCAGCTTGAGGCCCCACCCAGTGATCTGGGACACTTACATACCACCCCCTGGGTGCCTCTAGGAGGCAATACTTCCCCTCTCGCAAGCACGGAATCTGAGTGTAGCAAAAGCCTTTTAATAAAGGAGGGAAACAATGCGGTCATAAAACAATTTCATTGTCCTTGATTCACATATTCAAGGTAATAACACTTTATTCCTCCTGCTCCAATAACAGAGAAACTAAGGATTCCACAGCTGCCAAAGTGACCATTTTGGGCTGCCATGGGCTCATGCTAGGCGGGTGGGTGTGCCTGTGCAAACGAGATCAGCTTCTGAAGTTCTTTTCCACACTCGCCATAATTCACCACCAGATGTCAGGGTAGAGCTCACCCTGACTCTGCTTACATATATATAAAAGGAAAAGTTGAAAATAATAAGGTGTTTGTTGAAAGTCCATGTGACTTGTGCTCCTGTATCACAGGTGAGGAGCTTTGGTGTGTGCTCCCATGCCCCCCCACTCTGTCCTGTCCCCTATGGGGATGGGGCTAGGCAGCAGTCTCACTCCGGCCATGCGGCCACCCCAGCCTGGGAGTGAGGGCCGGTGCCCTTCCCGGCTTCCGGACCCACAGACAAAGCCCAGGGGGAATCACTCCCATTTATACTTGCTGGACACAAGGCTCTTGTTCGTGGTGTACAGGAGGCCAGGTGACCCTCCCTGTTATACACTGAGCAATGAGGGCTCAGTCTCTCCATGTGGGGCAGAGGAGAGACCCTGCACTCCAAGGTAGTTTTGAAAACCAGTTTCATGACTGGCCAGGCTATGGTGTGAAAGTTTTGTTTGTTTCTCCTTGATGAAAACCTGTCCCCTTGATTGACTCATTCCCTCTAAACAACCCACCCTCCCCTTCAATCACAGCTTGCTTTCTAAGGAAATAAAGTCACTATCATTTTAAAATCATGTATTATTTATTAACTGATTATAAAAGGAGGGATAGAACTGACAAGGTAGTCTGGGTGGGGTTTGGGAGGAGGATAGAAAAGGAAAATAATGACAGCCTTTTGCTTGGGCTGTCCACAGGGTTGGAGTGGGCGGGTGCACGGAGCCTCCCCCCTGCATTCTTACACATCTGGGTGAGGAGGCTATGGAATTTGGGGAGGTGAAAGGGCAGTTATTCATGGTCTGTAGTAGCACTCTGTGATCCTGCTACCGTTCCTGAAGCTCCACTAGATGGCGGAGCATGTCAGTTTGATCACGCAGCAGCCCCAGTGTTGCATCCTGCCACCGCTGATCCTCCTGCCGACACATCTCATCTCGACCATCCCTCCTGTCCTCACGTTCACTGGCATCTTTCCTGTACTTTGATGCCGTGTCCTTCCACTTATTCAGATGAGCTCTTTCATTGCAGATTGATTCCATGATTTCAGAGAACATTTCGTCTCGCATTGTTTTTTTCCGCCACCTTATCTGAGATAGCCTTCGGGATGGAGGAGAAAGGCTTGAAAAATTTGCAGTTGTGGGAGGGAGGGAGAGAAAAAAGGGAGAGAAGTATTTTAAAAGATACATTTAACAGAACAATGCTTATACTCTTTCACGGTGAACAACACTATTCACATTACATAGCACATTGATTTCAGTACAAGGTAGCATTTTGCATCTTAATATTGAGTGCTTGCGGCTTTGGGGTTATAGATCACCAATGCAGGTCCGGGCAACAGAATTCGGCTTGCATGCAGCCATGGTAAGTCATTGTCTTTCAGCTTCTGCAGCCTTCATAAAACCAGCGCCCTCCTTTCCCACATACCAAGCAAAGCCCGTTGAGTGCTGCGGCTTTCCTGTTAATGTGCAGCAGCAGAAACCAAACTAGCCCTCCCCCTCCAATTCTCTGCAATGATCGATTTACCTCTCCCCCCACTGCATGGCTGGTATCAGGGAAGATCCCCGCTAGCCAAACATGAAAAAACTCAGCCCCAATTCCCCCCTCTCCCCCTCTTGGCTAACTGCAGGGAAGGATTTCTTTTCAGTCACAGGCAAACAGCCCAGTAGGAATGGCCACCTCTGTCCTCTTAATTAAATTCCCCTATTTCAACCAGGTTACCATGAACGATATCACTTTCCTGAAGATAACACAGAGAGAAAAAGAACAGATGTTGCTTGAATGCCAGCAAACACAGGGACCATATGCTGCCAGGCTTTGTCATGCAATAATACCAGATTACTTACTACTAGCATGGCAAGGTCAGGTGTCCTACCATGGAGGATGGAATAAGGCTGCACTGCCCAGAAACCTTCTGCAAAGGCTTTTGGAGTACCTCCAGGAGAGCTTCATGGAGATATCCCTGGAGGATTTCCGCTCCATCCCCAGACACATTAACAGACTTTTCTAGTAGCTGTACTGGCCGTGAATGCATCCCAATTCCTCAGGGCAAATTAATCATTAAAAAATGCTCACTTTTAAACCATGTTTTATATTTACAAAGGTACACTCACCAGATGTACCTTCCATGGCTTCGTGGTCCGGGGTAATGCCTTGGGAGGGTTGGGAGGCTACTTCAGTCAGGCTGAGAAAAAGATCCTGGCTGTTGGGGAGAATGGAGTGCTGTGTGCTCTCCGCAAGCTCGTCCTCCTCCTCCTCATCATCATCATCTTTCCCATCCGCAGAATCGTCAGGCATGGCTGAGAGTAACCCCTCCTTGGAATCCATGGTCAGGGGTGGGGTAGTGGTGACGGCCCCCCCTAGAATTGCATGCAGCTCAGCGTATAAGCAGCATGTTTGCGGCTCTGCCCCGGACCTTCCATTTGCTTCTTTGGTTTTCTGGTAGGCTTGTCTGAGCTCCTTAAGTTTCATGCGGCACTGTAGTGAGTCCTATTGTGACCACACTAAACCTAATTCAAAATGGCAATACCGATTTCAGCGCTACTCCCTTCGCTGGGGAGAAGTACAGATATCGATATTACGAGCCCTTTATATCGAAATAAAGGGCTTCATTGTGTGGACGGATGCAGCGTCAATTCAGTTTAATGCTGCTAAATTCGAAATAAACTCGTAGGGTAGACTAGGCCTGTGTGTTGATCATAGAATCATAGAAGATTAGGGTTGGAAGTGACCTCAGTCCAATCCCCTGCTCAAAGTAGGACCAACTAAATCATCTCAGCCAGGGCTTTGTCAAGAGGACCTTAAAAATCTCAAAAGATGGAGATTCCACCACCTCCCTAGGTAACCCATTCCAGTGCTTCACCACCCTCCTAGTGAAATAGTTTTTCCTAATAGCCAACCTAGACCTCCAACCTGCTACTCTGCTGGTTCAGAATGTAATGACTAATGTTGATTTATTTATTTATAAATTAATTTAGTAGTAGTGGTCATACATTTGATTTTAACTTCATGTACTAAAGGATGGCTATCCAAAGTCAGTGAACCTTTGAAAACCTTAAAGCACACACACAAAAAGAATTCACATAAAAATGCCATTGCTCTACAGTTTGTTTTTAATACATATTTTTCTGTATTTCATAACAATTTGAAGAATTCATAAAACAGAGATCTTTATTTTAGTTTGGCATACTCCTGTTTTGAAATTCAGTGCTACGGATGGGGAATTGTGAGTCAGTTGTCGCATTTTTTTTTTTAAATTAACTGTAATATTTTAGGTTCACCCCTAAAAATCAGCACTTCAAACTAAATCTGAAAATGATTGCCAGGGCAGAGTTTTTATGCTCTACTAAATATGTGGGCTGTAAATTTCCACAGTAGCAACTTGGTTTCTGCCTTGGCTCTATTTTTCAATCCGTTTCCAAGAAGCAGGGTGGTGACAAATGGGTGGAAATTAGACACCTTTGAGAATTACCTGGGACCGACATTTGTACAGCTCTAATACTTCAAAGGATTCAAGTAGGAAATTGAAATTTGAGATGGTCTAGAACTCAGAGGTGGCCATAAAAGTGTGTCTTGATTTGGCTGAGTTCTAAGTCATGGAAAATCACCATTTATTCTAGTTCAATCAATTTCATTCAACCTTTGTGACTTACTGTCCTTAACATTCCAGCTGGGGTTTATCAGAGGAAGCTAAGAGAATAAAATATGCTACACCCTTTGAAAATATCAACTCCTAACCATGCTCCTTGGCCAGTGGTATCCAAACTGTGGGGCATGTGTGGAGGATTGTTTGGGGGTCTTGGTGGGGCCCAGGCCAGCCCCTATGCGGGGCGGTAAGGGGACAGCACGCAACTCTGCTCCAGCCCCACCTCCAGCTGTGGTCCTGGTTCCTGGCCTTGTGCCCAGCTCTGCCCACTGCCTTGGACCCCAACCTCAGCCCCACCCCTGGACATGGCCCCAGTTGCCAGCCTTCAACATGGCCCAGCCACGGCTCCACTTCCAGCCCCATCCCTGGCTCTGGCCCCAGACCTGTTCCTAACTGCAGCCCCAGCCTCAGCCCCATTACCCCATCCGCACTCCCTCCCCACCCCAGGAGCCACAGCTCTGGTTCCTGGAGGGGCGATCCAGACAGGAGTAAGGGGAGGGATGACCCTGAAAAGATTGGGAACCACTGTCCTAGGCCCCATTGATCTTCCTGAATTGTTCTGAAGCAGACACACAGAACTGTACCCAGAAGATAAAACAGATGTCCATCAGCACCTTTTCCCTCATCAGGTTACTCTTTGGCCTAGGGGAAGGTGCACTGGATTGGGAGCCAGGATCCTATTCTTCTGAATGACTGCTATTAGGAAATCTGTGCACTCCAAACACCTTATTAGCAAACAAGATCTCAGACCTCTGTCCCTGAAGAGTGACAAGTATCAGCCACTCCATTTCACAAGTGACATTTTACAGAAGTGAATGGAACCGCACTGATTTACAGCATGTGGCGATTTGGTCCAGAGGACCCCAGAATGGACAGTGACTGGGATGGAGATCTGTAGTGGATAGAGATGAGGAGACCTTGTTAGAGCAGGCTGAAAATTTCCTGACAGACCCGTGTTGCTGATTCAACAGATCTGACGTGCTCCCTGGGAACAGGTGGATTCTGTCCCAGCTTTTGATGTAACCAGGCCGGAAAGCAAACTGCCTAACTTGCCAACCATTCAGCCAGCCTAGCAATTGGAAGGCCAGCTGGCAGGTGACCAGGGCTGCATAGGTCCCAGGCAGCCTGCTGGTCACTCAGAGTTACTGGATCTGCTGTAGCGCACTTCCTGGGCAGACATTCCCCAACTCCCTGAGCAGCTGACTCCCTGGGCAGCCGTAACCTCAACCCCTGGAACAACCAATGCCTCAGCAGCTAGCTCACTGGATAGGCAGCTTCCCATCTCCCTGGGCAGCCCAGAAAGTCAAGCAGCCCCATGAGCCTGCGAATTATTTTCAAGGTTTCACTTTTTGTTCCTGGGCTGTTGATTTGGGATTAAAATTTGTTCCAACACCCACAGGAAGGAAATTCTGTTTTCCAGGCAGCTCTACACCCTGCTCTTCTTCATTGCAGAAGCTAGAAAGTGTGTAGCCAATGGCGCACAGGCCTAACAGAAGAGAAGGGATGGTCTAGGGGCCTCAGGCCAAGGAAAAGTGGCTTCTAGCCCTGCTTCTGCTACAGATTTCTAAAGCAATGTTTGGAGAGTCACTTCCATCAGGACTTTTGTGGGCGGCCACCAACTTGATAGGCCTGCAGTGCGATTTTCAAAAGTGTTGAGTGCTCACAACAGCAGCCGAGGTCACTGGGAGAGCCCAGCCCAACTCAGAAATCATACCAAAGGAGTCTCAAACCAAGCCAAAACCAATAGACTTCTGCCAGTTGGGACCCCAACAGTGTGCTTATTAGACAAGTCACATTCTCTGAGGACTAGAGGTCACTGGGGATTTTTCAGTTTAAGTTTTTTTTTTTTTTCCTCAGTGGAAAATTTCAATTTGTTGAAATGGAAATTCTGGAGGGAAATTTTTGGTTTTGATGAATGTTTCATTGGTCTAGAATGGGATCTGAACTAAAGAAGAGAGCCCACTCCAAGGGTAGACTGGGGTTAGGACACTGATCTGAGGAGTCTGGGGTTAGTCTATCAATTGTGCTGGTGGGAGCTGTTCTCTTTCTATAAATAATTCCATATTTAAAGCTCTACAGAACTGGAGGCTATAGCTTGGTGCTTCAAGGGACGTGGGTGAGCTGAATTCGAATCCCTGCTCTCCCTCTTTTGAACCAGGAAACCCAGAGCTGAGCCCCTGCTGGCTTTGAGGGAGAGGGTGGAGCCTTGCAGCAGAGTGTGGGTGGGACCACAGCCTGGGTTGGGGGGGGATTAGTCTTCCCTGGCCTATTTTACCTGCTGCCCATGACTTTAATGACCCGGCTGTTTTGGGGTGGGTGGGTCTTGCTCTTGTTCTTTGTCAACAATTTTAATAGGCCTTAGATTCATCCTAAGGAAGAACAGGCTGGAAAATCTGTTTCCCACTCAGCTCTAGCGAGGAAACATTTTTTTCCACATATTTCTCTTCAGGGACATTTGGATATCCCTGTTCCTCAGGCTGTAGATAAAAGGGTTCAACATAGCAGGCAAAACTGTGTAAAACAGGGAGAGAAGTTTAGCGCCATCTGGAAATTCACTGGATCTGGGTTGTAAATAAAGGAGGATGCCAGAACCATAGAATAAAGCCACAACAATGAGGTGGGAGGAGCAGGTGGAGAATGTTCTCTTCTTGCCCTCAGCTGATGGCATCATGAGGATGGTGGTGATGATTCGGATGTAGGACAACAGGATCAGGGCAAAGGGCACCATTCCAAAGAAAGTGACCATGATGTAAGTCAAGGTTTCATTCATGGAGGTGTCAGCACAGGCCAGCAACAGCAGAGGGGCTGGGTCACAGAAGAAATGGTTGATCTCTCTGGAGCTACAGAAGGGTAAGGTGAACACCAAACCGGTCTGCACTACCTGGGCTGGGATGCCGATAGTCCAGGAAGTGGCTGCCAGAAGGACACACACCTTCTTGTTCATAATCATGGTATAACACAGGGGGCTGCATATTGCCACGTAGCGATCATACGCCATGGTGGTCAGAAAGGAGGATTCTGTGCTCCCGAAGCAAAGGAAGAAGCCCATTTGCATGGCACAGCCAGCAAAGGAGATGTGTTTATCCCCTGAGATGAGGCTCACCAGCATTTTGGGGACAGTGACCGAGGTGTAACCGACCTCTAAGGCAGACAAATTAGAGAGGAAAATGTACATGGAGGTGTGAAGGACAGGATCCACCAAAGTTACAAGGATAATGAGGAGGTTTCCCACCACAGTGACCAGATAAATGGCTAACAGTGCCACAAAGAGTAAAACCTGCTGCTCTGGAGAGGTAGAAAATCCCAGAAGAAGAAACTCAGTCACCACTGTTCCATTCAAGTTCATCATTTCTTCATAAGCATTCAACTGGAAGACAAACAGAGACAAGTATTACATGGTATATTCACCATCTCCAGGCCTTCTATCAACCAGGATTGGATGCCTTTCTCCAAAAGTCTGTGGCTCTAGAGAAGCCCAGAAGCCACATAGTCCTGAAAACGGGGTTCTATTCCTTTCCCCAGAAAATGTCAAAAATGGTGGTTTCCATTTAGAATGAAACTCAGTTTCAAAACATTGAAATTTTTCATGAAACAGAATCACTTTTCTCCCTCAACTCAACTTATAACTAGAGCTGGCCAAAGTATTTATTATGAATTGCAGTCATTACAAGTGGGCTTGAATGAAAAGGAAATAAAAGACTATGCATCAGACTCTACCTCTTTGGTCAATAATACCTTAGTCACCAATGCATGCCCCTAATTTCAAAAGAGAAATTCTGTTACCCTTTCTCTCAGGGTGGGATTTTCAAAGGAACCTAAAAAAATTATGCTTCTTAATTTCAATGAGATTTGGGCACCTCATTCCTTTGTGCACTTGAAAATTCCAGTCTCACTGCTGATTTCAATATGACCATTCAAGCAGTGAGATACTAACTCAACATATATAAGAATGTTGACCTGTGCAATCAATATCACTTGAGACAAAAATCCCATTAAATTGGGATTATAATTTTCTTGAGTTTAATACTAGAAAGTCATAAATATTTCACACAGAATGTATTCACACTCCATTTCTCAGGCCCTGATTTTATAATCAGATTCATGTGGATTAACCTGTAGACCATGTGGAGATAACTGAAATCAATATTTTCTTCCTTTCTCCTATGTTATAGCTGACTTCTCTATTTAGGTTAAAAGTTCTTTGGAACAGAGACTTTCTTTTATTCTATGTTGATCCATACCTAGCCCTAAAGGGCCCATGCTTGGTTGGCCCCTAGAAGTAGCATAATGAACATGGTAACTACTACTAAGAAGGATGTTACTCTGCATGGGCATAAAGGAACATCTGCATGAATCTTGTTTCAGAAGCAGGGTTACAGCTTCAGTTAGATGCTTTGATTGATGGAAATCATCATGAAACAAATGACCAGTTAATAATGATTGTCACAGTTCAGGGCTAGCAGCACCTCTGACCTATCTCAGCACCTCCCTGAATGCAACCTGTTCTGGTGACAGGCCTCTTGCCTTCACCTCTCTGGGGTGGAATCCAACAGTTCTCCCAATATCAGACAAAGGTACAGCCCGTTGGATACCAACTGTGTTTGCTCCACAGGCCCAGCTGGATTTGGCTGCCCTGCAAGGCTTTCCTTTGGGATCTGGGACTAGTGGTGAACCCAGTGACCACAAAACAGCCCTTTCAAAACAAAGTTTCATTTAATCTCAACAGCAGGAATCAAAGCATAACAATTAAACAACAGAAGGCCTACATGTACCTGTCTTACTTAAAGTTTAACCAAACACTCATACTTCTAGGATTGGAGTTCAGTCTACTTTCCCTTTCTTCCTGTGTCTGTCTCTGCCAAGCTCCGAGACTCTGGTTTTCATCGACTGCAAAGTTGTTTGATTCAGTTTTCCAGCTTGAATCTCTCCCGCCACCCCCATATCAAGCTGGAGGTTTGGACTCAGTCACAGGTAAACATCAAAGGAATTGACACCTAAATTGTCCTGATAAGTGTTGGTGAATGGTGCAATCTGAAAATTATACCTATCTTCCTGCCTACCAGTGGTCCACTTGTGTGAGAATTAACCTCTTTGTAACAATATAGCAACCAACAGCAATACAAGCAAACAAATAGACGAACAAAGAATATTCATAATATAATATAGACATCTCCCTCACATAGGGTGACCAGATATCTGGATTCTATAGGGACAGTCCCAATTTTGGGGTCTTTTTCTTATATAGGTTCCTATTATCCCCTACCCCCATCCCAATTTTTCACATTTGCTGTCTGGTTACCCTACGCTCACAATGATAATAACTTTATTTACCACTAAAAACTTTGACAAATATCAACAATGGAAAATCTTACCTTTATATATAAAAGAAATTTAAAAATAAATACCAAGATTTTATTGAATTGATAGTAAGAGATTAACAATTACAGCAATCAAACACATAGAGTTTGCCCATTTGTTTAATTTAATGATTAATGATTAACTAGACAGCTAGATAGACATTATGTCTTAGGAAATTTTCTTTTTCATGCTTTTTCTCCTCATTTTTGTATTAATAATAAAAAACCAACAAATATTATAATTTTCATCCTTTTAAATAATTTTACAGTAATTATCCAAAACACGGCAGCCTATAATAGGCATACTGCAATACTTTAGGCTACTGCTATTAACAAAATATTTAACCCTAATTCCTAGTACTGTATCTTTAGCTTCCCATGCCTCCTTTTCACTTTTGCCATGTTATTGATGTTTATACGTATCATGACCACAGCAGTCTCTGGAATGTCTCTAGTCTTTTGACTAGAGCTGGGTGAAAGTTTTCCAGAATAACAGTTTTCCATCAAAAAAGGATGATTCAAGTAAATAAAAAAAAATGTACCAATTTTGTATATAGAGGCCTCAATTGCCAATCACTTCCCTGTTGTGCTGGGTGCTTCACACATATGTATTAAAAAGACAGCACCTGCTCCAGAGAACTTACGGGCAGGATGAAACAGGGGGACAAGAAAAGTTCAGTAACAATGGGTAAAGAAAGGAAGAGGTCTGCATTTCCTTCACCCTTTTCCTTTGCAACCCCCTCCCAGATACACCAGGTCTTTCACCAGCTAACACACACTAGCTTTATGGGAAAACATAAAATATTCCCAGCCTGTCAATCTCTCCTATTCCTTTCTTCCAGCTCCTGGATGGACCCAGGTCTACATGGCCACACCACACACTCCTCGTCAGATCCCTACCCCATTAATTCCACTTCTTTCCAGACCCCTTTTATGCCCTTCTCTCACTAGCACCTTTGCACCTTCTCCGTGGCTGCCAGGCTGAGATTTTCAAAGCTGCCTGACAGTTTGGGCACCTCATTCCCATTACACTTCAGTGGAAATGGTACTCAAAGCCATGAGCTGCCTTCCCTGAACCAGTTCTGCACAAAACATCTCTCTCCACCTTCATTTCAGTCTTCGGACCATCACCTTATTCTAGAATGTCTCCAATAATATTTCCAGTCCTGAAGGAAAGAAAGAAAGAAAGAAAGATGCCTGTGCTAGTAGCCAAGCAATGCTCATTGCCCAGTTGTGTGTGTTCTGTCCCACTCCATCCATCCATTGCCTGTTGTTATCTCCCCTAGCATTTTGTCTTGCCATGATCAGCTGAGTCAATAGGCTCTTAGGAACAAAGACCATGTCTTTACTTCCATTGTAAAGCACAGTGCATCCCACCTAACTCTCAATACACAGCTTAAAGAACAACGTGAGACAATATCATTATTAGTTCTCTAATAAAATCAAGAAGGTTTCTCACCTGCCTTGGGAACAAAGGGCCATTTCTTCTGTGGCTCAGCAGGCAGATATAAGTGTGAGCCAAAGAACATGCCTAGGAATACAAGTCCCTATGGGTGATCTCACTGATCTTCACAAACAACTGCAGCCTCCCCAGAGCATTGTCTGCCTTGAACACCAGTGTGAATAGCAAGGATTCATGAAGTTTAACATAACCAGCTAATGTTTCAGCACTCAAGTGAGTAACTAACTCTTCCTCTAGCAGTTAGTCCCAGAGTTCTCCTGTCCTCCTCAGCAACGATCACACATTGCCCAAAAGAATAAGGGTTACAGGATTGGGTCCTTAAGGGAATGTCTATATCGTAGATGGGAGCTAACTTGGTTCCAGCTAGGGCACTAAAACTAGCAGTGTGGACATTGCAGAGATGCAGGGTGTGACCTGTGTTTGAGAGCCAGATCTGCTGCCTGAGATGTAATGTCTACAAGGCTAGTTTTTGCTCACTTGTGGCTAGTGCAAGTCTGTCTTCTCAGGCTGGGGGGCTCACATCCACCTACAGTGTAGACATAGCCCTAAGGGTCTTCTTCAATCCACTGAGTCGTCCATTGAGTTTTGCTTGCAAAAGTGGCCTCCTCCTGAAGCCCTTACTCACACAGCTAGTAGTTACTCATGCACATGCTCATAGCAAAGCCAGCATGGTCACTAGAGTGAGTTATGGTTACTCATGTAAGGGTGGCAGGATCAGGCCCAAAGTGTGAAGAATTTGGTCAAGGTCAGTTACACAGAATGAATTTGGAGCTGAATCCTGGTCATGAAGCCAACAAGAGCTGTGTGTGCTCAGCACCTCTCAGGAATGGGTGAACAAAACTTGTGTTGGGCCTATGCATAAACTACTCCCTGAATTAATGTAATCTGGAGCTCTGCACTGGGACAATTTGTCACCCACAAAGGGCCACATTAAATAGTTTGAAAACTGTGTGATTCATGCATGACTTTTGTATCCAAGTGGTCAAGTTCCCATGGGCTGTGAGTGCCAGCACTTGGGAAACAGGGCATTTTCAGTCTTTTAAAATCTTCCCGTCCAGACTGGTTGCCTTTCAAACATAAGTTATTGGGATCAGTACAGGTGTAACCGGGTGAAATTATCCATCCTTTGCTATTCAAGAGGTCAGGCTAGCTGATCTAATGGGTCTTTCTGGCCATCAAATCTATTAATCTATTAAAAAAACAGGAACAACTAAAATCTTTGGCAATTATTTCCAAAAGTGGTTTACAGCCTTGGGCCTAAATTGCAGCATTGCTGACCACCTCCAGATCATACTAAAGCCAACGGGAGCTGAAGCTTCTCAGAATTTCCAAAAATAATTCAAGCCCGATGGCCAAAATTGTGCAGCTTGTCCACTAACTGGGGTGCCTCCACTTTTTGGTGCCCAGTTTGTGAGAATGGAGACCTGGGTTTTCCGATTTGCTGAGCACTCTAAGCTTGCATGGATTTCTATTGAGGTTGTGATGTGCAGCAATTTTGGAGAGAAAGCCCAGATTGGTTGATGTTAAATTGAGGCACCCAAAGTTAGTACTATTTTGCAAAATTTGGCTTGCAAAGATCCATCACCTGCAGGGTCCAACTTTTGGTAGACCTTTAGCACAATGTTCTTGTGTTGTTACTTAGGAGCCTAGTACTTTCTTCCTCCTTACTTTTGTCATGTGAGTTGTGCCATTGGAGCCCATCATAGAACCATAGGGTTAGAAGGGACCACAACCCCTTCCAAGATGCAGGATTTGTTGTGTCTAAACCATCCAAGACAGATGGCTATCCAGCCTCCTTTTGAAAACTTCCAGTGAAGAAGCTTCCACAACTTCCCAAGGCAGTCTGTTCTACTGTCCTATGAATAGTGATCTGCAAAATCCATAGATTAATAGATTTCAAAGGCAGGAGGGACGACTGTGGTCATCTGGTCTGAACTCCCACATAACACATTGCAGAGAATCCACCAAGTGTTTCCTGCATCTAGCAAATTATGGTTGAATTTGAATGCATCATTCAGAAAGGCATCTGTTCTTTAGATAGGCTGGGATTTTCAAAAGATCCTGAGGGACTGGGTTGCCTATCTAATTTAGATTCCAAGACTCCAAGATACAATGAATGCAGCACTTCTCTTGTCGAGTCCTTGCTCAGGAAAAGGTCCCACAATAGTTCTGTTGCATATGGTTCTGTAACCAGGACTGAATTAAGGCAGGATCTAGGGAGCAGCCCTTAGGCTGGAAGGTTGTCCCTGGACCGACAGAACTATGGAGATTGCCTACTTCCAGAGAGTATTAGAATCTGCTATGGGGACAACATTGGCAGACCACTGAGCCAGTGGTATCATAATACTTTGCTGAGTTGGTGGACCTATGGTTGGATTGAATCCAGGCCTTACTCCACCTCACACCATCAATGAATTTGCTTTCTGAAGCTTGTTCTTTATGGCCCCAATTCAGCAAGGTATCTAAACATGTGCCTAGTTTTTCGGGATGTTTGTTGTCCCATGAAACTCTGGGAATTCTTTTGTGCTTAAAGTTAAGCATGTCCTCAAGTACTTTGTGGAACTGGGGCATAAACTGCTCAGATGCTGAGGGAACTTTTACCCTGAACACTTAGGCACCTAGAGGATGAGGCAACAGCAAAGCAGGGGTTTTGTGGATCACAGTGGAGCCTAAAATTGGGCCTTAATTGCTGAAAGCTGGGATTTAGGTGCCTAAATACCTTTGTGGCTCTGTGCCCCAGGCCTCACTTACTACTGCATTGTCACTCAGTGAGCACCGTTGTGGGTTCTTTAGATTGTCAACCATGGGCGGTAGGTATAATAGGCTAGAGGAGGCTCTGCCACCCTCAGTGCTGCCACAGCCACACCCGCCAGACCCTAGTTCTTGGGTTTAGTGGCAAAGTTTTTGGATATTATGCTCCATGGAGGTTCTGGGGTGGCTGAGGTGGCACATACCATGTCCTCATCCGCCCCGAATATGCATAGGGAACATCAAAAGCATCTTCTAACAGATCCTTTGGCTTTTCCTCTGGGAGGATTGGGTCCCGGGAGGGGAGGCATGACACAGCTTCTGCCAGTCCAGGGCTCCTGGTGGGAGGGGGATGCTTAGGGCTTTGCCCAGCCTGGGGCTCCTCCAACCCAGTTGGGCAGTACTCAGGGCTTCGGCCAGCTTAGTGCCCCTGCGGCCGGGGGAGGGGAGTTGCTTGTGGCTCCGGCCATAGGGGGGCAAGTGGTCTCTGGGCTCCGGCCATTGGCAGAAGGGGCGGAGCCAGGGGCTAGCCTCCCCAAAGGGGGCTCCCCCCACCACCCATGTTGTCAGCACTTTGGGGCGTAATTGTTACTTTTTTCTGCCTTTTGCAGTGCCTAGTCCATGACAGGGCCTCTGTGCACTATGGCAACAATAATACTGTTGCTTCTTTCCGACCTAAGCAGCTAGTCATATTTTGGGACCCTGGGGGAGTTCCTAGCTGGAAGTAGAAGCCAGTAGAGGATGGTGTTCGCTCAGATGCAGTCTTGTTTATTTACAAGGGATGTACCAAGTCCTGCTTCTCCAAACACATGAGGAGCTAGGAACAAAAGGAGCAGTTCCTCAGCTCATGGCCTCAAGCCTCTCTATCCAACAGATCCACAAGATCTCTTCAGATTTTGTCAGAGTTAAAAAAATGCTTATAATGCACAACATTGTAATGATTCCCTTTGGAAGAGATTTTCACAAGATCACTCAGGTGAGGTTCCTGTCTCTTATAAAGAGGATAGGAAAAGGGTAACATCATTTCTGGTGCTGCTTTTCCAGAATGACACAGGTTCTGGCCAGTGGACTGGTCTCCTTCCAACCAGACTCTGGACCACTTGAAAAAAAGACTCGATGAACTGAAGAAAGAGATGAATTGACAGTATCCCAACAGCTGCTATCTGCTTCATGACCCAAACAAGGATGATAATCCTACATTCCTGGTACAGGAGAAAGGTAATATTTATGGTATATGAAATTAGAATCATTTCCTTTGCCCTTCTACAATGCACTGCAAATGCCTAGTGAGGCAGAGGGCAAAATATTCAAAAGTGCCAAAGTCCCTTCATCAGGGGGTTCCTAAGTGAATAAGGTGCTTTTGAAAATGGGACTTTGGCACTTTTGAACATTTTAACCAGAAATTCTATAGGTGACGAGATGGATCATGTGATGATTGCCTTTCTGTTCATTCCCTCCGAAGTACCTGGTATTGGCCACTGTCGGCAGACAGGATACTGGGCTAGATGAACCTTTGGTCTGACTCAGTATGGCCGTTCTTATGTTCTTATCTGTAGATGTACAGTACTCCAGAGGAGGCCTCACCAATGTCGAATAGAGGGGAATGATCACGTCCCTCAATCTGCTGGCAATGCTACTACTTATACAGCCCAAAATGCTTTAGCCTTCTTGGCAACAAGGGCACACTGTTGACTCATATCCAGCTTCTCGTCCACTGTAACTCCTAGGACTCCTTTTCTGCAGAACTGCTTCCTAGCCATTCGGTCCCTAGTTTGTAATAACGAATGGGATTCTTCTGTCCTAAGTGCAGGACACTGCACTTGTCCTTCTATACACAGAGTCCTTGTTCTCTGTGTGTATATATATCTTCTTACTGTATTTTCCACTGCATGCATCCAATGAAGTGGATTTTAGCCCACAAAAGCTTATGCCCAAATAAATTTGTTAGTCTCTAAGGTGCGACAAGTACTCCTCATTCTTTTTGCTGATACAGACTAACATGGCTACCACTCTAAAATACGTTGCCCCAGTGCACGCTCCATTAGAGTCTGATCGGGATAGTTACTGAAAGTGACGTCACCCAACAATTTCTCTAAAGGATTCTGACTGGGAACAGTGGATGGAGGTTGCCTTGCTTCCATAACAGGGGTTTGGGAGCTAGTGGAGAAGGGTGAGGGCTGGCTAGGATTGGAGCATTGAGACTGGGGACATTTGGCAGGTATTCAGGAGTTGGGGGGGTAAGGAGGGGTAGGGCTGTGGGGGTCCCTGCTGCAGTGCAGCAAGCTGGAGTCTGCATCCCCCCCAGTGCACTGGGGCTGGTGCAGAGCAGCCCATGGGGCGTGGCGGGAAGTGGCCCTTCCCAGCAAGGTCAGCACCTCCCGGAGCAGCGCAGACCCCTCCCCAGCATCACAGCAGCTTCCGCTTTCAGTCCACACTGCTGGCCCCTCGCCCTAGAAATGAGATGGCCAGGCCAGCCTGGCAGCAGCTGATGGGAAATGGAGGCAGGGGAGACACTACGTCTCCCATGGGGCCACGGAGCTGGGCCTGGCAGAGGCTGATGGAAAATGGAGGCAGGGAATACACTACATCTCCCATGGTGCCTCTGGGTGAGGATTGTCAACTTTCTATTCACACAAAACTGAACACTCTTGTCCCACCCCCTGCCTGCACCTTCCATTAGCCTGGTCAATTCGTAACTCTGGGGTTCATAACTCTGAGGTTCTACTGTATCCCCATATTGACTGGGTACATGTCAGGACAGGATGCTGAGATAAAGCTTCTAGACACCATGAATATCTACTTCTTGGAGTAGCTAGTCCTGGAGCCAACAAGTGGAGAGGCCACCCTTGATTTAGTCCAAAGTGAAGCAAAAGTTGTGGTCCAGATGGTGAATATAGCTGAAACACACAGTATTAGTGACCATGATATAATTAAATGTAAAATCCTTGGTGGGGGGAGAAAGGGGGAACGACACCAAAGAAACCCACCACAGTAACATTTAATTTCCGAAAGGGAAACTACACAAAAACGAGAAAGCTAGTTAAATGGAAATTAAAAGGTACAGTTACAAAAATGAAATGCCTACAAGCTGCATGGAAACTTTTTTAAAACATCATAACACTATTTCAAATTAAATGTATACCCCAAATTAAAAAACATAGTTGGGGGACTACTAAAGTACCACCATGGCACTACACAAAAGAATAAATGGACACAAATCAGAGATCAAAAATTACAATATTCAAAAACCAGTCGGCGAACACTTCAACCTCCCTGGTCACTCAGTTACAGACCTAAACAAAAAAACTTCAAAAACAGACTCCAACGAGAAACTGCAGAACTGGAATTAACTTGCAAACTGGACACCATCAAATAAGGCCTGAATAAGGTCTGGGAGTGGATGGGTCATTACACAAAGTAAAAACTATTTCCCCGTGCTATTTTTCCTCCTACTGTTACTCGCACCTTTTTGTCAGCTGTTTGAAATGGGCTATCCTGATTACCACTTTAAAAGTGATTTTTTTCCTCCTGCTGATAATAGCCCACTTTAATTGATTTGTCTCATTAGAGTTGGTAAGGCAGCCCCAATCTTTTCATGTTCTCTGTGTGTATGTGTGTGTGTATATATATATATATATATATATCTTCCTACTGTATTTTCCACTCAATGCATCTGATGAATTGTGTTTTAGCCCATGTACCAGCCAGAGAACTTCACCTAGCAATCCCACTGATTATATTTGAGTAACGCATCTCTTCTAGAAAGGCATCCATCTCTAATTTTTCAGCATCCTTATTAAAATTGGGACACCAGGACTGGATGTGGTAATCCAGCATCAGACTCACCAGTGAAATCACCTCCCTGCTTCTACTGGCTAGTACCTGTTTATGCATGTGGGGATTTTATCTGTTGTCTTCTTGCAGGTAGAGTTGGGAAGCTTGGGAGCCCATGTTGGAACACAAGGCAGTTGAATGAGGAAGCAGCTAAAATTCTCAACCATTTGAGGTTTCAGAGTCCTGAGTGGTGGTTTGCATGTGGGAGGGGCAGCCACATTGCCACTTGTAGGACTAGGAGGAGTCTGCTGTGACGAGTTCAGTCCGTGTTTCAGCTGATCTACCCTGATTACACACATGCCCTGAGCAGACTAATGAAACAAACACCTGCAGCTGAGGTCTCATTTGGGGGAAAGCTGATGTTCTAATGGTCTCCAATGCAACCATAAGTCCTAGCCAGTGAGGAGAACAAGTAGCAGATCCATGCAAACTCTTCAGAAACTTGTTTCTGGTTTTTGTGCAAATGAAGGAGGCGTATAGATGCAAGAAAAAGTTTTCCATGCAGTTGATAGCTTTTTTTTCCCCCCTTCTCTCTCTCTCTCTCTCTCTCTCTCTCTCTCTCTCTCTCTCTCCATTGACTTGGAAATATTTCCTCCTTGTACCTATAGGGGCAGGAACTCTAAAAACAAAATTGGATGTTTCCTCCTCTCCCTGGATCCCTTAAAGGAATCACAGATATAAGTACTGCTGGAAGTTCGTATCCATCCAGGTGCTTAGCATGGCCTCATATTGGTACCCCAGGCCAATGTCACCATGGGGGCAGGTACGGGACGAGAAAGAGGTACAATGGCAGACCTAGCAGTTAACAAATGCCTGGCATAGTGGATATCATGCATTCCTCATTCAGTGACAAACAGTCTCTGAATTGATCTTCCAAACATTGCCAGGCTGTCTTCCGAAAGCCACATCTTTCTGCACACATGGATAGGAACTCCTTTCTGCAGGATTTTAGTAAGGAAACTGCTTAGTAAAGGTTTGCTTGTTAGGGAAATTCATGATGTATCTCTAGGGAATCCTGTTGCTTTCAGAGCTGCTCGTTTAAGGCAGAGTGGCTGTGATGACCGTTCCTCTTGCTGCTATGAGCCATGAGCAGCGGGATTTTGTGTCATCACAGATTAAACTTGGCCTTTCTTCACTCAGAGTGCTCTTGGATGGGTTTGGCCATCCGTTAGCACCTCTGAATTTTGCGGGGTCAGACACTCAAAGAGGCAGAAGGGGACTGGACTTTTGGGGAAATAAATGGGGTTGAAAAACCACCTGCTCTGCACATATTTCTCTGTAACCTTTAGGCAATGGTAACCAGATTGCCTGAGCTTAAGCAGTAGGAGCTATGCGGGCCTCAGCTGGGAGGAGTTAGTGCAGTTAAACTATCTAGTTTTCCAAGAGGCAACTGTGTGCTGCATTCTGCATCTTAATACTGAGATTCCTTTCTTTACAGGGATGATTTGAGATGAGCCTTCAAGGAAAATGTATCTCTCTCTCCACCGACGTCAATTGTAAGAGAATTTGGGCCCTGAAGATTAAAAGTTTTGGCCTGTCTCTGATCTGTATTACAAGGACTCTTTGAAGTTATGTCCAGGAAAGTCTGTACTAAAAATAGGATTAAACTAGAATGGATGTGTAAGAGTTGGGTATTTTCTTTTTGTACAAACGTTCAGTAGTAGAACTGAGGGGGAAATGGAGCTTTCTCAACTGTAATCCACTAGTTTGAATTCAGCCCAGGTCAGTAGTGGTTGTGGTTGGGATTTTCACAGGAGAGTTAAGGGCGTTAGATGGCATGGTGCTTTAGGCTCCTTTTGAAAATCCCAGATATTTTTAAAGCTCTTAGTCACTGTAATATCTGTGGACTTGTACAAAATTGATGCTATGGATGGTTAATCAACAATGGTCTATTTATTGCTGGGTCCAAAATTACTTTCCACTCTTCTGTGAATTTACTCTCCCGTGTCCACTGTCTGTCTTCTACTACCAACACCATTTAGGTTAGGCTGAGATTTTCAAATGCACGCAGGATCTGGACACTCAGTTCCCATTTAAAAAATTAATGGGAATTTAACAGGCATATGCCATAGATTTGAAAATCCTTAACCTATATGTATTTAATCTACATCTCCCTCACTCACCTGACACCAGCACAGACCCTTATTTCGTGCTCCTAATGTTGTCATCCTCTCTCATCCTTTTTTCTCTCCACCCCAAATAAACAGATGTAGATCCTTTCCCACTGAGTGGGCAGCCACCACTGCACATCACCTACATATTACAGCTCTTGGTCTGAACAGCTAGGAGGCAGTGGGACAGATGGAGCTGAGCACTAGGGCTGTGTGAACTGATTTCAGCAATGTGTGGTTTTGAGTTTAGATGGTCCTGGGTTATATGGAAGTCAGGACAAATTCTCAATGTAATGAGCAGAGATGCCAAGCTGGACCCTCAAAACCAGGGCCATCCCAGAAAACATGGGACATTTGGTCATCAAGAGTTTTAATGAGTTTGTGGGGATTCAGCTTTACACAAAAAACAAGCATTTCCCCAAAACCATGTTTTTAAACCAGGATGAATCTAAAAATTTTGTAATTCTCCTATATCTATTTATTTTGTGACAGAGCTCTGACCTTGCCCCTGTGGGTCCTGCACTTCTAGGCAGTTTATGCTAGCCTCAGTGGCTCACTGACCGTCCGCGTAGCCCTTCTCTCTCTAGGGCGAGGGTTACAGTATACTGAGCCCTTTCCATCATAGGCCAGCAAGGAGGTTGGTGAGAGAACTCCCACAGTCTCTATTGTCCCTGGAAGCTTATTTCAGAACAGTTTAGCCTCCTGTCCTGACAGGGGCCTGACTTCCCATCCCAGGATATGTTCCTGTAGTGGTGGGTTTGGGGGAACCAGGGCCCGCCCTTTACTCCGGGTTCCGGCCCGGGGACCCTAATGGTAGCAGCTGTTGGCAGCCAACCTTTCACTGCCAGAGTTGCGACATTTCCCTGGGCCACTTCCCCACAGCTCTCTCCTGCTTCTCCCTTCTTCACCCTTACCTTAGGGCTCCCTTAATGATGGTTTGAGGGTGTCTTCATTTACCAGCCCTTCAGCTGCAATTCCTCTCCCTGGATCTCCTCTGCCTGACTGGAGTAAGCTCTTTTTATAGTATCAGTGGGGCCTTAATTAGAGTCAGGTGGTCACATTAGCTTAATGGTCTCACCTGACTCTTTGCAGGTCAATTAGTCAGGTGTTCTCATTAGCCTGGAGCAGCCCCTTGTTCTAGTCAGTCAGGGAATAGAAAACTGTTAATCCAGTGGCGAGTATATCTGCCTTCTGCTATACCCAACTGGCCTGGGTCTATCACATACCCCTCTCCCTTGCTCAACACCAAGGGGTTTGGCAGCTTGGGATGTCAGACAGTGTACGCGTGATAAGCCATCGGCATTGCCATGGCGACTCCCTGCTCTACGCAGAACTGGAAAGGTTGGAGAGATAAGAACCATCTGGTTACCCATGTGTTCTTTTCCTTGTTCCGTTATATCCATTTAAGAGGGGCATGGTCAGTCACAAGGATAAATCTGCGCCCCAGCAGGTAATAACACAACGTTTCCATGGCCCATTTTACGTCGAGGCACTCTCTACTACTGCATATATTTGTTCCCTCAGAAGGCGTTTCCTACTGAGGTAGAGAACTGGGTGTTCCTCCTCCCCAACCATCTGCGACAGGACGACCCCTAACCCTACCTTGGATGCATCTATCTGTAGGATGAAGTCCTTGGTGAAATCTGGGGCTATCGGTACCGGGTTACTGCAGAGGGCAGTCCATAGGTCCGTGAATGCCCTCTCTGCTGCAACGGACCATCTAACTGGATCAGGACCATGGGCCTTCACTAATTCTGTTAGGGGACTTGCCCTTGTAGCAAAATGGAGGATGAAATGCCAGTAATACCCCACCACCACTAGGAATGCTCGGACCTGCTTCTTATGACTTGGCCGATGCCAGTTTTGGATGGCCTCTAACTTATTCAGTTGAGGTTTTACCAGACCTTTTCCTACCATGTAGCCAAGATATTTGGCCTCTGTGAACCCTACAACGCACTTAACAGGGTTCACCATAAGGCCAGCTTGACGGAAGGTATCAAGGACCGCACCCACTTTTTCCAAATGGGTTTCCCAGTCTGGAGTATGAATCACCACGCCATCCAAGTAGGCTGCAGCATAACTGGTATGAGGGCGTCATAACTTGTCCATGAAACGCTGAAAGGTAGCTGGAGCCCCATGTAGTTCAAAGGGAAGGAGGCCTTCTGGTGTAGAAAACACAGAAAACACAGTTTTTTCCTTTGCACCTTCGGCTAGGGGAATCTGCCAGTACCCCTTTGTCAAATTTAAGGTTGTCAAGTACCGGGCATTCCCCAGATGATCCACTAGTTCATCTATGCGGTGTATAGGGTAGCCATCTGTCAAGGTTCCTCCCCCACTCTGAACTTTAGGATACAGATGTGGGGACCTGCATAAATACCTGTAAGCTTAACTACCAGCTTTGATCTGGTCTCATTGCCACCACTCTCAAGTACTAGCTCCCTTTTCTGGATAGTCTTGAGAGACTTTTTCACCGAGTCCCTGGTGAACACCGATCCAACCCTTTGGATCTTAACACAAGGAGAATTTAACCATACTCCCTCCTTTCCCCCACCAATTCCTGGTGAGTCCATATCCAATCCCCTTGGATCTTAAAACAGGGAAAAATCAATCAGGTTCTTAAAAAGAAGGCTTTTAATTAAAGAAAGAAAGGTAAAAATCATCTCTGTAAAATCAAGATGGAAAATAACTTTACAGGGTAATCAGATTCAAAGATCCCAGAGAAACTCTCTCTGGCCTTAGGTTCAAAGTTACAGCAAACAGAGATAAAATCCTCTCAGCAAAAAGGAACATGCATACCAATCCCTCTGTTACACAGGGTTCTTTGGAAGATCATAGATGACAAGGCCCGGGTCATCCTTATTGCCCCAGCTTGGCCAAGACAGATGTGGTATCCTTACCTACTCCGCATGTCCTCCCGTCACCCATGGGCTCTCCCCAACAAGCCAGATCTCCTTCCCCAGGCCAACGGACGGGTTCTTCACCCCCCGTTCCAAAAGCTCCACCTGACAGCCTGGTTCCTTCATGTTTCCAAACCCATGAACTAGACTGTTCCAAGCAAGTCCGATACGTCCTCCTGCACAGTAGAAAAGACTCCACTCGTAAAACCTACCTTCAGAAGTGGAAGTGTTTCGCCCTCTAGTGCTCACATAATCACTTAACACTCAATACGGTGTTAAGTACTTACATGTAAGTACTGCACGTATCATTTTTGTGTGTAAACTTATGACTATTGACTATGTATCTGTATTTCAAATGTAGTTACACCTGGGGAGTGAAGAACACTCGGGAAGATGCTTCCAGTCTAGGTAGCTGGTTGGGAAGGGCCTATTCAGAGTAATGGGTCATTAGGAAAAATGACAGGCCTTAGGAGAAGCTTATTTCTCACCTGGTGAGCCTTTCTGAGAATGCTCCAGACAGCCCATAAGTAATGGCTGCTATGACTCTGCAAGGGTATGTGACCAGGGCATATGATTCTGACCTCCATTTTGGGTACCTGTATTTTTCCACAAACTGGTCTGAGACCCAAGTTTGAAACAAATGGTTTCTGCTATATGGAAAAGCTATATAAGGCAGGGAGTGACATCATCGACTGTTCTTCACTCCCCCACAACTCAGCACCTGAGAGAAGCTCTGGAAGAAAAGGACTTGGAATGGGGGTGGGGAGCCTAAGCTGCAAAGCAAGTGCAGCTTGTGCCTTGACAACCTGCAAGTCTGCTTGTATCATCAGTCAGCGTGAGAACTAGCTAATTCATATCCAGGCTTTCTAGTATCTTAGGCTCAGTTTGCATTTTTGTTTATATACTAGGTAATCTGCTTTGATCTGTTTGCTATCCCTTATAATCACTTAAAATCTATCTTTTTGTAGTTAATAAACTTGTTTTATGTTTTAACCTAAACCAGTGTGCCTTTAAGTGAAGTGTCTGGAGAAAAATCTCAGCTTGGTTAACACAAGTTTGTTGCATATCCCTCTCCAGGTAATAAATTTATACTGATTGGAGTTTCAACCAGGGCAGGGCAGTACAGCTCTGGGGTCCTAGGCTGGGAAGCTGGAGGTATCTTGGCTGTAGCCTCTCTATTGCTGTTGGTTCATGCAGTGTTTGGTCAGCCTGCATGTAACTCAGCTGGGTGTGTCCCTGCCTGTGCAAATGCTGGTGAGAGTGTAAGTCTGGGAGTGGTCTACAGCTTATCACAGCAGCACAGTGTGAGAGGAAGCCCGGGCTGGTGTGTCAGAGGGCTCAGTGGAACCCCAGTTCCAGGTGGCACTCCAGGGGGAACCCGTCACAGCTTCAATCCATGTACCGGGAGTCAGGGCACAACGCCTGGAGCAGGGAACCAAGCTCAGCCAGCCTCACGGCACAGGAGCTGCTTCAACCGGGACATGGCGGTTGAGGTCAAAAAATCAAAGCAGGGCAGTCCCACAAAACCCAAGACTATTGAGAGGACTGTAGGGCTGCCACCTCTGAGATGCAAAAACACAGGACAGCTACGATGGTTGAGCCCATCATGCTGGACAGCTGGGAGCTCCCAGACGGACTTCCCAGGACGGCTACGAAGGGACGATCCTGGAGAAACATAGACACTGGCAACTCTAGCAGGGCATGGAATTAAAAAGGGATCCCAGGAGTGGGCGAGGTGGGCAGTGTGGGAACCCCAGGCTAGGCTGTAGAGGGCTGGTAAATGGGGGGAGGTGTGGGGACCAATGCCAGCAGTGTGTGTGTAGGAATGTAGGGATAGTGTGCGTGGGGGGGGAATGCAGGGGCTGTGTAGGATATTGCAATACAAGAGCTGTGGTGGGAGGGAGCAATCAGTGCTCTGTGTGTGTGTGTGTGTGTGCAGACAATGCAGGGGCTGTGCGTCTGCAGAGCAATGCAGGAGCTGTGGGGGGTGTAGAGCAGGAGCTCTGTGTGTGCAGAGCAACGCAGGGGCTGTGAGGGGAGTGCAGTGCAGGAGCTATGCGTGTGCAGGGCAATGCAGGGGCTGTGGGGGGTGCAGTGCATAAGCTGTGTGTGTACAGAGCAATGCAGGAGCGCTGTGTGTGCAAAGCAATGCAGGGGCTGCAGGGGTGCAGTGCAGGAGCTCTGTGTGTGCAGAGCAACGCAGGGGCTGTGTGGGTGCAGAGCAATGCAGGGGGTGTAGTGCAGGAGCTGTGTGTGCAGAGCAATGCAGGGGGTGCAGTGCAGGAGCTGTGTGTCTGCAGAACGATGCAGGGGCTGTGAAGGGGGGTGTTGCAAGGGAGGGGCTGCGTGCGGGAGTGGCGGGGGGGGGGGGCAAGCGCTGAGTGCCGCATTCCCCCGCCCGCCCCGCAGAGGTCCCTGCTCTCCCCGCAGCCCGGCCAGGCTCGCCCTGCAGCGCGCTCACGCCGAGGCGGAGGGAGGGGCGGAGCTCGGCGAACATGGCTGCGGAGGGAGAAGGAGGAAGCCGCCAGGCCGTGCAAACCCTGCAGGTACCGGCGGGGCTGCTGCGGCCGCGGCCGAGGGGGCGAACTCTGCGTCTGCCGGTTCCTGGGGGCTGTGAGTGAGAGCGACACACACACAGAGCATTGCACAGATACACCAACCCCCCGATACACACACACACACAACATTGCACAGACACACCGACCCCCTGATACACACACACACAGAGCATTGCACAGACACACCGACCCCCTGATACACACACACACACACACACACCCCATTGCACAGACACACCGACCCCCTGATACACACACACCATTGCACAGATACACCGACCCCCCGATACACACACACACACAGCATTGTACTGATACACCGACCCCCTGATACACACACACACACACCATTACACAGACACACCGACCCCCTGATAGACACACACACACACACACAGAGCAATGCACAGATACACCAACCCCCTGATACACACACAGAGCAATGCACACATACACCAACCCCCCCGATACACAGAGCAATGCACAGATACACCAACCCCCCGATACACACACACACACACACAGAGCAATGCACAGATACACCAACCCCCCCGATACACACACAGAGCAATGCACAGATACACCAACCCCCGATACACACACACAGAGCAATGCACAGATACACCAACCCCCCGATACACACACAGAGCAATGCACAGATACACCAACCCCCCTGATACACACACACACACAGAGCAATGCACAGACACACTGATATACACACACACACACAGCATTGCACTGATACACCGACCCCCTGATACACACACAGAGCATTGCACTGATACACTGACCCCCTGATACACACACAGAGCATTGCACAGATACACCGATAGACACACACACACAAACAGAGCATTGCACAGATACACCGACCCCCGATACACACACACACAGAGCATTACACAGATACACTGACCCCCCCAATACACATACAGAGCATTGCACAGATACACCGACCCCCCGATACACACACACAGAGCAATGCACAGATACACCGACCCCCGATATACACAGAGCATTGCATAGACACACCGACCCCCCGATACACACACACACGCAGCATTGCACAGGTACACCGACCCCCCCGATATACACACACACAGCATTGCACAGATACACCGACCCCCCCGACACACACACACACCAATGCATAGATACACCGACTCACCCGATACACACACACACACAGAGCAATGCTGTCATAGTATAATTCCCAAATCTGGACCTTAGCGTCCAGGATATGGGTACTAGCATAAAGTCCTCTAAGCTGAATTATCAGCTTAGATTCTGTAGCGCTGCCACCAGTCAGGAATTTCTAGGGCCTGACACCCTCTGGTCCCTCATAAACCTTCCCTGGGGACCTCAAGACCCAGATTCCTTGAGTCTCACAACAAAGGGGAATAAGCCATTTCCCTTCCCCCCTCCTTTCTTCCTCCCTGGTTACACTAGGAGACTACCGTGATTTCAAATCCTTGAATCACCACTTCCCCTCCCTTCTTCCCCGGAGAGAGATACACAGATAAACGCTGAGAGCAGGTTTTTCTTCCCTCTTCTCCCAGGGGCAATACAGATTCAAGTTCCGTGAATCTAACACAAAGAGGAAATTTACCTTTCCCTCCCTGCTCTCTTTCCCTTCTCCCCACCAATGCCCTGGTGGGCACAGACTCAGGGCTTGTCCACACTTAGGGGGGGGAAATCGATCTTAGGTACGCAATTTCAGCTACGTGAATAACGTAGCTGAAGTCGAATATCTAAGATCGGATTACTCACCCGTCCACACTGTGCGGGATCGATGTTCGCGGCTCTCCGTGTCGATTCCGGAACTCCGTTGGGGTTGATGGAGTTCCGGAATCGATATAAGCGCGCTCGGGGATTGATATATCGCGTCTAGATTAGACGCGATATATCGATCTCCGAGTAATCGATTTTAACCCGCCGATACGGCGGGTAGTCTGGACGTGGCCTCAGTTCCTTTGAGCCTTAACTAGGAGAAAAAAATCAGGCAGGTCTTAAAGCAAAACCTTTAATAATAAAAAAAAGAAAGAAAAAAGTAAAAGGCTTCTCTCTGCAATGGAGATAGTAAAAAGTTACAGGGTCTTTCAACTTATAAACAATAGAAAGAAACTTTCTCCAGCAGAAACACAATTTAAGCTACTTCCAGCAAGTACACATATGCAAATAAGAAAACAAATTAAAAGACTATAACCACCTTTTTTCTTACTCACAATTCTGAATAGGTAAGAGACTGTAGCAGGGAGATTGGCAGAAACCTGGTTGCACCTCTAGTCCCATCCAGGACCCAGAGAGAACAAAGCCAAACCCAAAACCACACACAAAGGCTTCCCTCCACACGAGATTTGAAAATATCTTGTCTCCTGATTGGTCCTCTAGTCAGGTGTTGCAGGTCACTGTTTGTTAACCCTTTACAGGTGAAAGAGACATTAACCTTTAGCTATCTGTTTATGACAAATGCACAGACACATGGATACACACAGAGTATTGCACAGATACACCGACCCCCCCGATACACACACGCAGCATTTCACAGATACACTGACCCCCCGATACACACACACACAGCATTGGACAGATAGACATACACACACTGATCCCCATCCCCCGATACACACAGACACACAGAGCAATGCACAGACACTGATACACACAGGCACAGCAATGCACAGACACACCGATCCCTACCCCCTGAAACACACACAGAGCAACGCACAGATACACCAATATACATACACACACACACAGAGCAATGCACAGACACACCGATACACACACACACAGCAATGCACAGACACATCGATACACACACACACACAGAGCAATGCAGACACACCGATCCCCCGATACACGCACACAGAGCAATGCAGACACACCGATACACATACACACACCGATCCCCACCCCCGATACACAGATAAATGCACACATATACAGACACACACAAAGCAGTGTGCACATATGCACATCAGCCTATACACACACACGAGAAAAGCACAGATTCACACCGATGCCTGCACACACAGTGATACATACACTGATCCCTGTGTGTACACTCTCCCTCTCTTCTCCCTGCACACACACCAGTGCACACTGATCCCTCACGCATACGATGCAGCCACACAACAATATATACACACACACTAATCACTGTGCATCCACACCAATACACACAGTGATCCGTGCACGAACACACAGAGAGATGCACACGCACACACAGAGCCTCGCCCTGTATCTCCCTTACACTGCCGTCTACCTTTGCAATTCCTGTGTCAGAATTAACCTCTCCCTTTGCCATATGTTTTGCCCTGCACCCTCTCTCTGAGCATCTGGGTGGGTTTAGCCATTTTCCTTTTGCTATTTAAAGCCCCCAGCCCAAGATGGGTGCAAATAACAGGCCTGTAATGGGAAATAGCCTGTAAAATGCCCTGGGACGTAACATTTATACACTGCCTTGATTAACTGTGCACTGGGTTTGTAATTAAAATCATTAGCGGAGGGAGGTCTCTGACTGAGTCACTGAGATTTGGGGCATTAAGAGGCTGGCTGGGGCACTGGACCTGGGTCCCATTTCCACTTCCACCATTGAGCTTGGGGAAGTCACTTCCCCTCTGTACCTCACTTTCCCTGTCTATAAAATGGGGATAATGATCATTCCTTTGCCTGTTTAGACAGGGGAGCTTTTCAGAGCAGAGTCTGTCTCCCACTGTGTCTGTGCAGTGCCCAGCACAATAGGGGATCTCTGTAGGGGTCTGTGCAGTGCCCAGCACAATTGAGGGTCTCTGTCAGGGTCTGTGCAGTGCCTGGCACAATGGTGCCCTGATCTCGGTCAGGATCTCTGCAGCATCGGGCACAATGGGGCCCTGATCTCAGTTGAGGTCTGTGCAGCACCCAGCACAATGTGTGCTCTGACATTGGATAAGCGCTACCATAAGACAGATTATTAATAATAACAGTGGTGAAAGCCATGAGAGGCTGCAGTGTGCGAGGCCTGTACATCAGCTGGTAGGGCTCATATCTACAGCTTGATCCTCTGGGCACTTTGAATGACACCTAAGTGTGTTCACGGCCTTACTGGGTACCACACAAACCCCTAATAAAATCAGGGTCCTGTTCTGCCAAGTGCTTTGCAGACTCTGACTGAAGTGAAGGCCCTTGTGCCGGGTGCTGCACAGACCCACAGTGAGCCAGTGCCTCCCTGAAGAGCTTGTCATCTAAAATGGATGCGATCAGAACTGTATATTGGATTGGGAAGCCCAGTTCCCATTAATTAGCTCTCTGGAACTGGGATGCTGTTCTGTTCTGTGCTTGTACAGCATCTAGCGCAGAGGAACCCTGGGTCATGACGGGGGCTCCCAGGCACTATGGTAAAACATCTAATAATGGGAACTGATTTCCAAATTCCTCAGCCAGCTTTGAAAATCCCAACCTAAGCAGGAAACTGAGCCACAGAGAGATTCAGTTACATGGATTTGCAAATGAGACCAAATGAGTTAGGAGCCCAATAGGGTTTCAGTATCATTTGGGGGCCTCATTCCTTTAAAATCCCTAGCCTAGTGACTTACCCAAGGTTACTGGTATAGTCTCTGGTAAAACTGGGCTTTGAACCCTGGTTTCTTGAGTGTTAAGCCAGTGCCTTAACCACCAGGCTACATGCCCCCTTAAGTAGCTGGGGCTGCTAGGGTGTAGTTTACCGATGTGATCGTTCCCACCCCTGCCCCTCTCACCCACCTGTCCCCCATCCTCACAGGAATTGGTCGATGGCCTGTACTATTTCCGGGATCACTACTTTGAAAGCCACAGTGTGGAGGATGCTGGGAGAAAGCAGCAGGATGTGCTGGAGGAAATGGAGAAAACACTACAGCAGATGGGCGAGATAGATGGTAACTGGATATAAGAGGGAAATGCACCCCCTGCCCTAGAGCAGAAAACCTGGCGCCCCATTCCCCATCCTCATGAGCTAGCTAGACCTTGGGCCCCCTGTGGCTGCATTGGAGCTGGAGCCCCCTAGAGGGGAAAAGCTCCATGCCCTATTCCTCACCCCCTGAGCCAACTAGTCCCCCACCCTGGGGCTGGATTGGAGCTGGTGACCCTAGAGGGGAAAGGACCAGTGTTCCATTCCTCACCTCCTAAGCCATCCAGCCCCCTGCCCTGGGATTGGAGGCGAGCTGATGTCCCCAAGAGGGGAAAGGCCCCTGCCTCATTCCTCACCCCCTCACCCAGCCAGCCCACTGCCCTGGGGCCAGAGGGGATTTGTGCCACAGGCTATGCCCTCCCTTTGTGGCTCTTTCTCTCCAGGCTGTTCCCAAGGCCGGGCTTGGGCGCTGATGCTGAAGGGGAAGGCTCTGAACATTACACCCGACTACAACCCCCAGGCTGAGGAGCTGCTGGCCAAGGCTGTGAAGCTGGACCCAGAGCTGGTGGAGGCCTGGAACCAGCTGGGCGAGGCCTACTGGAAAAAGGGAGACATCACAGCAGCCCATACCTGTTTCTCTGGGGCCCTGGGGCATGTGAGTCCCACCCCCAGGCATCCCGATGGGCAGGTGTGGCCGATCCCAGGGGGTAGAGAAGGGAGAGACCCGGTTGTCCGATAGGGGGCTGGGTAGCTGGAGCCAATGGGCCGATCTGGGGGAGGAGGGGGCTGATTCCGGGAAGGGGAGCCAGGGCTGGCTGGGCCGAGGGGCCGATTCAGGAGAGGGGAGGGAAGGGGAGCCAGGGCTGGTCAATCTGAGGGCAGAGAGGGCGTGGATGAGGAGGCAGGAGGCCGGGCTGAGGTGCTGACCCTGGCTCCGTGTCTCTCCCACAGCGGAAGAACAAGGTCTCGCTTCAGAATCTGTCCATGGTGCTGCGGCAGCTGCGAGCCAAGAGCACAGAGCAGCACGCCCAGAATGTCATGGACAGTGTCCGGCAGGCCAAGCTGGCTGTCCAGATGGACGTGCGGGACGGTCGGTCGTGGTGTGAGTGACAGCCCCTTTCTCTCCTCCAGGCACTGCTCCTGCTCACTCCTTGCTTCAAGGGACACTGGGACCCCACATGGCACCAGCTGGGAGGGGCTCAGGCTTCTCAGTGTGCTCTGCAACTTCCTGCCCGTCATGTGACTCGGGGGAGACTAGTATACCCCAGCGATATCCCTACAGCCAACTCTCCATTCTCAGCTGTAGCCATCCATTCCCCTCAACTATATCCCTCCACCCATCCATCCTCAGCTATAGCCATCCCTCCACCCATCCTCAGCTGGAGTCATCCATCAGTCCTCTATTCTCAGCTATATGCCTCCAACCAACCAGCTGTTCATCTTCTTTGACGTCCTCTGTCCATTTGTTCTCTGTGCTAACCTCTGTGTCTCTCTGCCGCAGACATCCTGGGAAATGCCTACCTCTCGCTGTTCTTCAACACAGGCCAGAACCCCAGTATCTCCCAGCAGGCCCTAAGTGCATATGCCCAGGCGGTAGGTACTGCCCTGTCTTCTACTGGTTGCAAGTGAGCCTTGTGCTGCAGGGAGCAGGGCAGAATGCTCAGTGGGGGTGATCTGATGTTGATTTCCTCTCCACCCTAGGAAAAGGTGGATCCTACAGCATCCTGTAACCCAGACCTGCACCTCAACAGAGCTACGGTGAGAAGGTGGGAGGGAGGGGAGTGGAAGGTGTGACCAAAAGGAGTCAAGGTCTCAGAGGGGCACTTTCCCCTGGGAGGCAGTGCCAGCATCAGTTCCCCAGTGTGGTTTTAGGGGCTCTGTGTTCCTGTGTCTGCTGCCTCCTGCTGGAAGGCATGAGCTCTGTACTTTCTGGTCTAACCATTAGACCCCACTCCCCTCCCAGAGCCAAGAATTAAACCCAGGAATCCTGCTTCCCCCTATACCCCTCACACCTTGAGCCAGGAATGGAAACCAGGAGTCCTGGTTCTCAGCCTCCTCACTCTAACCCACTAGAGTCCTTGTGCCAAGCCCCATTGCTATAACCCTAGCACTGTGCTATGTTTCTCTTGGGTCAGCTGCATAAATATGAGGAGAATTATACGGAGGCCCTGGAGGGGTTTTCCCGTGCGACAGCCCTTGACCCAGCCTGGCCCGAACCCCAGCAGCGCCAACAGCAGCTTCTGGATTTCCTGGAGCGACTCACCAGCCTCCTGGAGAACAAGGTAGAGTATCTTTCCTCCTCCCTGCTCTCCCCTGCCTGCCCTATAGGGAGACATGTCTCAGTCAGTGACCCTGCCCTCCTTCCTCCCCCTGCAGGGCAAAGTGAAGGTTAAGAAGCTGCAGAGCATGCTGGGAAGCCTGCGCCCATCCCACCTGGGCCCCTGTGGGGATGGGTGGTATCAGGGGTCCTCAGGCCAGAAGGTGGCACTGGAGCATCGGCTCCTGAGCGCCTTACAGCCGGGTGTGAACACTGGGGCTGTAGTGCTGGGCAGGGTGGTCTTCAGCCTCACCACAGACGAGAAGGTGCCCTTGTGAGTACCACCTGTCCATCCATCCATCTGTAGTGCTTTCAGTTGATGTTGCCTATCCTCCTGCTGTCCATCTGTCAGTCCTGAGCTATGTTCATCCATCCATCCTGCTACCCATCTGTCAGTTCTGAGCCCTGTTCATCCTGCTGTCCATCTGTCTGTCCTGAGCTCTGTCCTCCATACATCCTGCTGTCCATCTGTCAGTCCTGAGCTCTGTCCATCCTTCTGTCCATCTGTCAGTCCTGAGCTCTGTCCATCCTTCTGTCAGTCCTGAGCTCCATTCACCCACACGTGTTTCCTCAGTTCTGTACACCCATCCAACCATTCTCATAGCCATCTATGTGGCATTCGATCCATCCATCTATGCATCCTCAGCACCATCTGTCCGTCCCCTCACCTCCTGTCCCATCACCTTACTCACAATCTCGCCTGGTTTTCTGGCAGCACGTTCGGCCTGGTTGACTCCAAGGGCCCCTGTTTTGCTGTCACTGTCTATAACATGGTCCAGAACTGGGGTGTGCTCATCGGTGATTCAGTGGCCATCCCTGAGCCGCACCTCCGGCATCACCACGTCCAGCACCAGGGCAAGGTGAGTGTGGCCCGGTCCTCCCTGCCCCAGGCTTAGTGCTGGAGGGATTCGTAGGCCTGGCCCTACGGGAGAAGGGATATGGGAAGTCACCAGAGATAGATTGATACAGAACTGTAGCCCTTCTTCAGTTTAAGGGTTAATCCCCACTCTTTCCTCATGCCCCTCTCTCCACCTGTTGTTTCTTCCCACCCCCACTGCGGTGGCAAGAGGCATGAATGAACTCCACACTTCCTGTCTGCTAAGTGCATCACTTCCTATGTGAACTGTTAGACCTCAGTTATAGGGCCACAGATGCCAGAGTGATGGGGCCTTTCTCACAGCATGGTAGGGGCGATGTGTCTTTCCCAGCCCCCTTTATATAGGGTAGAGGAAATGCCTTTAAATTGGGGGAGAGGGGTTGCAATTCCCTACCCCAATATTCACCCCCATGTCCAGGGAAGCAGAAGCCCACTAGTTGCCCAGCAGGGAAAGAGTTAATTTTGACTCTGTTGTTGGGAGACTGGGCACCTTCTTCCTCACTAGAGCACATCTCAGTCTTCTGCAGGAAGGTGGGAGGACGACACACTGGCTCTTCAGGTTTTTTACAGCTGCCTAGGGGATTTGGGCTCCTGACACCTGTTAAATTTGGGCACCCAGATCCCCTAGGCAGGTTTGGAAACCTCAGCATATGAAATGAAAATCACCATCAGTAGGAGTTAACAGTGGAATTTACCCTGCCTCATAGATGGGTGGGGAAATTTCAATCCATGATGTGCAAACATTCATCATTAGGATTCAGAGCTAACCACCCTTCTGACTAACTTCTCTGTCTCCACGGTACCCCCAGAGCTTCTCCTTCCCTGGGATCCGTGTGGAGACCCCACTCCTGCTGGTGGTGAACGGCAAGACGCAGGGACCTGGCACCCAGGCGGCAGCTACTGTGGCATATCGAGTGCAGAGCGAATGATGCCCTGGGGAAGGAATGTGCAAAGATAGCTTCTTGTCCTCTGATGCGGCTGCTGGAGGGGTCGGACTTGTCCTGCTGTCTGCTGCCCCTTGAGGGATCCCATGAGTATAATGGCTTAGAGAGGCTTGTGGGGCCGGCAGGGGATTTACAACTGGGTATTGGGGCAAAGGATGGGGACTGAGAATGGGGTGATTCCCCCCATCCCCCCACAAAGAGGGACAGAATTCTCTTTTCCCATTCTCTCTCCACTCAACATGGTCGTCTCTCCCATGGCAATGAGCTCTACCCAAGCTCTGCCCCTGGTACCCCAATAAACCACTCCAATGGGCTGATCCCAGCTGTGAAGAAATTGCACTAGAAATTTGGACTAGGAGACCCCTACCAAGCCCACCAATGCCTCCTTCATCAGCACCTGTGCTCTGCCTTTTCTCCTCCTCTCCTTTGCCACACTCCCCCTTCCTGTCTCCTTCCCATGGACTGGAATCACTGGCCCTGATCCCCCTCGGTTTGTCTGGCTTATGACGTGGGGACAGTCAAAGGTGATTAAGGGGTGTTGTAGGTGCGTAGTCCCTGTGGGTTTGGGAGTCGGACTTTTTTAGGGCCCTTTCACAGCGGGTCTGGCCCGAGGCCCTGCTGTCTGTGTGTGTACAGAACGAGTCTGGCCCGAGGCCCTGCTCTGTGTGTGTACAGAGCGGGTTTGGCCCAGAGGCCCTGCTCTGTGTATGTACAGAGCGGATCTGGCCTGGGGGCCCTGCTCTCTGTGTGTACAGAGCGGGTCTGACCCGGGGGCCCTGCTCTCTGTGTGTACCGAGCAGGTCTGGCCCAGGGCCTGCTCTCTGTGTGTACAGAGCGGATCTGGCCCGAGGCCCTGCTCTATGTGTGTACAGAGCAGGTCTGGCCCAGGGCCTGCTCTCTGTGTGTACAGAGTGGATCTGACCCGGGGCCCTGCTCTGTGTGTGTACAGAGCTGATCTGGCCCGGGGCCCTGCTCTATGTGTGTACAGAGCAGGTCTGGCCCAGGGCCTGCTCTCTGTGTGTACAGAGTGGATCTGACCCGGGGCCCTGCTCTGTGTGTGTACAGAGCTGATCTGGCCCGGGGCCCTGCTCTCTGTGTGTACAGACCTGCTCTCTGTGTGTACAGAGCAGTGGTATATTTATTTTGGAAGGTTTGTTTTGTTTTATAATTTTATATGTTTAAAATTTGTTTTTTTTCCTTTTGTAATGAATAAAACCTGTTATCGATGAGGTTCATGGTCGTTGAGTCGTGTCAGTGCATCCATCCCCCTACACAACCACCTGTCAGTCTGTCTCTTTAACTACTGTTCAATGTTCCCAATGTTTCGATTATTTCTCTTGGGAAGGCAAATGGAGATGCAGCCCTAATTAGCTCTGACTCTGAGCAGCTGGTCAGGCCCCTGGGATTAAGGCAGCCCTATAGGGCAAAGGGAAAACTACTCAGCTAGAAGAAGTGACTCGGGCAGATGCACAGAGAGTTTACGCAGCGAGTAGACATGAGCGGCTGGCCCATGTCAGTCGACTCAGGCTCCTGGGGCTCAGGCTGCGGGGCTGTTTCACTGCTGTATAAATGTCAGGGCTCTAGGACCCTGTGAGATTGGAGGGTCCCAGCTATCTAGTTGCTGTGTAGACATACTCTTATATCCTCCAAATCCCCCTCAGCCGCTGCCTAACCTGGTGGGTCCCTAAACTGCGGTCAGTGGGCCTGCGCCAGTCCCATCAGTCCTGACCCCTTGCTCAGTCTAAGCCCTGGAGGAGGAGACGCTCCTGCGTACTCTAGAGCAGCATTTCTCAACCTTTTTTTCATTGACGGGCTCCTAAAAAATTTCGAATGGTGATGTAGACCCCTTTGGAAATTTCAAGTGGTGGCATGGAGTCCATTGGCAATCTATCATCTGTATATATAGCTTGATTCTGGTCAGTCCGTTTTCAGTCTAAATCTTTCGCAGACCCCGGAAATTTAGTCCATAGGTCCCCCCCAGCACCGGATGGAGCACTTACCGAGGATGGGGGAGACCCCAGTTGAGATCCTCACTGTAGGGCCCTGCTTTCTTGGGGATTAGGAGGTGAGAGGATCATTCTGATCCGGGTCTTTTCTCAGCCTCCTGTGGATGTCAAATAACCAAACAGCTGCAAGCTGGTGGGACTGACTCTATAGGCCAGTGGTCAGGGCATCCAGCCGGGAGGGGGAAAGTCAGGCTCAAGTCCCCGAGCCAAGGACTGCATCATACAAAGCGAAACAGCAGAGACCAAGAATCAGCCCTGCTGCACAGCCCAGCACCCCTGCATAGTAGGAGATCTGCAGACACATTTCCTGGAAGTTCTCCCTTAGTGGGTGTCAAGGTTCCTCCCCCACTCTGAACTTTAGGGTACAGATGTGGGTACCTGCATGGAAACTTATAAGCTTAATTACTAGCTTAGATCTGGTATCACTGCCACCATCCAAAAATTTCAGTGTCTGGATCACTTCCTGTCCCCCCAAAACCTTCCCCTCCCTGGGCAGCCTTGAGAGGCTTTTTCACCAAGTTCCTGGTGAACACCAATCCAACCCCTTGGATCTTAACACAAGGAGAATTTAACCATCCCCGCTGCTTTCCCCCACCAGTTCCTGGTGAGTCCAGATCCAATCCCCTTGGATCTTAAAACAAGGAAAAATCAGTCAGGTTATTAAAAAGAAAGCTTTTAATTAAAGAAAGAAAGGTAAAAATCATCTCTGTAAAATCAGGATGGAAAATATTTTACAGGGTAATCAGATTCATATAGCCCAGAGGAACCCCCTCTAGCCTTAGGTTCAAAATTACAGCAAACAGAGGTAAAATCCTCTCAGCAAAAAGGAACATTTACAAGTTGAGAAAACAAAAATAAGACTAACACACCTTGCCTGGCTGTTACTTACAAGTTTGAAACATGAGAGACTGATTCAGAAAGATTTGGAGAGCCTGGATTGACGGCTGGTCCCTCTTAGTCACAAGAGCGAACAACCCCCAAAACAAAGAGCACACGCAAAAGACTTTCCCCCACCAAGATTTGAAAGTATCTTGTCCCCTCATTGGTCCTCTGGTTAGGTGTCAGCCAGGTTTACTGAGCTTCTTAACCCTTTACAGGTAAGAGACATTAACCCTTAACTATCTGTTTATGACAGTGGGCTGGCCCCAAGCATCCACCCAGCTCCACAGGGCCAGGCTTCCTCGTCCCAGCTTGAGGGCGATAGTGATCCCTGTCTCGGGGGTTCCCTGGCTGGGCCGAACTCCTGGAGGAGGCTTGTTCTATCTCTGCAGGGCACAGTGTCCTCCGGCCGGCTCTGCAGCAATACCACGGAGCCTTTTCAACCCAAGGAGGCCCTTATCAGTCCTCTGGCTGCATGCCCCCAGGCTTTGGGTTAGTAGGAGGGAGGCAGGCTTGGGTTACAGTTTCTGTTAGTAAGAGCCAGGGCCTGTCCATGCCCTGCTCCCTGCACCCCATTCTGCTCTCTTTGGCCCTCAGTCCAGCACACAGAGTTACCTAGGTGAGCACAGCTCCCATTGACACAGTCACCTGTCCCCCCATGTCTTTGTCCTCCCGACACAATCGCCAACACGTTCAGCTGGCTCTGCAGCTAGGGGTTCGTCTTCAGTCCCTGAGGTTCCCCGCATCTGTCTAGGGTCTTCCATCCCAATACGTTGGTTCCAGTCCAGAAGGTTCTAGTGGCTCTGTGAATACCTGGCCTGGTGTGCTGCGGCCCAGGAAGAGATCTGATTCCTTCCCCTAGAGGGGAAGTGCCACCAAGGGGATCAGCACAAAGCCGTACAGATGGTTCGTAAAAGGATTTAGGCAAATTCACAGGTTCATGCTAGGTTCCTGCCTCCCACAGAGGAGTGTCAGCTGTGAGAGGGGCCAGCAGCACTTTGGCCACATCCCTCTCCTTGGCATTTCCCTTTGGTTAGTTTTGGTGGCTCCGAGCTGTAGGTACCTGTCTAGCCCCATGCGTGGTCTATGCAGCCTGGGCACCTACCTAGGGGCTCTGGATTGCAATAGGCAGCAGGAACCTAAATGTCAGGCACTGCACCACTGGGTGTAAGTTCCCTGTGTGGATCTAGCCCCTTATGTCTCCAGATGTGGGAGGGAGCCTGGTAGGGGTGAAGTGTGCAGGAATGACAACGGGAGCATGGGAACTTTTCAAGGAATTTCCTCCCCCTGCTCGTCTCCGTGGGCTGTCAGGTGTTGGGTTCATCCCTGCTGGAGCTCCTATCTCAGATGGGGAGTGAGAGGCTTCCTGCCCCTCAGGATAGTAGCTGACTGTTCTACTGTGCCTGAGTGAGGTGTGTGGTCCCAGGACGTGTCTCTCACCCCACTCGCCTTGTGTTGGACCCTGATGAACTAGGCCCCCTTTCAGTAGTGATGCCCGCCTGCTCTGTGCAGTAGGGCCCATGTGTAATGAGTGAGCTCGTTCCCAGCAGACCAGGGGTCCATGTGAACCTGAGACCAAGAGCTGAATGCACCCTTGTCATAAACAGATGGTTAAGGGTTAATGCCTCTTTTACCTAGAAAGGGTTAAAAAGTTCACCTAGCTAACACCTGACCAGAGGAACCAATGGGGGAACAAGATGTTTCAAAAGGAAGGAGGGAAGTTTTTCCTTTGTTTAAAGTTTCAGTTTCAGCGGGAGTGAAAAAGATCAAGGAACCAACCTCTAATCAGAGTAGTAAGTTTTAGAAAGGAATAAATAGGTTTATGTTTATTTTCTTTGTAACTTGTCTTGGTACCATTAAGGGAATTATCAAAAATTGAGTATTTGGGTATTTTTTCTTTCTGTAACTAAATTTGTGCCCAGAGGAACATCCTCTGTGTTTTGAATCTGTTGTCTGTGAGAGTAGCTGGTATGCTAATCTCTCCCAGAAGATTTTCTTTTACCTTTCTTTTCTTTAATTAAAAGCCTTTTTTCTTAATACCTGATTGATTTTTCCTTGTTTTTTTTAGATCCAAAGGGATTGGATCTGGACTCACCAGGGATTGGTGGGAGGAAAGGAGGGGGGATGGTTAATTTCTCCTTGTTGTAAGATCCAAGGAGTTTGGATCTGTGTTTACCAGGGAATTGGTGAAGTCCCTCAAGGCAACCTAGGGAGGGGAAAGTTTTGGGGGTACAGAAAATGCTCCAGACACTGAAATTCTGGATTGTGGCAGCGATACCAGATCTAAGCTAGTAATTAAGTTTAGAAGTGTCCATGCAGGTCCCCACATCTGTACCCTAAAGTTCAGAGTGAGGAAGGAACCTTGACAACCCTAGAGACACAGCTCCTGTGTCCGCCTGGGAATCCCAGTCCTGACCCACCCTGTCCTGACCTACACCCCCACCCCTCTCCTAGCACTTGGATTAAAACCACTGGCAATCTCAGCTCAGCTCTTTAATTGGCTCCACCAGCAGCCCAAATCAGTTCAGATATCAAAACAAGCTAATTACGCTGAGGGATTTACAGTCTGGTCCATGTGCTTTAAAGTGGCTCAAACTCCCATGAAAGATAATGGATGGACGCCCCATAGAGATGGAAAGCCCCCGTTAATGCCTAAAATTGACACAGCGGGGGTGTGGGTCTAGTGGTCAGAGGGCTGGACTGGGAGCCAGGACTTTGGGGTTCTTTTACCAGCTCTCACAGGGCAGTGGGGTCCAGTGGCTTACAGCAGGGAGGGATGGGTAGTCAGCACTCCTGGGATCTATCCATTGTTCTTGGAGAGGAGTGGGAAAGTGGGATCCAGGGGGTTAGAGCAGGGTCTGGAAGTCTGGATTCCTGGGTTAGAGTTTAAGGCTACAAGGGACCAACAGATCACCTTGTCTGACCTTCTGTAGATCACAGGCCACCAATACCAACCAGCAGCTGAAATTAGACCAAAGTAGGAGAGCCCTCAGGAAGCTAAACTGTTATGTGCCACAGGCAGAGAATAGCAGGGACTGATGGGCACTGGAGCCCCAGCAATAGCAGGGAAAGGGTTAAGCGAGATATACCCAGATAACCCTGATGAATGAGCTACATCCCACACTGCAGAAGAAGGAGCAAATCCCCCAAGGTCACTGCCAATCTGATCTGGGGGAAAATTCCTTCCCTGCCCCACACAGAGCAATCAGTTAGACCCAGAGCATGTGAGCAAGAACCAGCCAGATGAGCACCTGAGACAGAGAATGCTGGGTGCTACCTCAGAGCCCTGGTCCACCCGACCCGATGTCCTATCTCTACCACTGGCCATCCCTGATGCTTTGAGAAAGAGACAACAACACAGGCAACCCCTCCCATACAAAAACCCAAACTCAAACCAAACCAAAATGGTTTTCCTGGGGGTGGGGTTCCCTTCCTGACCCCCACAGGTGACTGGCTGAAACCTGGAAGCGTAAGCTTATAGGAACATCAGACATGAACCAGAAAGGAGCTTCAGGGCTGCCAAACCCTGCCCTCCTCCCCATCATAAGCAATCCCATCATGCAATCCCACTCATCTATTGGCCTAGTTCTCCCTTAAAACTAATGGTTTCCCCCCCTTGGAAAGCTGTTCCTGATGGTTAGAACCCTTCTCATTTCTGTCTCTTGCTATGGGATGGGAGTGGTGACTAGTAGGTTAGATCAGGGGGGATTGGACTCCTGGGTTCTATCGCTGGCTGTGGGAGGCAATTGGGGTTGAGTGGGTTAGATCAGTAGCTCAAGTGCCCATTAGTCCCTGCTATTCTCAAAGTAGTCAACCTTTCCAGACTACTATATCCCTTTCAGGAGTCTGATTTGTCTTGCATACTCCCAAGTTTCACCTCACTTAAAAACTACTTGCTTACAAAATCAGACATAAAAATACAAAAGTGTCCCAGCACGCTATTGCTGACTTTCTCACTTTTACCATATAATTATAAAATAAATCAATTACAATATAAATGTTGTGCTTACATTTCAGTGTATAGTATATAGAGCAGTATGAACAAGGCATTGTCTGAAAATTTAGGTTGTACTGACTTCGCTAGTGCTTTTTTTATGTAGCCTGTTGTAAAACTAGGCAAATATTTAGATGAGTTGATATACGCCCAGAAGAACTCTGCATATCCTCAGGGGTACACATACCCCTGGTTGAAAACTACTAGGTTAGATGAGGGTGCTAGGATGCCTGGGTTCTATCTCTGGCTGTAAGTGGCAAGTGGGGTTGACTGGGTTAGATTGCAGGGCTTGGACTCCTGGGTTCTGTCCTTGGCTGTGGGAGAGGAGTGCAGTCCATAACCTACAAGATAGCATTGCTATGAATTGGGTTTCAGCTATCAGTCTCTGGACATCACTGGAGCTTCTCTGGATGATAAGGTGGGCAGAACTTTTCTATCTGGCTCTAAGTGTGAGAGAACACATTGATCCAGGTAATCGCCTTGACATACAGCTGCACAAAACAGGCAGAGATGCGAGCCAGCCTCCCTGCACATACACACAGTTTGCTCTCCTACCCCCTGCAAACACATACACTGAGCAGGACTTGTTTCCTCCAGCAAGGACACAAACACACACACCCTGCTCACCTTGTGTTCTGGCTGTATCATCACACAGGCATTTTTTATGCTATGAGGGACCCCTAAAGGTCATGCAAAATGCTGTGTTTGGAAGGTGTGAGCCAGCACCTCTGGAGGAGAAGGGCCCAATATCCCATTGCCACCCCCATTACCGGCCAGTCCCTGCAGGCTGGGGACAGAGCAGAAGCCCCTACCGCTTCCCCAGCAGCGTCCTCCTCAGAGCTTCCTTCCTCTCCTTGTTCCTCAGGCTGTAGATCAGTGGGTTCAGCAGGGGAGTCCCCACTGCGTAGAAGAGGGCTGCCATTTTCCCACTGCCCCCTAAGGCTGCCGGGCTGATGTAGTTGACAAGGCCAGAGTCCCAGAACAGGAACACAATGGTAAGGTGTGAGGAGCAGGTGGAGAAGGCCTTGTGCTGCCCGGCCCCTGTGGACAGCCGCAGCAGAGCCCTGATGATAAGCCCAGAGGAGGTCAGGGTGAAGATGGCAGCACCAAGGATGACAAAGGCAGTCAGGGCATAGCAGGAATGTTCAGCCTGGGGAGCTGGGGCTCAGGAGACAGCCAGCAATGGGGCCGGGTCACAGACAAAACAATCCAGGGTGGCCCTGCAGAAGGAGAGTTGGGAGATGAGGGAGAGAGGCACTATGAACCACAGGAAGCCAATGAGCCAGCAGGAGGCAGCCATCACCCAGCACCTCTGTGTGGACATGAGGACAGGGTAGCGCAGGGGGCGGCAGATGGCCAGGTACCTATCCAAGGCCATGACTGAGAGAAAGAGGCACTCAGTGGCCCCCATGGAAAAGAAGATGTAGAACTGCAAAAAGCAGGCCTGGAAGGAGATGGGGACACCAGGGTTTACTAGGTCAGAGAGCATCCGTGGCACCGTGTCCGTGACATAGCAGGTCTCCATCCAGGAGAAGTTCCTCAGCAGGATGTATATGGGTAGGTGTTGGAGGGGGGGGTCCCTCAGCATGGCCCACATGATGCACAGGTTGTCTGCCAGTGCCCCGACATAGGGGCAGGAGAGAGGGGCACACAGGAGATTTCGGCTCAGCTGGCCCAGGGAGAGGAAACCCGGCAGGATGAACTTAGTCACTGTGATGGTGTTGTTGGCTGGATTTATCGGGGAGCCCCAGAGCTGAAAATAAACCATCAACAGGACACAGAAGTTCTGCCCAGAGCTCTGGGAGGGGAGAGGGGTCTAGTGGTTACAGTAGTAATGACTAGCACACATATAGTCAGTCAGTTTTTCTCATACATATCTCATCCAAAACTCCACCTCTCACTGTCTTATCTCCAGCCATGGGCATCGCCTGATGCTTCATATGAAGCAGATTTAAAAAAAAAAAAAAAATAAGCCACCAAAAACTCCTCTGAGAATACATGGGGTGCAGAGGTTAAAAATCCCTTCCTGGCCCCTGCCAATGGCCAGCTAAATCCTGAAGCATGAGTTTTAGGAACATAAGATGGGAATATCAAGTAGAGTCCTGCAGGAGTCAGTTCTGGGTCCAGTTCTGTTCAACATTTTCATCAATGATTTAGATAATAGCATAGAGGGTACAATTATAAAGTTTACGGACAATACCAAGCTGGGAGGGGTTGCAAGTGCTTTGGAGGACAGGATTAAAATTCAAAATGATCGGGACAAACTAGAGAAATGGTCTGAAGTAAATAGGATGAAATTGAATAAGGACAAACACAAAGTGCTTCACTTCAGAAGGCACAATCAGTGGCACACACAAAATGGGAAATGACTGCCTAGGAAGGAGTACTGCAGAAAGGGATCTGGGGGTCAGAGTGGACCACAAGCTAAATATGAGTCAACAGTTTAACAGTGTTGCAAAATAAGTGAACATCCTTCTGAGATGTATTAGCTGGAGTGTTGTAAGCAAGACACAAGAAGCAATTCTTCTGCTCTACTCCATGCTGATATGGCCTCAGCTGGAGTATTGTGTCCAGTTCTGAGTTCCACATTTCAGGAAAGATGTGGACAAATTGGAGAAAGTCCATAGAAGTGAACAAAAACAATTAAAGGTCTAGAAAACATGAGCTATGAGAGAAGATTGAAAAAATTAGGTTTGTTAATCTGGAGAAGACAAGACTGAGAGAGGACATAATAACAGTTTTCAAGTACATAAAATGTTGTTACAAGAAGGAGGGAGATGAATTGTTCTCTTTAACCTCTGAGGATAGGCCAAGAAGCAATGGGCTTAAATTGCAGCAAGGGAGGTTTAGGTTGGACATTAGGAAAATCTTCCTAACTGTCAGGGAGGTTAAACACTAGAATAAATTGCCTAGGGAGGTTGTGGAGTCTCCATCACTGGAGATTTTTAAGAACAGTTAGACAAACACCTGTCAGGGATGGTCTAGATAATACTTAGTCCTGCCATGAGTCCAGGGGACTGGACTAGATGACCCCCCGAGATCCCTTCCAGTTCTAAGATTTTATAGAATATTAACTGGATGTGAATTCCAGGACTGTGGAGTTCTGCCTTGCACCATCACAAGCAGATCCATCATACACTCGCACTCATACATTTTTCTACATCTCTTAAAACTAATGAAGTTGTGTCCATCCCGACCCCACACCCCGCCCCACAACTCCAACTGGGAGGCTGTTGCAAAACCTTCCCCCTTTGAATGTTAGAAACCTCCTGCTAATTTCCAGCCTGCACTTGTGCATGGCCGGGTTAGTGGTTGGCGCAGGGAGGGGTGGGCAGCAGAACAGCAGTAGCCAGGGAAGAATGGAAACTGTGTGTGAAAACCCACCTGCCTGTGAGATCTCAGCGTCCTCTCTCCACCTCTGCTGTGAAGGGAGCTGGGCAAGAGGGGGTTGATATCTGCTCTCTGAGTGCCTAGGTCCCTCTTGGTACTTGGTCTCTGGGGTGTGTAAGAGCAGCCAGACCTGGATTTGATCTCTGGATGAACTATGGGCATTCAGGGGAATGCCTGGGAGAGTTGCCCCTGTGCCTTCCACACAGCCCCAACACAAACACCCCATACCAGATATCCCCTCACACATACTCACTGCCCCCATATTACCCTTTGTCACACACAGCCTTCCACAGACCATCCCCCCCAGCCCTCCCATATTACACACTCATACAGACCTCCTCACCACATACACAGCCTCCCACCCCCACAAACAGGACTTGGCAGGTGTCAATATGAGGCCACATTGAAAGCCCCCAGTGCCAGCCCCTTGGGCACATGGCGAATTGTGATCAGAAGATGGCAGTACTAAGGCAGTGCTCTGTCTTCTAGGAGGTGCTGGGTTCTCTCTCTCTTTCCACACACAGTGCAGGGTTCATTCCCTCCAGCAGGCAGCATCAAGGCCACACCCCACCCCTCAGTGCCAAGTGAGCCATCCCATTGAGATGTTCTCTACTGGCTGCTCCCCTGCCAGCCTTCCCCAGAGCTGGCTGCATCTCAGCAAAAGATAAAACCATCTCCGTGCAGTGTCACTGTGCGGCTGTTACTGAGCTCCCCTGCACCAGAGCTGATTGCATCTCACTTGTGCTGTGTACATGGTCAAAGGAGGAGGATGCTTTATGAGCCAAGGCCAAGTGTAGCACTCACATTGCAGGGGGATGATGTGTTTCTCCTTTGCCAAGCCAAGGGAATAGCAAAACTCTTTATGGGATCTCCATTGTGTGGGTCCTATATTCAGCCAGCCCCTCGTTAATCATTATTATTAATTAACTAGGAGGTTGCACACTTCCCTGTTTCTCTAGGTTAAGCTGTTCACCTAGCTGGGCCCTGTCCCCACTCTGGTCAACCTCCAGCCCCCACTCTGGTCGGGACTCAATGGACAAGGGTGAAAATTGGAAAACTGGAAAAATTCACTGTTTAAAATCAGTTTTTTTCAGTTTCTGCCAAAATAAACAGGGTAATCTCCTGGGGGCTGGCTGGAGTGGTGGGCGGGGCCTGGTGGGGGTAGGGCCTGAATGGAATGGGGGTAACAGGCTAGGCTCGGGGGCTGGATGAAGTTGGGGTGATGGGCTGGCAGGAGTGGAGGTGATGGGGATTGGACTGGACTGGGTGGGGTAAGGGGTCTGGTTGGAGAGGTTGGGCAGATTGGGGGTGAGGGTTGTGGCTGGGGGTGTGATGGATGGAGTGGGGGAGAAGGGTGTGGCTTGTGTAGCCATGCTGGGGGATATAGTCCAGGGAACTCAGAATATGTCGACCCCCCCACGGAGAGGAACTTGGGCACATGGGGGGGGCATATATGGGGAGCTCAGAACAGAGCTGTTCCCCCTACAGAGAGGGACTGGTGTTGCTGGGATGTGAGGCATAGAATGGGACCTTAGAATGGGATGATCTCCCTTGTCCCATTCTCTGTCTGCTTAGGGTGGTCCCAACTCCCCTTCCACTCAGCTAGACCCAGATTCTTCCCCCTGGTACCCCAATAAACTATCCCAATAGGCTTACCCATGTGGGAATAAATCTCACTGGGATTAGGAAACCCCTACCGAACCCATCAAGGTCCCCTTCACCTGGACCTCCTCCCTGTCCTGTCACCCCAGGGTGATAGTGACACCTCCTGCTCTGTGCAGTAGGTCCCATGTGTAATGAGTGGGTTGATTCCCAGCTGAGCAGGGGTCCATATGAACCTGAGACTACAGCTCTGCTCATTACCAGAGACCAAGAGCTGAATGGATCCTGGAGACTCAGCTCCCTTCTCTGCCCATGGCCTCCCAGTCCTGACCCACAGCCCCTGCCCCTGGCATCTGCCCTCAGCTCTCAGGAGATGAGATAACTTTTCTTTTTAATTGCCTGGCTCCAACTTTTCAAGCAGGAGCCAGTGGTAACTTCAGCTCAGCTCTTTAATAGGCTTCACCAGCAGCCAGGGTCATCAATATCCATAGCGAGAAGCATTCAGACATCAAAACAAGCTAATTCCACCAAGGGATTTGCAGTCTGGTCTCTGTGATTTATTAAGTGCTTCTAACCCCCAAGAAAGATACTGGGCAGAGACCCCTCAGAGATGGACAGACTCTGTTAATGCCAAGAGTTGACACAGCACAGACAGTGGGCAAGGCCGGCTCCAGGCACCAGCGGAGGAAGCACATGCCTGGGGCGGCACATGCTAAGGGGCCACATTCCCTCCATTCTTGGGGCTGCACAGTCTGAGGGTTGTTGTGCTTTTTTTTGCTTCGGCAGTTCGGGCTTTTTTGTTTGTTTGTTTTTGCTTGGGGTGGCAAAAATGGTAGAGCTGGTCCTGGCAGTGGGTGTGAGCTCTAGTGGTCAGAGAGCTGGTCTGGGAGCCAGGACTCCTGGGTTCTTTTCCCAGGTCTCAGAGGGCACTTGGGTCTAGTGCAGTGGTTCTCAAACTTTCATACTGGTGACCCCTTTCACATAGCAAGCCTCTGAATGTGACCCACCTTATAAATTAAAACACTTTAAAATATGTTTGACACCATTATAAATGCAGGAGGCAAAGTGGGGTTTGGAGTGGAAGCTGATAGCTCACAACCCCCCCATGTGATAAAGTTGTGACCCCCTGAGGGGTACCCACCCCTGTTAGGGAACCCCTGGTCTGGTGGGTCAGAGAAATTTGGTAAGTGGGTAGTCAGAGCTCCTGGGTTGTATCCATAGCTCTGGTAAGGGACTGGGATCTAGTGGGTTAGACTGGTGTGGTTGGGTGTCTGGACACCTGGGTTAGAGTTTAAAGCCAGAAGGGACCAGCAGATCACCTAGTCTCAACATCTGTAGATTTGAGGCCACCAACACTGCCTAGCAACTGAAACTAGACCAAGATATTACAAACCTCAGGAGGCTAAACTGTGAGGTGTCACTGACAGAGAATGGCGGGGACTGATGTGCACCAGTCCCTAAGGCCCCCACAATTGCAGGGAAATGATTAAAGGAGATACACCCAACTCATCTTGGCAACTGACCTGTACCCACATGCAGCAAATTAATAGGGTGACCAGATGTTCTGATTTTATAGGGACAATTCTGATTTTTGGGGCTTTCTCTTATATAGTCACCTATTACCTCTCACCCCATCCCGATTTTTCACACTTGCTATCTGGTCACCCTACAAGGGAAGGTGGAAAAACCCAAGGTTACTGCCAATCTGAGCTGGGGAAAAATACCTGCCTCACCCCACTTACGGTGACCAATTTGTAGCCCATGGGACTGGCTTGCCTTCATTATATTCAGCTGTAATGGCAAGGAGCCTACAGGCTTGTATCCTGTAAGACATTAGATTCCCCAAATTAGCAGAAGTATAGTCCAGAATAGTTGGCTTGTGACATTTGGCATGGATAAATGGCCTGACAGTTACCCTTAGATTTTGGGGAACTAGGGACAGCTTGTTCAATGGCAGGTAAACAGCAACCCCAGGAACATGGACGTGATAACTGCCAATCTGTCTGAGGAAGAGGTGATGCATAGGATCAGGAGCTAAATGGCATTAATATGTTAATCTCTAGGATCAGTTCACTCTGATGTTAAGAGGGTGAGGAAGTTCGATTTGGGCATAGAAGGCTGAGCATTAGCATGAATATTCATAATGGCGCTCAGGTCCTATAATAGGGCAACCCATCATGCGGATGGGGAGCTTTTCCATCATTGGACCCTTCAGCTCTATTGTTATCTACCATCAGTCTTGGGCATTGAGGAACCTGGACCATCGGCATGCCAGGGACAGGGATGATTCTTTGTCTCTTACCGCCAGGTCCACAAAGAAAGGTGGAGGTATGGAAATCTAAGAGCATATGCAAAGAATGATACACAGATACTTCCGATACTGTGTTATTTCTATCTGTTTATGTGGCTTAGAGCTTTTTTGACTTTATTACTGATTTTAATAAAAACCTCTAAGTCTTTGCTTTGACCTACGCCTTGGTGATATTTAATTAGCTGATTTTAGTTCTGTGTAGCCTGATTCTGGAACAAGAACCTGCTGATCCTCAGTTTATTAATCAGGTCAACTGGCAACCAGAACAAGTGTTACTGACCATTGAAAGGATCAGGCAACAAATTAAACCTTGAGCATGTGAGACAGAACTGCCAACCAAGCGCTTGAGAGAGAGTTTGGCATCCACCCTATCCAGTGTCCCATCTCCAGCTGTGGCCATGCCAATGCTTCGGAGCAAGAAGACAACAATACAAACAATCCCGCTCCCAAATTTGGTCTCAAAGAAGCTGATTTCAGATTAGCTTAAACCTATTTCTAATTGATTTCAGCTAAGCCAGAATAATCGAGTTTAAACTGAATTAAGAACATCCACATCACCTTTTGCATCCGTTTAACTATATTGGTTTAAATTCACAGCATGAGGTACACCGGCTGAGGCTGAAATGGGTGAGACTGTAAAGTATGGTCTTTCCTGTTTTTATTTGGTCATTACTGAGTGGACTGGGAGATGTTTAAGAGCACTAACCTGCACCAAAGAGGTGATGGGGTTCTCATTTTAAAACAAAGTATCTTTCTCCACCATGTTAATTAGGCATTTTAATTAAATGTATGTTGGAATTATTATTATTTATGCGCGGTATTATCAAAACACTATCTTAGCCATAAAATTGCTCTAAACATGCCTATAAAGCTTAAATTATAAGCAAGTTACTACATCCAAACAATAACAAAACATTTATAAATATTTGATCAAGATCCTTACAAAGAGGCTAATACCTGCTGATCACACTGGAGGTGACCAATATGGTCTAAGCACTCCTTGTGTACCTTGCTATGGGCAAACTATGGGCACAAGTTCCATCAATGGCTCGGGCAGCACCATTCTCTCAAAATGGGCTCTGATTCCTCTTAAGCACGGGCTGTAGCCACTGGGCTATTGGGGGAAGGAGATCTGCTCAGTCTCTCCTGTTGAAGTTGTTCCACTCTGGCTAAATAATTACAGAGATATTGGGCCAAAAAGCAAGCTTGGGAATGACTCTATATTCTAGTGGTTAGAGCACTCAGGCTGGCTTGGAGAACCCAGGAGGCAGCTCCCCTTTTAACAGTGGCAAGGATGCAGACTGGAAGACAGGTAACGTTGTGACAATATTTAAAAAGAGTAAATGGGACAGCCGGGGAAACCTAGGCCTATCAATCTGGACATCAATCCCAGGCAAAATAGTGGACCAGCTGATATGGGCCTTGATTAATAAAGAATTAAAGGAGGGTAATATAATTAAAGCCAATCAACATTGGCTTATAGAAAGTAGATCCTGTCAAACTAACTAAATATCTTTTTGATGAGATTACAAGTTTGGTTGATACAGGTAATAGTGTTGATGTAATAGACATGGACTTCTGGAAGGCATTTGATTTGCTACCCAATGATGTTTTGATTAAGAAACCAAAAGAATACAAACGAACCTGATGCACATGAAACGGATTCAAAACTGGCTCAAAATGTAATTGTAAGCAGGGAATCATAATAGTGAGGGTGTATTTCCAAGGGGGGTCCATCAGAGGTCAGTCTTGGCCCTGCACTTTTAACATTTTCATAAATGATCTGGAAAAGAACATAAAACCATCATTGATAAAGATTGAGGGAGTGATAAATACTGAAGGGGACAGGTCACAAATTCAGAGTGATCTAGATCATTTAGTAAACTGGGCACAAACAAACACAATGTGTTTTATTTCAACTAAATGTAAATGTATACATCTAGGAAAAAAGAAGGTAGGCCATACTTACAGCGTGGGAGACTCCATCCCAGGAAGTAGTGACTCAAAAACATTTGGGAGCCATGGTGGATAATCAGCCGAATATGAGCTTCCAGAGCGATACTGTGGCCAAAAGGACTAACCAGGGGACTCTAAAGTAGGAATAGAGTGGTTATTTTACTTCTGTATTTGGTAGGGTGGAATATTGTGTCCAGCTCTGGTGCCCACAATTCAAGGAGGATGTTGTCAAGTTAGAGAAGGGTCAGAGAAGATCCACAAGAATGATTAAAGGATTGAAAGACCTGTCTTAGAGTGAGAGACTCAAGGAGCTCAGTCTATGTAACTTAACAAAGAGAAAGTTATGAGGTGACTTGATCATAGTCTGTAAGAACTGACCTGTAGAACAAATATTTGAGCTCTTCAATTGATCAGAGAAAAGTGTAACATGACCCAATGGATGGAAGCTGATGCTAGACACATTTAAAGTGGAAATAAAGTGCAAAATTTTAAAAGTGAGAGCAATTAACCATTGAACCAAGGGCTGTGGTGGAATCAGACCATTTTAAAATAAAAATTGGATCTTTTTTCTTTCTAAATGTGATCCCCCAGTTCTAATGGGAGTTAATTTAGGCAAGTTTGATGGCTGACGCAGGAGGTCAGATCAGATGATCGTAGTGGTCTCTTATAAAGTATAAATCTATGAATGAGTTACTTGGGGGGGGAGGCTGGGAGTCAGGACTCTGAGTTCTATCACAGTTTTGGATGGGGAGTGGGTTTTGGTGAGTAAGAACAGGGGCAAGAATGGAAGCTAGAGCTCCTGGATTCCCTCCAATGTGCTGCCTTCCAATCTCATTATTTCCTCTCTTTTCCAGGCGTTGAGGTGATGAATGGTTCAGTGGTCTCACAGTTCACTCTCCTGGGCCTGTCCCACTCCCGCCCTCTCCAGCTTCTCCTCTTTGGCGTGGTCTCAGCCTACTACATGGCCAGCCTGCTGGGTAACCTCCTCATTGTGGTGACCATGCAGGTGGACCCCGACCTCCTCCAGTCCCCCATGTACTTCTTCCTGGCCAACCTCTCACTCATTGACATGGCCCTCGGCTCAGTGGCTGCTCCCAAGATGCTTGGCAACTTGCTGAGCCAGGGCAGCACCATCTCCTATGAGGGCTGCATGGCCCAGCTTTTCTTTCTTCACTTCCTGGGTGGCTCCGAGATGTTCCTTCTCACACTCATGGCCTACGACCGCTATGTGGCCATCTGCCACCCACTGAGCTACGCTGAGACCATGCACCGCCACCGCTGCCTGGGCCTCTTGGCAACCTGCTGGGCTGGAGGCTTGCTCCACTCTTCCACCCAGCTGGTGTTGGTGGTGTGGCTGCCATTTTGTGGGCCCAGCAAGCTGGACAATTTCTACTGCGATGTACCCTAGGTGGTCAAGCTAGCCTGCAGTGACACCTACGTGATGGAGATACTCATGGTGTCCAACAGTGGCCTGATCTCGCTGGTCTGTTTCCTGGTCTTGCTGGGGTCATACAGTGTCATCTGAGTCACCCTCCAGCCTTTCTCCAGCTTGCAGATGGACAAGATGGCCTCCATCTTCTACACCATCATCACGCCAGTGCTGAACCCCATTATCTACACCCTGAGGAACCGGGAGGTCAAGGAAGCCATGAAGCAACTGAGGCCTAGGCTTTGGCTCCCTTGTTGGACATAGAAGTCAAGTGGGAGCAGAGAGAAAGAATGATTTATTTATTCATTTATTTATTTTACAAGGATCAGTGTAAAATTTTGCATGTGGAGTAGGGACCCATGTGAAAAAAATCATGTGGTTTTATGAATATGTTTGGTTTCTTCTTAGGCAGGTGTCAGGGGGAACAGTGACATGTTTTTAATGAGGATTTCTGACAAATTTGTCATGTGACACTGGGATACTTGCACATTTTGGTTTGAGCATTGGCCTGCTAAACCCAGGGTAGTGAGTTCAGTCCTTAAGGGGGCCACTTAGGGATTTGGGACAAAAATCTTGGTCCTGCTAGTAAAGGCAGGGGGCTGGATTCGATGACTCTTCAGGGTCCCTTCCAGTTCTATGAGATAGGTATATCTCCATATATTTATTTATTTTTTCATCCTTTGTGTTTCAGTGTCTCCTCAGTGAGTCTCGAAGGTGAGTGAGTGGGAGATTATATCTTTTTCAGCAGGATTTGTGAAAAAATTTTCATGTGACATCTGGAGCAATGAAAAAAATATATGTGGCTTTTGGACTCTGTTTTTTTGGTGTCGTGCTAAGGTTGGTGGCAGAATGAAATGATGGGAATGATTTTCACGAGGACTGGTGCCAAATGTCACATGTAATAATGGGATCAGTGAGGAATTTTTCATGTGGGCTCAGTGCCATAATTGTTTTCAGTTTGTTGTTAGGAAGGAGATGGAGGGTCATGGAGTAATGGTGAGAAAGATTTACACAAGATTAGAATCATGGAGTCATACATGATCTTTTTATGCTTCGAGTTTATTTCATAAAGTAGGTTTGGGCAGTTGAGTTTAAGCTGTTGGCGGTGGACAGGGGAATTAGTGAAAACGATTTTCACGATGATCCATGCACATCCTTTCATGCAGCATTCAGCTCTGTGTGCCAGTTTCCACAACTCTGCAGGTTCCCTTCAGCTGGGACTCAGTTGCAGTGCATTGTTGGAAAATGGTGGGAAAGATTTCCCTGCAGTTGTGTGTGAAATTTCTCACATGGATTCAAGACTTCAGAACTCTCAAAGGAAAAGAAAGCTTTTGGGAAGAACTGGGGAACATATCCTTCAGGAAGATAAATACAACATTTTTCATATGGCTTCAGAAGTTATTATTTTGGTTTCTCCTTATGAAGGATGTGGGTGTGTCATAAACAGATAGTTAAGGATTAATGTCTCTTTTACCTGTAAAGGGTTAAGAAGCTCAGTAAACCAGGCTGACACCTGACAAGAGGACCAATTGGGGGACAAGATACTTTTAAAACTTGGTGGAGGGAAGTCTTTTGTTTATGCTTTTTGTTGTTGTTGTTGTTGTTCATTCTCGGGACTGAGAGGGATGGGACATCAATCCAGGCTCTCCAAACCTTTCTGAATCAGTCTTTCCTTTTCCAAACTTGTAAGTAACCAGCCAGGCAAGGCGTGTTAGTCTTATTTTTGTTTCCTCAACTTGTAAATGTTTCCTTTTGCTGGAAGGACTTTATCTCTGTTTGCTGTACTTTGAACCTAAGGCTAGAGGGGGTCCCTCTGGTCTATATGAACTGATTACCATGTAAAGCATTTTCCATCCTGATTTTACAGAGATAGTTTTTACCTTTTCTTTCTTTAATTAAAAGCTTTCTTTTAAGAAACTGATTGATTTTTACTTGTTTTAAGATCCAAAGGGATTGGATCTGGACTCACCAGGGACTGGTGAGGGGAAAGGAGGGGGGATGATTAATTTCTCCTTGTTTTTAGATCTAAGGGGTTTGGATCTGTGTTCACCAGGGAATTGGTGAAGTCCGTCAAGGCCACTCAGGGAGGGGAGAGTTTTGGGGAGGACAGGAAGTGCTCCAGACACTGACTTCTGGATGGTGGCAGTGTACCAGATCTAAGCTAGTAATTAAGCTTAGAAGTGTCCATGCAGGTCCCCACATTTGTACCCTAAAGTTCAGAGTGGGGAAAGAACCTTGACGTGGTGAGCAGCGGTTTGGGATTTTTTAGGAACCAAAAGCCAGTAGGAATTTTTTTCTCCCTCCTTTTTAGCTGCTTGGAAAGCAGCCTGAGGGCAGAGGTGTTACGTTTTTTTCAACAAGAGTGTTTGTTAAGAGGAGGATTCGAGCTGTGAGCAAGCAGCCAGCAAAAGAAATTTACAAGCTTAATTGTTTTATTTCTTCTACCTCTCGGGTATAGCTAGTTAGAAAGTCTCTGTTAACAAAGCAGCCCTGAGCTGAGTGCATCCCAGTTTCAGTGAGCTGCAAGGGGGTGTGGCCAGCACAAGAAAGCAGGAAAATGAGTACCAAGGAAGCAGTTAAACAGGAACTGGCTAGGCTGGACGCAGAAGAGAAAGCCAAAGAGGCTGACCACAGGAGAGCTATGGAGATAAGACAAAAAGAGATGGAGATAAAACAAAAAGAGATAGAGATGCAGAGGGAGGCCCACCAGCAGGTCCTGGAATTAGCCAAGGCTAAGCAGGATGGACCAGCCAACCCTAACAACCCTTCTCCAGGTACTGTTTCCCATCCCAGAAAATTTCGCACCTACAAGGCAGGTGGTGATACTGAGGCTTTCTTAGAAAATTTTGAAAGGGCCTGCCTTGTGTACAGCATCCTTACAGACCAGTGCATGATAGAGCTGAGGCCACAGCTCAGTGGACCCTTAGCAGAGGTGGCAGCTGAAATGCCTAAGGAACACATGAACGATTATGATCTTTTTCAAACAAAGGCCAGGATCAGAATGGGGCTAACACCTGAGCATACCCACCAGCGGTTCAGAGCCCTAAGGTGGAAACCAGAAGTGTCATTTACCCGACACACCTACCACATTGGAAACAATTGGGATGCCTGGATATCAGGAGCAAATGCTAACTCTCTGGAAGAGCTGGCCTTCCTAATGCAAATGGGGCCATTCTTAGAGGGTGTTCCTGAGCAAATGGAAAGATACATCCTAAATGGGAAGCCCAAAACTGTAACCGAGGAGGGGGAGATTGGAGCCAGATGGGTAAAAGTGGCAGAAAAGAAAAAAGACGACTAGCAAGGGGAGTGAATATCAGAGGGGGTGAATAGAAAATAAACTCTACCACCGGGGACGACCCATGACCACACCTACAACCCAAGGAAAGCCCCAGACACCCTATTGTCCCACCTCACCAGTCTCCAGCAACCCACCTTGGCCCAGTGACCAGTCAGCTGGACGATGTTTTAAATGTAATGAACTGGAACATATAAAGGCCAACTGCCCCAAGAACCCCAACTGAGTACAGTTCATTACACCACCATCACATCAAAGATCCCCAGGCCCAGATGCCTCTCAAATACCCTCGGAGCGAAATGAAACCTTGAGAGTGGGCGGAAAGAAGGTTATTGCGTGGAGAGACATGGGGGCACAAGTGTCAGCTATCCACCAATCCTTAGTGGACCCCAAATTCATCAGCCCAGAGGCCCAAATGACAATTCACTCATTCATGTCAAAATCTTTAAACTTGCCTACAGCTGAATTGCCTGTCCAGTACAAGGGCTGGTCAGGAATGTGGACTTTTGCAATCTATGACAATTAGCCCATCCCCATGCTACTGAGGGAAGACATGGCCAACCAGGTGAATCTGGCCAAGAGGGTGGGGATGGTTACACACAGCCAAGCAAGGCAAGCTTCCAGATCCATCCCTGTTCCTGAGCCGTCCACAAGGCCCCCATCTGTGTTACCAGGGACCCAGACAGAGGTGGTGTAACCAGATCCCCTGTCAACGACTGCAACAGCCATAGTGCATCCAGTCCCAGAACCCGAACTGGAAAAACAACCAGCACCAGAACCGTTGCCAGCACTGACGCCAGCGCTTGAAAACCCATCTACAACTCCAATGCCAGAGGGCACCAGCGGGCCTGAACTGGCAGAAGCAGCAGACATCCCTACCCAAGAGGCTCAGCCAGAGCCTGAAATATCACATAGTGCACCAGCAGAAAGCAGTTCACAATCAATGAAAACCACTCCATCACCTACATCGCTTCCACAGGGACCAAGCCCAAGTCCACAGCCTAAGGAGGAAGTGATGTCTCCGGCCTCAAGGGAACAGTTCCAGGCTGAGGAGGAAGCAGATGAAAGCCTTCAGAAAGCTTGGGAAGCAGCACGGAGCACCCAACCGCCTCTCAGCTCTTCTAACCAATCCCAGTTTGTTGTACAACAAGGACTTTTATGCAAGAAGACTCTTTTTGGTGGACACCAGGAAGACTGGGGTCCTCAAAGACAGTTGGCAGTTCCAACTAAGTACTGGGTAAAACTCTTGAACTTAGCTTATGATCATCCCAGTGACCATTCTGGGGTGAATAGAAGCAAAGACCATTTGGAGAAGTCTTTCCACTGGGAGGGAATGGGCAAGGACTTTGCTAATTATGTCCTGTCTTGTGAGGTGTGTGAAGTGGTGGGGAAGTCCCAAGACCAGGTCAAGGCCCCTCTCCAGCCACTCCCCATAATTGAGGTCCCATTTCGGCAAGTAGCTGTGGATATTCTGGGTCCTTTTCCAAAAAAGACACCCAGAGGAAAGCAGTACATACTGACTTTCATGGATTTTGCTACCCGATGGCTGGAAGCAGTAGCTCTAAGCAACACCAGGGCTAAAAGTGTGTGCCAGGCCCTAACAGACATTTTTGCCAGGGTAGGTTGGCCCTCCGACATCCTTACAGATTCGGGAACTAATTTCCTGGCAGGGACCATGAAAAATTTGTGGGAAGCTCATGGGGTGAATCACTTGGTTGCCACCCCTTACCACCATCAAACCAATGGCCTGGTGGAGAGGTTTAATGGAACTTTGGGGGCCATGATACGTAAATTCGTAAATGAACACTCCAATGACTGGGACCTACTGTTGCAACAGTTGCTTTTTGCCTACAGGGCTGTACCACATCCCAGTTTAGGGTTTTCACCATTCAAACTTGTGTATGGCCACGAGGTTAAGGGGCCGTTACAGTTGGTGAAGCAGCAATGGGAGGGGTTTACACCTTCTCCAGGAACTAACATTCTAGGCTTTGTAAGCAACCTACAAAGCACCCTCCGACACTCTTTAGCCCTTTCTAAAGAAAACCTAAAGGATGCTCAGGAAGAGCAAAAGGCCTGGTATGATAAACATACCAGCGAGTGTTCCTTCAAAGTAGGGAACCAGGTTATGGTCTTAAAGGCGCTACAGGCCCATAAGATGGAAGCATCATGGGAAGGGCCATTCACGGTCCAAGAGTGCCTAGGAGCTGTTAACTATCTCATAGCACTCCCCACCTCAACCCTAAAGCCTAAAGTGTACCATGTTAATTCTCTCAAGCTCTTTTATTCCAGAGACTTAAAGGTTTGTCAGTTTACCACCCAGGAAGGAGAGGACGCTGAGTGGCCTGAAGGTGTCTACTATGAAGGAAAAAGTGATGGTGGCGTGGAGGAGGTGAACCTCTCCACAACCCTGGAACGTCTGCAGCAGCAACAGATCAAGGAGCTTTGCACTAGCTTAGCCCCAATGTTCTCAGCCACCCCAGGATGGACTGAACGGGCATACCACTCCATTGACACACGTAATGCTCACCCACTTAGAGCCCCATCCTACCAGGTATCTCCTCATGCCCAAGCTGCTATAGAATGGGAAATCCAAAACATGCTACAGATGGGTATAATCCGCCCCTCTAACAGTGCATGGGCATCTCTCGTGGTTCTAGTTCCCAAACCCGATGGGGAAATACGCTTTTGCATGGACTACCATAAGCTAGATGCTGTAACTCGTCCAGACAACTATTCAATGCCACGCACCGATGAGCTATTGGAGAAACTGGGACGGGCCCAGTTCATCTCTACAATAGACTTAACCAAGAGGTACTGGCAAGTACCGCTAGATGAACCCGCCAAAGAAAGGTCAGCCTTCATCACCCATGCAGGGGTGTATGAATTTAATGTGCTTCCTTTCAGGCTGTGAAATGCACCCGCCACCTTCCAAAGACTTGTAGATGGTCTCCTAGCAGGATTGGGAGAATCTGCAGTTGCCTACCTTGATGATGTGGCCATTTTTTCTGATTCATGGGCAGAACACCTGGAACACCTGGAAAAAGTCTTTGAGCGCGTCAGGCAGGCAGGACTAACTGTTAAGGCTAAAACTTGTCAAATAGGCCAAAACAGAGTGACTTACCTGGGGCACCAGGTGGGCAAGGAACGATAAATCCCCTACAGGCCAAGGTGGATGCTATCCAAAAGTGGCCTGTCCCAAAGTCAAAGAAACAGGTCCAATCCTTCTTAGGCTTGGCTGGATATTATAAGCGATTTGTACCACAGTACAACCAAATCGCTGCCCCACTAACAGACCTGACCAGAAAAACACAGCCAAATGCAATTAAGTGGACTGATGAGTGTCAGAAGGTCTTTACTCAGCTTAAGGCAATACTCATTTCTGACCCTGTGCTAAGGACCCCAGACTTTAACAAGCCATTCCTTGTAACCACAGATGTGTCTGAGCGTGGTGTAGGAGCAGTTTTAATGCAAGAAGGACCGAATCAAGAATTTCATCCTGTCGTGTTTCTCAGCAAGAAACTGTCTGAGAGGGAAAGCCACTGGTCAATCAGTGAAAAGGAATGCTAAGCCATTGTGTATGCCCTGGAAAAGGTACGCCCATACGTTTGGGGACGGCTTTTCCAGCTACAAACCGACCATGCTGCTCTTAAGTGGCTTCATACTACCTAGGGAAACAAGAAAAAACTGCTTTGATGGAGTTTAACTCTCCATGATTTTGATTGTGAAATTCAACACATTTCAGGGGCTTCTAACAAAGTAGCTGATGCACTCTCCCGTGAGAGTTTCCCAGAATCAACTGGTTAATAATTGTCCTTAAAATGTGGAAAATCTTGTAGTTTTACATAATTAGTAGTATATGTAAAGGTGCATGTGTTTTATTAATCTGTTTATTCTAAAGTTCTAGGAAGAAATCACTGCCAGTGTGGGTCCACACTGTCTGAGATTTAGGGGGTGGGTCATAAACAGATAGTTAAGGGTTAATGTCTCTTTTACCTGTAAAGGGTTAAGAAGCTCAGTAAACCTGGCTGACACCTGACAAGAGGACCAATCAGGGACTAGATATTTTCAAATCTTGGTGGAGGGAAGTCTTTTGTTTGTGCTCTTTGTTGTTGTTGTTCGCTCTCGGGACTGAGAGGGACGGGACATCAATCCAGGCTCTCCAAATCTTTCTGAATCAGTCTTTCCGTTTTCAAACTCATAAGTAACTAGCCAGGCAAGGTGTGTTAGTCTTATTTTTGTTTCCTCAACCTGTAAATATTTCCTTTTGCTGGAAGGATTTTACCTCTGTTTGCTGTAACTTTGAACCTAAGGCTACGGGGGGTCCCTCTGGTCTATATGAACTGATTACCCTGTAAAGCATTTTCCATCCTGATTTTACAGAGATTTTTTTATCTTTTCTTTCTTTAATTAAAAGCTTTCTTTTAAGAACCTGATTGATTTTTCCTTGTTTTAAGATCCAAGGGGTTTGGATCTGGACTCACCAGGGACTGGTGGGGGTAAAGGAGGGGGGATGATTAATTTCTCCTTGTTTTTAGATCCAAGGGGTTTGGATCTGTGTTCACCAGGGAATTGGTGAAGTCCGTCAAGGCCACTCAGGGAGGGGAGAGTTTTGGGGAGGACAGGAAGTGCTCCAGACACTGACTTCTGGATGGTGGCAGTGTACCAGATCTAAGCTAGTAATTAAGCTTAAAAGTGTCCATGCAGGTTCCCACATTTGTACCCTAAAGTTCAGAGTGGGGAAGGAACCTTGACAAGGTGTTAGGGGAAAAGATGATTTTTTTCCCCACAAGTATCCATGCAAATGTTTCACATGAGCTGGGTGAATAATGGCAGTTCCAAATATGAGAGCCAGGACATTTTTTTAAACCAAACAAAACTTAGTTTAAATAGAACCAGATTTGAAAATTCAAAAACAAATTTTGGCAAACTGAAAATTTTTTAGTATGGGTTGAACGAAATGTTTAATTCAATCTGAAACATGTTGTCTCAAGGTGTTTCTAAAGGGCCTGATATGTAAAGTAGCTGTTAGGGACAGCGGTTACTGCCTTTATATGGGTTAGAGGGGTGATTAGGCCACTGATGTGGGAGACCTGAGTTCAATTTCTCTCTCTGCCTGATGGGGAGAAAGGATTTAAATGTGGGTTTCCCATCATACCCTAGTCTATGGGATTTTTGAAAGTGGTGCTTTCCCTAGGTATGTGATTTGATAGCAGCCTTCAACTACCTGAAGAGTGGGTCCAAAGAGGATGGAGCTGGGCTGTTCTCAGTGGTGGCAGATGACAGAACAAGAAATAATGGTCTCAAGTTGCGGTGGGGGAGTTCTAGATTGGATATTAGGAAACACTATTTCACTAGGAGGGTGGTGAAACACTGGAATGGGTTTCTTAGGGAGGTGGTGGAATCTCCATCCTTAGAGGTTTTTAAGGTCAGGCTTGACAAAGCCCTGGCTGGGATGATGTAGTTGTTGTTGGTCCTGCTTTGAGCAGAGCGTTGGACTAGATAACCTCCTGAGGTCTCTTCCAACCCTAATCTTCTATGATTTTACGTACACTGCAATAAAACACCATGTGAGCTGACTTGGGCAAGGCTATAAAATTACTATGTAGCAGGGGTGGGCAAACTATGGCCTGCGGGCTGGATCCAGACCCTCAGGGCTTTGGATCCAGCTGGCGGGATTGCCCCCCGTGGCGCCAGTGGCCTGGCGCCGCTCTCAGAAGTGGCCCCTGAGCAGGGGCAGAGGGCTCCCCGTGCGTCGCCCTTGCCTCCAGGCACTGCCTCCCGCAGTTTCCATAGGCCTGGAATGGTGTGGGGCTGGGGACAGGGCAGGTGTGCAGGGAACCTGCCCTGGCCCCGGGGCACGCTGCTGCCCCCCCGGAGCCACCTTAGGTAAATGGTACCGGGCCAGAGCCGGAACCGCTCGTGCATCTTACACCCCTCCTACACCCCAAATCCCTTCCCTAAGCCTCCTCATACACCCTGCATCCTTCCTGCACACCAACCCCCTGCCCTGAGCCCCCTCATACATCCTGCATCCCTGTGCACCCCAACCCCTGCCCTGAACCCCCTCCGACAGTCCACCCCTGCCCTGATCCCCTTCCTGCACTCCACACCTCTCCTACACCCCAGCCCTCTTCCCTGAGCCCCCTCATATACCTCACACCCCTCCTGTGCCCAGATCCCTTGCCCTGAGCCCCTTTCTGCACACCACACCCCCTCCCACAGCCCACACTCCCTGTCCTGGCCCTGCATACAATTTCCCACCCAGATGTGGCGCTTGGCCCAAAAAGTTTTCTCACCCCTGGTGTTGATGTTTTAACTCGGGCTCTGGGACCCTCCCCTATCTTCATATCCTTTCTCCTCCTGAAAAATGCACCATATGTGAATTTAACACAAATCGGTGAATAGTTTTGGACAATTTCTGCCCCTCCACACCAACCCTCCAGAACTTAGACAACATTCACAAAATAGCCAGAAATGGAGCTGAGTATCCTACCACTTAGAAAGGAGATGGCTCCTTCTCTGGTTGTATAGTTTTGGTGCCCAAAAAAGTGCATTTTTCAGTGAATTTACCAGTTGCCAAAATTCTTTTGCCCAGCTCTGTTCAGGACCCATCAGTGTTTTGGGTTTTTCATGATGGAAGAGTTGGGAGCTGGTTCGAGGGTGCTGGGTAGGACGGGGCAAGTTAAAAACAATTTAATGGGAATGGTGCAAAAATGTTCATGACTTATGTATATCCATCCCTGCTTCCATCCACCTCCCAATCCCCTGTCTCGTTTATCTCTGTACAGCCTTTTGGAGGGTGGGTTTTAGCAGGGCTTTCTTTGAAACATGCCAGTGTGTAAAGTAAGACATACTGTAAATAGTTTATTTCAATACTTTTTAAGATTAATAAATGGATACACACACACACGCACAAACATCTGAGTGTGGAAATTTGCACACTCATATTACTGAGCATGGCTAGAGTATCTGCACTTGCAAATCAGATTACAGAAAGTGTATCTCCTTAGCCAGCTGTGTAGCTTGTCCCTTTCCAATGCCTGGTGCACATGGAGGATAAAAGCCTACGATTACTATTTCCTGAGGGAATTGCTGCTTTAGCTGAAGTGGGAGTGGGTCATGCAAAGGTGCTGCAGGCCCAAGCTCAAGCTCAGATGATGTCCCTGTTATGGATGCATATGCTGGCAGTCAGCATAATGCTATGATTCTACATTCATAGCTAAAATCCTCAAAGGTACTTAGATATATAAGCATCCAATTTCCATTAATTTGAAGGGGCATCCAAAGCTTTGAAAATCTACAGCAACACTGCACCTTCTATCTAGGGCAAGATGGGTATTTCCAAAGCTGTTTTAAATGTGGGGAAACTGAGGCACAAGCAGGGAAATGGCATTGCCACTCAATGAGTCAAGGGAAGCCCCAGGAATAGAACCTTGGAGGAATTCTGACTCCCAGCCCTGCCCACTCTGACCTCTCAGCCCCCACTACCCTGGGGATAGAACCCAGGAGTCCTGGCTCCCCTTCCTCCCACCCCTGCTGTAACCACTGGTTCCTACTCCCTTTCCAGAGCCAGGAATAGAACCCAGGAGTCCTGACTCTTGCCACTCTAACCCACTCTGGTGCACTTCTCTCCCAGAGCTAGGGACAGAACCCAGCAGCCCTAAACTCAGAAACACCTGTTTAATGAGGTCACCTGGGATCACCAAGGTTTTGTCCCAGTTCCAGGCTGTTTAGCCAGTTAGTCAGCTCCTCCTTGTTATGTACAGAGTACCTGGGTCCCAGCTGCCCCTGTGCTGGGATCCAGAATGGTGTCTCTGTTGCGTTGGGCAGTTATTGCTCTATATCCCAGCCTGCCACCCCACTCCCTGCAGCACTGCGCCCCCTTTCCCCCCCCACCCCGAGCACATGCTGGGGTATTGGGGCAGCATGGGCAGAGTGCCCCCTACTGACCCCCCATCCTGCTTCCTGCAGCAGGGCGCCCCCTAGCAGTGTAATGGGGCATTGCAGCTCTGCCAGGATCTAAGGGGTTCTGTGCTGCAGGGCAGAGGGCTCAGTAGGGGAGACCTCTCCTCAGAATGAGCACTGACTCCAGAGCCACCTAGGGGTGCTAAAGAGAGCTGTGCTGGAGTCATCAGAGACTATCTGGTGCTTGCTTTGGAGGGGCATTAAGTTAGATCCAGTGTCCTCGATAAAGTCTGTTTTCTTTGTGGTTAGCAGCAGGAGGAGAAAATGCAGAAAACACAATTCTTGTTATCATTTATTAATTCACAAAGCTCCGCAGAGTGCCAATTGGTAACTGAGGCCATACCCTCAAAGGTACTTAAGTGCCTAACTGAAACCAATGGGAATTAGGCACCTCCATGCCTCTGAGGAGATGGGCCTAAGTCTATCTGCATTTCCCATCTTAAATTGCTGTATAGCCACTTTTCACATGGTCACTGTTGTCCAGTTGCCCCACCCCAGAGCTGGCTGCATTGCAGCTTCAGGTGAGCCATCCCCATGTGGTGTTCTGTGGGGATGTTACCCAGCTGCTTTGCTCCAGAGCTAGCTGCATCTCAGATTTGGGTGAGCCATCCCCAAGTGGTGTTGCTGTGTGGATGTTATCCAGCTGCCCCACCCCAGAGTTAGCTGTATCTCAGCTTTCAGTGCGCCATCCCCAAGTGGTGTTGCTGTGTGGCTGTTAACCAGCTTCCCAGCCCCACAGCTGTCTGCATCTTAGCACTGAGTGAGCCAACCCTGTGCAGCATTGTTGCATAGCTCTTACCCAGTTGCTCCACCCCAGAGCTGGCTTTACCCCAGCAGGTGCATGAAGTTTTAAGGCCATGGCACTAAACTGCAGAACAACAGCAAAGTGGCAAACCACCCACAGAGGCCGTTAAGTCACTTCTCTGCTCTCACCTGCCTGCCCCAGAGTCGCCTCATGGCTCCCTTTATCTCTGTGTTCCTCAAAGTATAGATCAGTGGGTTGAGCGCGGGTGTCACCACAGTGACCAACAGCGACACCATCTTGTCAGCTGGGATGGTGGAGAAGGGCCGAGTGTAGATGAAGATGTAGGGTCCAAAAAAGATGGCCACCACCATCAAATGGTCTATGCAGGTGGACAGGGCCTTGCGCCGGCCCTTAGCAGAGCGGTGCCACAGGGCGGCCAGGATGACCCCGCAGGAGACCAGCAACATCAGGAAACAGCCCAGGGAGATGGCCTCGGTGTTGGACACCACCAGGATCTCCGTCAGGGACGTGTCAGTGCAGCCACGCGTAGCAGTGGGGCCACATGACAGAAATAGTGGTCGATGCGGTTGGGGCCACAGTGGGGCAATATGGTGGCCAGTAGGGTCTGTACCAAAGAGTGGACCAGGGCCCTCATCCAGGAGCCAGCCACCAGCCTGGCTCAGGTGCGGCAGCCCATGATGGTCGTGTAGTGCAGGGGCTGGCAGATGGCCACATAGAGGTGGTAGGCCATGGCGGTGAGGAGGAAGATCTTGGTGCATCCCAAGAAGTGCAGGAAGAAGAGTTGGCCCAGACACTCGCCCAAGGGGATGGTGGTACGGCCAGAGAGCAGCCCCAAGGCCATCAGGGGAGTGGTGACCGAAGTGTAGCACAGGTACACCAGGGAGAGGTTGCCTAGGAGGTAGTACATGGGGGAAGCGGCCAGGCGTGGCTCAGCGCGGATGGTCAGAATGATGGACAGGTTCCCCAGCAGCATGGCTGCATAGGAGAGGAGGAGCAGGCTGGCCAAAGCCAGGCTAAGGACCTAGGGCTATGACAGGCCCAGCAAGACCATCTCACCCACTGCACCTGTGTTGCTAGGTCTCAGTGGATCATTGGATCTGCACAGAGAAAAGAGCAAAATGCCGTGGCTATTGGGTGTTGGCCTATTTCCTTGTTGGCCCAGCCATGAGGTCTATAGGGTCTGGCAGGACAGACGACTCCCCCGGCCTTTGCTAGAGAACCAACTAGACAGCCTTTGGTAAGAGCCCCAGACACCTCAGGGGTGCAACAGTGTGACAACCTAGAGACAAAGAGAACTAGACGCTGGCAGAAGGTCAGAGCTTAGACAGAGAGATGGCGCTTAGAGAGATAGAGGATAGATAAAGGAATTGATTGATGGGTAAAGAGATCCTTCATGCATCTATCCATCTGCATACTTCCATCATTCCATCCACCCACCCACATCTACCCAGTTATCTATCTGTTCATCCATCTGCATATAGACTCATGGACTCATAGACTCTAGGACTGGAAGGGACCTCGAGAGGTCATCGAGTCCAGTCACCTGCCCTCATGGCAGGACCAAATACTGTCTAGACCATATTCATTCGTTCATCCGTATATATCTATCCATCCATCCATCTGCAACCATCCAGTCATTCATACACTATTTTCCTTACTTCCTGCATTTAAACTTCACCCTCACCCTTTTAATACAAATGTATACACACACACAGCTAAGTTTGGTATCTTACACAGTGAAATTTGCTGAATCCATGGTGCTGAGATGGCAATTTCTTTCCACTGCAGAACTCTGCAATACAGATAAAGATTTTGCTTTTCGGGTATGAATGCTTTAGTAATTAAAGCATTTACTATCCTACATTAATTAATACCAGGACTTAGTCAACGCCGAAGTTGCAGAAGAGCAAATAGCCACCAACACTGACCGATCGATAGATGAACAGCTCCTTAATGCTATCATTGCAGCTATCAATAATGAACAACTATCAACGATGTGTAGCAAAAAAAAATCCCTGTGAAATTACTGAAGATTTCAATTGGAGTAACATAAGCTATGGTCTAAATAATAAGATGGATGAACTAGAATGCCTTGTGATAAAGGAGAAAATCACAGAAACCTGGTGGATTGGGAGCAATCAATGGGACACAATCATTCCAGGGTACAAAATATATAGGAAGGACAAAACAGGTCGTGCGCAGGAGTAGGGGGAGTGGCAATATATGTGAAAGAAAATGTAGATTCAAATGAAGTAAAAATCTTAAGTGAATCCACATGTTCCATAGAATCACTGTGGATAGAAATTTCATGCTCTAATAAAAATGTAACATATGGGTTCTATTATTGACCACCTGACCAGGACAGTAATAGTGACAATGAAATGCTAAGGGAAATTAGAGAGGCTATGAAAATTAAGAACCCAATAATAGTGGGGAATTTCAATTATTCCCATATTGACTGGGAACATTTCACTTCAGGATGAAATGCAGAAATAAAATTTCTCAATACTTTAAATGACTGCTTCATGGAGCTGCTGGTATGGGAACCCACAAGGGGAGAGACAACTCTAGATCTAATCCTGAGTGGAGCGCAGGAGCTGGTCCAAGAGGTAACTATAACAGGACCACTTGGAAATAGTGACTATAACACAATAGCATTCAACATCCGAGTGGTGGGAAGAACATCTCAACAGCCCAACTCTGTGGCATTTAATTTCAAAAGGGGGAACTATCCAAAAATGAGAGAGTTAGTTAAACAAAAGTTAAAAGGTACAGTGACTAAAGTGAAATCTCTGCAAGCTGCATGGGCGTTTTTTAAAGACACCGTAATAGAGGTCCAGCTTCAATGTATACCCCAATTAAGAAACACAGTAAAAGAACTAAAAAAGAGTCACCATGGCTTAACCACCATGTAAAAGAAGCAGTGAGAGATAAAAAGACTTCCTTTAAAAAGTGGAAGTCAAATCCTAGTGAGGCAAACAGAAAGGAACATAAACACTGCCAAATTAAGTGCAAGAGTGTAATAAGAAAAGCCAAAGAGGAGTTTGAAGAACAGCTAGCCAAAAACTCCAAAGTAATAACAAAATGTTTTTTATGTCCATCAGAAGCAGGAAGCCTGCTAAACAACCAGAGGGGCCCCTTGATGATCAAGAAACAAAAGGTTTGCTTAAAGAAGATAAAGTCATTACGGAAAAACTAAATGGATTATTTGCTTCAGTCTTCATGGCTGAGGATGTTAGGGAGATTTCCCAACCTGAGCTGGCTTTTGTAGGTAACAAATCTGAGGAACTGTCACGGATTGAAGTGTCACTAGAGGAGATTTTGGAATTAATTGATAAACTTAACATAAACAAGTCACCGGGACCAGATGGCATTCACCCAAGAGTTCTGAAAGAACTCAAATATGAAGTTGCAGAACTATTAACTAAGGTTTGTAACCTGTCCTTTAAATCAGCTTCGGTACCCAATGACTGGAAGTTAGCTAACTATAACACCAATATTTAAAAAAAGCTCTAGAGGTGATCCCAGCAATTACAGACCAGTAAGTCTAATGTCGGTACCGGGCAAATTAGTCGAAACAATAGTTAAGAATAAAATTATCAGACACAAAGAAAAACATAAACTATTGAGCAATAGTCAGTATGGTTTCTGTAAAGGGAAATCATGTCTTACTAATCTATTAGAGTTCTTTGAAAGGGTCAACAAACGTGGACAAGGAGGATCCACTGGACATAGTCTACTTAGATTTCCAGAAAACCTTTGACTAGGTTCCTCAGCAAAGGCTCTTACATAAATTAGGTTGTCATGGGATAAAAGGGAAGGTCCTAGATTGAGAACTGGTTAAAAGACAGGGAACAAAGAGTAGGAATTAATGGTAAATTCTCAGAATGGAGAGGGGCAACTAGTGGTGTTCCCCAAGGGTCAGTCCTAGGACCAATCCTATTCAATTTATTCATAAATGATCTGGAGAAAGGGTAAACAGTGAGGTGGCAAAGTTTGCAGACGATACTAAACTGCTCAAGATAGTTAAGACCAAAGCAGACTGTGAAGAACTTCAAATAGATCTCACAAAACTAAGTGATTAGGCAACTAACTGGCAAATGAAATTTAATGTGGATAAATGTAAAGTAATGTACATTGGAAAAAAATAAGTCGAAAAATACATACATTATGCTGGGGGCTAATTTAGCTACAACTAGTCATCGTGGATAGTTCTCTGAAGATGTCCACGCAGTGTGCAGAGGTGGTCAAAAAAGCAAACAGGATGTTAGGAATCATTAAAAAGGGGATAGAGAATAAGACTGAGAATATCTTATTGCCCTAATATAAATCAATGGTATGCCCACACCTTGAATACTGTGTACAGATGTGGTCTCCTCACCTCAAAAAAGATATGCTGGGACTAGAAAAGGTTCAGAAAAGGGCAACTAAAATTATTAGGGGTTTGGAGAGGGTCCCATATGAAGAAAAATTAAAGAGGCTAGGACTCTTCAGCTTGGAAAAGAGGAGACTAAGAGGGGATATGATAGAGGTATATAAAATCATGAGTGATGCGGAGAAAGTGGATAAGAAAAAGTTATTTACTTATTCCCATAATACAAGAACTAGGAGTCACCAAATGAAATTAATAGGCAGCAGGTTTTAAACAAATAAAAGGAAGTTCTTCTTCACGCAGCGCACAGTCAACTTGTGGAAATCCTTACCTGAGGAGGTTGTGAAGGCTAGGACTATAACAGCATTTAAAAGAGAATTGGATAAATTCATGGTGGTTAAGTCCAAAAATGAGTATTAGCCAGGATGGGTAAGGAATGGTGTCCCTATCCTCTGTCAGAGGATGGAGATGGATGGCAGGAGAGAGATCATTTGATCATTGCCTCTTAGGATCACTCCCTCTGGGGCATGTGGCATTGGCCACCGTCGGTAGACAGACACTGGGCGAGATGGACCTTTGTTCTGACCCGGTAGAGCAGTTCTTATGTTCTTATGAGGTGGAGGTGTCTCCTTTTGTCAGTACTAAAGCATCCTTGAAATTTCTAAATATTACAGATGACAATTTTCTAACTTAAAAAGTGTTGCATCTAACACAGGGAAATTCTGTACTGAACCTCATCTTGACAGATAAGTAAGAACCGATCATGGAACTAAAAATTAGTGGTAGCTTAGGCATAAGTGATTATAGCTTGATCACATTTACAATGTGCAAACAGAATAAAATCCAAACCAATGATCGATCGATCAATCTAATCTATCTATCTATCTAATGTGCTTTAAAAGAGCCAATTTACAATGTGCAAACAGAATAAAATCCAGACCAGTGATCGATCAATTGATCTAATCCATCTATCTATTTATCTATCATGCTTTAAAAACGCCATTTTCACAATGCTGAAAATAATCATAAGTCAAATCAGCTGGGAGAAAGAATGAACAGAAAAAAATGTGACTGATCACAGGGTATTGTTTAAGAATATTTTACTAAATGCCCAAAAGACCACAAGCTCACAATTGAAACAGAAGCCCACAGTTGTGATAAAATAAGAGCCTGGCTTACAGGGGAAGCACAAGCAACTTAAAAAAAATAACTCCCTCACTGAAAAGCAACTATATATGACAAAAATGTTACCTGTGTATTTGGCACAGATGCGGCCACTACTGGAATATGGTGTCCAGTTCTGGTGCCAACAAGTTGAGAAAATTGGAGGGGGTTCAGAGAAGAGCCATGAGAATGATCAATGTTTGGAACACATGCCTGAGATACAAGGAGAGAGAGTGAGTGAGCGTGAGAGAGGGGTATGACGAGACATAGATGGGTTTGTATGAGGGTCTACCCTGCAATCTAGTTGCGCTTAGCTTCTCCAGAGGTAAGCAGGCTGGGTGAAAAGAGGAGGGGATTTAACCCATTGTATGCCAGTGGATCTGGTAATATCCCGATGGAAGAAGCAGCCATGAGCTCTTTCCACTGATGTGCAGGCAGAAGATCTTCAGAACAGCACAAGTCAAATTCTCTCTCTCCCGAGGCTGATGTGCTGGCTGAGCTGTTTCACTTGGGTGAGATTGGCATGCAGGGCTGTACTCCCCCGAAGGTTTGCACACCAGCTCTGAGTTTAGAAATGCTGATCACAAACAATAACACACCCCACAGTTCACTAGGGTTTTTAAGCTAGATTGTATTATGCTTAATAGAGGAGCAAGACATCTTTGCATTGATCAGATACGAGGGCATTGACCCAAGGAGGAGAATTGAGGCATCTTGAATCACAGGCCCCTGCTCTAACCCACTAGGCTACACTCTTCTCCAATAGCTGTGCATAAAACCCAGGAATCCCAGCTCCCAGCCCCCTTCCTCTAACCCACTAGATCCTGCTCTTCTCCCACCCCACAGCTGTGGGGGTGGAGGTAGAACACAGGAGTCTTGACTCTCATTCCGTAAGGAGAACTTGAATAGAATAGAAAAGAATTATTAAAGTGTCAAGAGGAATCAGACCCAAAGAGTTATGTTTTCTGAAACATAAGTACTGCCTGTCCTATAACAGTCCTTAGTGCTGGAGACAGGGACTAGAAATCTGGACTCATGGGAGGGAAATGTGGCCTAGTGGGTGGGGAGGTAGAGTTGATCTAATTTCTCTGTCTCATTGTTCCATCTCTGAAATGGGACTAATAATACAACTGGCCGGGAACTTTTGGTTAGTTGAAGTTTCTTACTGTTATTGTAATACAAATATTAATAACAACATTTGAGATGCAAAAGCAGAGGAATTTCACTTTAGCACATGTCTGTATCCAATCTCAAGTAATATTTCACTCCTACTTTAAGAATTCTTCATGCTGATGAAGGTCAAAATCCAAAGAGTTGGGTGGCTGAATCTTTAAATCAGAGATCTTTTCTCCAAAGTATATGTCAGACTTTTGAGTTATACAGCAATGTGTTGGCATTGGTCTGTTACTCAACAGAAGGGGCGTGAAGCAGTGAATCTTTAACAGAGGCAGATTTCCTTCCCTGTGTGTGTCTGATGTCTGAGTAAAATATGTGGTAAGAAAAACAACTGAACAACAAAAAAACAAATGAACAAACAAGGTGGGTCCTTGCGGGGGGTGGAAAGAGGTGGATCAAGGGCAGGGCCTCAAGGTAAGGGATGGAGTTGGGGGAGGGTCTTAGGGCAGAGTGGGGTTGGAGCACCCACCAGGAAAAATAAAAGGCAGCACTTTGTGGTCCCGCCAATTTACACAATGGCATCAGGACATTATTTAACACTTGCTTTTCTGACTGCTGGATTTTCCAAGGTGCCCAGGGGAACTGAGAGTGGCCAGTGCTAATTTTGGCTGGGAATTTCAAGGAATCATAAGGGATTATATTGAATTTGGACACCTAATTTCCTTTGGCTCCTTGAAAATCCCAGGCATGTGTGAGTTGTTCCAGTCATCCCCTCTAATGGGCCTGGCCTTGCAATGGCCTTCACTGGATGCCATCAGCCATTGTGTGGCAGTGACAGACCGACACTATCTCGCAATGTGCTAGACAAACCCTATGAAATTAAGACAAAAGCTTATTGACTTAGCTTTAATATCTTCCATTGCATTAAAATACAGTAGTGTGTATGCTGTGGTGGATTTGTGTGTTACTCTTCTACGTTCTCATGTAATTCCTCTGTTCTCAGCCCTTGGACACCATCCCCAGAGAGGTTCACATACACTAGTTCAAATTGGATTCTCCAGGGACCAGCAGACAAAAAGGATTTTTGGATAAATAGCCTGGTTTTAAACTGGCTCAGGGCCTTCTTCCTGATCCAGCAAATGGACAGGACCCATGGTCCATGGAGGGCCCCAATTCTTAGGGTAAAGTTGGAAGGACTGGGCCTACTGATGCCTGGGTGCTTGTTCTGAGCTGAAGCTGTGATGAACTTGAATCCACAAGGAAACCCCTTGGATGGAGTTTGGAAGGATTGCTCCAGCCAGAGTCCCTGATGGAGTCGGGGTGATCTCTAATAAGCTTATAGCATAAGCTTGGGTTCTTTTATTGTTTTTAGTATATACACCTCTACCCCAATATAATGAGACCCAATATAACACACATTCGGATATAACATGGTAAAGCAGAGCTACAGATGGGGGGTGGGGAGGGGCGGGCGCTGCACACTCCAGTGGATCAAAACTAGGAGTTGTTAAGAAAGGTTTACTTGGTTGCCAAAAAAGCCACCATTTTCCATTTTTGAAAGAAGGAAAATTGGTCAAAAGCCTCATCTTGGCTCAGAGGGGAAGTGAAAATTGCTGTTAAAACAGAAACAAAAATATAAGCATAACAAATGAAAACAGGGCAGTAGATAATGAATACATATTAGAATTTTAATCACAGTCATCCAGGAGACTCCATCTTCCCTAGAAATCTTTTCCTTCAGGATTGCCTCATCGAAAGCTACCGGTTGGTGCCTTCTGTTTGCCATACACAACACCTTTTTCTCCACCTTCACAATGAACATCTTTTGTACAAAACATATCATAATTATATGACAATGGTGAATGTGGGGGTGCCAGGGTGTTGCTTTGGGGCACAGAGTGTCACAGTCCCCCTATGCCTGAGGGGAGAAAGTATTTATACAGGGGTGTCCCAACTCTTGGAAGTGTGGCCAAACCATTGACCTGTGTAATATTCTAATGTAGACCTCCCTCAGTCTCTACGGTTGAAGCTGCTCCACTGTCACTGAAGAAGGAAAACTAGACTAGACTCCAGGTCTCCCACCTCAGAGATGGAGGCCCAAACCACCAAGCTATCAAATCATCCATATTGACAGTCTCTTTCTGGTCCAGTGACTATTCAATTATTTAGCGCACAGTGAAACAGCTTCAACAGAAGAGCTGTCTATCAAAATATCCCATATCTCAGTGGTTAGCACACTGTCCTGAAAGATGTGAGAGACCTTGGCTCAGATCTTTGTTCTTCCTTTCAGGGAGAGCAGGGAGTTGAACCTTGTTATGAGAACTGGGGCTAAAAATTTACCCTAGCTTTGACCATAACTGTAAAAATTATATGAAAGTTCATAAGATGTCACAATAACCTATAATAACAAACTCTCATGGGAGAAGGTTTTAAAGGGAGACAGAAAGACTGAATTAGTCTAAACAAAAAGCTCTTGTTGATATAAGTCAGTGATTGCTGAAATCATGCTTGCTAAAAACAAGAGATGTGGAGCCAGAAATCAGTGAACCAAAATTGATGTGTTGGATATTAGGCCTAATTGGTGGACAAAATAATAACAGGATGGGCTATTCCACCCATTGCTCCCCTTTGTGAGTCCTTAAAGAAGGTGGGGGTAAGGAAGAATGGACGCAGGCTACTGGAGCAAGCGTCATCATCATAGTTGCCACCCCTACCATCTTCTGGGAACTTGGGCTTCCTTTGTCCTCATCCTAGAGATGTCTGGACCAGACCAGGCCAGAGAAAGGGACACAGATATGTCCAACACCTCAACCAGCTCCAGCTGAATCCCATAGGTTGGCTGCAATGAAAGGGCATTAACAGAGCAGCAATAAAAATACCTCCAGCTCATCTCAACCAACTTCTTTTATTTTACCGAAAAGGACAGTTATTACCATCTTTGATACCATCTGCGAGACTGTCAAACAAGAGGTGTTTTTTCTTCTATAAGCTTTCTTCAGCTAAAGGGAAAAGGAACAAGGGATGCTGTTAAAATGAAAGCTTTATTTAATACTTTATGCTGAGCATGCCTATTGGATCAGGTCCTGCACACTAAACAGGTCATTGCCTGCCTATCTTGTGAAAGTTCACCTATCATATTGGGGCTTATGTGGGAGTTAAGTGTCTGAACTTCTAGAGTGAGCCAGGACTGCCCATACCCAGTGGCAGAAATAGAGATGCCTAGGGAAATTTGACCCTGAAAACATAGGTACCAAGTTTTTGGCCAGAGTTTTGATTTGCAGTGAAGCTAAAACAAGGATTTAGGTGACTGAGTCACGTTGTGAGTCACTTAAGCACCTGGATGCTTAACTGTAGATCTTCATGTCTGGAAACTTTAGCCTAAGGAAATTTCCCCAGATAGCAAAAAGAATGTAGCCACAATCTGTTGGCACAGATATAGATCTGCTGACAGAGAAATAAACATCTAGTGAAAGAAACATTTATTCTATATTATATATACTTAAAAGTCCCAAATGAGGTCAGGAGTCCATTCTCTGCTGCTCAGTGAGGAGGGGGAAACAGTAACGGGAGACTTGGAAATGGTAGAGATGCTTAATGACTTCTTTGTTTCGGTCTTCACTGAGAAGTCTGAAGGAATGTCTAATATAGTGAATGCTTACGGGAAGAGGGTAGGTTTAGAAGATAAAATAAAAAACGAGCAAGTAAAAAATCACTTAGAAAAGTTAGATACCTGCAAGTCACCAGGGTCTGATGAAATGCATCCTAGAATACTCAAGGAGTTAATAGAGGAGGTATCTGAGCCTCTAGCTATTATCTTTGGGAAATCATGGGAGATGGGGGAGATTCCAGAAGACTGGAAGGGGGCAAATATAGTGCCCATCTATAAAAAGGGAAATAAAAACAACCCAGGAAACTATAGACCAGTTAGTTTAACTTCTGTGCCAGGGAAGATAATGGAGCAAGTAATTAAAGAAATCATCTGCAAACACTTGGAAGGTGGTAAGGTGATAGGGAATAGCCAGCATGGATTTGTAAAGAACAAATCATGTCAAACTAATCTGATAGCATTCTTTGATAGGATAACGAGCCTTGTGGATAAGGGAGAAGCGGTGGATGTGATATACCTAGACTTTAGTAAGGCATTTGATACGGTCTCGCATGATATTCTTATAGATAAACTGGGAAAGTACAATTTAGATGGGGCTACTATAATGTGGGTGCATAACTGGCTGGATAACCGTAAAGAGAGTAGTTATTAATGGCTCCCAATCTTGCTGGAAGGGTATAACAAGTGGGGTTCCGCAGGGGTCTGTTTTGGGACCAGCTCTGTTCAATATCTTCATCAACGATTTAGATGTTGGCATAGAAAATACGCTTATTAAGTTTGCGGACGATACCAAACTGGGAGGGATTGCAACTGCTTTGGAGGACAGGGTCAAAATTCAAAATGATCTGGACAAATTGGAGAAATGGTCTGAGGTAAACAGGATGAAGTTCAATAAAGATAAATGCAAAGTGCTCCACTTAGGATGGAACAATCAGTTTCACACATACAGAATGGGAAGAGACTGTCTAGGAAGGAGTATGGCAGAAAGAGATCTAGGGGTCATAGTGGACCACAAGCTTAATATGAGTCAACAGTGTGATACTGTTGCAAAAAAAGCAAACGTGATTCTGGGATGCATTAACAGGTGTGTTGTAAACAAGACACGAGAAGTCATTCTTCCGCTTTACTCTGCACTGGTTAGGCCTCACCTGGAGTATTGTGTCCAGTTCTGGGCACAGCATTTCAAGAAAGATGTGGAGAAATTGGAGAGGGTCCAGAGAAGAGCAACGAGAATGATTAAACGTCTTGAGAACATGACCTATGAAGGAAGGCTGAAGGAATTGGGTTTCTTTAGTTTGGAAAAGAGAAGACTGAGAGGGGACATGATAGCAGTTTTCAGGTATCTAAAAGGGTGTCATCAGGAGGAGGGAGAAAACTTGTTCACCTTAGCCTTCAACGATAGAACAAGAAGCAATGGTCTTAAACTGCAGCAAGGGAGATTTAGGTTGGACATTAGGAAAAAGTTCCTAACTGTCAGGGTAGTTAAACACTGGAATAGATTGCCTAGGGAAGTTGTGGAATCTCCATCTCTGGAGATATTTAAGAGTAGGTTAGATAAATGTCTATCAGGGATGGTGTAGACAGTATTTGGTCCTGCCATGAGGGCAGGGGACTGGACTCGATGACCTCTCGAGGTCCCTTCCAGTCCTAGAGTCTATGAATCTATGAATCTATGAAAGATGATTGTCTCCATTTTAAAGATGGGTAAACCAAGGCGCAGAAGGTATTTGCGTACTTGCAGAGATTTTCAATAGCATCTGGGTGCCTAAAACTCATTGGTTCCAATGGGTGTTTGGCACCTAGTTACTTCTGAAATCCCACTAGGTGCCTAAATACCTTTACAAATCTGCCTGAGTGACTTGTTCAAAGGCACAAAGAGGATCTGCTTCAGATGGATAGAATTTGAGGTAAGGTTTTCTGAGCTTCACTCCACTACTTTAACCACAACCCCAGGTGTGTTCCTTCTCAGGTTCAAAGCACTGGAAGTTATGCTGTAGACTTCAATGAAAGGAAAGCTCAAGGCCTTGATGGTGAAATACCACTAACTTTTTAACAATGCCCACTGGGAAACCTTAGAAAGTTATATGATCAAGGTTGTTGCCATTTAAAATTAAATAGGAGAAAGCACATGAGGATTCTGTAAGAAACAATCCTACTGAGTCAAGAGAATGGGCAAGACACTCAAGGGGGTCTTAACCATCACTTGCGTCTGTGGGTCTATAATTTATAAATGCTCCTTGGATCAACTTTTTGCAGATTAAGCAGAACAAGTATCCTGCAGCAATCTGTATCATCAGAAAGGTGAGGAGACCAATTAGAACATCTCCAAGACTTGGGAGAATGGACAACCAGCAGAAGGTTTTCAGAAACTGAATTTTTCAAGGTCTGTTTTCTTCTGGAGATCTGCTGCCTCATGGAAAGAGCATGGTGAATGGAGCATGTAGGTAAATGCATGTCAAAAAGAAACAATTTGTTTAATATCGGAATATGTGACACCCAGCATGAAAACACCTAGGTGCAGAACAGTGTCTATCCTTTCTTTGTGAAAAGAACAGACAGTAGTTAATATTTCATTTTATAGTTTCATTGACAAAAAAAGTACAACATGGGATGAAAAATAATAGATTTGAAGAAGGAGTAGAAGTGCAGTTCATAATTTTGCAGAGATTATGTATTTAAGAACCCAGTCATGCAAAGACGCATAGGTGCTTTGCTTTACAAACTCTGAAAAATCTGTTTGATTTTCCCATTGATTTATCTGAACATATTTAAAATATTTTATGAATTAATTACATCTTATAAAAAAATAGAAAACACTGTGAGGAAATGCATAATTTGAAAGATTTTTGTTAATTCATTTCTTTGTCTTTTTGGCATGATTTTCCATTTATTTACATTTCCAGTGTAATTAAAAATATTCTGTGCATGTGAAAGGATTTTAAAAACATTTTTAAAAGAACAAAGAAGAAATAAATCTCTCTTTCTCAAAAGTAAGATGGAAACAATTTTCACATAGGAAAGGATTAAAATTGTTCCACCTTCATATGAAAAATATTTTTAAAAATTTGAATTTCAAAGACAAAACAAGCTTTGCTTTAGAATTTCAATTAATGTTTAGATTTATTTCTTCAAGGTGTGAAATGGTAAATCCCATTATACAGATGGCAAAGTGAGGTTCCAATGCTGAGAAATTTTTGAAGGGAGCTAAAGGAATCATAGAAGATTAGAGTTGGAAGAGACCTCAAGGGGTCATCTAGTTGAACCCCCTGCTCAAAGCAGCACCAACACCAACTAAATCTTCCCAGCCAGGGTTTTGTCAAGACAGGCCTTAAAAACCTCAAAGGATGGAGATTCCACCACATCCCTAGGTAACCCATAACAATGCTTCACCACCCTCCTAGTGAAATAGTGCTTCCTAATATCCAACCTGACCTCTCCTACTGCAGCTTGAGACCATTGTTCCGTGTTTGTGATCTGCCACCACTGAGAACAGCTGAGCTCCATCCACTTTGGAACCCCCCTTCAGGTAGCTGAAGGCTGATATCAAATCCTCCCTCACTCTTCTCTTCTGCAGACTAAACAAGCTTGATTCCCTCAGCCTTTCCTCGTAAGTTACGTGTCCCAACCCCTAATCATTTTTGTTGCCCTCTGGTGAACTCTCTCCAATTTGTCCACATCCTTTCTGAAGTGGGGGGCCCAAACTGGATGCAATGTTCCAGACGTGGCTTCACCTCTGCCAAAGAGAGGGGCATAATTACTTCCCTTGATCTGCTGGCAATGCTCCTACTAATGCAGCCCAATATGCCGTTAGCCTTCTTGGCAACAAGGGCACATCCCCAAGTCCTTCTCTGCAGAACCGCTGCTTAGCCAGTCGGTTCCCAGTCTGTAGCAGTGCATGGAATTCTTCCATTCTAAGCGCAGGAGTCTGCACTTGTCCTCTTTGAACCTTATCAGATTTCTTTTGGCCCAATCCTCCAATTTGTCTAGGTCACTCTGGACCCTATCCCTACCCTCCAGCGTATCTACCTCTTCACCAGCTTAGTGTCATCTGCGAAATTTCTGAGGCTGCAATCCATCCCATCAACCAGATAATTAATAAAGATATTGAACAAAAGTGGCCCCAGGACCAACCCCTGGGGCACTCCGCTTGATACCGGCTGCCAACTAGATATCAAGCCATTCATTACTACTCGTTGAGCCCGACAATCTAACCAGTTTTCTATCTATCTCTTAGTCCATTCATCCAATCCATTCTTTTTTAACTTGCTGGCAAGAATATTGTAGGAGACTGTATCGAAAGCTTTGCTAAAATCAAGATATATCACGTCCACTTCTTTCCCCGTATCCACAGAGCCAGTTATCTCATCATAGAAGGCAATCAGGTTGGTCAGGCATGACTTGCTCTTGGTGAATCCATGTTGACTGTTCGTGATCATTTTCCTTTCCTCCAAGTGCTTCAAAATGGTTTCCATGAGGATCTGGTCCATGGACTGAGGTGAAGCTGTAGTTTCCTGGGTTCTCCTTATTCCTTTTTTTAAATATGGGCATGATATTTGCCTTTTTCCAATTGTCTAGGACCTCCCCCGATCATCACGAGTTTTCAAAGATAATGGGCAATGGCTCTGCAATCACATCAGCCAATTCCCTCAGCACTCTCAGATGCATTAGATCTGAACCCATGAACTTGTATATGTCCAGCTTTTCTAAATAGTCCTTAACCTGTTCTTTCACCACTGAGGGCTGCTCACTTCCTCTCCATCCAGTGTTGCCCAGGACAACAGTGTCTAAGCTGACCTTGTCTGTGAAGACCAAGGCAAAAAAAGCACTGAGTACTTCATCTTTTTCGAAAACATCTGTCATATTGTTCCTGCACCTTCAATGAGGCTTCTTTAAAATACAGCCAGCTTTCCTGGACTCCTTTCCCCCTTATATTAGCTACCCAGGGGATCCTGCCCAACAGTTCCCTAACGGAGTCAAAGTCTGCTTTTCTGAAGTCCAGGGTCCATATTTTGCTACTCTCCTTTCTTCCTTTTGTGAGGATCTTGAACTCAACCATCTCAGGGTCACTGCTGCCCAGGTTGACCAGGGAATCAGGAATTCATCCATCTATACTGAGGAAAACACCAAAACATATGTTTAACTTTAGGCATGCACTTTCTCTCCTCAGTCAAGATGGATTCCAGCATGTGCTTGTACATTTTTTGGGCAGAAAAATTTCCACCAGCCCTGATAAGAAGTTACCATTTTCACAGAAGCTTTAAACCTTTATTTTAAAAGAATCTGTCATTAAGATGGAAAAAAATTGAAACAGAGAATATAAACTTTGGGTAGCTGCTGAATTTCCATGATGGATTGATTGATGTAAATTAGGACTGTGCAGCCAGAATAAATATTGAGCATCAAGTGTTATTATTTAGGTTGTTACATGGGAATATATCTAGTAAGTAATAATAATAATTAATAATAAACATCAGTGCTTAAGGCTTACTTATGTTCGAAAGAGCTTGATAGACAGAAATGTTCCCTGAACTACAGAATGTGGTCTGAAAACGAAGAGATGGTGGAGCATATGTTTAGCATACATATACTCTTTCTCCATTCCACTGTCTTGTATTATCCACATGTTGTTTTCAACTGAGTATATTCACCTTATTTGTTCCTGCACGCAGGCAAAGTGACAAACATGGACAATCAAAGCACAGTGACAGAATTCAGACTCCTGGGCCTCTCGAGGTTCCCAGAAATGCAGCCGTTACTCTTCATGTGCTTCCTGATTATCTACCTGCTGACCTTGGCTGACAACCTTTCCATTTGCTTGGCTATCTGGACGGATACCACTCTCCATACTCCTGTGTACTTTTTTCTGGTCAACTTGTCTCTCTTAGACATCTCATACTCTTCTGTCATTCTTCACAATATGCTAGTGACATTGGTTGCCAAGATTAAATCTCTTTCCTTCTCCAGTTGCATGGCCCAGCTGTATTTTCTCATCTCCTTTGCTGGATCTAAATCTCTTCTTCTTGCTCTGATGGCTTATGACCGCTACATGGCAATATGCCAGCCTTTGCACTATGCAACCATCATGAACCACAGGACTTCTTTGTGCTCTGCCATTGCTATATGGATAGGTGGTTTTGTCTACTCAATGTTACATACGTTCTTCATAGCCAGGCTACCTTTCTGTGGTCCCAATGAAATCAATCACTTCTTCTGTGAGATTCCTCCTTTGATCAAATTGGCCTTCATGGACACCTATTTTAATGAGGTGTTGGTTTTTCTGCTCAGTGGAGTAGTAGGTGGAAGTTGCTTCCTGCTGATTTCTACATCATACGCTTACAGACTATCCACCATCATGAAAATCTGCTCAACCCAGGGCAGATTCAAAACCTTCTCAACTTGTGTTTCCCACCTCATCACCGTCCTGCTGTTTTATGGCCCAGGTTTCTTCACCTACCTCCACCCCTCCTCCAGCTACTCCATGGACACTGGGAAAGTGGTCTCTGTGTTTTACACCGTGGTCACACCATGCTGAACCCAATGATCTACAGCCTCAGGAACAAGGATGTGCAAGCCGCCTTCAAGAAAACCATGGGAAGGAGTAGGAAATAGCCATGAAGAGGGAGCCAGTTCTTTCTGTGAATGAAACAATGTGTTGCCCAAAAAAAAAGTCTCCCTAAATTATTTGGCAGCTGATTGAGCACTAGGATTCAGAGTAGGGATGGAGGGAACTTGACTTTTTCTTCAGTTACCTCAGCCCAAAGTCTGGTGCATTCCCATTTAGCATAGATACCAATCAAAGACATTCCCATCCATTATGGCAGTGTACCTGGCCATTCCCACTCGCCAAAGACATTGATTTATTACAATAATCCCACTCACCCAATCTAAGGGCTTAAAATATTCCCAGCCACCACATCCACAAGAGAGGCATCATTCCATCCTTTACTCTGATCTTGTGAGATCATTCTAGACTCATGAGACATTGCTGTGAAAGTTTAGTAGCATATATCTCATGTACTTTGTACTGAAAACACCCCGGAAACTTTATGATTGTTAAATTATTTCAGTAATAAATTAATTAATTTTGTTTGGTCTGAGCATGTCCACCACTGACTCACTCCGTGTGGCCAGACACCTAAGCCTCAGTATGATTTTGAACTGAGGGAAGATAGGAGTGTTAGAGGGCTTTCCCTTCACCCTTCCTCTGGTTCTTGTCATGCAGACAGAAAGCAGAAGACCAGAAGTCTGAAGTGCAGGCAATGCAAAGTTTATTGGGGTTAGTTCCAATCAAGCATATCCATAGCTCTACACGCAGTTGGAGTCTGTTTCCCAGTGTTCTGTTCCCAGCTCTGAAACCACAGAGCCTTGCCTGTGTCCCCATTCTCACCTCCTCCTTCTTAGCAGGACCAAATATACCTGAAATGAACATCTACAGTCCCACCCATTTTTGTACTCCAGGGGAGGGGTGAGGAATGCGATTGTGCTATGGTCAGAGACAGGAATTTTTGGGAAATAAGAAATAGGAAATGGGGGCATAGATGTTAGAGTGTTTTCCCTTCACCCCTCCCCTGTTTCTTGTCACACAGACAGAAATCAGTGTTTATATTAAAATATATACATGTGGGGGCAGGGGAAGAAACAACAAAATGCCTCCAAATGAATAACTCAACCCCACCAGTTTCTTCAGCACAAAGCTTCCAAAATGTAAAGTGAGGCATTGGAGTCAAACTTAATGGATGTTAGTCACCTATTAAGTCATCTGCTGAGTCATTGCAGACCTCATTTCCCCAACATACTACGAAGGGATGAGTAAAACTCGAGGCCTTCTGGGGGGGGAAACAAGTGGGGCAATTTGCCCCAGGCCCTGCGGTCCGCAAGGGCCCCCAAGAGAATGGGTGAGGTTCCTGCCTCAGCCCCTGCCCGACCCTGCCTCCGCCCCTCTCCAGGAGCCTCACTCAGCGTATCTTATCCAGGAGCATCCATGAACAGCGGTGCAGTATGGCTCCGGTTGGGCCTGAGCTTTGTCCTGCTCAGAGCCGTGTGGTAAGGGGGTGGGGCTGTGAGCTCCAGTTGGTTAGGGTTAGCTCTGCACCGCTGTTCAGGGACACTCCTGGATAGGACACTCTGAGGCTCTGGGTGAGGGGGAGCCGGGGGTAAGAGGCTGGGCTAGGGGAGTTGGATAAAGGGCAAGGAGTCCCGGGGACAGTCAGGGGACAGGGAGGGGGCAGAGGTTGGGGGGGCAGTCAGGGGACAGAGAACAGTGGAGTTGGATCGTGGGAGTTTTGGGGATCTGTCAGCACTCAGAGGGGGGGTGGCTAGGGGTTGCGGCAGTCAGGGTACAGGGAGCAGGGGTGGAGTCCTGGAAGGTGGTTGTGGGGGGGAGTCTCTGAGGGACGGTGAGGGGGCAAGGAGCAGAATGGATTGGGGATTCTGAGGGGGGCAGGCAGTTGAGGGGCAAGAAGTGGGTGGGGGTCACATAGGGAGCAGGGCCAGGCTGTTTGGGAGGCACAGCCTTCCCTACCCTAAAGCTCATTCAGCAGTTTGAGGCTTGCAGAAGAGTCAAACTGTTAGCATTTCCATTAGGGCTACCATCCCTTTTGTTTCTCAAATACCAAATTATAGTCTATATTTAATTTCAGTGCCATAGGGAGATTCATGTCAGGGAAGTGTAGCTTCATTTAAAATTAGCTACTGGGGGAGGGATCACGTGAGAAGAGCAATATCCTACACCACCTACCTCCTTCCCAACCCTGCCAAAGGAGAGCTCTCCTCCCTTCCCTGCATTCCCTGAGGCTTCAGAGGGGTTAATTCAGTGGTTCTCAAACTTTTGTCCTGGTGACCCCTTTTACATAGCAAATCTCTGAGTGTGACCCCCCCTTTTAAATTGAAAACACTTTTTTATATAGTTGACACTATTATAAATGCTGGAGGCAAAGCGGGGGTTGAGGTGGAGGCTGACAGCTCGCGACCCCCAGTAATAACCTGATGACTCCCTGAGAGGTCCTGATCTCCAGTTTGAGAACCCCTGGGTTAATTTAATTTTAGCACCCTGTGTCCATTCACATGCATGTGCTATTTTGAGCATGTCAGTTTTCTCAACATAGGCTCATCCCAGATTCTGGAACAAGCTCAAATGCTCAGTTCGTGGAGTATGTACATAAGCTATACTAAAGACAAACCCACAGTAACCATCTCCAGTTTGTGAGGGACCCTATGGAGCCAGTGTCTAGGAAACAGATAAATGCACGGAGATTAAGTCCATTAATGACTATTAGTCGGGATGGGTAAGGAATGGTGTCCCTAGCCTCTGTCAGAGAGTGGAGATGGATGGCAGGGGACAGATCTCTTGATCTTTACCTGTTAGGTTCACTCCCTCTGGGGCACTTGGCTTTGGCTACTGTCGGTAGACAGGATACTGGGCTGGATGGACCTTTGGTTTGACCCTTTATGGCTGTTCTTACGTTCTAAGCTAAATGAATCCAAAGTTATGGAGACAGATATGAGTCACGGAAGCCAGCAGAGTATCAGAAACCTGGAAAATTCTCTGACTGGATAGGCTCAGGCGTTTGGTCACAAGCTGAGGTGGTTCAAAAGTTTTGGATCTTTTTTAAGCAGAATTTTTTATTGTTTCTATAAACAATCAAACACAGCAAACAGCAAATATTTGGCCACACGCTTCTGAAACCCCAAACCATCTTCAGGTTTTGGCAGTCTAATTTCAGCTTTTCAATTAAAATAACCACAACAAATTTTGAAAGAAAGCAGACATTGTCCGTGATTTTTTTCTGCTTTTTAAAAAACCCTAGTTTTTGATCCAAAAAAAGTTTTGACAGAAAATATTTGTCCAACCCTTTTAATGAGCTTTAGTGCCTTTTAGCTGATGCTGAGAACCAGTGATATCTTGTAAAGAAGTTCTCTCAAAACTGGATTTGTGCTGAGATGTGGAAGGTTTATTTTTCCCAGGGCTGCCTGGGGGTGGGAGGCGTAAAGCAGAGCAATTTGGCCGGGCCCCACAGGGGCCTCCATGAGAATATAGTATTGCAATGTTTTTTATGGAAGGGGCCCCGAAATTGCTTTGCCCTAGGCCCCCTGAATCCTCTGGAAGGCCCTGGACTGCAATACAGTAACATCATTTTACATCAGCCTAGAGTGTGGCTCTATTTATTTACTCATAGCTCTTTTCCCCCAGCTTTATCTACTAAATGCCAAAAACATCATTAACACACAGTTAAGGTTTCTCGGTGTTGCCTCTTGCCCTTCCAAATATGGAAAGTGGCTAGACTTAAAACTCTGAAAACGAGGAAATACAAAGTTAATGTATCAAAGATTTGATCACCAGGTGTAGGAACAAATATTGGAAGAATCAAGAAAAAATATTCCATCTCATGACTTTTCAGGGACTTTTATCTCATAAGAAACATAAGAACAGCCATACTGGGTCAGACGAAAGGTCCATCTAACCCAGTATTCTGTCTTCCGATAGTGGCCAACGATATTTCAGAGGTAATGAACAGAACAGACAATCACCAAGTGATCCATCCTTTGTTGCCCATTCTCAGCTTCTGGTGAACAGAAGATAGCGACACCATCCCTGCATATCCTGGCTAATAGCCATTGATGGATCTATCCTCCATGAATTTATCTAGCTCTTTTCTGAATTCTTTTATAGTCTTGGCCTTCACAACATCCTCTGGCAAAGAGTTCCACAGGTTGACTGTTCATTGTGTGAAGAATGCTTCCTTTTGTTTGTTTTATACCTGATGCCTATTCATTTCATGTGATGACCCCTAGTTCTTGTGTTATGAGAAGGAGTAAATACACTTCCTTATTTACTTTCTCCACACCTGTCATGATTTTATAGATCTCTATCATATCCCCCCTTGGTCGTCTCTTTTCCAAGCTGAAAAGTCACAGTCTTATTAATCTCATGTCATCTCAGGAACCCCTTGCTCTAACAACCCCACATTTTGACCTCTAACCCTACATTGGGACTCTTTGAGGTTCAGCAATTTTAAAGACAAACCCAGTAAGCATGCAGGTATTAAAACACTTAAAAAAATCATGTGTTAAAGCAGTTAACTGTCAATCTTAACTATAGTAGAGCTGTCATTCCTCTATAAGATACTATGCCCTACATTCCCTAACTAGTTTCAGATGCCTTCAATTTTGGGGTGCCCAAATTATCATCAATCCTCTGAATACCAGGCTCTTTTAAGGTGTCTCAAGCAGAGCACCCCAAAATTGAGGTACTGAAAATTACTGGATATGTTTGAAAATGTCTTATGTCTCTCTATTACATCAGTGGAAGGCGTCATGGAGGGGAAGATGTATAGGATGATAGGATGACATTGAGAGAAGCGATGAGGAAATAAGTTTAGGTATTCTGAAACTTAACGCTTGTTCCTCAAGAATGTTTTTCTCAGGGCCTTTTTCACATACATATTCCTCAGCATGTATGTGATCGGATTCAGCAGCGGCATTATCACCGAGTGGAAGACTGATACCACTTTATTGATGTTAGGCCAGGGGTCGGCAACCTTTCAGAAGTTATGTGCCGAGTCTTCATTTATTCACTCTAATTTAAGGTTTCGCGTGCCAGTCATACCTTTTAACATTTTAGAAGGTCTCTTTCTATAAGTCTATAATATATAATTAATCTATTGTTGTATGTAAAGTAAATAAAATTTCTAAAATGTTTAAGAAGCTTCATTTAAAATTAAAATGCAGAGCCTCCCCGACTGGTGGCCAGGACTCAGGCAGTGTGAGTGCCACTGAAAATCAGCTTGTGTGCCACCTTCGGCACCAGTGCCAGAGGCTGCCTATCCCTGTATTAGACTCATACTTCACTGTAGGGTGGACACACATGAAAATGAGGATCCCAAAATAGATGGTGACCACTGAGAGGTGTGAGGCACAGGTGGAAAAAGTCTTCTTGTGGGGAGCAGCTGATGACATCGTCAGTATGGTAGCTATGATCTGGACGTAAGAGGCCATGGTGAAGAGGACAGCAGACATGATGACGACAGTGCTGAAGGCATTGCCTAGAAGTTACAACATTTCCCCAGTTTTCACATTAGTCACATCTCCTAGAAAAGTTACATATAGTCCTACAGTAACGCATAAACAATTGCACTTGTAATACAATGGACTCCAAATATGTTAAATGTAATTCAAAAAAATCTAACTTAATTCAATAAGATTATGACCCCAAAACTCCTTTCCAATTGACAAGAAGATTACAGGACTGTTCTTATTCTGGTATGCACATTCCAAATGGCCAAAGATCATAATGTGAGGCCTTAGATAAAAACTGGGGTCGCACTGGTCATTAATATTTTTGTGAAATGTACGTACAGATAGACCGTAATGAGTTATGTAAATATGACGAAAACACATTCCTTGAGTCTGTACCACTGTCTGAGTCACCAGCAGAAGTGAAGAAAACAGGCAAAAGATGTGTATTGACCTCTCTCTCTGTCAGATGTAAATTAAAAATTGTAAGCTAACATAATGGATGCCTGTTTACATATGAAGTTATCAAAGAGATGTGAAGTCAGTAGGGAAAAAAGTAGTGTGTGTTGTGGGGACAAGCCATGGGCAGTTAAACTGTCTCTGAGTACAATGAACTTTGGGGTTCCCCAACCCAGATGCCTGCTCTGTCCACTCGACCTGACTCCTCTTCTAATTACTAAGCCAAAGCCTACATCCCAGTGCATAAGAATGTCTTTTTGCAGTGGGTTAGTGAGATAAGTGTTTTCATTTGTATGTGCCCAAAAGCTAAAAGAAAGGGTGAAAACTTCGCATTAGCATATGGCACCCAGCTGTGTTTGAGTCTTTTTAATCTGTTGTCATCTTTTCATTTTTGCAATGATTTTTTACTAAAGAATTATTGGAGTCCAGGTCCGGGGGATCCCCTCCCAGCTCTGCCATTCACCTGATGAATCATTTTGCCCTCTCTCTACCTCACATTCCCTGTATCTAAAGTTGAGGATACTGATATTTACTTAGTTTGTTCAGGCATTTTGAGGTCTATTGAGGAAAAGTGCTGTTTCAAAATGAGGCTGATGAAGAGTATTCCCAATTTGCATAGGACAGAATAAAGTCATTGTAAACTCCCTCCTTCTTTAAGTTAAGTTTAGTCTCTAGAAAATGTGTTATGATTTTGTTTTATATGTAAACATTTGTTTCCAGTCTTCTTACTCACTATCACTTGAATCTTGAACATTTGATAATAAACTTACTCTGCTGTCCCTTGTTGAAGGCAATGTCTTGTGCTGAATGTGAGTGTTTCTGTATCAGTTTGTGTGTCCTGGCTACCTCTGCTGGAGGACATGAGCCCTGACGGTGTGTGTGCATGTGAGACAGAAAAAGAGAAGGCAAGAGGGTGAGCTTTGGCTGTCTGCTAGACTGAGTGAGATCTGCTCCGTCTCCATGTTAGTGTGTGTAACGTTATCAATATAAACTATGACTGTATAGATCATTGTTGCAACCAAGATCCTGTAGTGGCACCAAATATTGTACAAAGATTATTAAGTGAGGTGTCTATGACAAGGTTATGATTTGCTGGTTATGATTATGCGGTATGTATGGATGTATTGTTTTCATAGTTGAAGTTATGAATATGGGCTATATACTTGTATCTCAAAAGTATTTAATTCCAAGTAGCCTCAGTGAAGCTTTTGGTAAGCTTCCTAAGAAAGGACTAGTCACAGAAAGTGCCCAATCAAGAAACACTTAACTGACAATGGACTTTGGGAGACACCAATCCACATCTAAGCTTTCCTGGGAATGTTCAAACTAACATGTAAACAATGGCAGTGGCCTGCAAATTGAGTCATGCATAGACATGTGACTTGCCCATTTGACTCCAAACTCCATCTTGCTCCTGTGATTTTTCCACAATAAGAACAGAGAGGTGTTGTCATGGTATAATTCCCCACTCTGAACCTTAGCATCCTAAAGATGCAGTACCAGCATGAATTCCTCTAAGCTGAATTACCAGCTTAGAACCTGTAGCGCTGCCACCAACCAGGAATTCCAGTGCCTGGTACACTCTGGTCCCCCCAAAACCTTGCCTGGGGACCCCCAAGACCCAGACCCTCTGGATCTTAACACAAGGAAAGTAAACCCTTTCCCCCACTGTTGCCTCTCCCAGGCTTCCCGTCCCTGGGTTACCCTGGAAGATCACTGTGATGCAAACTCCTTGAATCTTAAACAGAGAGGAAAATGCACCTTCCCCCCTCCTTCTCTCTCCCCCTCCCAGACTTTCCCTGAGAGAGAAAGTAATCCTAACACAGAGAGAAAATAACCTTTCTCTCCCCCTTCCCTCCTTTCTCCTCACCAATTCCCTGGTGGATCCAGACCCAGTCCCCTGGGCTCTCACCAGAATAAAAAAAAATCAGGTTCTTAAACAAGAAAAGCTTTTAATTAAAGAAAGAAAACAGTAAAAATATCTTTGTAAATTTAAAATGGAATAGGTACAGGGTCTTTCAGCTATAGACACTGGGAATACCCTCCCAGCCTAAGTATACAAGTACAAGTTAAAATCCTTTCTGCAAAATACAAATTTGTACTCCTTCCAGCCAAATACACATTTGCAAATAAAGAAAACAAACATATGCCTAACTCACTTTATCTACCTAGTACTCACCATTCTGAACTTATAAGAGCCTGTATCGGAGAGATTGGAGAGAAACCTGGTTGCACGTCTGGTCCCTCTGAGCCCCCAGAGTGAACAACAATCAAAATCTAACAGCACACACAAAAACTTCCCTCCTTCAAGATTTGAAAGTATTCTGTCCCCTGATTGGTCTTCTGGTCAGGTGACAGCCAGGCTCACTGAACTTAACCCTTTACAGGCAAAAGAGTCATGATGTACTTCTGTTCTATTAACTCTTGACAATCTGTTTATGACCCACTGAAAAAACCTTCCCTGGGGACCCCAAGACCCAAATCCCTTGAGTCTCACAATAAAGGGAAATAATCCTTTTTCCCTCCCCCCCCTCCAGGTGCTCCTGGAGAGATACACAGACACAAGCTCTGTGAATCCAAACAGAGTGACTCCCCCTCTCCGTTCCCGGTCCTGGAACAAAAAGGACTTTCCTATTCCCCCAGAGGGAATGCAAAATCAGGCTAGCCAATTCAACACACACCAATCTCTCCTGATTTCTTCCTCCCACCAATTCCCTGGTGAGTACAGACTCAATTTCCCTGAAGTAAAGAAAAACTCCAACAGGTCTTAAAAGAAAGCTTTATATAAAAAAGAAAGAAAAAATACAAATGGTCTCTCTGTATTAAGATGATACAATACAGGGTCAATTGCTTAAAAGAATATTGAATAAACAGCCTTATTCAAAAAGAATACAAATCAAAGCACTCCAGCACTTATATTCATGCAAATACCAAAGAAAAGAAACCATATAACTTACTATCCGATCTCTTTGTCCTTACACTTAGAAACAGAAGACTAGAAAGTAGAACTACTTCTCCAAAGCTCAGAGAAAGCAGGCAGCCAGAAAACAAAGACCTCAGACACACAATTCCCTCCACCCAAAGTTGAAAAAATCCGGTTTCCTGATTGGTCCTCTGGTCAGGTGCTCCAGGTGAAAGAGACATTAACCCTTAGCTATCTGTTTATGACACGCCCCCCAAATTGCAGACAGTGGGGAAGCTCACTGGCGGCGATTTCCTTCTAGAACTTGAAAATAAACAGATTAATACAACACATGCACCTTTACATATACCCCTAAGTATATAACTAACAGACTTCTACATTTTAAGAACACTTTTTAACTACTGGATTCTGGGAAACTCTCACGGGAGAGTGCATCAGCAACTTTGTTAGAAGCTCCTGTGATGTGTTGAATTTCAAAATCAAAATCTTGGAGAGCTAAACTCCAACGAAGAAGTTTCTTGTTGTTCCCCTTCGCAGTATGAAGCCACTTTAGTGCAGCATGGTCAGTTTATAGTTGGAACCGCCGTCCCCAAACATATGGGCGTAGCTTTTCCAGGGCGTACACAATGGCATAGCATTCCTTTTCACTGACTGACCAGTGACTTTCCCTCTCAGACAGTTTCATGCTGAGAAACACGACAGGATGGAAGTTGTGATCTGTTGCTTCCTGCATGAGCACTGCTCCTATACCACGCTCAGATGCATCTGTGGTTACTAGGAATGGCTTGTCAAAATCCGGGGCCCTGAGCACAGGGTCAGACATGAGCATTGCCTTAAGCTGGGTAAAGGCCTTTTGACACTCATCAGTCCACTTAACGGCATTTGGCTGGGTCTTTTTGGTCAGGTAGGTCAATGGGGCAGCGATTTGGCTGTAGTGTGGTACAAATCGCCTGTAGTATCCGTCCAAGCCTAAGAAGGATTGGACCTGTTTCTTTGACCTTGGGACAGGCCACTTTTGGATAGCATCCACTTTGGCCTGTAGGGGGTTTATGGTTCCTCGACCCACCTGGTGCCCCAGGTAAGTCACTCTGTTTTGGCCTATTTGACACTTTTTGGCCTTAACAGTTAGTCCTGCCTGCCTGATGCGCTCAAAGACCTTTTCCAGGTGTAGTAGGTGTTCGGGCCAGGAGTCTGAAAAAATGGCCACATCATCGAGGTAGGCAACTGCAAATTCTCCCAATCCAGCTAGTAGACCATCTACCAGCCTCTGGAAGGTGGCGGGTGCATTTCGAAGGCCGAAAGGAAGGACATTGAATTCATACACCCCCACATGGGTGACGAATGCTGACCTCTCCTTGGCAGGTTCATCTAGCGGTACTTGCCAGTACCCCTTGGTTAAGTCTATTGTAGAGATGAACTGGGCACGTCCCAACTTTTCCAATAGCTCATCAGTGCGTGGCATTGGATAGTTGTCCGGACGAGTCACCGCATTTAGCTTACGGTAGTCCACGCAAAAGCGTATTTCCCCATCTGGTTTGGGTACCAGAACCACTGGAGATGCCCATGCACTGGTAGATGAGCGGATTATACCCATCTGTAGCATGTTCTGGATCTCCCGTTCTATAGCATCTTGGGCATGAGGAGACACCCGGTAGGGTGGGGTTCTGATTGGGTGAGCATTACCTGTATCAATGGAGTGGTATGCCCGTTCAGTCCGTCCTGGGGTGGCTGAGAACAATGGGGCGAAGCTAGTGCACAGCTCCTTGATTTGTTGCCGCTGCAGACGTTCCAGGGTGGTTGAGAGGTTCACCTCTTCCACGCCACCGTCTTTTTTCCGTCGTAGTAGACACCGTCAGGCCACTCAGCCTCATCTCCCTGGACTGTAAACTGACAAACCTGTAAGTCTCTGGAATAGAAAGGCTTGAGAGAATTAACATGGTACACTTTAGGCTTTAGTGAGGAATTGGGAAATGCTATGAGGTAGTTTACCACTCCCAGGCGCTCTTGGACCGTGAATGGCCCTTCCCATGATGCTTCCATCTTATGGGCCTGTTGCGCCTTCAAGACCATAACCTGGTCTCCTACCTTGAAAGAACATTCTCTGGCATGTCTGTCATACCAGGCCTTTTGCTCTTTCTGAGCATCCTTTAGGTTCTCTCTAGCAAGGGCTAAAGAGTGTTGGAGGGTGCTTTGTAGGTTGCTTACAAAGTCCAGAATGTTAGTTCCTGGAGAAGACGTAAACCCCTCCCATTGCTGCTTCACAAACTGTAATGGCCCCTTAACCTCGTGACCATACACAAGTTCAAATGGTGAAAACCCTAAACTGGGATGTGGTACAGCCCTGTAGGCAAACAGCAACTGCTGCAACACTAGGTCCCAATTATTGGAGAATTCGTTGATGAATTTTCGTATCATGGCCCCCAAAGTTCCATTGAACCTTTCCACCAGGCCATTGGTTTGATGGTGGTACGGGGTGGCAACCAAGTGATTCACCCCATGAGTTTCCCACAGTTTTCCCATGGTTCCTGCCAGGAAATTAGACCCTGAATCTGTAAGGATGTCAGAGGGCCAACCTACCCTGGCAAAGATGTCTGTTAGGGCCAGGCACACAGTGTTAGCCCTGGTGTTGCCTAGAGCTACTGCTTCTGGCCATCGGGTAGCAAAGTCCATTAAAGTCAGTACGTACTGCTTTCCTCTGGGCGTCTTTTTTGGGAAAGGGCCCAGAATATCCACAGCTACTCGCTGAAATGGGACCTCAATTATGGGGAGTGGCTGAAGAGGGGCCTTGACCTGGTCTTGAGGCTTTCCCACTCTTTGGCATACCTCACAAGACTGGACATACTTGGCAACGTCCTTGCCCATCCCCTCCCAGTGGAAGGACTTCCCCAACCAGTCCTTGGTTCGGTTCACCCCAGCATGGCCACTGGGATGATCATGGGCTAAGCTTAAGAGCTTCCCCCGGTACTTAGTTGGAACCACCAACTGTTTTTGCGGCTGCCATTCTTCCCGGTGTCCACCAGAAAGAATCTCCTTGTATAAAAGTCCTTGGTCTATAACAAACCGGGATCGATTAGAAGAGCTGAGAGGCGGTGGGGTGCTCCGTGCCGCCGCCCACGCTTTCTGAAGGCTGTCATCTGCTTCCTGCTCAGCCTGGAACTGTTCCCTTGAGGCTGGGGTCACCAGTTCTTCCTCAGACTGTGGACTTGGGCTTGGTCCCTCTGGAAGCGATGTAGGTGATGGGGTTGTTTCCGTTGCTGGTGAACCGCTCTCCGCTGGTGCACCTGAGGGTATTTCAGGCTCTGGCTGAGGCTTTTGGGTATGGCTGTCTGTTGCTTCTGCCAGCTCTGGCTCACTGGCGCCCTCTGGCGTTGAGTTTGAAGATGTGGTTGCACTTGCTGGTGCTGGTTGCTGTTCCAGTTCTGGGCCTGGGACTGGAGATGCTGTGGCTGTTTCAGTGGTAGGCATGGAATCCGGGTCCACTACCTCTGTCTGGGTCTCTGGTAACACAGACGGGGCCTCTGTGGACGGCTCAGGAACAGGAATGGGTCTGGAAGCTTGCCTGGTTTGGCTACGGGTAACCATTCCCACCCTCTTGGCCCGCCTCACCTGGTTGGCCAAGTCTTCCCCCAGTAGCATGGGGATAGGATAATTGTCATAGACTGCAAAAGTCCACATTCCTGACCAGCCTTTGTACTGGACAGGCAGTTCAGCTGTAGGCAAGTCTACAGCTTGTGACATGAAGGGGTAAATTGTAACTTTGGCCTTTGGGTTGATGAATTTTGGGTCTACGAAGGATTGGTGGATAGCTGACACTTGTGCCCCCGTGTCTCTCCACGCAGTAACCTTCTTTCCGCCCACTCTCAAATTTTCCCTTCGCTCCAAGGGTATTTGAGAGGCATCCGGGCCTGGGGATCTTTGGTGTGATGGTGGTGTAATGAATTGCACACGCATGGTGTTCTTTGGACAGTTGGCCTTGATATGTCCCAGTTCATTACACTTAAAGCATCTTCCATCTGATGGGACACTGGGCCGAGGTGAGTTACTGGAGACTGGTGAGGTTGAAGGGTGGGGTATCTGTGGCTTTACTTGGGTGGTATGTGGGGTCTTTGGCTGTCCTCGGTTGTAGGGTTTATGGTCAGTGTGCCCCCTGGGGTAATCGTTCCCCTTGACAGTAGCTTTCTTGCTTTCTGCCAGTTCCATCCATTTGGCTCCAATCTCCCCCGCCTCAGCGATATCTTTGGGATTTCCATCTTGTATGTACCGTGTGATGTCTTCAGGAACACCATCCAAGAACTGCTCCATTTGTATGAGGAGGTTTAGTTCTTCCAAGATTTGAATGTTGTTTCCTGTTATCCAGGCCTCATAGTTTTTTGCAATGTAGTAGGCGTGTTTGGGAAATGACACCTCTGGTTTCCACTTTTGGGTTCTGAAGCGCCGACAGGCATGATCTGGGGTTATCCCCATCCTGTATCTGGCCTTGGTTTGAAAAAGTTTATAGTCATTCATTTGCTGCTTAGGCATTTCAGCTGCCACCTCTGCTAAAGGTCCACTGAGTTGTGGCCTTAATTCTACCATGTACTGGTCTTCGGGGATGCTGTACCCAAGACAGGCTCTTTCAAAATTTTCCAAGAAGGCCTCGGTGTCATCACCTGCCTTGTAGGTGGGAAATTTCCTGTGCTGTGGAGCAATAATTGGCGCCAGGTTGTTAGGGTTGGCTGGCACATGCAGCCCAGCTTTTGCCAACTCCAGTTCATGTTTTCTCTGTTTTTTCTTCTCTTCATTTTTTTTGTTGTTTTTCCATTTCTTTTTGTTGTTTTTTCATTTCTTTTTGTTGTTTTTCCATGTCTCGGTGGTGGGCCGCCTCTTCTTCTTCTTGCTTCCTTCGGTGGGCCAACTCTTCTTCTGCTTGCTTCCTTCGGTGGGCCACCTCTTCTTCTTCTAGTTTTCTTTTGTGTGCTGCCTCTAAGGCTGCCTGTTCTTTTTGGTAGGCTGCCAGTTTGATGCTTTCTTCCTTTTCTTTTAGCTCCAGTTGTCGCCGGTGTTCAGCTTCTTTGAATTGGTCTTCGGCCTCAATTTTTGCCTTGGTAGACATGGTTCCTGTTTTCTTGTGTTGGGGTGCCCTCCGGTCTTTATCTTCCGAACTGCAGGTTCTCTGTTGCCTCCTGAAGTCTGCCTAGCAACAGTGCCTTTAGCTAATCTTCAATGTTAAGTAAACCTGAAAAACCACTTTATTTGCATTTATATAGTGCTGGTATGACTCTCAATGGGAGTGCTATTGTGTGACAAAAGACTGTTAATAGTCTGGTAATGGCTTCTTGCTTAACATGCAAGCCACAAACTGCCAGAGAGAGCAGAAAAAAAAATTCTCTCTGGTTCCCTTTTAAAACCAACTGTTTCTCTCTGCTAAAAAGCCCTTAGCAGAGAAAAGAAAAATATAATAATCCTACTGGCTTCTGGATTCTGTCTATATCCCAACCACTGCCACTCATGTTATAACCTTAGTCCCAGATTTGGACCTTAGCGTCCAAAATATGGGGGTTAGCATGAAAACCTCCAAGCTTAGTCACCAGCTTGGATCTGGTACCTGCTGCCACCACCCAAAAAATTAGAGTGTTTTGGGGCACTCTGGTCCCACTGAAAAAACCTTCCCTGGGGACCCCAAGACCCAAATCCCTTGAGTCTCACAATAAAGGGAAATAATCCTTTTTCCCTCCCCCCCCTCCAGGTGCTCCTGGAGAGATACACAGACACAAGCTCTGTGAATCCAAACAGAGTGACTCCCCCTCTCCGTTCCCGGTCCTGGAACAAAAAGGACTTTCCTATTCCCCCAGAGGGAATGCAAAATCAGGCTAGCCAATTCAACACACACCAATCTCCCGTGATTTCTTCCTCCCACCAATTCCCTGGTGAGTACAGACTCAATTTCCCTGAAGTAAAGAAAAACTCCAACAGGTCTTAAAAGAAAGCTTTATATAAAAAAGAAAGAAAAAATACAAATGGTCTCTCTGTATTAAGATGATACAATACAGGGTCAATTGCTTAAAAGAATATTGAATAAACAGCCTTATTCAAAAAGAATACAAATCAAAGCACTCCAGCACTTATATTCATGCAAATACCAAAGAAAAGAAACCATATAACTTACTATCCGATCTCTTTGTCCTTACACTTAGAAACAGAAGACTAGAAAGTAGAACTACTTCTCCAAAGCTCAGAGAAAGCAGGCAGCCAGAAAACAAAGACCTCAGACACACAATTCCCTCCACCCAAAGTTGAAAAAATCCGGTTTCCTGATTGGTCCTCTGGTCAGGTGCTCCAGGTGAAAGAGACATTAACCCTTAGCTATCTGTTTATGACACAGGTGTCTTTCCACAGGCAGAGAATATAAAAGGCCCTGGAAACCCCTCCATTTTGTTTTACGTACTGTTTCTGACTTCTGGAGGAATCTTGCTACAAACTGAAGCTCTGAACAAAGAACCAAATGACCCCTCCTAGCTGTGGATATACTCCAAAGACTTGATTTAAACCTGCAATTTATTCCATTACTGCTACAAGCCTAAACCAAGAACTTTGCCATTACTGTATGTAATTGATTTCATTTAACCAATTTTAGCTCTCATCTATATCTTTTTCCTTTTATAAATAAACCTTTACATTTTAGATTTTAAAGGATTGGCAACAGTGTGATTTGTGGCCATTGTGTACATTGTTACTATGAGAGTAATTAATCACTGGAAAAAATTACCATGGGTCATGGTGGATTCTCCATCACTGGCAATTTTTTTCAATCAAGATTGCATGTTTTTGTATGTTAACTTGGGTCTGGGGCTTGGTCCTTTGGGATTCTTTTACTGGGGTATTGGTTTTCATAACCATTCATCTCCATAACAAGTGGCACTGGTGGTGATACTGGGAAACTGAAGTGTCTAAGGACATTGCTTGTATGACTTGTGTTTAGCCAGTGGGGTAAAACCAAAGTCTTCTCTGTCTGTCTGGTTTGGTTTGCCTTAGAAGTGGAGAAGCCCCAGCCTTGGGCTGTAACTGCCCTGCTCTAAGCAATTTTTCCTGAACTGGTACTCTCAGAAGTGTCCCACCAAGGGCAGCATCGTAACAGTGTTTGTATCACTTTTGTGCACTGATGGAGGGAAGGGGACTTGACCATTGTGTATGTTTTCATTGATTCCAAGGCTTGAAGGAACCATTGTGATCACCTAATCTGACCTTGTGTATAGCAGCACAGGTGAGACAATGTCTCGTTCCCTACGCAAATAATTCCTAGAGAAGAGGTTTTAGAAAAAAACATGCAATCTTGATTGATAAAAATTGCCAGTGATGGAGAATCCACCATGACCCATGGTAATTATTTCCAGTGATTAATTACTCTCATAGTTAACAATGTACACCTGATTTTCAGTCTGAATTTGCCTAGCTTTGACTTACAGTCATTGGATCATGTTAAATCTTTCTCTCCTAGATTAAAAAGCCCATTATTAAATAATTGCTCCCCATGTAGCTACCTGTAGACTGTGATCAAGTCATTGCTAAACCTTCTCTTTCTTAAGCTAAATAGATTGAACTCCTGTAATCTATCACATGTTTTCTAATCCTTTAATTCATTCTCATGGCTCTTCTCTGAACCCTCGCCAAAGAACGTTCTTCCTGAGTTGTGTCCATCAGAACTGGACACAAGATTCCAGTAGCAGATGCACCAGTGAGATTCCCTTCTATGCATCCAAGGATCGCATTAGACTTTTCTGGATACAGCATCATCCTGAGAGCTCATGTTCAGCTGATTCTCCACCAATCTTTTCCAGAGACACTAATTCCTAGGATACTGTCTCCCATTGTGTAAGCATGCCTACTTTTGTGTGCCTAGCAGTATATATTTATATTTAGCCATATTAATTGTGTGTGTGTGTCTGTGTGTGTGTAAAACACGTCTGTGTGTGATTGCTGCTGCTGAGTGAAAAAAAAGGAACCTTGTTCAGTGTGTATGTGTGTTTGTGTATATATGTGTATCTCTCCTTCACGAGAGAATAAGGCTGTGTGTGTGTCTGCATCTGTGTGTGTCTGTGTCTGTGTGTTTGTCATTGCTACCCCGTTATGAAGAGAATGAGACCTGCTTCTTTTGTGTGTATGTGTGTGCACATATATCCCTGCTACCTGCTTCTGGAAGGAGTGAAAATGTGTCTGTGTGTGTGTGTGTGTGTGTGTGTATTTGTTACCGCTGCCACCTTATAAAGAGAATTAGATGTGGTTATTCCATGGGTGTATGTGTGTGTGCACATGTGCATGCATGCCCTCCCCTTATGGAAGGAAGGAATCCTTGTGGGTGTGTTGGAGTGTGTGTGTGTGCTGTCCCCTTATGGAAGGAATGAAACCTCATTAGTGTGTGTGTGTGTAGGGGCTGAAGGGGTGCAAGCTGCATTGCATTGTTGATGCATTGAGACAGCTCAGTTTTGGCCCAGTACTGGGCTGGCAGGCTGTGTGACATAACAGAATTAAACAGAAATTCCTGCTCTCTGAGGATGCCAGGCCTGCGCCAGCAAGAGCTTGCTGAGTATATCTACACTGCAATTAAAAATCTACAGCCGACCTGTGACAGCTGACTCGGGCTCACAAGGCTAAGGCTGTGGGGGTGTTTAACTGGAGTGTAGATGTCCGAGGTAGGGCTGACTCCTGGGCTCTAGTACCCTACAAGGCGAGAGGGTCCCAGAGCCTGGGCTGCAGCCCAAACCAAAACTTCTACACTGCAACTGAACAGCTCCACACAGCCCGAGATGGCTTCATGGGGCAGTCGCTGATGTCTAATTGCGGTGTAGACATACCCTACTAAAGCTGTGTGCCGCCCCAGGAGTGGAATACCAGGGGGAGCTGCAGGTCACACCAGTGATGCATTGAAAGACCTGTGTGTGTGATGGGGTGAATATGACTAGCATAAGGTCGGGATCCAGGGGAACTGTCGGCATTGTGTGTTTGGGGCAGGACAGCCAGGACAAAGGGGGTGGTAACTCATGACTGTGGTGTATTGGCAGAGTGAGGAAGTAGTTTAGGGCAGGGAATAGTAGTGGTATTGTGAGTCAGGACTGAGGTACCTCAGCTGAGCTGTGAAGGGAGCCAGGGCTGGAGTAGCAGGGCCTGCTGGCTGGAATTAATAGCCACTGGCAGAGCTGTGTGTGTGAGACAGAGATGACCTAGCCAGGGGCTGCAGGTCAGAATCAATAGGCATTGATAGAGTGGGGAGATGGTGGGGACTAGAACAGGGGTGTTGTAATGATGCTGCATGAGATGAGTTCCCGGAGACTGGAATCATATTGAACCTTTGCCCTGTATTATATGATTATTAGTTTATAGCAAGGATGTCAGAGACTTCCCCAAAATGGGGGAACTCAGGGGCTCCCCAGCTCTGCTCCCATCCCTCCTTTTTCCCCCAAAGGCCCTGCCCTTGGCCAAGCCAGAACCAGAGAAGAGCCGGGTAGTTTGCCCCCTCCGACTGTGTCCTCGGCCTCTGGACCCCCCCCAAGACTGAAGCCAGAGCAGAGCCAGGGAATCTGCCCCCTCAACTGTGTCCCTGACCTCTGCCTCATCCCCAGGACAGGTGGAAGGTCTGCACCATCTCCCCACAATTGCCCTCTCAGATCTTATCATGGCAGGGTTATGGCTCCGAGGCCCTCACTCAGCTGGAGAGAACCAGGTCAGGGAGAGCCACATGGGTAGCTGTGGGGAGCTGGCGCAGAGTCACAGACTCTCCACTTGCCTTGGGCTGGGCGGGGAGCCCGCGGGGTGGTGACATGGGCAGGGGGACTTTTTTCAGCCTCAGCCTGTCCTGGACTGGATGGGCTGTCCACACAAATCCCACAACTGCCTGGGCTCCCTGGTCAGGCTCCACTAGCTGCTGGCCTGGCCAGTGAGTGGGACCTTGGGGGTAAAGGGAGGGGAAGGGGATGGGGATCTCTGGCCCTCCTACCCCATTGCAGCACACTGGTTTATAGCAATCAATCTTGCTTGTTTCTGAGTTGTCGCTTGAATCTATTTCATACTGAACCAAAGTGTGATCAAGCAACTGACAGCATAATTTAGTCCCAGGTACTGGCAGAGTTGGAGGGAGGGGGACAGGGGGCAGGGCTGGGACAGCAGGGTGTCTGTGGGTCGGCATTGAGTTGCAGCAGCAGCAGAGCTGTGTGTGTTGTGTGTTAGCCCAGAAATGCAATAGAAGGCAGGGATTGAAATCAGCATTAATGGGCATCGACAGAGATTTAGGGGACATGGAGAAGCTCAGGACTGAGGGGCACTGGCAGAGCTGTGGAGTGGGGGCAGCACAGGGCTGTGACAGCCGGGGACTATAGTATCGGGATTGAGATGTGTGAGCATGTCGGCCCAGAGATGGAATTGCATTGTGGGTAGGGGCTGTGGGTTAAGACTGAGGGGCACTGGCAGAGCTCTGTGGATGTGGGCCCACAGATGGAATAGCATTATCGGTAGGGGCTGTGGGCTAGGACTGAGGGGCACTGGCAGCACTGGGAATCATGGACAGGACAGCAAAGCCTGTCACAATCCAGGTACTTAGGCTGATCTCTGTCATTGAGGCCTAGACACCTGGAATTACCTTTCACTCATTGCACCTGGGTCCTGCTGCCTTGGCTAACCCAGTGGGAAAGTCTGGTTTGTTTACATGTTAGTTTTACTGCAATCCAACCCCCACTACCCACCTTCAACTATGTCCCCTAGTAGGGAGACCAGATATCCCGATTTTATAGGGATAATACCGATATTTGGGGCTTTTTTTATATATGGGCTCCTATTATCCCCCACCTCCTGTCCCCAATTTTCACACTTGCTTTCTGGCCACTCTATCCTCTAGCTAGGTGAGACTCTGGCGGAATTTATGAATGAAGGAATCACCCTTCACAGGAGCTGGTCAAACTGGCTTGATCCCTTTCACTTTACACATCAGGGGGCTCTTTGCCATCGGAACAAAATCTCCCCTTCCTTTGTCTAACATTAATCAGTGGCTCTGACTTTCCTTTCTAATCAGCCCCAATGGGACTGTCACCACGACCTGCATTTCCCAATAGTGTTTCCATTCTAATGGCCTCCCTGGGACCCATTAAAATGACGAGTAAATTTGTTTCTGCCACTGGCCATTAATTCCTTGAGGGTTTTGTCAGATCCCTAGGCAGTGCCCAGGTCTCAGCTGGGCATAACATTTCTCAGAGTGTTGATTAAGATATGAGGAGTTATAATGACCTCAGTGTCCTCCTGAAAATCCCCCTAGAGCCACAGGTGCTGCATAGCTAGTTGGAGAGATTTCTCTTTAGTAGCTATGTTGCTAATGGGGATGATTTTAATGAGCACATAACAAAGCAAGGATTTTTTTATTTAATTATTATTTTTATCCTAAAAAAGAGTCAATGAAATGAACTTATTTCAAATGACACTGCTCAGGGTTCCTTCATGCTGGGGATCTGTCAGTGCAGATCTGCTATCAGACCTATAGAGACAGCTCCATCCTTAAGGTCAAGCACTTTACACCCTGTGGACAGACTTTTCATTGCCACTTGTCTGGTCAGCCACCAGGGACTGAGATAGTTCTTTTGCACAGCCTATCCCCATTGCCACTGCTTCCCTTAACAGAGTTTCACAGTCCCACTGCAAGCCCCTTTCCAGCTCCAATTCCCATCTGCTTTGCCTGTGACATTAGCTGCCCTCAGAGTCAGAAGAAATATCCTTTAGCTACCAAAAATCATTATATATTTTAAAATTAAATTTAATGTCCATGACTGTCATGGTATAATTCCCCACTCTGAACCTTAGCATCCTAAAGATGGGGTACCAGTATGAATTCCTCTAAGCTCAATTACCAGTTTAGTACCTGTAGCGCTGCCACTAACCAGGAATTCCAGTGCCTGGTACACTCTGGTCCCCCCAAAACCTTGCCCGGGGACCCCCAAGACTCAGACCCTCTGGATCTTAACACAAGGAAAGTAAACCCTTTCCCTCACCGTTGCCTCTCCCAGGCTTCCCCTCCCTGGGTTACCCTGGAAGATCACTGTGATGCAAACTCCTTGAATCTTAAAACAGAGAGGAATATCCATCTCCCCACCTCCTTCTCTCTCCCCCTCCCAGACTCTCCCTGAGAGAGAAAGTAATCCTAACACAGAGAGAAAATTAACGTCTCTCTCCCCCTTCCCTCCTTTCTCCCCACCAGTTTCCTGGTGGATCCAGACCCCGACCCCTGGACTCTCACCAGAATAAAAAAACAATCAGGTTCTTAAACAAGAAAAGCTTTTAATTAAAGAGGGAAAAACAGTAAAAATTATCTTTTGTAAATTTAAGATGGAATATGTTACAGTGTCTTTCAGCTATAGACACTGGGAATACCCTCCCAGCCTAAGTATACAAGTACAAATTAAAATCCTTTTAGCAAAATATAAATTTGAACTCCTTCCAGCCAAATACACATTTTAGTAGTAGGTTTGTTACTGTATGAGTCATGGGAGAACCTCGGGTCATGTAGTCAACAAGCTTTTGTTTTAATTGGTTTTAGCAGGTGTTGTACAGGTATTTGGAAATGTTGTAAACTATTGGTAACTGCAGTATTTGCATTGATGGAAATATAATTAGAATAAAGTTTGATATTCATAGCCAATGAAGAAGTACAAGATATTTGGTTTTTGAGGGTATGGAAGTTTGGATATGGTAGCAGAAGAATAGATATGGTTAAAAGGTGGATTTAAGGTTAGTTAGGTTATTATAGTTGATTATAAAAGGCCAGGTGTGCTACATTTTGATTAGTGTGCTTATCCACCATTAAGGTATCATTAGAGGAAGGAGTTTATACCCATTTTTCTCACTCATATGCATCCATATCCCCCCATATGCACCATTTCATCCTGGAATGGGAGTATGAATGTAGTATATGGCTGTATTGTAATGCCTGTTTGATTTCACTAATTATTTTATTTAAAATAAAATCTTCAATTTTACCACTTACTATATCATTCACAGTCCTCTGTTGAATCCAATGATCTGTTCAGTTGGGTTCTATTCCTTATTTTTAAACTATTAATTGGGAACACATACATTAGGATTACAGGGTACAGTCTTGTGTGACACCAGCTCCCTGTCTGTTTGATAGGACACTGACTGTCCCACATGCCTAGAGGCAGGCATTGCAGGAGCTCCAAGCATGGAGATCTTCAAACTCTAGCTATCTCCAACAGCAACAAGCACCAGATGCTTCAGAGGAGTACAGCAGGCTCCAAACTGAGTCTTGCGTATATTGTTTGCACCGTCTGGTCTAGTCCCCAGTAGGTGGAATTCAACCCTATACAGAATAACCTTGAATAAGTCACTTCCCCTCTCCCTGTGGCTCTGTTCCACCTTCCCTCCCTATGTCTGTCTTGTCTAATTAAATTGCAAGCATTTTGTGGCAGGGATTGTCGATCATGACTTGGGGTTTCTAGTCCCAGCTCTGCCACTGAGGTGGATAATCTCATTTGAGTTCCCCTTCGATTCCCCATCTGTGAAATAAGGATGATGATATGGTCCTCTTTTTTGCACAGAGCTTTGAGATCTTTGGATACAGGAAAACTAAGGCAGACAGCCTCTGAGCCCAGAACTCAGCTGTAAATGAGAGAAGCTCCAATGATGTCAAACATATTCCAGCACTTTACACCACTCTAGATTACAATCTGGAAATTTAAATCAAATGCTTTCATAACCTGCCTTTACCATCCTCTTTTCTTCAATAACTTACATCTCTTCTTTCAAATTTCCTTTTTTCTCCAAACCTTATTCAGACTCTCTTTTTCCATCTTTACACTCTCTCACTCTCTTCTTTTAACCTTTTTCTCTCCATGTACTCAAGCACAAACATACACAACATTTCCCCTAGTCGAACACATATACACACTAGCAGTTACTTTTTTTTTAATTTATTGTGTGCCTTGTGGTAGAATCTTAAGGTCTCACCTATGGGTGGGAGCCCATCATGCTAGGAACTGTAACAACATAGCATAGAAGCCATCCCCTATTTCACACATCTTACAATCCAGAAGACAAGACAGACAAACAAGTAGAGGCAAACAACAAACATATTCCCAGATGTTCCTCTTCCAATCCTAATATGTCTTTTTAAGATGAGGAGACCAGAACTGTACACAGTATTCAAGGTGTGGGTGTACCATTGATTTACATTGAGGTATTATGATATTTTCTCTCTTATTATTTATCCCTTTCTTAATGTTTCCTAACACCTTGTTAACTTTATTGATTGTGGCTGCACGTTGAGCAGGCGTTTTCAGAAAACTATTCACAATGACTCCAAGATCTATTTCTCGAGAGATAAGAGCTAATAGAAATCCTATCATTTTGAATGTATAGCTGAGATTATTTTTTCCAATGTGCATTACATTAAACTTACAAACACTGAATTTCATCTACTATTTTGTTGCCAAGTCACTGAATTTTAGTGAGATCCCTTTGTATCTCTTTTCAGACAGCTTTGGATTTAACTATCATAAGTAAATTTTATTATCTACAAATGATGCCACTTCACTGTTTGCCCCATCTTCCAAATCATTTATGAATATGATAATAGCAGATCTTCCAGTACAGACCCATGGGGAAATCTCTCCCTATTGTGAAAACTGATAATTTTTTCCTACCCTTTGTTTCCTATCTTTTAAGCAATTATAGTTTCAGTTTCAAATATGGATTTAAAATAAAAAACTTTGTGGTGGTTGTTTTCCTTCCCAAATTCACATATTGACTGAGATTGAGAGTGATGTGACCTGTTTCAACGTAATTTTCCATCAAAATGTCAGTTATAACTGATTTCTTTTATTATAAATTTACAGTTTGAAATGAAAGGAAGCCAGTGGAAATGGGGCGGGAAAGCGGGGCATAAGCCCTAAAAGGGGCATGGAAACCTGTCAAAAATGCATGGTGATGAATACTATCAAGAGGTATACTACTTACGTCCTAACCATAGTAGGAATATGTCCATAATAGCTCTAGTGAGGACCCACCCATGCTGCGCACACCCATGTACTTCTTTCTCTGCAATCTCTCCTTCCTTGAGATCTGGCACCCCACAGCATGTGTTCCCTTTGGTCTCATGCTGGGCACAAGCCAAACCATCTCTTTCACTGTCTGCCTCCCACAATTGTTTTTCTTTCTCTCCATGGTTCTACAGAATGTTTCCTCCTGGCTGGCATGACCTATGACCACTGTCTGGCCATATGCCACCCATTGCGCTACAGCTCCCTCATGAACAGCAACTTCTGTGCTCAGCTGGCACCCCTCTCCTGGCTTTGCATGTTCCTGGCTGTCTCTGTGCTGGTGTCTCTAATATCCAGGTTTCCTTTCTGTGGCTCTAACATCAACAATCATTTCCTGGATAGCACTCTTCTTCACTGACACTTGCCTCATTGGGAAGGTGATATTCATCGTCTCAATCATTGTTGTCTTGGTCTCAGGCTTGATAACTCCGATCTCCTACATTTCATCATCTCCACCACCTTGAAAATCCCATCAGCCCAAAGCCAGCAAAAGTCATTTTCCACTTACTCTGTCCACATCACTGTTGTGACTATCTGGTATGGATCCATCAATTTCTGTATGTCAAGCCTTCTGCACAGAGCTCAAAGTTAGGGTTGTGACCCAATAATGGGTTGCAGCAAGTGAGGCACTGGGTCACCTTGCTCATCACCTAGGGACCCTAGAAGCTTTGGTCAGCACTGCTGACTGGGACATTAAAAGTCCTATCAGCGGTACTTCTTAGCTAAGGCAGGCTAGTGCCTATCTGTTGCAACACCACACTGTGCCCTAGAAGTGGCCAGCAGTGGGTCAGGCTTCTAGGTAAGGGGGCACATGGCTCTGTGCACTGCTCCTGCACCCAAGCTTGTGGGTGAGAGCCACATGGAGCCACTTGTGTGCCTCCAGCTAAGAGCTGGACCTGCTGCTGGCTGCTTCTGAGGTGCAGCACAGTCCACAGTGCCAGGAAAGGCAGGAAGCCTGCCCCTGCACCCCAGCTGCACCACTGAGGTAAGCCCATGCCCCAACCCCACACCCCAAACCCCTGCCCCAGCCCTGAGCTCTCCCAAACCTAGATCCTTTATCTCTGTCCTTACCCCAGAGTCTGCAACCCCAGCCCAGAGACCTCATCCCCTCTCACAACTCAATCCACTGCCCCAACCCTGAGCCCCCTCCCACACCCTGAATCCTTCATGCCCAGCCCCACCCCGAGCCCTCTTCCCACACTCCAACCCTCTGCCCCGGCCCTGAGCCCCTCCCACACCCCAAACCTCTTATTCCCAGCTCTGTTGGTTGTGGGCATCAACAGTTTTCTTCAACTGGGTCCCCAGAAAAAAAGTTTGAAAACACCCACTGGAGTAGATGATCATAATGGTCATTCTGATTTTAATGTCTGTGAGTCTGATGTGTTAGGACTGAATGACACTTAGTATGATCTTTATATATGCCTCCATTATTAATTACATTATGACTAAGGGAGTTAGATTCCCAACTCCCATTGGATGTCAGATCTAGTTTAAAGCTGGCATTTCCAAAGAAGCCTGTGGGAATTATTTTCCCAAATCTCAATGAATTTAAATATATCTCAGGTTCCTAACTTCCTTAGGCTTCTGTGAAACTGTCCTAGATTCTGGTGTCTATAGAGAAGGTTTTGGAACAAAATGATAAATGAAACAATAATGAGTCATCAGGACCATGGGGTATTTACCCACGAGTTGGAAAAAACTCAAATATGATATTGTGTACTACTAACTGTAGTATGTAACCTATTGATTAAATCATCCTCTGTAGCAGATGCCTGGCAGATAGTTAATGCAATGCAAGAGGCAATCCTGGGCAATTACAGGGATAACTTCAGTATTAGGAAAATAGGTCACAACTATAGTAAAGAAGAGAATTATCAGACACATAGATGTACGTGATATGTTAGAGAAGGGTCAGTATAGATTTGTAAAAGGAAATCATGCCTCACCAGTCTATTAGAATTCTTTGAGGAATCAAAAAACATGGACAATGGTGATCCAATGGACACAGTATACTTGGATTTTCAGAAAGCCTTTGAAAGGATCACCAATCAAAGTCTCTTTAGCAAAGTAAGCAGTCAATGGATAAGAGGAAAGGTCCTCTCATGGATTAGTAACTAGTTAAATACTCAGAAACCAAAGGTAGGAATAAATGGTCAGTTTTCACAATGGAAAGAGGTAAAGAGCAGGGTCCCCAAGAATATGTACTAGGACCTGTGCTGTTCAACATAGTCATGAATGATCTGGAAAAAAGTGTAGATAGTGAGGTGGCAAAGTTGCAGACAGTAGAAAAATATTCAAAATAGTTAAATCCAAAGCTGATTGTGAAGAAATATAAAGGTGATCTCGCTAAACTGGGTGACAAGTTAGTTAAAAGGCAGATGAAATTCAATGTTGATAATTGCAAAGTGATGCATATTGAAAAACATAATCCCTACTATGCATATAAAATGATGGGGTCTAAGTTAGCTGTTACCACTCAGGAAATTGATCTTGGAAGCATTGTGGATAGTTCTCTGAAAACATCCACTCAATGTGCAGAAGCACTGAAAAAAACTAATGCAATATTAGGAGCCATTAGGAAAGGGATAGATAATAAGACAGAAAATATTAGAATGTCCTTATAGAAAACATAACCTTGAATATTGAAAATAGTTCTGGTCACCCCATCTCAAAAAAGATATAGTAGAATAGAAAAAAGGAGAGAAGGGGGCAACAAAAATTATTAGAGGTATGTGAGATAGATTAGATCACAGAAAGCCCCTTGGAGCTGTGACCCGGATGTGTCAAGACCACTTTTACCCCTGCTTTCCTGCCTTGCCAGCTTAGGACTTCAGTGCCTTGCCTGGTTTAAGCCAGACTTGCTAGTCTGCTGCAAACCCAGACCCAGGTCTCAATCACATCCCCTAACAGCTGTAGGCTTACCCTGAAAGCAGCTAACAGAAGTGTTCTTGTCTTTAACACTCAGATGCCCAATTCCCAATGGGGTCTAAACCCAAATAAATCTGTTTTACCTGTATAAAATACGCAAATCTATGTCTAATCAAACTAAATACTGTTAAGATCCTCACCAGTTCCAGAATGCTCCCTTTTACAGACTAATCACCTTTTAGCCTGGGTCTAGCAATCACTCACACCCCTTGCAGTCACTGTTCTTTGTTCCAGTTTCTTTCAGGTATCCTGGGGAGTGGAGAGGCTCTCTCTTTAGCCAGCTGAAGACAACATGGAAGGGTCTCCCACAGGCTTAAATAGATTTTCTCTTGTGGGTGAAGACCCTCTCCACTCCCCTATGCAAAGTCCATCTCAAAGATGGAGTTTAGGAGACACCTGGCCAAGTAACATGTCCATGCATGACTCACAGTTTCTTACCAGGTAGCAGCCATGGGTCACATGCTACCTTGAATGTCCTCAAGTAGACTTCTTATGTGGATTGGAGCATTCCAAGATTCATTGTCCTTTAAGTGTTTCTTGATTAATTACATAATTTCAATATTCCTTTCTCCAGGAATGACCAAATGCTCTATTAAGGTTATTCGGAAATCAAACCAGTATACAGCCAATATTCATAACTTCAAATACAAAAATGATACATGCATACAGATAGGATTAATATATTCAGTAGATTATAACCTTTACATAGATATGTTGCATAACATATGTGGCATAGCACATATTCCAGTTATGCCATATATATTCATAAGCATATTTCCATAAAGCATTAGGGGGTACAGCATCACAGTATGAAACACTTTCCCTGTGAGGACTGATTAATAAGACTGGGACTATTCAGAGTGGAAAAGAAATGACTGAGTGGGGATAGGAGAGAGATCTATAAAATCATGAATGTTGTAGAGAAAGTGACTAAGGAAATGTTATGAGACCATCAGTTTCTATTAGCCAAGATGGTCAGGGATGCAACACTATGCTCTGGGTGTCCCTTAAACTCTGACTGCCAGAAGCTGGGACTAGACAATGGGGATGGACCACTCAGTAATTACCCTGTTCTGTTCATTCCCTCGCAAACATCTGGTATTGGGCATCACTGGAAGACAGTCTACTGGGCTAAATGAGCCATTGTTCTGATCTAGTTGGCCATTCTTGTGTTCTTTGAAAATCCCACTTTAACAATTGAGCTCCTCTCCTTATGTTTACTGTATAAAATTTGTGTTCCACTAGCTGGAATTTAAGTATTGCCATGGAACCTGGAGAAAGAAGGCCATACTGTTTAAAAAAATCACCTGGTCTGGAGGGGAAGTGAAGGCATTATATATATAAATACACACACACACACACACACACACACACACACACACACACACACACACACACACTCTTCACCTCCAAACCAGGTGAGGTTTTTAAACAGATATATATCTATAGATATATAGGTATATATTGGAATTTAGGAAAATTGATACAAGAAGCAAAGGGACACGAGGAGATATTTATGGCCAGTGGAGTTAAGGACAATTGTTATTTTTTTTTTAAATATAACAAAAAAAAATCCTGAAAGTGCTATTGGGCCATTACTAGATGTAAATTATAAAATTATCCATAATAATGCAAAAAGGCAGAAAGGTGTAATAAATATTTCTGGTCTTCATTTGGGAAATCAAAAACAGATGATGTAGTCATATTGTATTGTGATAATCACACAATTTCCCTTCCATTAATATCTCTAAAAGATGATAAGCATCAGCTGTTATAGTGGGAAATTTTATAATCAGAAGGGCTGAAGAACTTGCATCCAAGAGTTTTAAAAGAGCTGTCTGAGGAGATAACTGGACTGTTAATATTGATTTTCAATAAGCCTCAGAGCCTGGAGAAGTTCCATAAGACCCGAAGAAAACTAATGTTGGGCCAATATTTAAAAAGGGAAAATGGGATGACCTAGGTAATTATAGGCATATCTATCTGCCATGAATCCCAGGCAAGATAATGGACTGGCTGATACAGGACTCAAGAAATAAAGAACTTAAAGGGAGGTACTATAATTAATGCCAGTCCATGTGGGTTTATAGAAAATAGATCCTGTCAAACTAATTGGATATCATTTTTGGATGAGGTTACAAGTTTGGTTGATAAAGGTAATAGTATGGATGTAATAGATTTAGACTTCTATAAGCCATTTGACTTGGTACCTCAAGACACTTTGATTAAAAAAATAGAAAGATATAAAATCAACAGAGCAAACATTAAATGGATTAACAGATTGCTAACTGATAGGTCTCAAAATGTAACTGTAAATGAGAAATCATCATTGAGCAGGTGTGTTTCTAGTAGGGCCAAGCAAGAATTGGTTCTTGGCCCTAGTCTATTTATCATTTTTATCACTCATCTATAAGACAATATAAAATCATTACTGATAACACTGGTCTACAATTTTTGATATGTCGTCTGCTTCATTGATAATATGTGATATTTATTATGTATTTTGATGTTCTGAATTCAAATATGACAATTAAAACAACTGATTGGCTACTGTTTCTAAGATTTTTAAGTTTTTACATTTTATGTCTATGTATATTGTGTAGATAGTAGAGTTTTAATCATAAATTGTAAACCTAGGTCTTTTCATGTGTTTATGGTTGCTTTACATGATAATATTTCACTTGTCCTGTTTATGTAACACTTTAAAAATCTGCAAAAGGGTTATATAAATAAAATTTATTATGAAACAAAAGGCAAAAAACTATTATGTACATAGTTGAGTCCTATTCAGTGTCTACTCGGCGCTTCTTGGCTTGTCTCTTGTATTCATTAAATGGAGCATCACTTGTCACTGTCCAGCAATAGTCTGCAAGCATTGATGGGCTCCATTTGCCCTGATAGCCTGCCAGGAGATTCCACTGCTGTAGTCTGGAGCCCAACAGCTCTGCCTTACTCTTGGGTAGTTCCAAATCCCTGACAAGGTCATTCAGTTCACCTTGTGTTAGGAGGTGTGGTTCAGAGGAGGAGGATGGGAGAAAATGTGGGTCCTGTGACATTGATGGTTCAGGACCAGAAGTTTCATCCTCTTCCTCTTCCTCGTCTGACTCAAGTGAGAACGATTCTGGTGCATCAGGAACCGGCAGTCCTTCTCTGTGGGGTACTGGGCTTATAGCTGATGGAATGTTTGGATAATGCACAGTCCACTTTTTCTTCTTTGACACACCTTTCCCAACTGGAGGCACCCTGCAGAAGTAACAACTGCTGATATGATCTGTTGGCTCTCTCCAAATCATTGGCACTGCAAAAGGCATAGATTTCCTTTTCCTGTTCAACCACTGGCGAAGATTTGTTGTACAAGTGTTGCAGCATATATGTGCGGCCCACCTCTTGTCCTGATCTCCAATTTTGCAGCCAAAATAAAGGTGATAGGCTTTCTTAACCATAGTGGTTATACTGCGCCTTTGAGATGCAAAAGTCACTTCACCACAAACATAGCAGAAGTTATCTGCACTGTTCACACAAGTATGAGGCATCTCTGCCCACTTTGGCTAAACAGAAATGTGTCCCTTTGCAAAATCAAACACTGACAAATAAGAGAGTGCGACACTGTATGATTTCTAGAGCTGATATAGGGCAATTTGTTCAGCAGAGTGATGTAAGCTTCCTTATGATTGCATCATCCATAACTTCTAGGAATAACATGATGCAATTCATATCATGTATGATGCAATACCAGCTTCAGATTGCATCATTCATTGTTTTGCCTAAAAAGCAAGTACTGTCCAAACCTAGTCATAGATTAATTCATAGATCCAATCAAAGATGTATTTTAGTCATTTCTGGTTTAAATTGAGATCCCTTCCCTTTATAACTCACTTATCCTCTGCCATTCCCAAGTCGAGGGTCGTATATACTGACCCAATAGCATATCTTGAAAACTAGAGCCAATCAACAATTTTAAGCATCATTTTCGTTCTCAGTGACCCAGAATTAGTAAAGTTGGACTACATTTATTTCAGAAGCATTTTGGCTGTAGAGCAGTGTAATGTTTGCAGATAACAGAAAAATTGAGGCAATGGTAAATAACAAAGAGGCAAAATCTTGGATGCCTTGATAATCTGTATGTAAGCAAACAATATGGGGGGACTCTATTGAGGGGAGCAGTGACTCTGAAAAAGATTTCAGGGCCAGAGTGAATAATCAGCTGAACATGAGCTCCCACTGAGATGTTGTGGCTAAAAAGTTAATGCATGAATGAGGAATCTCAAATAGGATTAGATGAGTTCATTTTTAATCTGTGTTTAGAACTGGTGTGAGCACTGCTGAAATACTGTGTCCAGTTCTTGTGCTTACAATTCAAGAAGGATGTGGATAAATTTGAGATGGTTCAGAGAGGAGCCAGGCGAATGATTACAGGACTAGAAAACATGCCTTATAATGATAGACTCAAAGAGCTCAAACTATTTAGCCTAACAAAAAGAAGATTAAGGGGTGAGTTGATCAGAGACCATAAATGCATACATGGGGATTAAATATTTATAATGCACTCTTCAATCTGGCAGAGAAAGTCTAACATGAAAGCTGAAGCTAGAGGAATTCAAACAGGAAATAAGGTGCTTATTTTTACAGAGAGAGTAATAAATCATTGGAACTATTTACCAAGTCTAGTGATGAATTTGCTGTCACTGGCAATTTTCAAATCGACATTGGATATTTTTTTCTAAAAGCCAGGATCCAGAAATTATTTTACAGATGCTGTATGGCCTGTGTTATATGAGAGGCCTTAGTATCTATGGATTTGTGTACTGGTGCCTTCCCCTCTAACTGGAGTGCTCGATAGCTGTTTATCTGTAAATGGTGAATAGATCAGGTACTAGTGGATTGCACTCAAGTATATGCAGCATAAATCCTTGCTTTTCTAGGACTAATAAAACTCAGAGATGTGGCTTCTTCTGGGAGCTCTTTTTCTGTGCCCAGCAACAGGGAAGGGTCAAATTATGGTATTTATCATTATTTCACAGAAGGGGAAAATGAGGCAGTGGGGAGAGGAGGGAGGCTGGCATAACATACTGATATTCACAATGCAGAAAGCATTTGGGAAAGACAGAGTTAGTATGCTTGTTTCCTATGCTTTAACCAGGAGACCAGCCTGACTTAGCAGAATATGTTACACACTCTAGTGACATTCTATTGAGTTCACATGTCCCCAGGGTGTGGGGAGCTGAGGGTGGAGTACAAAACAGGTTCCCTCATGCGGTCAATTTGAGATGCAGTTCATGAACAAGGTATGTAGGAGTAAAGACAGTTGGATGGTGACGGAAAGAGATTCTAACCAATGTAGAGATCTATTGAATTTGCCAGATCCTTTCGGTTTTGAAGTGGCAAATTCTCTTTTATACACACAATATTTCACAGCACTCTAACAGTGTAAGGGTTCCATAAAAGGGAAGTGTTTTAGAATGATCCTCTTGAAACTGCTACAGTGGTATAAAGTGACCTTCATGGAAATGAGAATCTGGTATGAAATCTTCTTATAATTGATATATGTCTAGGTGCAGGAAAAGCAAAATATAGCACCTTACAATGCAGCACTGAGCAGCAGCCAGAACTATGTGCGTCCTCTGGAGAGAAAAAATTATATTGACAAGCTCCGTCAGCACAGATGGTGAGTTACATCCACCAGCCAGGCATAGCTGGAGCTGAAATTGAAAGCAACCGTATTGTGAAACAACTTCATCTTTTTTGGTAATGCAAGCCAGCTGGAAATTCCTCCTGCTGATCCAAAAGTATACCTAACTGAGGAGTTACCAGACCTGTACTGGAAGACTGGATTTAACTTGTTCCTCTGTTTTAATGTAGTGCATAGTCTAGGAGGAATACAAGGAAATACTATTCTTTATCGATTCCATAACTAATACAGTCAATTCATTCTTTGGCATCAAATATGTGGACAAAACCACAAATATTTTAGCTTTCATCAAAAATGTTCATGGTTTTTTTTTGTTTTTCAGTTTTCATCAAAAGACCAACATGTTTTGGTTAATTAAAAATGTTCATTTTTAAATCAAAAGATTCCTTTGATAAGTTATTGGCATAGTGGATGGGGAGAAAACAGTAGCTTTGATTTATCTTTATTTAGGTAAGGCTTTTGATACAGTTCCCCATGACATTCTCATAAGCAAATTAGAGAAATAAGATCTAGAGGAAACTACTATATGGTGGGTACACGACCTGTTGAAAGATTGTACTCAAAGAGTAGTTATCAGTGATTTGCTGTCAAAGTAACAGGGTGAATTTAGTGGGGTCCTGCAGGTGTCGGTCCTGGGTTCAGTACCATCCAATATTTTCATTACGGATTTGAATAATGTAGTCGAGATTGTCCTCAATAAAATTGCAGATGACACCAAGCTGAGTGGGGTTGCAATCACTTTGGAAGAAGGATTAAAATTGTAAATGACCCTGACAAATTAAAAAAATCGTCCATATTCAGCAAGATGAAATTTAAGAAAGGGTAGTGCAAAGTACTTTACTTTGAAAGGACAAGTCAAATGCACAACTACAAAACTTGGGGTAAAAGACTAGATGTTAGGTCTGCTGAAAAGGATCTTGGGAATCACAGATGGAATATGAGTCACAAATGTGATGCAGCTGCATAAAAGACAAGTAACATCCTGGGGTATATTAAAAGGAAAGTGGTGTGTAAGACAAGGGAAGTAATTATCCACACTGCTACTGTGGGTGAGGGTGAGCCACAGTGGAGTAGTGTGTCCAATTCTGGGCATCACACTTTAGGAAAGATGTGGACAAATTGGACAGGGTCCAGAGGAGAGAAGCAAAAATGATAAAAGGTTTAGAAAACTTGAAAAGAAGACTTGTGTGAGGGGAAACTAACAATCTTCAAATATATTAAGGGTTATTATCAAGGGAATGGGAACTGATTGTTCTCCATGTACACTGAAGTTAGGACAAGAAGTAATGGGCTTAATCTGCAACAAAGTAGATTTAGGATACATTTTAGGAAAACTTTCTAATTATAAGGGTAGTTCAATTCTGGAATCAGCTTCCAGGGGAGGTTGTAGAATCCCCATCACTGCAACTTTTTGTAAACTGGTTGGACTTTTCACTGATAACCCAGGGTTATGTGGCCTTGCTACCGGACAAAGGGCTGGATGTAATGACTTATTGAGGTCCATTAATGTCTATAATTAAGATATTGGAAACTGAATTTTTCTGTTTATGAAAATTCCAAATTGTTTTATGAACATATTTTTTGCTAAAGTCTCTATTTTATCAAAAAGACACAAAAATGATTAAAGGGAAATATAAATGTTTTAAGGAGCTCTAATAAATTAAACTCTTTAATTTACTGGTTCAGTAATTTAGCTCAGACAAATAGAGAAGCTATCTATATATAAACATAAGAATGGCCAGAGTGGGTCACACCAATGGCCCATCTTGCCCAGTATCCTGTCTTCTGACAGTGGCCAGAGCCAGATGCTTCAGAGAGAGTGAACAGAACAGAGCAATTTTTGAGTGATCCCTGCCTTGTTCTCCAATACCAACTTCTAGTAACTGGAGGTTTCTGGACGTCTATATCTGAGATTAGGGCACAGGGTACAGAAATGGGAATTTGAATTCTTATATTCTATGCCCAGTTGCCTCTCTGCTTTGCATAAAACTCTTCACCTCCCTGACTTATTTTTTGCTGAGGTAAAATGGGAACAATGATACTTATCTAGTAAACCTTTCACTCTACTATGCCTTCAATCAGGCCAATAGCCTGCCAGTGTGTGTGTGGCTGAGTAGCCATTCTCTACACATTGCAGCAGTAAAGAACTAGTATTATTATCTATACAAGGATGATACCAAGCTGAAATACTGAGGAAGGACATTGCAGTTGGAATTTTCAAAGAAGCCTAAGGGAGTTAATCGTCCAACTTCCACTGAATGTTACGGAGAGCTAGGTACTTACCCCCTTAACCTCTTTGAAAATTCCCAGTTACAATGACGATTGACCATTTATTCTTCATGCCATACACTGACATCTCTCTCAGCTTCGGGAGCAATGGCCTTTGCAGAATGTGACAAATATACATGCAATAACCAGGTGGGTTATAGGGTTTTTTTAAGCATTTGGCATTTAACAGGGCTTTGAAGGTGTTTCCTAACTATTGTTCTGGTCTAGCTCAGACTGTAAAGGTGTGAGTGGAGCTGAGCCTAGGGGAGGTCAGTGGAAGAAAGGGGCTGTTTTGCAAAAGGAAACTGGGAGCCATTGCACTGTATATCTGGGAAGCTGTTTCTTTGTTGTCTGCCTCTACTTATTTGTCTTATCTTCTGGATTGTAAACTGTTTGGAGTAGGGATGGTTTCTATGTTATGTTTTTACAGTGCCTAATCTAATGGTGTCCCAACCAGAGGTGGGAGCCTAAGATTCTACCACAACACACAAGAAATACTGTATAATTCCAGTTTTTTAATGTTGTTTCCTTCCTGAGAATTTGGGGTGGGGTTTTTAAAAAGGACTAATCGGGGCTGCCCAGGAAAGAAGAATACTCTTTTGTGAAAAATGTCACAACTTTACACTTTGTTTTCTTTTCAATATGGAATAAAAATGAGACTCAAATTGGGTCTTCTACATCCCACAGAAGTTCCCTAACCACTGGGCTAGAAAACTGATTTTTCTCAGGGTTTTTTTTTTAATCAGAGACTTCAGTCTGTACCTGAGACACCAGCCTGATGAGATTTTTGAGCTAACTTAGTCTGTTTCTGTGAAATATTACAGTTTTAATAAACTGGTGTTTTTCAAAGGGAAACATAATGTTTTGTAGAATTTTTTTGACCAGCTCTACTCCTAAGTAACACAAGTCCCATTGACAGTCAGAAGACTATCACTTATTTAGGAGTGGAAATCATATCAACTTTCAATGAGATCTGTGCATTCTTGCTCCGGACTCCTGATCAGAGCTGAAAGTTATCTTCCAAGGTTCAGCATGAAGAGAATGGGCTAAATCCTGAGGCTTTCTCGAAGGGAGGAGTGGGGTGAATAGGCTACAACATCAAGAGAGAAAAGATACTTTAGGGTAAGCCACGGCACTGCCTCCTCACGGGCCTCAGAGAAATGAAGAGTGGCAATCTCATCTCTATTGTGGAGGTAGAAAGATGCATAAGAAAGGAGGGTGTTGAGTAGCACCCATTTTGTCTTCTCTTCTCTTAGTACTAGGTTTCTGGGGCCTGCACTATTGCACATCCACATGTGTATTCAGAATGTTTAAATGTCTTACTATCTCTCATATCTTGACAGGTGGACGTCATGGCTGGGACAGAAAGAAATCAAACCAATGTGCAGGAGTTCATCCTCCTGGGCTTTTCTGGCACTTGGTATTTCCGGGTGGCTCTTGCTGTGCTGTTTTCTGTGATGTACATCTTAACGATTCTAGGGAACATGTCCATCATAGCCCTAGTGAGGACGCACTCACGCCTCCACACCCCCATGTACTTCTTCCTCTGCAATCTCTCCTTCCTTGAGATCTGGTACACCACAGCATGTGTTCCCAAGGCCATTGGTGTCATGTTGGACACAAGCAAAACTATTTCTTTCACTGTCTGCCTCTTGCAGTTGTTTTTTCTCCTCTCCATGGGTGCCACAGAATGTTTCCTCCTGGCCGTCATGGCCTATGACCGCTATCTGGCCATATGCCACCCATTGCACTACAGCTCCCTCATGAACAGCACCTTCTGTGCTCAGCTGGCACTCCTCTCTTGGCTGTGTGAGTTCCTGGCTGTCTCTGTGCTGGCAGCTCTAATATCCAGATTGTCTTTCTGTGGCCATAATGTCATCAATCATATCATTTGTGACATAGATTCATGGATTGCGCTTTCCTGTGCCAAGACGCACCTCATTGAGCTGGCAACTTTCATCGACTCATTCATTGTTGTCATGGTCTCATGCACAATAACCCTGGTCTCCTACATTTTCATTATCTCCACCATCTTGAGAATCTTTTCAGCCCAAGGCCAGAAAAAAGCCTTTTCCACTTGCTCAGCCCACCTCACTGTTGTGACTATCTGGTACGGCTCTTGTATTTTTCTTTATGTCAAGCCTTCTGCACAGAAATCTTTGGATTTGAATAAAACTATCAACATCTTTAACACTATGGTCACTCCACTACTAAACCCTTTTATTTATACTCTAAGAAACAAAGAGGTGAAGGAAGCCTTGGGAAAGATAGTTAGGAGCATGTAAAGTGGTCAAAGACCCTAAGTTTAATAGAAATTCCAAGCTGTTAGGTTTGAGTGTCACTTACCAGTATCTGTATGGATAGAACCGTTGTTAATTACATTACGCCTGAGAGAGTTAGGTTCCCAGCTCTCACTGGATATTGTAGGCTTTGCTGGGGCCCCAATCATGGGTAACAATACCAACTGAAGTAGGCTGTCAGAATATCAGCTAATCAAATAAGCACATTCCTGATCTGAGAAGATGCTACTGGAACACAATGATCTCTTAAGTCACTGCATAAACAAATTGCTAACAGGGTGGTAGAGGAACACACAGACTGCTTGTAAAGAAAAGGATGGGATGACAGAATAATGGATGGGGATGTTTTGTTCGAACTACACGATAGAAGGATTGTATGGAATGTAATATGTAACTTGTTGGTATACTGTATATGAGGAAGAGAGATAGGAGGCGCAACTTTGTATTGCGCACACAACTTGTCACAGGCTTATGTATGTTAGTAAACCTGTAGCATGGTATGCACGGAACCAGTACCATGCTTTGTTGAAAATAAAACTGTCCCAACCTTTGACACTGAACCGAGTGTGTGGTCTTTCCTTATGAGTAGGTCTCACCCCCACTCTGAACTTTAGGGTACAGATGTGGGGACCTGCATGAACACCTTTAAGCTTAACTACCAGCTTAGATCTGGTCTCGCTGCCACCATCCAGATTTCTGAGTTATCTGGAAAACTCTTTTCCTCCCCAAAACCTTCCCCTTCCTGGATAGCCTTGAGAGACTCCTCCACCAATTCCCTGGTGACTCCAGATCCAATTCCCTTGGATCTAAAAAACAGGGGAAAAATCTATCAGGTTCTTAAAAAGAAGATCTTTAATTAAAGAAAAGAAAGGTAAAAGAAAAAATACCTCTGGGAGACAGCATATAAGCTGATCTCACAGACAACAGATTTAAAACACAGGATGTTTCCCTGGGCAAAAAACCTAGTACACACAAGAATACCCAATTTGATAATTCACCTAATTGCACAAAGACAAGTTACAAAAGAAAATAAACATAAACCTATTTATTCCTTTCTAAAAGTTACTACTCTGATAAGAGACTGGTTCCTTGATCTTTTTCACTCTAGCTGAAACTGAAAACTGACTCTAAACAAAGGAAACTTCCCTCCTTTCTTTTGAAACATTTTGTTCACCCATTGGTTCCTCTGGTCAGGTGTCAGCTAGGCTGGGTGAACTTCTTAACCTTTTGCAGGTAAAAGAGGCATTAACCCTTAACTATCTGTTTATGACAGTAACATTGAGGTCTGCTGAATCAATAAGGTGCAAGCTACACTGGTGCAGCTAATAACAGACTTCTGGGCACAGCATAGGGGAAATATTAAGAGGCACAGTTGCTCTAACTACACATATCAGACCAAATTTCAAGCTAGCACTTTCAAAGGAACCTGTGTGAATAAATTGCCTAAATCCCATTGAATCTGAATAGATGAAAAGTGGCTGAATTCCTTAGGCTTCTGATGGACTGGCTTAAATTGAAGTGTCAAAAGAAAAAATGTTGAAACAAATTGATAAATTAACCAGGACCAGACGTTATTAACCCAAGGGTTCTTAAGGAACTCAGATATGAAATTGCAGGCCGACTAACTGTGATATGTAAACTATTGCTAAGATTGGCCTCTGTACCACATACCTGGCAGATAGCTAATGTAATATTATTTTTTCCAAAAGGCTCCCAGGCAATCCTGGAAATTGAAGGTCAGTAAGCCTGACTTCAGCACTAGACAAATTAATTGAAACTATAATAAAGGACAGAATTATCAGACACAGAGATAAACATCTTATCTTGGAGAAGAGTCAATGCAGCTTTTGTAAAGGCAAATCATGTCTCATCGATCTATTACAATTCTTTGAGAGAAGCAGTAAACATGGAAAAGGGTGATGCAGGGTATATAGTGTGCTTAGACTTTCAAAAAGCCTTTGACAAGGTCCTTCACTAAAGGCTCATAAGCAAAGTGAGGAGTCATGGGAAAAGAAGAAAGGTTCTCTCATGTATCAGTAATCAGTTAAAAGATAGGAAACAAAATGTATGAAGAAATTAATATTTTTCACAATGGAGTGAGATAAATAGTGGGGACCAGTACTGTTCAACATATTCATAAATGATGTAGAAAAAGCGGTAAACAGTGAGGTAGCAAATTTTGCATATAATACAAAATTACTCAGCTTCGTTAAGTCCAATGCTAACTGTGATGATTTACAAAGGGATTTCCCGAAACTGTGTGGCAGGACTACAAAACAGCAGATGCAATTCAATTTTGATAAATCCGAAGTAATGCACATTGGAAAATATAATCCAAACTATACATACAAAATTATGAAATTAACTCTTCTCTCTAAAGAAAGAGATCTTGTAGTTACCATAGATAGTTCTCTGAAAACATCTGCTCAGTATGTAGTAGCAGGCAAAAAAGTGAACACAAAATTAGGAACCAGCTTGGAAAAAAGACAACTGAGGGAAGATTTGATAGAGGTCTATAAAATCATGAATAGTGTTGAGAAAGTGAATAAAGACATGGTATTTACTCCTTCACATAACAATAGGCATAGGGAGCACTGGATGAATTTAACAGGCATCAAGTATAAAACAAACAAAAGGAACTATTTCTTCACACAATGCAGAGTCAACCTGTGGAAGTAGTTGCCAGTGAATATTGTGAAGGCAAAAAGTATAAATGGGTTCCAAAAAGAATTAGGTAACTTCATAGATGATAGATCCATCAGAGGATATTAGCCAAGATGGTCAGGAATGCAGTCAGAGATGCCCCTAAACCTCTGAGTTCCAGAAGCTGGGACTGGATGACAGGGATGGAGTAGTTGATAATTGCCCTGATCTGTTCATTCCGTGTGAAGTACATGGTACAAGCTATAGTCAGAAGGCAGGATACTTGGTTTGATGGACCATTGATCTGATGCAGTCTGGCCGTCCTTATGCACTTTGAAAATCCCACTTATGCACTGTAGCTCCTCTAGTTATGTTTATGTATAAACTTTGTTTTCCACTAGTGGGAATTTAAGCAATGCCATGGACGTTCAAGGAAGGTTAATAAAATGGGCTTGTATAGAGAGGAAGTGAAGACATAGATACATAAAACACAAGTGAAAGAAAGGGGAAGTTGATAGTACTGAACTGAAATAAGAAATTACAATTCTTAGAAAATTGATATGGGGAGCAAAAGGGAGAAAAGGAGAATTCTATGGCCAGCAGAATTAAGAAGAAGTCACTTTCCTTATATATATGCAACACAAAGAATCTTGACAATGATATTGCTCCATTACTAGCTTGAAATGGCAGAATTATCAGTAAATAATGCAGAAAGGCAAAAGTGTTTGGTAAATATTTTTGTTCTGGATTTGGGAAAGATGATGATAATAACACAATTTCCCTGTCCCTTGTATCTCAGGAGGATGTTAAACAGCAGCTATTATATTTAAACATTTTCAAATTAAGAGCACTGCAGAACTTTTATCCAAGAATTTTAAAAGAGCTGGCTGAGTATATCACTGGATTGCTAATAATGATTTTCATAAAGTCTTGAAATACTGAGGAAGTGCCAGAAGACTGGGAGAAAGCTAATGTTGGGCCAATATTTCAAAAGGGAAAATGGGATGACATAGGTAATTATATACCTGTTGGTCTGATATCAATGCCAGGCAGGATAATAGAGAAGCTGATACAGGACTCAATTAATTAATGCCACTCCCTTTGCTTTTTATGGAAAATAGACCCTTTCAACTAATTGGATATCTTTTTTTCACATGAGATTACAAGTTTGGCTAATAACAGTAATAGTGTTGATGTGATACACTTCGTTAAGGCATTTGGCTTGTTACCTCATGACAAGTTGAATTTAAAAATAAACCCTAAAATGACATAATATCAACATTAGAGAGAAAATGTGAGTGAGGTAACATCTTTTATTGGACCAATATCTGTTGATGACACAAACTTTAGAGTTTTGACAGAGCTCACAGAGCTGAGACCTGAAGAAGAGCTCTTTGTAAGCACAAACTGTTGCCTCTCTCACCAACAGACATTGGTCCAATGAAAGATGTTACCTCACCCACCCTGTCTTTTTAGTGTCTGTGACTGACACATCTACAGCAGCACTGCATACATAAAACCAATATGGCAATCATTAAATGTATTAATAGCTTGCTAACTGGTAAGTCTCAAAATGTAGTTATAAATGGAGAAGCGGCATCTCGAAGGTATCTTTCCAGTATGGTCCTGCAGGTATTGATTGTGGGCACTATGCTATTTCATGTTTTTATAAACAACTTAGATTAAAGCATAAAATCATCACAAGATTGTAGATAATGCAAAAATTGGGGGAGTGGTAAATAATGAAGAAGTGAGGTGCCTAATATAGGGAAATATGGATTGTGTGGTAAACTGGATGTAAGCAAATAATAATATATATTTTAATGTGGTTAAATGTAAATGTATACCCACAGGAACAAAGAATGCAGCCCTTACTCAAAGGAAGAGGGACAATATCCTGAGAAGCAATGACTCAGAAAAAGGTTTGGAGACCAGGATAGATAATCAGCAGAACATGAACTGCAATGCTTGGATGCATAAACAGGGGAATCTCAAGAAGGAGTAGAAAGGTAATTTTGTCTGTGTATTTGGCACTAGTGCAAACATTGCTGGAATCCTGTGTCCAGTTCTGGTGTTTGCAACTCAAGAAAGATGTTGATCAATTGGAACTGGTTCAGAGAAGCACCACAAGAACAAATGAAGGATTAGAAAACACACCCTAAAGTGATAAGACTCAAAGAGCTCAAACTAGTTAGTTTAACAAAGAGCAAGTTAAGGGCTGACTTAATCAAAATCTCTAAATTCCTAAATTCCTTTCTGGAAGAGAAATTTCTAGCATGATCCAATGGCTGGAAGTTGAAGCTAGACAAATTCAGACTGGGTATAAGGTGTTCATTTTTACAATGAATGTAATTAATTATTAGAATAATTTGCCAAGATATGTGGTGGGAATTTTTAAATCAAGATTGGATTTTTTTCTAAAAAAAATGTAGTAGGAATTATTTTGGAGAGGCTAGACTAGATGATCACAATGACCTCTTCTGGACTTGGAATCCATGAATCTATGGATTTGTGTACTGCTGCTTTCCCCTGTTACAGGAGCGCTCTGTAGTTGTATATCTGTAAACCGTGATTAGATCAGGTGCTAGTGGATTGCACTCAAGTATATGTAGCATAAATCCTTACCATTCTAGGACTAATAAAACTCATAGATGTGGCTTCTTCTGGGAGCTCTTTGTCTGTGCCAAGGAACTGGGAGGGGTCAAATTATGGTATTTATCATTATTTCACAGAAGGGGAAAAAGAAACTGAGGGAGGGGGCTGGTATAACACACTGAAGTTCACAGTGTAAGAAGCATTTGGGAAAAACAGGCCTAGTGTGCTCGTTTCCTATGCTTCCACCAGGAGACCAGCCTGACTTGGCAGAATGTGTTACACACCCTAGTGAAGTCTGTGACATTCTGTTGAGTTCACATGACCCCAGGGTGATGGGAAGCTGAGGGTGGAGTGCAAAACAGTTCTCCTCATGCAGTCAATTTGAGATGCAGCTCATGAATAAGGTAGGTAGGATAAAGACAGATGATGATGCAAAGAGATTCTAACTGATGAAGAGTTCTACTGACTTTGAGAGAGTTGTCTGGTTGTGACATGGCAGAATCTCATTTATACACAGGGCCGGCTCCAGGCACCAGCCCAGCAAGCAGGTGCTTCGGGTGGCCAACGGAGAGGGGGCAGCACATCCAGCTCTTCGACGGGAGGTCCCTCACTCCCTCTTGGAGCAAACGGCCCATCACTGAATTCTGAAGCGGTGGAGGTACAGCTGATCACAAATGCAGCTTTTTTTTTTTTTGCACTGCTTGGGGCAGCAAAAACCCTGGAGCTGGCCCTGTTTATACAGACTACCCTGCACACCACTCTAGCAGTGTACAGGGTTCATAAAAGGAAAGTGATGTAGAATATCACAAAGACTTTAAGTCCCCATGATACTGCTACAGTGGTGTAAAGTTACTTTCACAGAAATGAGAATCACCTAAGAAATCTTCCTGCAATGTGTATATATATGTATTTGGGGAAAGCGAGTTATGCTATCCTATAATGCACCACTTAGAAGCAGTCAAGGCTGCTGTGTGTCTTCTAGAGAGAAAAAGTTTGGGAATGAAGGGAGTTTATATTGACAAGGTCCATCAGCACAGCTGGTAAGACAGATCCACTGGCCAGACACACCTGGAATTGTAAGAGAAAGTAACTGTATAGTGAAATAACTTCACCTTTCAGGGCAATGTGAACCAGATGGAAATCACCACTGTCATTCTAAAAGTTTGCCTCATTGAGGAGTCAGGAAGAATGGATACAGATCATCTTTATTTTTTAATATATTTTGGAGTCTAGAATGAGCAAAAGGAAATAGCATTCATTTTAAACTGTAAAAGCAGCAAAGAATCCTGTGGCACCTTATAGACTAACAGACGTTTTGGAGCATGAGCTTTCGTGGGTGAATACCCACTTCCTCAGATGCATGTAATGGAAATATCCAGGGGCAGGTATATATATGTGTGCTAGCAAGCAAGCTAGAGATAACGAGGTCAGTTCAATCAGGGAGGATGAGGTCCTGTTCTAGCAGTTGAGATGTGAAAACCAAGAGAGGAGAAACTGGTTCTGTAATTGGCAAGCCATTCATAGTCTTTGTTCAATCCTGAGCTGATGGTGTCAAATTTGCAGATGAACTGAAGCTCAGCAGTTTCTCTTTGAAGTCTGGTCCTGAAGTTTTTTTGCTGCAGGATGGCCACCTTAAGGTCTGCTATAGTGAGGCCAGGGAGGTTGAAGTGCTCTTCTACAGGTTTTTGTATATTGCCATTCCTAATGTCTGATTTGTGTCCATTTATCCTTTTACGTAGAGACTGTCCAGTTTGGCCGATGTACATACCAGAGGGGCATTGCTGGCATATGATGGCGTATATTACATTGGTGGATGTGCAGGTGAATGAAACAGTGATGGTGTGGCTGATCTGGTTAGAACACCATCACAGGACCTAACCAGAAAAAAGAAAACAAGGAAAGAAGTTGGACTGCTAAGCACTGAGGATGGAGTAGAGATGAAAGATAATCTAAGCATGGCCTTAAACCTGAACATGTACTTTGCTTCAGTTTTTAATAAGGCTAATGGAGAATTTAGGAGTAGTGGCAAGGTGGCTAATGGAAACGAGGATATGGAGGTTGAAATTACCGCGTCCAAAGTGGAATCATAGAATATCAGGGTTAGAAGAGACCTCAGGAGGTCATCTAGTCCAACCTCCTGCTCAAAGCAGGACCAATTCCCAACTAAATCATCCCACTCAGGGCTTTGTAAAGCTTGACCTTAAAAACCTCTAAGGAATGATATTCCACCACCTCCCTACGTAACCCATTCCAGTGCTTCATCACTCTCCTAGTGAAAAAGCTTTTCCTAATATCTAAACTAAACCTTCCTCACTGCAACTTGAGACCATTACTCATTGTTCTGTCATCAGGTACCACTGAGAACAGTCTAGATCCATCTTCTTTGGAACCCCCTTTTAGGTATCATCCTAGTAGCCCTTCTCTGTACCTGTTCCACTTTGAATTCATCCTTCTTAAACATGGGAAACCAGAACTGCACACAATATTCCAGGTGCCTTGTATAATGGTACTAACACCTCCTTATCTTTACTGGAAATACCTCTCCTGATGCATCCTTAAACTGCATTAGTTTTTTTAACAGCCATATCACATTGGCGGCTCATAGTCATCCTGTGATCAACCAATACTCCAAGGTCCTTCTCCTCCTCTGTTACTTCCAACTGATGTGTCCCCAATTTATAACCAAAATTCTTGTTATTAATCCCTAAATGCATGACCTTGCACTTTTCACTATTAAATTTCATCCTGGTACTATTACTCCAGTTTACAAGGCCATCCAGATCTTCCTGTATGATATCCCTGTTCTTCTCTGTGTTAGCAATACCTCCCAGCTTTGTGTCATCCACGAACTTTATTAGCACATTCCCACTTTTTGTGTCAAGGTCAGTAATAAAAAAATTAAATAAGATTGGTCCCAAAACCAATCCCTGCTTTCAACAGGAGGCTGGACTAGTTGACCTCCTGAGGTCCCTTCCAATCCTGATATTCTATGATTCTGTGATTCAGTGTTCTTGGGGGCTGGAAGTTTAGAGGATCAGAGAACTTCTTCTCTCCCTCGATCGCTAAAAGAGAATTCTTTGGGCCTGAATTTTAGCTAAAATCAGGCTTCTTATAATTTTTCTGGTAACTTTTCCCTCTGTCTCACTTCCCAACCCCACTCAGCCAGTTCCACCAACATGTAAGCATTAAAGTGTGACTTTCTAGGCTAAAAGGACCCTAAGAGCTTCTCCATATGGAGGGCTAGTGTTGAGCAAGCTGTGGGATTTAAATCTACAAAGTTATAAAACAACTCTACAAGTCATAAAAGAACATAACAAAAAATGCCCATACAGGTCTGTCTCATATTACACTGGGGATATGTTCTGCAGTCAGCACATAAAGCGAAAATCGCGTATAGTTAAAATTAAGTTGAGTGTAATGGCAGGTGGAATCGCTCACACTACAGAAACAGTATTTAAATTTTTATTTTTCTCTCTTTTTTTGCATTTTTCTTGTTTTTGCTGACTGTGTAAAGCTGAAATTGTGCATGCTAAATGTGCCAGACCTGTACTGGATCAGACTACAGGTCCACCTAGCCCAGTATCCTGTCTTCCAATAGTGGCCAATGGCAGATGCTTCAGAGTGAATGAACAGAACAGGTAATCATCAAATGATCCATCCCTGTCACTCATTCCCAACTTCTGATGAGAGATGTTTAATAGGTTCACCATCCCTACCCATTCTCACTAATAGCCATTGATGCTGCCCATCCTCCATTAATTTATCTAATTAGTTTTTTGAACTCTCTTTTATAGTGTTGGCATTCACAATGTCCTCTGGCAAAGAGTTCCACAGGTTTAATATGTGTTGTCCTATCTATCTATCTATCTATCTATCTATCTATCTATCTATCTATCTATCTATCTATCTATCTATCTATCTATCTATCACACTAAGATGCCTATTGTAGTGATGTCATGGAGTGAATACCCTTGGTATTTTTGGAACCGTAAGAATGAAGTTCCAGTGGGACCCTTCTGGAATAGTGTGACAACCCCTCTGGGCAAAGTCTCACTAGGGCAAGCCTCCTTGGTTTCAACGCCTCCTGTATTTATACTGTGAGCTCCCCACAGTGAGTCTGCCTGAATGGGACACCATGGGAAGCCTTACAACACCCCCCTCAGATGGGCCATGCACCCCAACTTTGCAGTCAGTAGCGACTCTCAGCCAGCATAGTAAAATAGAAGTGTTTATTAATTGATTGGGACACAGCGTAGAACAGATATTGTTAGACAGAAACTCAGCAAAATCCATCTTGGGGAATCCAGAGGCCCTGGATTCTTCCCCCACTCCCCGAGTCCCAAAAGGAGACTAACTCGCTTCCAGCATGCCCACTCGCTCCTCCTCCATCCTTTGTCTCTTTCCTGGGCAAACTGACACCTGGCTTCCACTTCTTGCTTTGTTCTCCATCACCTCCAGCTGGCTCTTGCAGAGGATGGATCCCAGCCACAACAGTCACACCTGCCCGCTAGGCATCTCTGCAATGATCAACACATCCTTGTCCCACCACGTAAATACTGAGGTAACACACAGGGAAAACTGAGGCACACAAAATTGTGATGGGTTGGATGACAGAAACTCCCTTGGGACTGGCACCTGATGTGCTGGGACTGCCTCTAAGCCCATTTTCCCAGACAGCTTGGGACTTCAGTACCCTGCCTTGTTTGAGCCAGACACGCTTGCCTGCTGTAAACACAGATCCAAGTCTGAATCATGTCCCTCACAAGCTGCAGGGTTAATTGAAAACTTCTTAAGAAGTGCTTCTATCTCCAGTGCCCTGATACCCAGCGACAAATGGGGTCCAAACCCCAAATAAATCCATTTTACTCTGTATAAAGGTTATACAGGGTAAACTCATAAACTGTTCACCCTCTATAACACAGATAGAGAGATATGCACAGCTGTTTTCTCCCACAGGAATTAATTACTTGCTCTGGGTGAATTCATAGTCAGAAGTGATTTTATTAAATATAAAAAGTAGCATTTAAGTGGTTCCAAGTAATATCAAACAGAAAAAAGGAAAGTACCAAGCAAAATAAAACAAACAAACAAACAAACAAAACTTAACTCTAAGCCTAAAACAATAAGAAATTAAATGCAGGTAAATCTCACTCTCAGAGATGTTCCAATAAGCTTATTTTACAGACTAGACTCCTTCCTAGTCTGGATCCAGCAATCACTCACACCTCTATAGTTACTGTCTTTTGTTACAGTTGCTTTCAGGCATCTCTTTGGGGTGGAGAGGCTATCTCTTGACAAAATGGAGGGGTTTCCCAGGGCCTTATATAGTCTCTCTTGTGGGGTGGAAACCTCTTGTCTTCTCCTATTCAGAACGGCAGCTATAAGATGGAGTTTTAGAGTCCCCTGGGCAAGTCACAGGTTCATGCATGACTCAGTTCTTTACAGGCCAATGCCACTGTCCACATACTAGTAAGAATGTTCCCAGGAAAGCTCGGATGTGGACTGGCTTCTTTCAATGTTCATTCTTAGTTAAGTACTCCCAGTTACTTGAGTAACCCCTTCACACTATGCTGACCAAATCTGCCTTATGTGCTTCCTATAGCAAACATTTTAAATAAAAGCATAGAGCCAATGCTCACAACTTCAGATATAAAAATAAGACATGCATACGAATAGAATGAATGCATTCAGTAGAACATAACCTTTTCAAAGATATGTTACATGGCATATATAGCAGAAACATATTCCAGTTATGTCATATTTACATTCATAAACATATTTCTATAAAGCAATCTCACAACACTATTCAGACAAAACATTAAAAATATCCCCACTTGTTACAGGTGTCAAATAACTATTAAAGAAACAGGGCAGTATTATAGAGGAGGAAACTGAATCATAAAGAGGTTATGTGAAATACCCGAGGTGACATAGTAAGGCAATGACACAGCTAAACACTGAACCCATATTTCCTATACTCCCAGCCAACAACTGTGTTATAACCAACAGAAATATTCCTGTCTTCATGGAGCTAAATGACTAATTAAGAATAAAGGACACACACCCATTTTGAGCAGTCACATCTTCCCAGTCTTTTCTTTCCAACAAGAAATAAATTTTCTATCTACCAGCCTCTTTAGGGCTTTGCGTACTTCCCTGTTTCTCAAACTATATATGAGGGGATTCACCATGGGGGTCACCATGGTATAGAAGATGGAGAAGACTTTATTCAGATCTAGGGAGTGGTCAGCAGCTGGTACCACGTACATAACAATCAGAGTCCCATAGAATGCGGTGACCACTATAAGGTGAGAGGAGCAAGTGAAAATGTCCTTTTGTGACCCAGCAGTGGACAGGCGGTTGAGGATGACAGATAGGATATAAATATAGGAAACACGTTTAACAAAAAGAGGACCAGTGTCAGAGTGGAAGACAAGAAGAAGGAGACCTTTTTGAAGAGGTAAGTATCTGAGCAAGCCAGCTTCAGGAGCAGGGAAAAATCACAGAAGAAATGAACTATTGCATTGGGATCGCAGAATATTAAGCTCGACATGAACAGAATGGTGACCAAGGTGATCACAAAGCCACTGATCCAGGAGACAACTGCCAGGAAAAGGCACATGCCCCTGCTCATAACAGCTGCATAGCGAAGCGGATTGCATATTGCTAGATACCGGTCATACGACATCATGGACAGGAGGAGACACTCGGTGTCACCCAAGGAACCGAACAGATAAAACTGGGCCATATAGCCACTGAAAGAGATCCATTTTGCCTCAGTGAGGAAGCTGGCTAGCACACAGGGGAATATGTTGGTTGTGTAGCAGATCTCCAGGAAGGAGAGGTTACCCAGGAAAAAAGTACATGGGGTTATGAAGGCTCCACTCAGCAGATAGTGTGATGAACAGGAGGGTGTTTTCCACCAGGACTACAAGTTAGAAAAGTAAAAACAACACAAAGAGTGGGATTTGTACTTCATGGCTCTCTGAAAATCCCAGCAGTATGAACTCCGTGACTGACATTTCATTCCACAGGAGGAGCTTTGCCATATAAGATTTAGCTGGAGAAAAGTGACATTAGAATTCAAGTAAGTATTACGGAGACTAATCTGAAGTTCTTACTCTGTCTTTACTCATTCCTCAGTAAGGGCTAGAGTCTGGCCTGACTCATTTGGTGAAATTCACCCCTGTGCACAGGGGCCAGCAGAAGAACTATTCTATACTTCGGTCCCAAGTGCACTTTGATAAAGTTCAGCCCCATCTGTGGTCCAGCGGGGGCACCACCTCTATGGCTCCTGGCTCCTCAACCATCATCTCTCTTGGGCAGAGACTTGTGTCTCCTTCCCTCCTGACTCCCCACCATATTTCCAGTCTTCACAGACTGTGCTGTGATTTTCCCAGCAAGACCATCTGCCTCACCGGGCCTGCTTTGCCTTCGTTCCTCAAAAGCTATAAATAGTATAATTGCTCACTGTTCAATTACCACACCACCCTTTCTAAGCAAGCACATTGAATCTGAAGATGAGATCACTACAGGGAAAACACTAAGAACATAAGAATGGCCATACTGAGTAAGACCAAAGGTCCATCTAATCTAATATCCTGTCTGCCTCCAGTGGCCAATGCTAGGTGCTTCAGAGGGAATGAACAGAACAGGGAATCATCAAGTGATCCATCCCCTGTCACCCATTCCCAGCTCTGGCAAACACAGGCCAGGGACACCACCCCTGACTATCCTGGCTAATAGAAACTGATGGTCCTATCCTCCATGAACATATCTAGTTCTTTGTTGAACCCATAAAAGAAGTTGCACACCTGCTAATCACCTCACTAGAGAACATCCCAACTCCAACCAGTGCTCTGGCCAGTCCTTCAAATACCACTAAGGGTATTTTTTGTGCCTACAAATTCATAACTGCCTTGGTTCAGAACAAGTACACCCATGCAGCTATGAATCACTTCTTTATACAGTTTCACTCTTTGACCTGCCCTCATTTAAGAGCTGATCTATAGACAAAGGGTCACCTTTTCCTTCAGTGTAGGGGTTACATTAGCATACAGCCTGCTTAGGGAGTTCCTGGGGAACCCATTTAACTTAAAAAGTTCACATTGTTTCAAATAGTTCTTTGAAGCTCATAACCCTTCCCAAGCTTTTCATTAGTCAGGTCTCCTCCTTATAGATCTTACTTTCATCCCACAATAATACAGAAACATTTACATTTTTAATACAATGAACTCCTAAAATTACTTTGTTCAATAGAGTTTAATGTAATTCAGTAAGTTCTGCCCAGGATATTGCAGGAAATTGCCATGTCTGTCACACATTTGTTCTCCATTTAAATTCCACTTGGGACATTTGTAGTGCGTAGGCTATTTGCTGGACAATCGGCACATCCATTTCATGCAATCATTTCATCCACTGAATGATATTCTACCCCGTGACTAGTCCCAAGTGTTATTCAAAATGACAAAGGATGGCAAAATTGAAGCCTTTCTTGAAAAGCCACTCACAGAGCTCAAAGATCAGAGCCTGAAACCGTTACTCCATTTTTTCCCCTGGTTTATACAGCCAAATTCCCACTGAAGTAACCATGAGTTTGGAACTTTAGGAAGTGGCTCATTATTTATGCAACCTTCATACACTTTGGAAATCTCAGTGTGTTTCCCAGACTTTTCATGGTAAATTTTCCCCCTTTTGGCAGCAGCTGAAGTACTGATCCCTTCTGAAAACTGGCCTCTAGATCCCAGTTACATATAAATATATTAATCACCATCATCTAGAAACAGACATCACTTTTAAGAATCAAGAGAAATTAACAAGTGTAAATATATTAACTTCCCATCATACCTGGCCAGATTCTTATTCAATTTAAATCCACTAACACCTGTAGCAGCAATTCATTTTTACACCAGTGCAAATGAGATCAGAATCTGGCCTGTGTTTTCTTTGTAGAAATGCACTGTAAAGGCCCTGATCAGATTCACATGTTCAGTAATTATTCAGGACAGTTATCAATCACCTTTCCTCCCTGATGTTTTCCTCTTCTTTCCATAAGAATTGCAGATAGAAGGAGAGAATGGATTTGAACCTCTTGTCTTCAAGTATCACTCTGTCTTGTAGCCAACAGATGAAAAAGTAACCTCTCCTTCTACCTAACAATGTGATATTTATAGCAGACAGCAAGATCTCCCTTGATGCTCTTGGGGGATATAAGAATTACTGAGTTGGAGAGCTAATAATTTTGTTTTGAAGATTTTGTAAACAGCAATTTTAATTACAATTGTAACCTTAGATGAAGCAGCATTGCAATAGCTAGTCCATTATGGAAGGTCTCTAGTGGATGCAGAGAGTGGTCCTGCAGCATGAAATCCTCACTGAAACACGCCAACCCCACTGTATTCCTGCTGTATTAGTAAAAAACACTCTTGCATGTCATTAACTTAACTTCTGAGTAATCCCATTGAATTTAGGCATAAAATGCCCCACATGCATAAGAGTCAGTAGAAAAGCCTGTCAAGAGAGTGTGTAACCCACCGCCTGATTGGTGTGGAACTCTGTCCTCATCCACTAGCACCTAGACCTGCTAGATGTTAACGAGTTTGCTAGAACCTTAGCTAAGAGGCGCACGGCTTTTAGCTCCTGCAGTAGAGGCTCATGCACTAAGCTTCAGATGTCCCAGGTTCAGTCTCCCCTGCCAATGACCATGAACTGTTGGTGTTACAAGTGCAAGACTGTTCTTGTGTTTAACGTATTGTATGAAAATATGTGAGCTATCAACTCAATTCCCACCCGTGCTTGAGACTGTGGGGCTCTGGAGGGGAAATCAACCTGTCTTGACTGCACAGCAGTTGAGCCTCATACGTGGCCTTGAAAAATCCTACCCTTCGTAATATGGGGACAGATTTATTGTAGGGTTCTGTTTATAAATACAAAATGGTCATGCAGACCGTAGTATAACAAAAAGTGGGGTTCTTTACCTAGAAGCTAGACCATGTATAGCTCGCATGGCTGGTACTTTAGTTCAATCTGTAGACACACATGTTTTTAGATCCAGAGGTCTTACGATCAGTTCCCCAAGATGACTCAGCCAAGGATGCCCTAACACTAGGTTAAGAGGATCCATAGAAGTAGATTATTTGAAGAGATGAAAGTTACGTTTTGTTTACAGAGTGTCTACACTGCAGCTGGAGGTGTTATTTCCAGCTCAGGCAGACATACCCTCACTAGTTTTGACTGAGCTAGCACACTAAGGTAGCAGTGTAGCAGCAGTGGTGGAGGCAACAGGGTGAGCTGCCTGTCCTGAGGATATCACTAGGGCCTCGGTGGGATTCTGCTAGCCTGTGCTGCCAAAGCTGCCCTTCTCTTTTTAGCAGGCTTGCTTGCTCAAAGCTAGTGCAGGTATGTCTAAACTAGATGCCGTGTAAATGTACCCGTAGGTAGAACTGGAACTTGTAAGGATGCCTATCAAAGAGTATTAGGGAAAATACAGTGATATTCTTACCCCCTCAAATGCACCTGATTCATCCCGACAGCTTAATTATGTTTGCCTTGTGTCAAATATCGGACACTCTTTCACTCTATCATTGGTCTCTGCACATTTTCAGCTAGCGCCACCTTCCTCAGTCTCAGACTGACATTTACCTAGATCAGAGGCCACAAACAAAGACAGGCCTGAAGCTGGGCTATTCTAAGAAGACAAAGTGATTTAGGAACCCAATTACCATTGTTGAGCACCTAAATCCTTAAACTCTTTTGGGCTTCTAACTCACTGGGCATCTTTTGAAAACCCTAACCTACAGCAGGCTTTAAAGTTTTTGTGCTGGTTTCACCAAAGTTTGCCCCCAATGCAAAGAGTGATCACCGCTCATCATCATCAACACCTCATTGCTGGCAATGATCATGACCAGAGCTGGTTGGAAATTGGAAACACTTTAATGAAAAATTTTTTTTCCACATTTTATATTGACAATTATTATCTAAAACATTCCTGTCAGAAAATTTTCATTTCTCTGCATTTTCTGAGTTTATTCTTATTTGGATGGTTTATTCTCCCTCCCCATCCCCTCCTGTTCCTTTCTCTTCTCTCGTCTTCCTCCTTCCATGCTCCGTCCCCCCCCACATTTCCCCTTTTTTTTTACATTTTCCATTTTGCCACTGAAAAATGGGAGTAGGGAAAGAGAGGGGAAAAGGAGGAAATAAAAAAAAGAGAATTAAAAAAAATAGTTTACAATTTAATTGAAAGAAACAGAAAATTATATATATATTCAAAAAAATTACCAGTTTAGAAAAAGGACCATTTTTCAACAACAACAATATTCAAACAGCTTTAATAACTACCATAGGCACTGACTCTGTGGGTGCTCCAGGGATGGACCACTCATGGAGAAAAAAAATGGCAGGTGCTTAGCATCAGCTGGCAGCCAAGCTCCCCTACTTCCACCTGAATATCATCCCCTCCCTCCCAGTGCCTCTCGAATGCTGCAGAACAGCTGTTCAGCAGCATGCAGGAGCCACTGGGAATGAGGGGGAGGTGCGGAGACAGGGTGCACTTGGGGTATGGGGTGGAAATAGGCAGGGAAGAGGTGAGGTGAGGATGAGGCCTTGGGGGAAGGGGTGGAGTGGGGGTGGAGCTGGAGGTGGAGCAGAGGCTGAGCACCCTCAGGGAAAATTAGAAGCCAAAGCCTGTGATAATTCCTAACCACACTGAAAAAGAAATAAAACAAAGTCATATATGCTGGACAGACCCCTGACCACAGCTGAAGACATATGATTTTTAAATTAAGTGACGGTCACATGTGTCAAAATACTCATTGTGAGCTTGTTTCCCCAAGATTTTGAAGTATCTAATGACCATCCATATGCATTATCCCCAGATTATTTATCCTAAATAATTTAGCTCGGATGCTCTGACTTCTTCTAAAAGCCATAAGGCTCCTAGTGGCTCTTCTCAGGGCCTGCTTGACCTCTTTGTTTCTTAGGCTGTATATGAGAGGATTGACCATGAAGTAAAGACGGTGTGGAAAACAGAGAACACTTTGTGTAGGCCTCCCATCAGGTTATGGTTTGGTAAGATATACATAATCATTAGGGTTCCACAGAAACTTCTCACCACAATGAGGTGAAAGCAGCAGATGGAAAAAGCCTTCTGCCCCCCAGTGGTGGAAGGGATCCTCAGGATAGTAGTGATGATATGAACATAGAATGTCACGGTTAATAGAAATGGTGGAAAAGGTTTCAATGGCAGACAGTACAAAAGCCAGAAGTTGTATCTGATGGGTGTCGCTGCAGGACAATTTTAACATTGGCATGAAGTCACAAAAGAAATCGACAATTTCATTGAGGCCATAGAAAATTAAAGGTGACATTAGAAATATTATTATGCTAATAGGTAGAAATACACTGAATCATAGAATCATGAAATATCAGGGTTGGAAGGGACCTCAGGAGGTCATCTAGTCCAACTCTTTTAGCACCCTCGGATGCAGCGCATCCAGTCCCATGGACTTGTGCTTGTCCAGTTTTTCTAAATAGTCCTGAACCACTTCTTTCTCCACAGAGGGCTGGTCACCTTCTCCCCCATACTGTGCTGCCCAGTGCAGTAGTCTGGGAACTGACCTTGTTTGTGAATACAGAGGCAAAAAACGTCATTGAGTACATTAGCTTTTTCCAAATCCTCTGTCACTAGGTTTCCTCCCTCATTCAGTAAGGGGTCCACACTTTCCTTGACTTTCTTCTTGTTACTAACACACCTGAAGAAACCCTTCTTGTTACTCTTAACATCTCTTGCTAGCTGCAACTTGAAATGTGATTTTGCCTTCTTGATTTCACTCCTGCATGCCTGAACAATATTTTTATACTCCTCCCTGGTCATTTGTCCAATATTCCACTTCTTGTAAGCTTCTTTTTTGCATTTAAGATCAGCAAGGATTTCACTGTTAAGCCAAGCTGGTCGCTTGTCATATTTACTATTCTTTCTACATATAGAATGTTTTTTTTCCTGCAACCTCAATAAGTATTCTTTAAAATACAGCCAGCTCTCCTGGACTCCTTTCCCCCTCATTTTATTTTCCCAGGGGAACCGTAGGCAAAAAAATTCAAAAGCAAGAAAATAACTGTGGGTACCTAAGTCCTCATTTATATGTCTGAGGATTAGAATTTCAAAAGCATTTCAAATTTGTGACAAAATTAACCTTTTTTCACCATCAAAATTTCAACTTTTTTCATCAATGTTTTGAAATACATTTTCAACCAGAAAAATAGGACAAATTTTTCAAGCCCACATGCATGAAAAATTATCTATTTCTTTGTATTGGTATTTCAAATTTGATGGAAAATTTCAGTAACAAAATGTGAAACTCCAAACATTTCAACTAGATGTACGCTGAGTAGGTGGTGAGTGAGGGTGAGGGACAGAGGGACATGTTTATTTGAGCAGGTCTCCTCTCTCCTTTACTTTCCCTTTAAGGATTTAAGTTTTTTCCTTTGACTGTTTGTATAGTCTAGGGAATAAGCACGTTATTAACATCCTCCTTCTCATTAATTTTGAAAACCCAGCAGCAAAAGAGTCAAGATGCACCTTCCTATTGGAAGGATAAATACTGAGTCAGGAAAGGCACTCATTTGCTGTCACTGGATATAACACAAGAGATACCATGTGGGACAAGAGAACCAAGTCTCATTTCTGAGAGAACTGAAGCATATGCTTTACATGGGGAGTCCAGACAGCCTGCAGAAATAGCATATGTGATACTGAGTGAAGGAGTCAGATCAGGGTTTAAATATTGTGTCCATCATTCTTTAAGGTAGAGTAACCATTTAATCACTCCTTTTATTTGCAAATATGAGAATCAGATATGGAAATGAAGTTTAGAGATTAAGTGATCTTGTTCATCCACCACCACCACCACACTGCCCCAGAGCAGGATTTTATCATATTGTTGCACTTCCTTCACAAGCTTGCGGAGGCCCTGGATAGATAAGATTATATGATAAATAGCTGTAAAGGGCTTCAGTCTCCAATGAAAATACCAGCCTTAAGCATTCATAGATTTCCAGGCCAGAAGGGACCACTGAGATCATCTAGTCTGACCTCCAGCATAAGACAGGCCATAGAACTTTCCCAACAGTAATTCCTAGAGCAGATCTTGTAGATAAATGACCCGTGGTAAATTGTTCCACTGGTTAATTACTCTCACTGTTAAAAATGTACCCCTTATTTCCCATCTGAATTAGTCTAGTCTCAAATTCCAGCAACTGGATAGCATTAGACCTTTCTCTGCTAAGTTGAAGAACCCATTATTACATATTTGTTCCCCATGTAGGTACTTATAGACTGTCATCATGTCACTTCTTAACCTTCTCTTTGTTAAGCTAAATAGATTGAGCTCCTTGAGTCTATCTCTATAAGGCAGGTTGTCTAATCCTTTAATCATTCTCAGGGCTCTTCTCTGAATCCTCTCCAATTTGTCAACATCTCTCTTGCACTGTGGGCAACAGAACTGGACACAGGATTCCTCTCTACTCCTACTCAGGATTCCCTGGTTTCTGCATCCAAGGATTGCATTAGCCCTTTTGACCACAGCCTGGCACTAAGAGCTCATGTCCACCTGATTATCCATCACCCTCCCAATCTTTTTCTGAGTCAGTCCTTCTCAGGATACAGCCCCACATCAGTAAGTATGGCTGACATTCTTTGTTCCTAGATGCATATATTTACATTTAGCCACATTAATATGCAAATTGTGTGTGCCCAGTTTACCAAGTGATCCAGATCACTCTGTGTCAGTGACTTTTCCTCTTCTTATTTACCATTCCCCTAAATTTAGTTTTGCCTGAAAACTTTCTCAGGGAAGATTTTATGTTTTATTCTATTGATGAAGCTGAGAACTGTCTTCACTTCCCTTTAAACCAAGTTAGTTTTTTGCACTAATACTTATTTTCTTCCTTGAGTGCGGCTTTTTGGGTGACTAGTGAATCATCCTTAAATGTTTCACTTTTTTCTGATTAAATTATTCTTCCAGCTGATTTGTCTCATAATTGTTTTCAGCTTTGTGCATTTGGCCCTTTTAAAGTCCCAAGTATGTATATATATATATATATATATATATATATATATATATATATATATATATATATATATATATATATATATATATATATATATATATATATATCACTGCTCTAGACATTATTCTTTTTGCACATTGTATGCGTGCTTAAGTCATGATCGCTTGTACTTACGTTACCATTAATTTTTAGTTCTGTGATCCGTTCCTTTTTATCTGTCTAGATGAGATGTAATATAGAATTCCCCCATATAGGATGCAACACCTTTTGCATTAGGGAATCGTCATCTATAATATTTAGAAATTCAAGGGATATTTTAGCATGGGACCTGCAGGAAATGTCACTCAAATTGGAGTCCCCTATGATCACTCATCTTTTTTTCTTACACGTTGTAGACAGGTGGGTTCATTCTGTTTCCTAGTGTGATTTGAGGTTCTGTCACAGTCTCCATCCTGTGCTTTATCTATTAAAATATAGATCCATAAGAATTCAAGATTATTTTTTTCCAAGTTAGCAGTGACTCAGGAACAGGTAATGCCATTTTTGATGTAGACTGTCACTCCACACTCCCTTTTGCCCATTTGTTCCTTACTAAATAGGTTATAACCATTAATTTTAACATTCCAGTCACAGGAATCGTTAAGAGGCAGATGTTTCAGCACCCGCTAGCAAATCCATACTGGGATTGTCAAAGGGGCTGAGGGAATTTAGGCACCAGCTCACATTGAATTTCAGTGGGAAGATTTTCACTGGTATTTGGGTGCTTACATTTGTAGATAGCTGCCTAGTGGGGTTTTCAAATGTGCCAACATTGATCTCCCAGTGATATCACTGAAGTCCCAGTGAACTCCTAATGTAACCATTCATTGAAATCAATGAGAGTCAGGCCCATGCTGTGCTTAGCATTTTTGTCAAGCCCACTAGGTCCCTATCTACCCCTAAAGATACCTAAATACATTTGAAAAGTTGGCCATAGGAGCTTAACTCCCTTAGGCTCCTTTGAAATTCCTAGTCAGGGAGAGAAATTGTTGCTGCTGGGGCCTGAAGACTTTTGAAAATCTAGTCACTTATTTAGGTGATTGAATTAGGATTCCACTCTCATTCTCATGTTGTTTCTTTTTTAGATTGTTTTATTACTCTTATTCTTATTAATTATTGTTATTATACCAATCACTGTAGAATCTATGTCCTGACAAACTAATTTTTAGCTTGGGACATCTCTAATTATGTCTGGGGGAAACCATTGATATCCCACCTGAAGCAGAAAACGCAGGTGCAAGAATGACTAAAAGAAACAAATGATGATAGCAGGAAGGAAACTAGGTCTGCAAATCCTTACTGAAGAAAGAAAGGAATGGCTGAAGCCCAACTCTCTGCTGATTCTCTGATACAAAACAGTTATAGTCATTATGACAGAGAGTTGTTGTTGTTGTTTTTTTACTTAAACTGAAGGGAAAGTGTGTGCATTAAAAACTGTTCATAACACCTTTGGAAACTATGATCTATTTTTTAATGACTCAGAGGAAGCAATGAGATTGATTCCCTCTCTCAGTCACCCTGGTGTAAATCAGGAGTAACTCCCCTGAAGCCCTTCATCTGAAACATCCAGTACTGGCCACTCCTGGGGATGTGTTGTACTTCATGATTTATGGTGTCAACTGACCAACACTACTAGGAAGGTATGACAGTCTGTAACCCTATATTCACCCCTTTTAGAGGACTATGATAAATCTTGTAGAAAGTAAGCCTTGTGAGGTATATTTTAAACTCATAATCCGCTGATTATTATTGTCTTTGTAAAATATGTGGGGTATCACTGTATGTAGAGTTATAAGATTCCACTGTATGATGTTACCAAGACATGTTCCAACATATTATGGAAGACAGTCATAAATCAGTTCCCCAGAGACAAAAGGCTAGCCAAGAGCAGCCAGGCTGCACCTCCACCTAGGAAATGAGGGAGGGACATGTCTCCACTTCCAGAGATCTTCCCAAAGTAAGCACCACCCAGAGTCCGCAACCCCTTCTGTGCCCCTACCCCCTGCAGTAGCCTTAAGCCCCTTCCCACACTCTAACTCCTGCTGTTGGGGGGGGCCCCGATGGCTCGAAGCTGCCCCAGCAGCAGCTGATGCGGCTGGTCATGAGGCTGCCCGAGCTGTTCAGGTGGTCCCCAGATCAGCCGCACGGGCCACTGCAGAAGTCACAGAGGTCCCGGAAAGTCATGGAATCCATGACTTCTGTGACTGACGGCAGCCTTACTTGTGATAACTTAAAAATCTATCTTGCTCAACTTAATACATTTGTTTTATTCTTATATCTAAACCAATGTATTTAGATTAAAGTATTTGGCATTTCCATTTTAGATAATGGGATTTGAGTGTATCACTTTCAGAGAATCATAGAAAATTAGGGTTGGAAGCACCACAGGAGGTCATCTAGTCCATCTCCCTGCTCAAAGCAGGACCAACACAACACCAACTAAATCATTCCAGCCAGAGATGTCAAGCCAGGCTTTAAAAAACCTCTAAGGATGGAGATTCCATCAACTCCACCTTTTTATTGATGAAGTGACAGATTTTATATGAGCTTTTCTAGAAGGAGAGAGCTGGGCTGTACAAGATGCACATTTCTGGGACGAAATCTGGGACTGGGAGTTTGCTGGTGTTGTAAAGTGTAATTCAAGAGTGGCTAGTTATAGCAGTTATACAATATAGCTAGGAGTGTTTTACATGCTGGATATGCTGTAGCCCAAGAAAGCTTATGCTCAAATAAATTTATTAGTCTCTAAGGGTGCCACAGGTACTCCTGTTCTTTTTGCAGATACAGACTAACATGACTGCTACTCCTAAATGCTGGAGAATGTGTGTGAACAGACTAGGTGTGGTGGCTTTCACAGTGAAGCACTGTAAAAGGCACCTGAGAATGGAGGGAACACAGCTGTTCAACTGTCCAGATTGTACCCTGGGGAATGTCACGGAAGGAAAAATGAATATTGAATCTAGAGTTTTGGGTTGTAAAAATTGTCTAAGGCAGTTGAGTACTCATATTCCACTATGAGGAGATAGGACACCAAAGAAGATGAAAGAATTTGGATGGCACCAGCCAGGTGTGTGGATAAACAGAGCACTTGTTTGAACTCTCATAAAGGAGATGGGTTGCCAGAATTAAAATGAAATTGTATAGTGGGAATATCAGACATTCAAACTGCTGGGAGCCAAGTACATGGTGGGCTAAAATGTGAAGATACAGGAAAGTTCACCATTCTGATCTTGGGTCTTGACCCACCTGTTGAGAAAGTAAATAGCCCAGCACTTGGGTAGAGAACCCAGATTTCAGAAGAGAGGTGAGAATTTTGGTGTTCCTGGGATTAAATAAAAGATACTTGGCTAAAATTTACAAGTATCTCCTTAAATTTAAATGGCTGAGTTTATTTTCTTTCCCCTAGATGCAATCAGTGGCAAACACTGAGTGGGGAAATCAATCAAGCATCACAGAATTCATCTTCCTGGGATTTGAGAATATTCATGAACTGCAGGTTCTTCTCTTCCTGGTATTTCTAGTGATCTACATTGTGACTGTGACTGGGAACATGCTCATCATTGTTCTAGTTATGGCTGATCAGCACCTTCAGACCCCCATGTACTATTTCCTGGTGAATTTGGCCTGCTTGGAGACCTGCTACACTTCCATCATCCTGCTCAGGCTGCTTTCCAGTCTCCTGACTGGGTACAGAACCATGTCTGTCATGGGCTGTATTACACAAATGTATTTTTTTGGTTCTTTGGCAGCTGCAGAATGTTACCTCCTAGCAGCAATGTCTTATGATCGGTATCTGGCAATATGTAAACCACTGCATTATCCTATCTGTATGACAGTCAGGTTCTGCCTTCAGCTCATAGCTGGATCTTGGATAAGTGCGTTTCTGGCTATTAGCATAATAGTGTCGTTCGTGTCACAGTTAACTTTCTGTGGCCCCAATGAAATTGACCATTTCTTTTGTGAGCTCACCCTGGTGGTAAAACTCTCCTGCAGTGACACCAACGTGGTGGAATTTTTAATGTTCCTATTTGCCTCCATTTACACTCTACCCCCATTTCTATTAACCATTATCTCCTATGTTCTTATTATAGCCACCATCCTGAGAATCTCTTCCGTCACTGGAAAGCAAAAGGCATTTTCCACCTGCTCCTCTCACCTCATAGTTGTTACAGTTTTCTACGGGACACTAATGATTGTCTATGTGTTACCGAAAAACAACAAACTCAGAGATTTAAACAAATTGTTTTCTGTTTTCTACACTGTCTTAAGTCCTATGGTCAATCCCCTTATATATAGCCTGAGTGGTATGTCTGGCTCAACAAAGCAGGATTCTGGAGGCCCAAACTCGCAGGGAAAATAGGCTCAGAGACAGACTCAGCACATCAGGTGACAGCCCCAAGGGAGTCTCTGTCACTGAACATGTCACAATATACGTAAGCCAGTCATGGATTATGATCTTCCACATTCTGACTCATCTAAACTAGAGGTTACAGTGGACGAGAAGCTGGATATGAATCAACAGTGTACCCTTGTGGCCAAGAAGGCAAATGGCATTTGGGGCTGTATAAGAATGAGCATTGCTAGCAGAACGAAGGACATGATCATTCCCCTCTATTCGGCATTGGTGAGGCCTCATCTGGAGTTGTGTGTCCAGTTTTCGGCCTCACACTGCAAGAAGGATGTGTGGAAAAATTGAAAAAAGTCCAGTGGAGGGCAACAAAAATTATTAGGTGGATAGAGCACATGATTTATGAGGAGAGGCTGAGGGAACTGGGATTGTTTAGTCTGCAAAAGAGAAGAATGATGGGGGATTTGATAGCTGCTTTCAACTACTTGAAAGGCAGTAACAAGGAGGATGGAGTTTGACTATTCTCAGTGGTACCAGATGATAGAACAAGGAGCTATGGTCTCAAGTTGCAGAGGGGGAGGTTTAGGTTGGATATTAGGAAAACAAATGTCACTAGAACAGTGGTGAAACATTGGAATCGATTACTTAGGGAGGTGGTGGAATCTCCCTCCTTAGAGGTTTTTAAAATCAGGCTTGGAAAAAGCCCTGGTTGGGATGATTTATTTGGGTTTGTCCTGCTTTTGTGCAAGGGATTGGAATAGGAAATCATCTGCAAACACTTGGAAGGTGGTAAGGTGATAAGGAATAGCCAGCATGTATTTGTAAAAAACAAATCATGTCAAACCAATCTGAATAACTTTCTTTGATAGAATAACAAGTCTTGTGGGTAAGGAAGAAGTGGTGGATGTGGTATACCTAGACTTTAGCAAGGCCTTGATACAGTCTCACATGATATTCTTATCAATAAACTAAGCAAATACAACTTAGATGGGGCTGCTATAAGGTGGGTACATAACTGGCTGCATAACCATACTCAGAGACTAGTTATTAATGGTTCCCAATCCTGCTGTAAAGGTATAACAAGTGGGGTTCCACAGGGGTCTGTTTTGGGACTGTCTCTGTTCAATATCTTCATCAACGACTTAGATATTGGCATAGAAAGTATGCTTACTAAATTTGCAGATGATGCCAAACTGTGAGGGATTGCAACTGCTTTGAAGGGCAGGGTCATAATTCAAAATGATCTGGACAAATTGGAGAAAGGGTCTGAGGTAAACAGAATGAAGTTTAACAAAGAGAAATGCAAAGTGCTCCTCTTAGGAAGGAACAATCAGTTTCACACATACAGAATGGGAAGAGACTGTCTAGGAAGGAGTACAGCAGAAAGGGGTCTGGGGGTTATAGTGGACTACAAACTAAATATGAGTCAAGAGTGTGATGCTGTTGCAAAAAAAAAGCAAATATGATTCTGGGACGCATTAACAGTTGTGAGCAAGTGTTGTGAGCAAGATACAAGAAGTCATTCTTTTGCTCTACTCTGCACTGCTTAGACCTCAACCGGAGTATTGTGTCCAATGGTGTAGCCAGGTTTTCGGCTTGGGGCAGCACAAAACATAAAAAAGGCACCCCTCCCCTTGGCTCCTCCCCTCTGGCCGTGCCCCCAGACCGGACCCACCCCCCCACCTTCCCTCTTGCGCTTCCGTGCTGACCTGCAGCCCCGTGGCTCCTCCAGCCATGCAGTGGGCACCGCCAGCCAACAGGTGCAGCTCCTCCAGCCGTGCAGCTGGCAGCGCAGCCAGCAGGCGCCACTTCCGCGCCGGGCTGCGCTGCCGCCCCGCATCTCCTCTGGCCTTGCGGCCGGCAAGTGCCGCTTCCGCGCCTGCCGGCCTGAGCGGAAGCAGATGCTTCCATTGAATCCCACCAGCTATGCTACTGTTTGTGTCCAATTCTGGGCACAACATTTCAAGAAAGATGTGGAGAAATTGGACAGGGTCCACAGAAGAGCAACAAGAATGATTAAAGGTCTTCAGAACATGACCTATGAAGGAAGGGTGAAAGAATTGGGTTTGTTCAGTTTGGAAAAGAGAAGACTGAGAGGGGACATGATAGCAGTTTTTAGGTATCTAAAAGGGTGTCATAAGGAGGAGGGAGAAAACCTGTTCACCTTAGCCTCTAAGGATAGAACAAGAAGCAATGGGCTTAAACTGCAGCAAGGGAGATTTAGGTTGGACATTAGGAAAAAGTTCCTAACTATCAGGGTGATTAAATACTGGAATAAATTGCCTAGGGAGGTTGTGGAATCTCCATCTCTGGAGATATTTAAGGGTAGGTTAGATAAGTGTCTATCAGGATGGTCTGGACATTATTTGGTGCTGCATTAGGGTAGGGGACTGGACGCGATGACCTCTCAAGGTCCCTTCCAGTTCTAGAATCTATGAATCGATTTACGTTCTCTACAACATCTTCTGTCAAAACGTTCCACAGACTGACTGTGAGTTGTGTGAAAAAATACTTCATTGTTTTGTTTTATACCTGCTGCCTATTAATTTCATTTTCTGTTATGAGAAGGAGTAAACAACACTTCCTTATTTCCTTTCTCCACACCAGTCATGATCTTATAGACCTCTGTCTAGAGGTCTATCTTATCCCCCCTTGGTTGTCTCTTTTCCAAGCTAAAAAGTCCCAATTTGTTTAATCTCTCCTCATTCTGATTATCTATCAGCATGTCCTCAACACATAACAGCACTCTATATCTCAGTCACTGTAAAGCCATGCCTTGGCAACCACATTCATATCAGTACCCTCTGCTGCTTTGTTTCATGACTCGTCAGTTGTCTCAGCTTTTCCAGCCACCACAGATTGAAACTGTCCAGTGATTGAAGCTGGGGGGAGGGATAGGTCAGTGGTTTGAGCATTGGCTTATTTAAACCTAGGCTTGTGAGTTCAATCCTTGAGGGGGCTATTTGGGGAACTCAGGTAAAAATGTGGGGTTTAGTCTTGTTTTGAGCAGGGGGTTGGACTAGATGACAGCCTGAGATCACTTCAGACCCTATGATTCTAACCCCCTACCTCTACTGGACACAGCAGAAAACCTTGTATTGTTCTGGAAGGCCAACCTTTTCTCCATTTGTTACCAAGGTGGCTCAGGTTGCCTGGCAATGCCACAGTAGATTTTGTTTGGGAATAATTCCCATGTGGGCACCAAAGCATATAGACATGATTGCATCACAGCACAGGGGGAATGGTGCTTCGAAAGTGATAATCTGACTGTGAGCAACTACATTAGATAGAACTTTATATAGGGATATTATACAATAGAAGAAGACGCCTCTTCTTTGATATCATTCTCCTCTCACTTTTCCCAGTTTTCAAGCAGGGCATCTCTTTTGGCTTCAGTGCAGCCATTCCTGATTTATACTGGGGTAAGTGGGGGAGAAATTGTTTTCCTATCAACTCCTTAAAATGCTTAAATCTTCATTAATTTTCCATGTTAACTCAGTCATTGTAATGCACTTTTAAGTATGCATATTTGTCTATTTATATTTTATTGATGTTCCCCCTGAAACAAAAATATAGAAAATAATGGAAAGAAGAAGAAGGGAAGAAAAGAAAAGTAAAGGCTCTTTATGGCAGGGAAGCAGAGGGGGGAAGGCAGGCAGGGAGGGGATGGAGAGTGTCATCTCTGTTTCCATCCATTAGTGATTAATCAAAGCCTTTATTAAGTTAAGGCTAATTCTTCAAAATTTGTGTGAGATCCTTCTTATTCTAAACGTTACCTGCTCTTTAGCTGCCCTGTCAGCCAGGCTGTTTGGGCAGGATTCTATCCCTAGAAGGAATAGATATTTATTTTCCATGTTAACTCAGTCATAGATCGATAGATGACGGGGGGGTGGTTAACATTTATTTTCCATGTTAACTCAATCATTGTAACATACTTCTAAATTAGCACATTTCTTTATATTTATTGATTTGTTTATGATGTATTGACTTCCCCCACAAAACAAAACTAGAATGGAAAGAAGGTAAAGAGCAGAAAGTTAAAGGATTTGGATGGGAGGCAAAAAGAGGGAGGCAGGTAGACATGGAGGGGAAAGGATGCTAATATCTCAGTTTTCATCCATTAATCAAAGGCTTTTAAAAGTTAGAACTATTTCTTTCAAATTTGTCTGAGGACCTTCTTCTTCCAGATGTTACCTATTCTTTAGCTACCCTCTCAGCCAGGTCACTGTGACAGGCTTCTATCACTGCAGGCAGTTGGCTTATTCATTCGCTAGTAGCTGGAAGCCTGTGCTGTCAAACCAGGGTAATTTGGAAACTCATGTGTATTAAAGAACTCCTCAAATGGATGAGAACTTAAAAACTGGCCAACAACAGACCATGAATCCCATTGATAATGGAACCTGAAGATATGATGAAGAGAAAGAGCTCTGAACCATTCTCGTAACTCTTTGCATCATGTGATACAGACTCACTAGACAGTCTGGTGTTCAGAGTGATGTTTGGGGTTATTGTGTGTGCGGGTAAAGCTGTGTATTTGTTTGTGTTGATTTATTTGTAGAATGTGTTGTCCTGGAACATTTGTGTTGATTTTTGTGTGCGGTAAAGAAGGGATTTGTGTTTTGGTAGTGAACTATGTGTGATTACGTTTATCTTGTATTCTGGTTGAGTTGCAGTGTGAGTGGTTGTAATGATTTCTGTGAGGGTTCTGTTATGCCTACAGATTTGAGTTGATTTGTGTGGATGTGTGCTGCAGTAAGAGGCTCTGTGTGCTTTGGGTTATTGTGTGAGAAAGTTGTTTTATTTTGAGGACAGTTGTGCAGATGTCATTCATTATAAGCTCATGTCCCCTATTAAGTAGTTGACCTGCTCTTTCATTTCTTTTTATATTGCTGCTAATGTACTTATAATTCCTCTTCCTATTGCCTTTTATGCCCTTGCTAGGTGCAAGTCATTTTGCACCTGAGCCTTTCAGATTGTGCCCCTACATCCTGGTTGTATACTTCTCTAGTCATCCTTATCTATTTGTCCATGAGTACAGCCAGAGAATGAAACACAGTCACAATACTGGAATCTTCTCTGTATAGATTGTCACCAAGTCAATCAGAGAGAAGGGTTAGATTTCAACCTATTCAACCTATTTGCCCTATTTTTTTCCATTGGAAATTTCTCTCTATGGCAATTCAGTGAACATGTCATGAGCATGGTACACAAGTCCGTCATCAGTTTAGAAACAAAGGAATCCCTTGGTCCGTCAGGATCTCCTTAGGTATCCCTACTCTGGAGAATATCTGGACTAACTCTTTGGCTATGGTCTTGGACATCGCATTCCGTAGGGGGATGGCCTCGGGGTATCGGGTGGCGTAATCTAGTACTACCAGGATGTATTGATGGCTCCGGGCCGACTTCTCCAATGGCCCCACTATGTCCATAGCTATTCGTTCGAATGGAACCTCAATAATTGGCAGAGGTACCAGAGGGGCCCTTAAGTATGGTCTGGGCCCATGTATTTGGCACTCCGGGCAGGAGGAACAATATCGCCGGACAGCCGCATAAATACCAGGCCAGAAAAACCTCTGTAGGATCCGATTGAGGGTTTTATCCTCCCTAGGTGGGCCCCAAATAGATGACTGTGGGCCAGATCCATTACCGCTTTTTGGTGCTTCCAGGGGACCAAGAGTTGTTCGATGACTTGCTCTTGGACGCAGACTACTCTATACAGAAGATCCTTTTTAATCATATAATACGGCCCTGGGCCCTTAGTTCTCCCCTCCACTGGGACCCCATTTACCTCGACTACTTCCTTAAAAATGTTGTGGTATATGGGATCATTGGCCTGATCCTGACCAAAAGTCCCGTGGGCGTTCCCTATTGGCCCTATTCCGGGGGGGGGTCTACCTCCGTCTCCCCCTGGACAGAGCCTGGGGAACCCGGTCCAACAATTGGGTTGTAGTTGGCCGACCCCGTCCCACTGTCAGTTGAATTCCTTCTTTCTCCTGCTAGTGTAGGCGTCAGGTACCATGTCAGGATCCTCGTCCCCCTCCTTTTATCCGCCCTCCATTCCCTCCAAGTCTTCCTGGACTTCCCCGGTGAGGAGAACACATCCCGGCTAAACTCGTGGAAGGTGGGGAGAGGGTCCCCGATCTGGGCCACCCTTTGGATCCCAGAGTCCCTCTTTCCTTCACCCTCGTCCCCGGGGAGTAGGCCATCAAACCCCGGGAAGTCTCTTCCGATAAGGACAGGGTAAGGGAGTTTCAGGACGACTCCCACTGTCAACTCAGAGGGGTTCCCTAGAACTTCTATGCGTACGGGGACGATTGGGTAGTAGCTGATATCCCCATGTACACAGGATATTCCCGAGCGCTTGGCCTGGGATAGTTGGCCCGGCCTGTCCAGCTTCCCTGAGACCAGTGTGACTGCACTCTCCGAGTCTATTAAAGCTGTGGTCTCTATACCATTCAGCTTAACGGGCCTAGTGTACCTATGGGGGACCATCGCAACCCTGACTAGACTTATTAGCTCGCATGGTCCCCCTATATCTCCCAGTTCACACTGCATGGGCTCTCCTAGATTAGGGCATTGGGCAGCAATATGCCCTAATTCTCCACAGGCATAACAGCGGTACCCCCCTCAGGGCAGCCCCCTATTTTTCGGGCTGACGGGATTTATCCCCTGAGCCTTTCTTCCCCAGTCCTCCCATCTCTCCGGGACTGCCGGCGGCACTTCCGCCTCCTGCCTCCCCTCCATTTTCAGGCCTGGAGCAGGGGCAAATCGGGGCCTCAGTGCAGAGGCTGGTCTCCGATACTGGTGCCTTCCTCCCTCGGGGGTCTGAGAAAGATCTTGGGCTGCCAAATGCCTCTCCACGAGAGCAACTAGATCGTCATAAGAGGAGGGATCATTTCGGCGGACCCACCCCCGTATGTCCGGCGGCAACCCTCTCATGTACCTGTCCAATACCAGGGTTTCTACTACCTTCTCCGGCCCACGGGCCTCGGGGCGGAGCCACTTCCGCGCTAGGTGTATCAAATCAAATAGCTGGGACCTCGGTGGTTTGTCCTCCCGGTACTTCCACTCGTGGAAGCGCTGGGCCCTTATGGCTGGCGTCACGCCTGACCTCGCCAGGATTTCTGCCTTCAGCTGAGGGTAATCCATAGCTGCTTCTGCAGTCATGTCGAAGTAGGCTTTCTGGGCCTCCCCACACAGGAATGGAGCCAGCAGACCTGCCCACTGGTCTTGGGGCCAGGCCTCCCGCAGTGCCGTCCTCTCGAACGCGAGGAGGTACGCCTCTATATCGTCATCCGTTGTCATCTTATGTAAATAGTTGCTTGCCCGTAGCGGCTGGGTCCCCTGGGCTGCGTGCGTCATCGTAGTCAGGGCCTTCAACTGGTTCACTACTTCGGTCAGGGTGGCTCGATCTTGGGCCACCTGGCTCATCATCAGCTGGTTGGTCTCCTGTTGCACCCGCACGGACTCTCGCTGGGCCACCACCTGTACTCGGGTAGCCTCCTGCTGAGCCGCGGTGGCCTGCATCAACGCCTTCAGCACATCCTCCATTTTTCCCAAAGAGAAAAAAAAACTTTTTTTCTCTCCTTTTTTTTTTTCACCTTGCCCTGTGATGGCTTGCCACCGAGCCACACTCACTGGTACAATCCCACTCCTGACACCATGTGTGGCAAAGTACCTGTCTCTCCTCCCCTAGCTCAGTCCTCCTCAGCCTTGGAGACACAGGCTTGGGCAAAGCAAAAGCCCTTCACAGTCACGCTTGGTCTGGCTGATCCCTCTCAGTCAGGCCCTTGTTCTGTTTTCCTCTCCTTTTGGGGAGAGTGCAACCTGCTTTGCCAGAAAAGTTTTTTAGAGTTCAGCTGCCTCTACTCGCTGGCAGCTACTCTGCTTCTCTCCTCCCCCCCTGCTTTCCTGCCAGGGAAGGTTTAAAAAGGTCTCCAGCCATTGGGGCCAGCTGAAACCAATTACCTCCCTGGTAACCCCTGTTCCAGCTGAACCTTATTCCTCCAGGGTTAAGCCTTCTGGGACTAATTACTACCCCACGCTTGGTAGCTAAGTGTCCTGAGTTTGCCACACTTATTTATTCCCCTTTAGATAACCAATGGCTGGACTAGAGAAAGGAAACCATACACTCATTACAGAATTCCTGCTTGTAGGATTTAAGACTCTTCCCGAGCTGCAGATAACCCTTTTTGTGGTGTTCTTGGTCATCTACCTAGCAACCATTGCTGGGAACCTTCTCCTCATTCTGACCGTATGGACTGATCACCACCTATACACCTCCATGTATTTCTTCCTCAGTAATTTATCCTTCCTGGAGACTGGCTATGTCTCCAATATCATCCCCAGGCTGCTAGTGAGTCTTGCAAGGTGACAAGACCATTTCTCTCCTGGGCTGTTTCCTTCAGTTGTTTGTTTTTAGCTTTCTGGGAGCTACTGAGTGTTTCCTCCTGACTGGAATGTTCTATGACAGATACTTGGCAATATGTGATCCACTGCATTATGCAAGCAATATGAGCCCCAGGTTTTCCTTTCTGCTGGCCTTTGTTTCTTGGGCATTAGGCTTTGTGGCTCCTTCCTTCACAGTAATTATGGCATCCCTGTTGCCCTTCTGCGGTCCTCGTGAGATCAACCACTTTTTCTGTGATTTAACAGCTGTGTTGAAGCTTCCATGTACCAGCACCAGCCTAATAGAGATAACAGCTCTTAATATCTGCCTCTACTATATCAACGATCCCATTTGTCCTGACCATCATGTCCTACATCTATGTCATTCTGACCATCCTGAGAATCCCATCCACCCCTGGGAGGAAAAAGACCTTTTCCACCTACTCCTCCCATCTCATTGTGGTTTCAACATTCTACGGGGCTCTGATCATCATGTATGTGGCACCATCAGGAAACCAGTCTCTGGATATCAACAAAGTGTTCTCCCTGCTCTACATTGTGGTGACTCCCATGTTCAACCCCATTGTCTACAGCCTGAGGAAGCAGGAAGTGAAAGATGCCTTGAGAAGAGCTATCTGTAAAATGTGGCCTTCCATCAAAATGTAGCTGACACTGAATTTCAATTTTTGAATGAACTTATAAGGGAGAAAAAGTCAGGAGTTAAATTTACATGTCAGACAGTCCAACAATGTATTTTTTCCCCTTCTTCCATGGTTTCGGTTGCTGTGTTAAATGTGATCTGAACATGGTCTAGAGAAGGGAGTTTTATTAATCATGCAGAATGAAGACCTGAATCTTTTTTGTAACTGTTCTTAGCTGAGATTTTAAAAGGGGCCTAGTGGAGTTAGGCACCCAACTCTTGTTGAAAGTCCACGCAATCGTCCTGTCTCCAACAATATCAGCTACTTCAGAGGAAAGAACCAATACCATGGTGATCATGGCTGGGATTCTTTTAAGATGTCACAAGTAATTAGGCACTCAAATTATTCTGACATTCAACAAGAATTTGGCACTTAGTTCTTTTAGCTTCCCTTGAAAATCCTAGGCCAAGTTTTCAATGTAGTGCTCCTTACTGAGTTGTGGTCGGGGTAATCTCCCTTGAGTACTTGTTTCTTAACACTTAGATCTCTTGAACATCAAGTGCTGACAAGATAATGTGCATTTCTAAGAATCAGAGTCATACTTTCATGACAGGTTTCATGCCTGCTGCTGTTGATACATTAAAAGATCATGGGAATGTGATCAAGCTGTCATAAACAGATAGCTAAGGGTTAATGTCTCTTTCACCGGAAAAAAAAAGTAATCTGAAGCACCTGACCAGAGGACCAATCAGGAAACAGGATTTTTTCAACTCTGGGTGGAGGGTTTTTTGTGTGTGAGTCTTTTGTTCTGGGTCTTCTGCCTGAATCTCTCTCGGCTATGGGAGGATTTCTGTTTCCTGCTTTCTAATCTTCTGTTTACAAGTTGTGAGTACAAATATAGTAAGACAGTAAGGTTTCTATTGTTTTCTTTGTATTTACATGGATATAGTTTCTGGAGTGCTTTGAATTGTATTCTTTTTGAATAAGGCTGTTTATTCATATTTCTTTTAAGCAATTGACCCTGTATTTGTCACCTTAATACAGAAAGACCATTTGTATGTATTTTTATTTCTTTTTTATATAAAGCTTTCTTTAAAGACCTGTTGGAGTTTTTCTTTAGTGAGGAACTCCAGGAAATTGAGTCTGTACTCATCAGGGAATTGGTGGGAGGAAGAAGTCAGAAGGAAATCTGTGAATGTTAGATTTACTAGCCTGACTTTGCATTCCCTCTGGGTGAAGAGGGAAGTGCTTTTGTTTCCAGGACTGGAATTAAAGAGGGTGGACTCCCTCTGCTTAGATTCACGAAGGTTGCTTCTGTGTAGCTCTCCAGGAGCATCTGGAGGGGGGAAGGGAAAAATGATTATTTCCCTTTGTTGTGAGACTCAAGGGATTTGGGTCTTGGGGTCCCCAGGGAAGGGTTTTGTGAGGACCAGAGTGCCCCAAAACACTCTAATTTTTTGGGTGGTGGCAGCAGTACCAGGTTCAAGCTGGTAACTAAGCTTGGACGTTTTCATGCTAACCCCCATATTTTGGACGCTAAGGTCCAAATCTGAGATTAGGTTATTGACACAAGCCCATATATTTTAGATTCTTATGGAAACATCAGCCTCAATGGAAGTGGGCAAAGAAAGGTATTCCATTTCATGGAGGAGTTTTTGAGCTTCATTTTGACTAAGAGCAAAAATGACAACATTAAAACTTCTCCATGAAGGGGGATGGAGATGTAACCCCAGGGCAGTCTAAACAGTTCTCAGCATGAGCTGCTGGTATTTCAAACAGAAGTGAAATAATAATCAGTAAGGCATATGAAAAATAAAATGAGTTGTTCAAACCCTTTTCAGGGTTATGGGAAATCATGGGACGTTCACACAACAGGGGAATGTCAGACAATAGTTGTTTAATGGCAGTAAATGTTGAGATTCAAAGAGTTAACGTTTTATAATCATTAAAACAAATTGTCAACATAATGTCAAAATATATAAAGTCAGTATCCTTAAATCAAAAACTTTTAAGTTCTCAAGCAGCATTTTTCTTACTTTGCCTAGCTGTAACTTTTCATAGAATTTCATAGAAATAACTTTTGGTTATTATTGATAGCAATATTTTTCATTGCTTTGTGTGCGCACATTGAAATCAATATTTGCCAACATTTACCAATAAAAATCTAATCCTTCCAAGGCCAATTATAATTAGAGTTGGTCAGAGAAAAAAAATCCCTTTGGGGAAAATATTTTCTTTGAAATAATTCAAATTTTAATAGAAATACCAAAAGCCGCCAAATAGATTTTGGTTTCCATTTTTGTTTTGTTTTATTTTTTCCATAAACCCCCCAAATAATTTGATGAAAATGGATTTTCTTCCCCAAGAAAATTTCTGTTTTCTTGAAAACTTCTTTCATTCCAGGAAAGATTTCAACAGAAAGTTTTCAATGCACAGCAAGATTTTCAAAGGATCTAACTAGGGAGATAGGCACTTAGGAAGATTTCCAAAGCTGCCAAAGTGAGTTAGTCACCTCATTGTTTACAACAGGAGATAGCTGCATAGCTTAGGTGCTTTTAAAACTCCCACCTTTGTAATTCTGACCTCAGGTCTAGTCATGATGAACTCTGGTAAAACACAGATTCTAAGAGGCTCATTTCAGCCTTCTTGTTAGTTGAAATACTCACTTCTGTAGCAAAACTACCACCATTGAGGTCAACACATTTTCTTGCCCAGTGTTTTCCTCAGGGGGCCTTCACCTTGTTCTTCTTCAGGCTGTAGATCATGTGGTTTAGCATGGGCATGAGGATGGTGTAGGTGAAAGATAGTAGCTTTTTGGTATCTGGGGAGTAGCTGGACTTAGGTCATAAGTAGGTCAAGCTGTCCTTTTTATAGAAGAGAGTCACTACAATGAAGTGTGGAAAGCATGTAGGGAAGGCTTTTTGCCTGCTGCCTCCTGACGATTATGCTAAGGGCCTATTTCTCAGTGAAGGCCTATTATCAGGTGATTCAAACACCCAGCAACATTTAACAATAATTTGTAGTAATAATGCTAAATTGTATCACCTTTATTCAGAGCAGAAAATTTGAATTTAGTGAGAATGAGAAGTTTAGTCATTTAATGTTTAGTGCAATATTCTCTTTAACAGAAAAAGTGTTCTGAATGTAAGACGGACTAGTCATGTTAGTATGGGGAGTTTGGCTATTGCAATATCTGTATCAGAGAAAGCAGATTATAAGTAATTATTCTGAGTGTAAAAAGGGAATTTATAGACTGTCAACACATCAAACTATAAAAGAGTGTATGTTTGGGTTATTAATTGGATCGGACAGAATTGAGATTAGATTGCCTTGGGCTGCAGCCTTTGGTTCCATAAGGATTAGGTATTACAGGTCTCTCCTTTTTATGCACTATTCTTAAATAATAAAGATAACCAAGCTTGACTACTAATTTATTATTACCTTCTAAGACTGGACCGCTAATAATTTTCTATATAAAGGTAAGAGCCAGGATGGCGTAGATGATATGAATGTAAGAGACAAAGATCAGTATAAAGGGGACAGTAATAATAGAGCCCGTCAGGGCATACATCTGACAAAAGCTTTAGCATGAGGCGGACGGAGGCTGTTGCTGAAATAATAGTGTTGATGTACTATACTTAATAGTCTGTAAGGCGTTTGACTTAATACCACACAACATTTTGTGGGTGTTGTAGTTCAGGTGCCTCACATTCTCATTTGACCAGAATTCACGATCAGGACTACAACTCCCTTATTACCCCTCTTGTAGATTCCCTCTGCGCACTGGTGTATCATGGGAGATGTAGCACAGCTTAGGTGCATGGCCTGTAAAGGAAAATGGCACATGAGGCAATTGAACTACAACTTCCACAAGTCACTGAGGAACCATATCCAAATTTAAATATTTCAGACTTCAGCTTAATATACTTGTTTGGGACTGAAATATGTCCAACTTTTTTATTTAAAAAATCAAAATTTTCTGCATAGAACAGACTCTTTTTGTGAAAACCTTTAATTGAAAACCCAGATTTCACTGGAAAATTTTCCATAAACCTTACTTTTTTGGGGTCAAAACTAGTACTGGAATAGATTTTCCAAATTTCCAAATTTCAGTTTAAATTAAAAACAACTGATAGAATTCTCTCTCTCTCTCTCCTTTCTTCTCTAGTGGGTCTGAGAGGAGGAGAAGGACCTTGGGGTACTGGTTGATAGCAGGATGACTATGAGTCGCCAATGTGATACGGCTGTTAAAAAAGCAAATGCGATTTTGGGATGCATCAGGCGGGGTATTTCCTGCAAGGATAAGGAGGTGTTAATACCGTTATACAAGGCGTTGGTGAGACCCCATCTGGAATACTGTGTGCAGTTCTGGTGTCCCATGTTCAAGAAGGATGAATTCAAACTGGAACAGGTTCAGAGACGGGCTACAAGGATGATTCGAAGAATGGAAAAACTGCCATATGAAAGGAGACTCAAAGAGCTTGGATTGTTTAGCCTGGCCAAAAGAAGGCTGCGCGGGGGGATATGCTTGCTCTATATAAATATATCAGGGGGGTTAACGTTAGGGAGGGAGAGGAATTATTTAAGTTTAGTACTAATGTAGGCACGAGGATGAATGGGTATAAACTGGATATTAGGAAGTTTAGACTTGAAATTAGACGAAGGTTTCTAACCATTAGGGGAGTGAAGTTCTGGAACAGCCTTCCGAGGGAAGTAGTGGGGGCAAAAGACTTTCCTGGCTTTAAGACAAAGCTTGATAAGTATATGGAGGGGATGTTATGATAGGATTGTTAATTTGGGCAATTGATCTTGGATTACCACCAGATAGGTCTGCTCAATGGTCTGCGGGGAGATGTGTAGGAAAGAGAGAGCAGCTTCTTGGTATTTGTGGAGTAGATGGATTCGGGTTGGAGGTAGGTCAAACTGGCCATGCCATAGAATAGAATCACCACAATGAATTGAGAGGAGCAGGTGGAAAAGATTTTGGGCCTTCCTATGGCTGTTGGCATCTTTAGGATGGTGGAGATGATATGGACATAGGAAAAAAGGATAATCAGAAAGGATGGAGAGGTAAGTATAGTGGAGGCAATTAATGCATACATACAAAAAGGTAAGCGTCTGCACAGATGAACTCTAGAACTGGTGCGTGCATCACAGAAGAAGTGGTTCAACTCACTGGACCCTCAGAATAGGAAACTAAACAACCATGTTGTTTGCAGAGTTCCCATGGAAATCCTTGAGATCCAAGAAGTTACTGCCAGCTTTTTACAAAATTTCTTGTTCATGATGGTGGTGTAATGCAATGGGCCATATATAGCTGCATAGCCATGGCAGACAGGAGGAAGGACTCTATGATGCCAAAGAAGAAGAAATACATATGTGTCATGTCACCAGAGAAGTAGATGTCTTTATTCTTAGAGAGGAGCTTCATCGGCATCTTTGGTACAGTGACTAAATTGAATAAGATGTCCACAAAGGACAAGTTCTGAAGGAAGAAATACATGGGGCTTGACCATAGTCTCATGCTATTTTTTTAAAAAAAAGCATTTATAAACTGGAGTCATGATAAAGAAAGATCTAGGAATAAATTCTGCCCTGTGTTTTTTCTTAAACAACTTCAGAGCTTCTGTATATATGTAACTGAGAGCATAGCCTGGGTCTTCTTGAATTCAATCTGCTGGGGAGGTGGAGTTTGCTGTCTCCAGAATTCTAGTATAATGATAGGTTCTTTCAATTCCTCTTCAGAAATGTTTTTCTCGAGTTCCCAGTTCAAGTTAGACAACAGTCGGTATGGCTAAGACTTGGCAAAGATCCACAGTGTCTCAAAACATCATCAAAATGCAGTGTGATGCTCGTTCCCTTTTACACCTCTTTAGGGTAATGATGGAGGAAAGGAGTAGATACCATCCAGAAGTATGTGTTCTGCATGAGAGAAAAAAAACTAAGAAACGGAGGGGAGGGGGACTATAGCTTTCATATGATTTCCATCATCAAACTTAATTCAGTTGATGTTGCTTAAATGCGTAACACACATCTTTGTCCCCCTCTCATACTTGCTTCACTTAAACGGAAAAGAGTCTACAACTGCTGACTGTCAGAGGCACATGTAGAAATTAAATACTCTTCTTTATTTGTTTTCAAAAATTACAACATGCTACTAGGTTGACAAGTCAGGATTGCCGGTGTCAGGCCCTAGAAAGAAAAAACAAAAAAAGAAACAAACAACAACCCCCCACCCCAGTAAACCAAGATGGTGAAAAAACAAAAAAATAAAATAAATGATACAACCATAGAGCAATAGAATTCATGGCCTGAAGGGCCCATCAGATCATCTAGTGAGAACTCCTCTCTATCGCAGGCCTGCAACACCAGCCATCACCTGCCCACCTAACCCAACAATGACTGGAGTCTGAAAAAAACATAAAATACAAAGAAAACAGTGAAACAAAACAGAAGAGGGGGGAAAGAGGTTCAGTGTTACAACACACACAGAAACATGCACACCCCCACACTACCCAGGCCCCACCCACACCCACACACTCATCGGGAAGACAAGAGCCTTATGAAGAATATGAAACACACAAAAATAAAGAGAATGACAAGGAAGACCAAGGACTAATCATAATGAAGAGCAGTAAAAATGAAAACATGAAATAAAACACAAAGTAGACAATTTTTCCCCATCAAATGAATAACTAAAAATAATTAAAACAGCCCAGCTGATGGAACAAGTCTCATTGTCTCATTACTTCTTGTATTCCCCCTTTTGTCTCTCTGTCTCCATCTGTTGTCTCTTATCTTATATTGTAAGCTCTTTTTTGTTCTGAGCTTGTACAATACCTAGCACAATGGGGTCATGGTCATGGGCTAAGGCCTCAACCTATTATGATGATACAAAGAAATAACAATAACAACAAGTGGGGCAGGATGTGGGAGTTGTTTTTGTTTCAACACGCAGCCAACATAATCCCCTAACAAAAAAGAAATGATCAGTTCAGGTAAATTTGCTACCCTAACTCAACAGCTACACAGAGAGCTGTGCAGGACTTGAAATTTCTGTTTGGAAATTCTTGGGAGGTGGACAGCTGGTGGAAAGCCAGCGCAGCAGATTCAGAGCAAGCCTGGCTTATTACCATTGAAACCTTAGAAAGAATCAATATATTCCTGTAGAATATATTGATTCTGTCAAATCAGCATTTCCTGGTGGAAATGGTTCAGAGCAGGAAAGAGCTATAATTAATTTTAAACTGGAGGGAATAACTCAGGGCCTCTTGCTCCCATCCAGGACACTCTCCACTGGTCCACTCCAGATAAACCATCAGTGACTGCATCGCTGAAACAAATCAGTTTTCAAAGGTACATAAGGGAATGTGTCATCCAACTCCCATTGAAAGTCAATGAGACCTGGTTGACTGACTCCATCTGGTGCCTGTGAAAATCTCTGTCTAAATGTACAAGGAGCCTAATTCTTAGCTGTGTAGCTCAGGGCAGCTCGACTTATTTTCAGTTCCCATCATCTGGAGATTGAGATCACATGCTGCCATTTTTGGAGGCAGGAGGGGGATAAACATTCCTGTCCACATAAAAGTTGTCATGCTTACTGTTAGGCAATCGGTGTAAAACAAACAAAAGGAAGTATTTTTTCACACAATACACAATCAACCTGTGGAACTCCTTGCCAGAAGATGTTGTGAAGGCCAAGACTATAACAGAGTTCAAAAAATAACTAGATAAGTTCATGGAGGGTAGGTCCATCAACAGCTATTAGCCAGGATGGACAGGGATGATGTCTCTAGTCTCTGTTTGCCAGAAGATGGGAATAGGCAATAGGGGATGACTCACTTGATGATTGCCTGTTCTGTTAATTCCCTCTGGGGTACCTGGCATTGACCACTGTCGGAAGACAGAATACTGGGCTAGATGGACCTTTGGTCTGACCACTGTTATGTTCTTATCTTCATCTGGAGGACAGTTTGGGGAAACATCTGGAGAATAGCCAGATAAAGCAATTTGGAGTTAAAAGAAATATATTTAATCTTTTTTTAAACTTGTTTAAAAGTCCTCACTTTCTTTCTCATCTAGGCATGTGTCACAACAAGTTTGGTCTATACACACTATTTTTGCATGCATTGTTCCGCACTGACCAATCAATGGGATCTGGGCACATAAACCCATTAGGATTCTTTCAGAATTCCAGCCATCCACTTTAGAAAAGTGCCTAGCACCATGGAATGAAATGTGACCACTCGTGCTACCAAATGAGTGGTAAAATTTGGAGGATCAGTCACTAAAGAATTGCTGCTCTCAGATATAATTCTTCACTGTCAGAGGCTTAAAGCCTGAACTTTCAGAGTTGGAGTTTACGGCACTAAAAAAAAAGAGAATTAATCCTTGATGGGAAAAATTATTCATCTGAACGAGAATTACTCATTAGATTAGGTCCAGACATGTATGATCATTGCAGATATGAATTATTATGATTAATAATAATAATTCAAGTAAGAAGAAGATAGAGGTTTAGGAGGAATGTGCTGTGGCAGGGAAGCCAACGAAGAGAAAGAACAGAGAACAAAGTATCTATATTGCTCAGGGCAGCTGGCACATCAGGAAGGATAAGAGTAAAGTAAGCTTCAATTGTATTTAGCTATTAAGAGGATATTAGAGTCTTCAGTGAGGAGAAACCAGGTCCAAACTGGAGGAAGTTGGTTAAAGGTAAGGGAATAAAAGAGCTGTTGTTCCTGTTTCAACAGAGCACAACAGTTGGGGAGTATCAATTTCACAAACAGAATGAGACGGGTGAGGTCAGTTTCAGCTCCCTGCCCTTATGAACCTGGAGGAAACTGGACAATTTCACATGTCTAATGAGGTAAATCACTGGCAGTGGTGGGTGTCCGTTTCTCATCTGAGTAGCATGGCAGGATCCATAACAAATGAATCCTAGTTCATTGGAAGGATTTAAATATCTCTAGACAATAACTCTCTTTACTGCAGCCCACGGACATCCTCACCCATGTCTGGAATTAGTACTGGTGCCTCCACAGCAGAGCAACTTTGCTTACCTTCGATAAAGCCCCTTAAACCACAGCTGGGACTGCTGCTTCTGTGTCACCTTCTCTTTTTGTTTTGGGAATGACTCAGTAAATTGCTGTTTGACTTTCTTTACTCAAATTCACAGATATGGTCCCATGATTCCTGTGCCTATATAACTGGGGGGAAATTTTAGTGTTAGTGGGGCATCAAACTGCACCTTGTGCTTTTGATAATTTCCCCTGGTTTCCTTCTCTCCCTAATATTGATTTTAAATCAATGATTGTTCTCAGAGGTGTTTGCCTACCTGCTTTCGTGCTTGACAGGATACAATTTTTAATACATTCATAGGACTATGCTATTCTAGCTTCACCTTCTCTATAAAAGCTGTTCTCAAGGAAATGTTGTAGCAAACCATGTAAATGCAGCCCTGTGTCAACTACTAGTGATGGACCACTTTCACATGTGGTGAAAATTATCGTAGCTCCACTATAGTCATTGGGCCAGATTCCCAGCTGCTGTAGCCTAACATTGATCCACTGATGTTGTGCAGTTATTTTACTGCCTACATCATGAGAGAAACCTGAATAAAATCTAGTGGTGAGAGCAGTTTGTTAGAAAAGAGTGAATAAATAGTGTTATTTTGTGCGACTGAAGAGGGGGAATGATCCAGTCTCATGTTCCTCAGTATTTATTGTTTCTACAAACATTTCCTCATGCTCACTGGAACCTCTGTGTAAGAATAATAATTAATCGGACACGGATGAATATTTATATTTATTTCTGGTTCTCATTTTGTTCTAGCCAAACCCTATTTATTTGTTTACTCATTTAAATACTTTCCGCTCTACAATAAAATAACACCCAATCAAATCTCTGGGTGGCCTTGAAAATCTTTTCAAAAGTACTTTTCAACAATTAAACCCAGTCAAATATCACAAGGTCAAACAACTCAGCAGCAATATATATCTGACAGAAACTGAGCCCTCATCCCACCACACCCAGCTCCCAGAATCTCTCACCAGTGTTCCACAGCAAGTTTACCCAGCCCTAGCCCATCCCACATCTCCCTGTGTGCAGCAGAGAAAGATGACACTTGCTCTGTGCCCTGAAGGTTGACAAACTCATGACTAGTTGGAGCACAGGGGCTATGAGTTCCAAAGATGTTGGACTCTCATATATAACAACCTGACAAAACGCCTCCTCCCATAGATCAATGAGGCTCCAGCTCTGTTATTTCCACTGACTTTAAGTGTGGCAGAGGGTGACCTATGGATCCATTAGACAGAGTTTTATGGCAGGAAATCTGAGTTGGTTAAAGGAGTAAGGTGCCTAAATACCCTTGGAACTCAGTCAGAACTGGATGCCTAACTTCCAGCACACATGTCAAAATGGTTATCTTAGAATCAACTTGGAAGCCAGCAGAGAGCTCATGCGGAAGAGAGAAGCAAGATATAGTCATGGGAAGAAACATCACATGGACAAGTTACAGGTACACCAGGAAAGAAGAGGCTTCATTCTCATTTCATTTCAAGTGGTATAAATCTGGAGTTACTCTAGATATTCAGAGGTGTATCTGAGCTCAGAATCCCATTCATGGTCCTTGTTTAATATATAAGCTGAGATTTTTAAAGGAGACTAAGAGACTTGGGCACCCAAATTTCCATTCAAATTGGATCCATGATGCGCAATGTATTTATATTAAAACTAAGTATAGGATTTACAATAGATGTAAGGAATTTGGGGACCTATCTCCAGTTGACCCCCGTTGTCCTTTTGAAAGTCTCAACAAAAACAATACAGTTTGAGATCTGTATCCTCTCCATGTATGATACCAAAGGCCACATGGTAAAAGCCTTTGAGTTAACTGAAACATTCACCTGCCTGGGGGAAAAAAAATCAAAATTGCCTTGAACATATTTGCCAACCCAGCATTTTCCTGATGGCCCCCTTCACCTCTTTGTTCCTCAGGCTGTAGATGATTGGGTTTAACATGGGTGTGAAGACTGTGTAGGAGAGAGAGAGCAGCTTCTTGGTGTCTGGGGAGTAGCTGGATTTAGGTCGGAAATAGGTCAAGCCAGCTGTGCTGTAGAACAGAGTCACCACCATGAGGTGAGAGGAGCATGTGGAGAAGGTCTTGAGTCTGCCTTCAGCTGAGGGTATCCTCAGGATGGTGGAGATGATGCAGATGTAGGAGACCAGGATGAAGATGAAGGGGAATAATACAATTACAATGGTGCCAGTCACAGCATACATCTCAAATAGGTAGGTGTCTCCACACACCAGTTTCAACACTGGGGGGCTGTCACAGAAGAAGTGGTTGATTTCAGTGGGACCACAGAAGGGGAAACTGAACAGCCAAGTCGTCTGCACTGTTCCTACAGGAATCCCTGAGACCCATGAAGTCACTGCCAGCTGGATGCAAATCCTCCTATTCATGACAACTGTATAGCGCAGGGGGTTGCATATTGCCACATAGCGGTCGTAGGCCATGGCGGCCAGGAGGAAGCACTCTGTGCTGCCAAAGAAGAAGAAGAAATACATCTGCAAGATGCAGCCATGGAAGGAGATGGTTTGATTGGCAGACAGGAGGTTCGCCAGCAGCTTAGGGACGATGACTGAGGTGAAACAGATCTCCAGGCAGGACAAGTTCCGGAGGAAGAAGTACATCGGGCTATGAAGAACAGGATCCGCTGTTGTGATGAGGATGATGAGAATGTTACCCATTAGGGTTATCACGTAAGCAGCCAGGAATATCGCAAAGAGCAGGCACTGGAGCTGGGGGAGATTGGAGAACCCTAGGAGAATTAACTCAGTGACCACAGTCTGGTTGGCCCAGGTCATTCTGTCACCATTCAGGGCAACTTAATCTATATTTCCCCCCTTTTGTTCCACCAAGGGCACCCACTCTATGCTCTCAGTTCCTCAGTTGTCACTTCTCCGGGGTAGAGACTCATGTCTCTCCCTCTTTACTAGAGGGCTTTGAGCCCTGCCTACCTTCTGCTTTCCTCATTAAGCCTTAGCAGGCCTACGTCTGTGCTTTCTTTTCTCTTCCAAGCCTAGAAATGGATTCATTCCCCCCAGCAATATGTTACTATGCAATTCTTTCTAAGCAAGAACGTTTACTCTTAAGGTGAAAGCGTTACAGAGAAAACATATTAAAATAATAAAAGAACCTATATGCATGCTCATAAGATAACCAGGGATCACCTCAACTCCAGCAAGGGCTCTGCTAGGAGTCGTTCCTTCCCAACTCACCAAAGGGTTTTTCCCAGATTACAAGTTCATAACAGCATTAGCTCAGAACTCACACATTCATGAAAACTTTTGCCTCTCCTTTATACAGCCTGGACCTTTGTTTTTTAGATTCCAGGAATAGGTAATCAGCCGAGAATAGCTCTCTCCTTAGGACATAGCTTCAAATGGCTGGAGCTTCCCAGGAAAGCCACTTATCTGTATATGTTCTAAAACTATATTCTTATCTGGCCCATTCCTAAATACAATCCTTTGAAGCTCATACTACTGCCAAGGGTTCATCACCCCTCTCTCACTCTGGAGAGGTTACAGGTAATCCTGGCCCACAATAAAGTATAAACCATTCATTTAATACAATGGACTCCAAAGATAGTTAAACTTAATTCAATAAGGTTTTTCAAGGATATTGCAGGAAATTGCCATATTTGCAACACATTCTTCTAAACATTTTTACTCTGAGTCTGAAAGAGGTTATGAAGAGAGTAATCCAGTTCTCCGAAAGCCTTCAGATTTTCTGTCCTCTTTGGTAAGTTTAATTATGTTCAGTGGAATTCATGCTGCAGGCAAGGTAGTATTTCCTATCAGTCTGATTGTCATGGAAAGTGGTCAGAAGTGTCACCTTCTGGACTACCGCATTTATGATCCACCTTCTGTTCCTGAGGCAGCCACTGACTATGAGCAAGATATTAAAATATCTGAGAAATACAGTGTGATGGAAACTCTCTGATATTTCAAGCCAATGTCAGAGTACAAGTGGAAGCCAGTAGAAGTCTGTGATCTGCAAAACATACACGAATGAAAAAAAAACGCAAAAGTAACTAGAACATTGTTTGGACTGTGGTTTTCACAGACTCTAACTGGAGCTGGGTTTGAAATGGTTTTCCCATCCAGTAAGAATTTTTGAGATTTCAGAAAAAAATATTCCCATCTTGAATCAGGCCAAAAAATCTTTTGTGAACCAACAGACCAAGTAATTCAATTAATGAATGAATCAATCAACCAATCAAACAGTTTGAGGCAATAAAAATGTTTGGTTTTGATAATTTTGAAAAATGCTTCATTCGAATTTACCCTTTTTATTCTTTCTAAATAAAGTTTAATTTTGAAATAAAAAAGTCATTTTCAACTGAACTGTTTTGTTTAGAAGATGTCCATTTTGTGAGCAGAGAAATTCATTGAAACCCATCAGAAATTCATTCATTTTCCCATGTATGAATTCAGTTTACATGAATCAGCATTTTTCAGCAAAAAATATTTTGTAGCAAATTCTCAGAGAATTCTATTTCAAAGGGAGTTAGGTGCCCGAGATCCACTGAAAGGCAATAGAAGTTGGGTCCCTAAATCCTTGACAAATTCTATCCATACTTGTAATATAAATACTGTATTAGCTAAAGCAAGAGGATGGCTGAAAATGCTACTCATATACACAATATGCCTGGTTCACTACTGTGTTGTTCTAGTTTTATCTCAATGCAACTCCAGGGAAACCTATGGAGTTTCACCAGAATAATGGAACCAGAGTAGTGAAACCAGCCACTTGACTCCAATGGGTTGTCCGCTGGTATATTTAAGAGCAGAACTTGTCAATCATCTTTATCCATTGCCCACATGACCTCCAAATTAGATTAATTGTGATCCATTTTTATCTTTTTTATCACAGAGGTCTGAACATTCTATATGTTAATCTTATAGTTCCTCGCCACTTGTAACATCTTGTGATACTGAGGGGAGAGTTTCAAAGGCAAAAAGGTGAATTAATTGATTATCCCCTTGTGACTTAGAAAATCATAGACTCATAGATTCATAGGACAGGAAGGGACCTTGAGAGGTCATTTAGTCCAATCCCTTACACTCAGGGCAAGGCTACGTCATTACTAGACCATCCCACATAGCGTTTGTCTGATCTGTTCTTAAAAACCCTCAATGATGGACATTCCACACCCTCCCTAGGCAATTTGTTCCTGTGCTTAACTACCCGGACAGTTATTAAATCTTTCCTAATGCCCAACCTAAACCACCCTTGCTGCAATTGAAGCCCATTACTTCTTGTCCTGTCCCCAGAGGTTAAGAACAATTCTTCTCCCTCCTCCTTGTAACAACCTTTTATGTACTTGAAAACTGTTATCATGTCCCCCCTCTGTCTTCTCTTCTCAAGAATAAACAAACCTAGTTCTTTCAATCTTTCTTCATAGGTCATGTTTTCTAGATGTTAAATCATTTTTGTTGCTCTGCTCTTCTCATATTTGTCAACATCTTTCCTAAAATATGGGGCCCAGAACTGGACACAATACTTCAGTTGAGGCCTAATCATCACAGAGTAGAGTGGAAGAATTATTTCTCATGTCTTGCTTAGTGCGCCTGCTAATAAATCCCAGAATGATGTTCATCTTTTTGCAACAGTGTTACGCTGTTGACTCATATTTTGCTTGTGATCCACGATATGTAACTCCCAGATCCCTTTCTGGAGCAGTCCTTCTTAGGCAGTCATTTCCCATTTTGTATGTGTGCAACTGATTGTTCCTTCCTAAGTGAAGTCCTCTGCATTTGTCCTTTAAATTATATATTTAAAAAATGAATTTTTACCAAACCTAGTTATACAGGAGGCCAGAGGAAAGCATTGAAGAGCTAGTGATGCACCATGTGGAAGGCTGTTGACAAATCAGGAAGAATAAGCCTAAAGAAACACCCCTTGGATGAAGCTGGAAAAATATTCATCAGAGTCCTTTGGTAAAGGATAGTTTCAGGGGGTGTGAAGGGAGGAGAACTCACTGTGGAGACAACCAACAAGGTGGGAAGAAAGACAAGACAACAAAAATGACTAGTGCATGAGACACCAAAGGTGTTAAAAGTTTCTCTTAATCTTTCAAGAGTGCACTACAAAAATATAATAGATACATAGATAGATAGATAGAACAGTAACCAGGATTAACAATGAAGCAGGTTTCACATCTCTGGAAATATGAACCTGCTAGTTATTTCATCAGTTTAAGAAAGTAAATTACGACAATCATGTGTAAAGTTTACCTTTTGGAGCAACACAGAAATAGGTGAAAGAATGTAAACATCAGGAGGGAGAGAAAACTGCTAAACTCATCTCATGAAAATCTTTACCTTCCTCTGCCAGAGTGAGGGTTTCCTACTGACAGCAAAACAGGGTTGGTTTAGTCTTCTTATCAGGATTTACCCATCAGCACTGAAACATTTCAACAGAGCCATCTGATGGTAGCAATTACAGGCAAATTGACTGTTTACACATTACCTTAATCATACCATAAAACTTGCTAATATAGTTTTAGTACTGGGGTTAAGTGAGTTGATGTGATCTGGCAATGTTGCTGTCCTTCTCTGAGGTGTCTGGTAACATATTTATGGCATCATGAGATGTTTATGTGGCCTTCTCCCCAAGGGGCTTGTTTCCTCGGGACTCATTATTACCTGGTGTAAATATACACATATAGTTTGCTTGATAACTATTACCTCATTTATTGGTAGGGTGTTCTGAATAGTGATGGGCCTGAACCAACCCTGCAGGATAGAGTGCTCCTACATTTAGGAGAGTTTAGAACCCCAAAACATGATGATGATGATGATGATGATGATGATGATGATGATGATGATGATGATGATGAAGGTTGAAATATCACCTATCAGGGTTGGTTTAGATCAGAGGTCCTCAAACTGGAGAAATGTTCAGGGGTGCAAGGCTGGGGCTCAGGACAGCACTCACAGGGGGTGGGAAGGGAACATCACCCAGCTCCGGTCCTGGCTCTGGCTGCTGGCCCTAGTTACCAGCCCCATGACTGGGGACCTTCGGGCCCAACACCTGGGGTCCCTGCCTCCAGCCCCATGCCAGGGGCCCCAGCTCCTGGCCTGGTGGAGACACTGCTCCCAGACCTGCCCCCAACTGTGGCCCCAGCCTCAGCCTCCTTACCCCGTCTGCATCTCCCTTCCCAGAATTGAGGCCCTGCTCCCGGTCCTGGCTCTGGATTAGGTGGGAGGATAGAGGCAAGGGTATGTGTGAAGTAAAGGGCTTGGGGACTGCTGGTCTAGATGAGAGTTAGTTGTGCCAGGAGTGCAGGGGACTGGACTAGATGACTTCTCGAGGTCCCTTCCAGTCTTTTGATTCTATAATTCTATAACTTAGATTACATCAGTGGCTCAAGGTCTCAGCAGAGATCAGGTTCCATAGTGCCAGGCACTGGACAAACACACAGTGTGGATCAGTTCTTTCCTGGAAGAGCTCAAGGTCTAAACAAACAAGAGAGAAACTTCAGGAGGGAAAGCAGAGACCTGGAGGAGAAATGAAGTGAATTGTCCAAGTTCACAAAGTAGGCCAGTGTCAGAGCTGGCAATGGTTTCCAAATGCCCTAAATCCTATTCAAGTGCTTCTATGGCAATGAAGGCTAGGGTTGTAAAATTAGCCTAAACTAAGGTACCCTATTGACGCACCTAACTTCCTTGAGTTCCCTTGAAACATGCAAATGAAGAACTGAGGAGTGGCTAGGTAGATCAATAGGAAGAGAAGGTTATTGGATAATTATGTGGATGGATGGAAGGATAGAGTAGATAGACTGGTGGATAGATATAGAAGGTGGATGGATGAATTATTTAAATGGATGGATAGACACCCCCCTCCCCCAATGAGTCCCACTCACATGACATGCCCTACTAATGCCCAGACCAAACCCATTCCCATGAACAATCACACATGACTAGAGCTTGCTCACATTATCAGTCCAAGCCCCAGGCCCTGTTCACATGAGCGCTTCAGTCTCACTTCCTCATCACTGTTTTCACAGAGTCACAGAGTATCAGGCCAGAAGGGACCATGTGACCAACTAGTCTGAGCTCCTGCAGTGCACAGAGCATTACATTTTACTCAGTTCCTCCTTTATTGAGCCTAATAACTTATGTTGGAGTGAGGTATGGTCTACATGGTGGATAATGCTCACTTACAGTGGTGTCATTTCTAACGCTCACATTAATTGGTCTGCAGAGACCCTGCTGGTGTGCTCCCTGGTGTGCTTTAACACAGTGCTGTTTGAAAGAGGACTAAGTTAAAGCGCACTAGGGAACCTTTAGTGTGTGCCAGCAGGGTCTATATGAATGAATTAAAATGCAACACTTTAGTGAGCTTCAGGTATCACACACTTATAAGTGTGCATTGCCCCACAAAGTAGACAAGCCCTAGAGCATGACTTGTGTTTCTCTAAAGCACGTCTTCCAGCAAGGAACACAGACTTAATCTGATGACATCAACAGATGAAGAATCCACCCCTTTCCTCAGTAGTTTGTGCCAAAGATTAATCACCACTACTGGTAAAAATGAGAGCTTTATTTGTAATTTGATTTTGTCTGGCTTCAGTTTCTAACAAATGGCTCTTATTCCACCTTTCTCAGATAAATAGATCTATTTATTGTCACAGATATACTGTGCTTACACACACACAGGTACTTTTCTCCAAGCTTAGTGGCACAAGTAGTCACTGTTGGTATTGACACACATAGTCTCACCCTTACTTTCCTCAAAAGAGTTGTTCCATGTCCTCAGGTGAATAACGTTGATCACATCATGACATCACGCATACAATACCAGTGCAACTCAGCCAGAAGATTTCCTCATATGAGTACATTTTACTCATGAACTTAATCCATCAGGATGCCTAACTCTATTAAAAGTGGTTTCACCACTGAGAATTATAAGAAGAGGGAGTCACATAACTCTGTGAGGGGGCAGGCTGTAGGACACCTGCCTTTCATCAGCATCTTAAACTGGCTAGCTTAGTGGCTACCAACCCAGCTTTTGTGACTCGCAGTCTAAGGTACCTAGCTTTCCCCATTCATTTACAGGGAGTCTAGGCACCTATCTCAGGTGTTGTGAATCACAGAATTGCTCCTGTGATTGTCTGAAAACTGAGTAGGCACTTCAGGCTCTCATCTATTATTTTATTGCATGTTATTTTATTTTTGCTTCATGCTTGCATGACAAATGCACTTCCATTATGCAACTATATGACTTTAAATAAGGGGAAAACCCACCTTGGTTTGGATGGAGAAACTGAAACCTTCTTGTACAAAAAAAGAAGTGGAGGGACAGATTAAGAGAGAGAGAGAGTTAATTTTCTCATTGCTTTCAATGGGAAAAGGATCAGACCAAAAGAGACAGCAAGAGACTATCACAGAGAGAAAGAGACAATGTTGGAATGTGAAATGAATGTGAACCCCACACACTGTAACTATTGCACTAAAAAGCACTATGCTCCCAGGAGACCCAGGACTCTGAGGATCAAGACAACTTCAGTGTCTTAACTCTTACAGTTACAGAATATATTTCACAGACACATTTCAAGAAGAAAGCAGAACTGAAACCCAGATCCTGTTCTCATTGTAGTCAGTTGTAAAACTCACCCTAACCTGAACTGTAACCTGAAGTTCTTAATTGATGAAAGATCAGGGGAGAAGAAATTTAATCTCTTCCACTAACACTGGTCAGCTGTCTCGCACTGAGCAGACACATGGGCCAGATTTCTCCTACAACACTTAGGAACCAAGACAAAGAAGCTGAGAGTTTGGTCCAATTCTATTGAGGGGAACGCATGAGAAGTGAATTGGAGATTCGTCTTTGACCTCAGTAGAAGCAACAAAAGACTCTTAATGATTTCAGTCAACTGTTTTAACCTAGTAAATACTGGAGTATGGTTCAGAGATGTTATCCCGCTGCTCACTACTGAAAAGGCAACAGAGACAGCGTAACTTAATTAACACATGGATCTTTTGGAGTCAATGAAAAACCTTTCCAACTTCAAGAAGTAGGTAAAGAATTTCCTACAGCATTTACAGGTAGTGGTATGTGGTATACAGATACTATGCAGCCAATGAAGGAAACAAAAAAGAAAGAAATATAGATAAATAGACAGACAAACAGACATTCTCATAAATGATAATAACTACTCTACAGGATTTTGATACCAACAGCTAGACTTATATAGCAGAGATATACTTTTTTCTTCTATTCTACAGGATTTTACAAGCGCAGCTTTGGCTTGATTGGTGTTTGTTTTTTTGCTTCTTACAGTTAAGGCATCTTAAGTAATAGATGGACAGTTTTTGGTATATTTTACTGGAAGTCCAAATAAATACATAATAATAAAATATGAAGCAAGTTTTCCCATCAGCTGATGTTTTCCAGAATTCCTAAGTGTCTATTGAATTTGTGCTCCTCACTCAGTTAGATGCTTTGGAAAATATCACTCTGTACAAAAGGAGCCAATGTGATCTTTGATGTGATTGCAATGAATTCAGCAGAGTTGCCCTAGAAAATTTCTTGGCCTCTTTCTGTTTAATGACCCAGTTAAAGAGAGGCAAACAGGGCCAGATTGTCAAATATATTTAGGCAGGTTAGGAGGCTAAGTCCCATTAACATCAGTGGGAGTTAGGTAGGTGTCTAAACTGCTTAGACTTTTTAAAATCCTATTCGGTGTCTATCTGAATCTATAACCATTCAGCTAGACTCAGTCATTTAGAATTCAAAGTGATATTGATAAACTGGGGAACTGTTCTTCAACCAACATGATGAAATATGATAAAAACAAGAGTAAAGTACAGGGGTTGCCTCAGCTGGAGCACTGTGTCCAGTTTCGGTACCACATTTTAAAAAAGCTGGGAACAAGCTGGATGTAGTCCAGAGGAGAGCACCAAAAATGATCAGAGGTTTAGAAAATCTGATATATGAGGACACATTGAAAGAACTTGGTATGTTTATCTACAGAAGAGAAGACTGAGTAGGGACACAATAACAGTCTTTGCACAAACAACAAGGAATCCTGTGGCACCTTAAAGACTAACGGATTTATTTGGGCACAAGGTTTTGTGGGTAAAAAAACCCACTTCTTCAGATGCACCTGAAGAAGTGGTTTTTTTACCCACGCATCTGAAGAAGTGGGTTTTTTGCCCATGAAAGCTTATACCCAAATAAATCTGTTAGTTTAGGGGTTGGCAACCTTTCAGAAGTGGTGTGCCAAGTCTTCATTTATTCACTATAATTTAAGGTTTCACGTGCCAGTAATACATAACAACATTTTTAGAAGGTCTCTTTCTCTAAGTTTATAATATATAACTAAACTATTGCTTTATGTAAAGTAAATAAGATTTTTAAAATGTTTAAGAAACTTCATTTAAAATTAAATTAAATGCACAGCCCCCCGGACTGGTGGCCAGGACCCGGGCAGTGTGAGTGCCACTGAAAATCAGCTTGTGTGTCACCTTCGGCACACGTGCCATAGGTTGCTTACCCTTGTGTTAGTCTTTAATGTGCCACCGGACTCCTTATTGTTTTTGTGGATACAGACTAACACGGCTACCCCCTGATTCTTGACAGTCTTCACATAAGTCAAGGGAAGTTATAAAGAGGATGGTGGTCAGTTGTTCTCCATGTCCATTGAGGGTAGGATGAGAAGTAATTGGCTTAATTTTCAGCAAGGAAGGTTTAGGTTAGATATTAGGAAAAAAATGTTTCTAAGTATGTGAGTAATTAAGCAGTGGAACAGGTTACCTAGAGAAGTTGTAGAATCCTCATTTTTGGAGGTTTTTAAGTACAGGAAAGATAGATAGACAGACATTTGGAAATCTCAGCCTAAATTCTCCAGCTCTGTCAGTATAATGACTCCCAGCAAAGTTGGAATTCAAACTCCAAAGCACCACTGCAGATTGCTACACTTGTATAACTTAGTCTTCTATCAGCAGTGATAGTCTTTTATCTACCAGAGGATCAGTCAGTAGCAGGCTATCTGACACTCATTTTTCCAGTAATTTATTTAAACCACTGAAGGTGTAACCTACACACACACACACATTCACCAGGTGTTGTCAGTAGCTATCGATGTGGTGCTCTGCTCTTGTTCGATGACGGTAAGAGTCGGCTGTGTGCATATTCTCTCTGTGTGCTGCCCCAGCTCTGCACAGATCGCTGACACAGCAAAACCTGAGAGAACCCCCAATGACCACAAACTCTAGTAAGGTACAAAGGAACCCGAGCCAGGTTTATTGTCAAATGAAGCACAGTAATAGTTTCCCGTAAACTGTACAAGACATACTACGAATTTGTGCCTCCTGGCAATGGACCAGCTCAGTCAGTGGTGGGACTTTCCACTGCCCCCTAGCTGGCCAAAGATACGCACTCCGGGGCCTACTTTTATACAGTTACAGGACAGATTATTCATCCCTACTGAGGTATTGAGGTATAGCCCCTTGGTGCATTAGGAGGCTGTCTCCCCCATTGATCATGTTGTTTCAAACAAACAGATCTATCCATCATGCTGTCCTTTTGACCCTGTCTTTAAGATGCACCTGGGGTGTATGGGGTTGTATGTATCTTGCTGAGAAGCACCACCTGCATCGTGCATATCAGAACGATTCACCCTCAGGGGCAAAGAAGACCACCTTTATCAACTCTCGCAGAACAGTACAGAACTGACTGCGCAAAATGCAGGACTTGTGGCTGAGCACCAAAGCAGATGAAATACAGGTGTACGCAGACAGGAACGACTATAAGCAGTTCTATGAAGCCCTCAATACACTCCATGGTCCACAGTCTTCTGGGAGCTTTCCCCTCCTGAACTCTGATGGCACTGTGCTCCTTACAGAAAAGACGCAGATTCTCCAGAGATGGGCTGAACATTTTGAAGCAGTTCTTAACTGCCCCTCAGTCATCAATGATGAGACCATTGACAAGATGCCCCAGGTTGCAGTCAATGACTCCATGGATGCTTCACCAGAAGAGGATGAAGTGAAGAAAGCCATCAACCAGCTGTCAAGTGGCAAAGCCCCAGGGTCAGATGCCATACCAGCAGAGGTGTACAATGTCGGTGGACCCGTGCTGCTACGGAAACTCACTGAGTTATTTCAGTCCTTCTGAAAGCAGCGATCCATTCCACAGGAATTTAGAAACGCGTCCATCGTGCACCTCTATAAGAGGAAGGGCAATCTCCAGGTATGCAACAATCACTGTGGAATCTCGCTGCTCTCTACAGCGGGGAAAGTTCTTGCACGGGTTCTGTTGAACCGATTGATCACTCACCTGGAGCAGGGCTTACTGCCAGAATCACAGTGCGGCTTCCGCAAGGGATGTGGGACTATTGACATGATCTTCGCTGCACACCAGCTACAGGAGAAATGTCAAGAGCAGAAAAACCTGAACTCTACACAACTTTTGTGGACCTCACGAAAGCATTCGACTCTGTCAGTCGCCAGGGCCTGTGGAGGATCATGTTGAAATTCTGCTGTCCAGACAGATTCATACAAACGGTACCTCAATTTCATCACAGTATGATGGCTCGTGTCCTGGATGATGGTGAAACATCTGAGGCCTTCCCAGTCACCAACAGCGTCAAGCAAGGGTGTGTTTTAGCACCCACTTTGTTCAGCATGATATTCTCTGCCACTCTGACTGATGCCTTTCAACACTGCACTGAAGGAGGAGGCCTGAAGTACAGAACCGATGGGAAACTATTTAATCTGAGGCAACTGCGTGCCATCACCAAGATGAAGGAAACTGTACTTCGAGACTTTCTCTTTGCCGATTACTGTGCTCTGAATGCTAGTACAGAGCCAGAAATGCAAGCCAGTATGGACAAGTTTTCATCTGCATGCAACAACTTCGGTCTCACCATTAACATCAAGAAGACTGAGGTCATGCACCAGCCAGCTCCCCATGCTCAGTACTCAGAACCGTCCATCACTGTAAATGGACAGAGACTTCAGGCAGTGGACCACTTCACGTACCTGGGCAGTACCCTTTCCCGAGCAGTGTCAATCTATGATGAAGTAAACTGCTGAATTGCTAAAGCCAGCTCTGCATTTGGCTGATTGCACTCCAACGTCTGGGAACGTCAAGGGATCAGCCTACCAACGAAGCTGAAGGTCTACCGAGCAGTGGTCCTTCCAACTCTGCTGTACGCCTGCGAGACGTGGACTGTCTATCGGAGTCATGCACGAAGGCTCAATCACTTCCACATTTCCTGTCTGCAAAAGCTTCTAAAAATCAGATGCCAGGACAAAGTGCCCGATACTGAAGTCCTTACCAGAGCCAGCCTGCCATCAGTTCACACACTGCTGATGAGAGCCCAGACCAGATGGGCCGGACATGTCATGAGAATGTCAGACGAGCGCATTCCTAAACAACTCTTCTACGAAGAACTCACTCAGGGAAAGCGCTCCCATGGAGGACAAAAGAAGCGGTTTAAGGACACGCTGAAGACCTCTTTGAAGTCCCTTGAGATCAACACCGCCACATGGGAAACCCTCGCACTGAACCGTCCAGCATGGCACAGCCTCATTCACACAGGTAGTAATACCTCTGAGGCGAGGCGTACTGCTGAGGCTGAAAGAAAGCGTGAACCGCGCAAGTCCAGAACTGCCCGCACATCATCGACAGTGCCATCACATGTCTGCCCGACGTGTGACAGGACATTCCATGCCCGAATCAGACTGATCAGTCATCTTCGGATGCACAGAGTCCGGTCATCAAACGAATGAACATACATAAAAGAGATGCACCTACCTATTCCTTGTTATCTCTGTGGAGTGCCCTCGTATCAGGATGTCCAGGTGCCATCTTGGCACAAGTTCCTCTTATTAGCACTTACATGTGGATGCACCTTCTTCTAACAACCGTATTCTTACCATCCTCTGTGAGTGGGGCCTGCCTCTGGCTCACAGCCCAGCTTTTCCTTAGCAATGCCTGGAATTACTTTAGTTCAGACTTCAGGCCTCAGACTGGGCCTCTGACACAAGAGTTTATGTTTCAGGGCCTCATCTTACTACACCAGGTATAGGATAACCATAAATATAAAGGATGCTTCTTCCAGCATTTTAATGCTCATCCTCTTTGTAACTGAACACAAAGAGTTATTTTATTCTTGGAAGAAAAGGATCCTGCTTGGAGGGGGGATTAGTTACCCAGTAGTGTGACATAAGCATCAACTATCTGAATGTCACAACCCTTCAATGTGTCTCAAGTTGGGCAACCAAAAATTGACACAACAAAAATACCTGGGTCACTTTTGAGAATAATTGCAGGATTAGAAAACATGCCTTAAAGTGTGCTCAGCTACATAGATTGAGATAAGAGAAGGTTAAGGGATGACTTGATCACAGTCTATAAATACCTACTTGGGGAACAACTATTTGATAGAGGCTCTTCAGTCTAGCATACAAAGGTAGAAAAAGATCCGATACCTGGAAGTTGGAGTCAGACAAATACAGACTAGAAATAAGGAGTTAATTTTTAACAGTAAGAATCATAAACCATTGGAACAATTTACCAAAGATTGTGTTGGATTCTCCATCTCTACTTTTAAATCAAGATTGCATGCTCTTTCCCCCTAAAAAGTCTGCTCTAGGAATTATTTTGGGGCAGTTCTCTGGCCTGTGTTATACAGGAGTTAAGATTAGATGATCACAGTGGTATCTTTTTGCCTTGGAATCTATGAATTTTCAACATTGTGTCCAGATAACCCTTTACTGCCTTCATTGCCTCTGCAGATGACACCCACTGAGGAAGCACAATGGAGAAATCAGACCCTCATAACTGAATTCATCCTGCTGGGGTTCTCCAACCTCCTGCGCCTTCAGGGTATGCTATTCTGCATGGTCCTATTCATGTATATGGTGACAGTGATGGGAAACACCCTCATCATCTTTGTTGTCACAGTTGATCCTGCTCTCCACTCTCCTATGTACTTCTTCCTTGAGAACTTGGCCTTCATTGAGATCTGCTTCACCTTGGACACGGTGCCCAAGATGCTGGTGAACCTCCTGGAGAAGGAGAAGAGCATTTCATTTGCTGCCTGTGCTGTGCAGATGTATTTCTTTTTCTTTTTTGGCTGTGCAGAGTGCTTCCTTCTAGCAGCCATGGCGTATGACCGCTGCGTGGCCATTTGCTACCCATTGCGCTACAACACCCTCATGAACCAACCAGTCTGCCGCAAAATAGTGGGCGGTGTCTGGGTGATCGGAGTTCCTGTCTCTCTGCTGCAGGCAGTCTGGATATTCAACTTGCCCTTCTGTGGCTCCAACCAGGTCAACCATTTCTTCTGTGATGCTCCAGCAGTGCTGAAGCTGGTCTGCACTGACACCTACCACTATGAGATGCAGGCTATCGGCTCCACGCTCCTGTTCCTCATGTTCCCCTTTGTGCTGATCCTGGTCTCTTATGTCCGCATCCTCACCACCATCCTGAGAATGCCATCAGCCGAGGGCAGGCGCAAGGCCTTCTCCACATGCTCCTCCCACCTCATCGTGGTAACCTTGTTCTATGGAAGTGGCAGTTTGGTGTATCTACGGCCCAAGTCTAGCTACTCCCCAGATGTCAAGAAGCTCCTATCTCTGTTCTACACAGTCCTCACACCCATGCTGAACCCCATCATCTACAGCCTGAGGAACAATGAGGTGAAAGGGGCTCTGAAGAGGGTGATATGGCGGAAATTGTCCTTGCAGAATTAGTAGGTACTTTGATTAGATGTTATGGCAGCATGGAGGATTTTGACTGGTATCCTGCAATCCCCATAAATACCTGGGAGGAGGGACATTGCAGTCTGAGAGGAACATCGAGGAAGGGACAAAGACGTAGTTAAAATATTGATAGTCTTGCATCTGGAAACAATATGGGGCTTATTGTAAAGTATGTAGAATGGAACTCGGTAGACCTGGCTTCAAATCCTGGCTCTATCACAGAATCTCAATGCTACTTAGACTGGGATTTTCTAAGGGAAATAGGTACCCAAATCCCATTGATTTTCCATAGGACTTGAGCATCTAATTCTATTAGGCCTTATTAAAAATTCCAACCTGCACCCCTCACTTTCCCATCTTTAATGTGGGAAAAGCAATGTCTCAGCAGTAACAGATTGGAAATGATGGTGGCTTCTGTGAAAAAAAAATAGTTTTTTCCCCAGAAAACCAAGACCCCCAAAATTTGCAATTTTGGGCTTAAAACTGGATAATTTAGCAGTTTTGGGCTAAAATATATTCAATTTTTTGGTAGTTTTCTGCACTTTTTTTTTTCAGTGAGGGGGGGCTGCTTAATATTTCATGTGAAATATGCCAAAAAAATTCAGCTGAAAATTGCTGAAAACCTTTGGACAGAAATAACTGCAAACATTAGTTGCTGCACAAGAAATCTTTGATTTTCTGTTTTCCCAATGGAAAAAAATAATAAAGAAAAGCATGCATTCCCATTAAAGTCTCTGTTTTGATGAAAATCCAGTTATTCTCCAAATGTTTTTGACCAACCCTGTACAGTAACAAGCGCCATATAGCACTGAACTAGATCCAAAGACACTGCCCAAAAGTTAGAAGCAGAACTGGTCAAAAATGTCAATAGCAATTTTCCATCAGAAACAACAGTTTTGTTGAAACTGAAACTCTTTCACAGGCAGCTGTAGATTTCAACTAATGTTTTGATGGTCAAATTTCAAAATGATTTATTCTGACTTTCTCATTTGCTTTCATTTAATTTTGATTTGTATATCATATTTTTATTATATTATGCACAGCTAGGGTGACCAGATGTCTCGATTTTATAGGGACAGTCCCAATTTTGGGGTCTTTTTCTCATATAGGCTCCTATTAACGCCCCCACCCTGGTCCCAATTTTTCACATTTGCTGTCTGGTCACCCTGTGCACAGAATCTGTCACAATGGTTCATGACTACTTGTTCTTAGACATCCTCAATCACCATAACTGAGAAAATAATAATGATGACATGGTTGAAACAGAATGGTTTTAGCTCTTCAAAATGAAAGGTTTTGGTGTTTTTGAATTGAACATTTTCAAAAATTTTGTTATGCAGGAAGTTTCAACATTTGAAATTCAGGACTTTGTTTTTTTCAGCAAAAATGCCCACCAGCTCTAGTGAAAAGGCACAGGTTGCTATTAAAATATTTGAAGGGACCTAATCCATTCAAGTGCTAATTGTCTGCTGTAGCTGTTGATATAAATCTAGATGCCTCATACGATTGGGCAAAGAGTCTTTCTAGGTGAGAGATGCAAACCCTTGAGGTAAGAGTAGAACGAAGCAAACAGGATATCCACATTGGATGAAACTCCTATGCACCCTTCTGAGCATTGTCCCTCTGCCTAGGGTTGACAGCCATTCCCATTAAGCACTGTGATTCTGCAGAGAAAGATTCTGAGTACACAACAGGCTTGGCAGTGGGCACTGAGGTTCCCACTGGCCTTTAGCTCTGCAAAGAATTGATACTCAACAAATTACCTAGTGGTTGGATGCTGAAAGATCTCAAAAGCTAAGAGGGCTGGGGTAGGTAAGTATGGGAGAAATCCTGGAGGAAACCTAGAAATAGTCCCATGCACACCATGTTATTCCATTTTATGTACAGGAGACAGTGTACTGTGATCAATAGAAGAGTCTTTTATCTAAATCATTTTTTTTTATTCAGAAATATTCAGTTAACATTGTCTGTGTGTCAACACTGGCCAATCTCATTACCTGTGCGATAACATTGCAGTTAACTCAGTAACATAGCTAGGCTTAGCACTTTTAAAAAAATAGTTCCCACAAATAATATCAATGATTATTTTAAAGCATTTTTTTTAGATTTCTTTTTATTTAAATTTTTACAATTGCATGACATTATGGGTTTTAATTATTTTTATCAATTTAATTTTTCACAGTGGTAGGAAATTTTTCAAGAGGTGTCAGACATTAATTATTTAATGAAAGTAGATGCCGAGATTCAAAAAGTTAAAGCTTTAGAACTGTTACAACACAAATTGTCAACATCACATGTCAAAAGAAACACAGCACATTCCTTCACTGTAACTCCGATAAATTCTCCAGCAGCTTTTGCCTATCTGTAAATGTTGCTTATTATCGATGGAAATATTTGTTGGTTTGTGTTTGTGCGGCAAAATCAATGTTTACCTACATTTATCCATAAAAAGCTAATCTTTCCAAGGCTGAACATAGCCTGTGAGCTCTGAATACATGGACCTGGAATGTTAAAATGTCATTTGTTCCTGTAGAAAGGGAATGTGTCTCTTTGACAGGAACTCAGTACTAATCAACTAATTCACTTTGCAGAGCACAATGCATGTTGTTTCTATAGGAAAAATTTTTCAAAGGCTGATATGGGGGTTAGATACCCAATTCACACGGAATTTCTATGAGACCTGGGAGCTAATACCATTTTGTGCCTTTGAAATTCTCTTTCTAGAACTATGTGAAGTGAAGTAATGAATCATCCCTTAAAAAACATAACACCTAGGAAGCTTGCTTACCAATCATATTGAAGGGTTAAAATCCATGTGCATTTTATATAACAACCTGGTGTATGGTTTGTGCTAGCTCTTTTCCAGACCCAAAGTCCAGAGTTTGGTCAAGAGACCAGAGGCCTAGCAAATAGTGATCAGCTAAGAGAAAGCTGCGGTAAACAGATTTTAGAGTAGCAGTCATGTAAGTCTGTATCCACAAAAAGAACGGGAGTACTTATGGCACCTTAGAGACTAACAAATTTATTTCAGCATGAGCTTTCGTGAGCTACAGCTCACTTCTTCGGATGCATAGAACAATGATGTGGTAAACAGATAATCTTGTTTTGCTAAAATAGGCCTGTTTAGCAAATTGTCAAGTGTTGAAGCTAAGAACTAAATAATTGTGTCTTATTCAGAGTTTCAAGTCGAACAAAGAATCCCTGTTCCTGTTGTATCAGTCTCTTCTGTAGAGAACATTCTTCCCACAGATCCAACCTTGAGTTTATGAAAATTGGCACATCAGTATAAAATATGACATCCTTCCACCTCCCTTCCCAGGGACCAATGACCTGTCTTAAGACATAAAGGAGACAATATGTATTGTCATATACTCTCACTGTTTCTTTGCTTTAACCCCTAGGAATGTACCTATTGGACAATCAAAGGAGTTGCTCCATTCCTATGGACCCCAAATCAGAATTCAACATATATATATTTGATAAAATGTTATTAGTATAGAAGTATTTATTAAATGTTAACTTGCTAACTTGAGACCATGCGTGGAGACATTATGTATCCTTTTAACCGTTGGTTAATGTGCTATCTTGTCTTGCTGCAAAACCTGTCCCGGGGTGTGAAACTAACTACACCATCACTTTCCCCCGCCCGTGGAAAATCTATATATTCTATTGTAATCAATTGACTGGCAGTGTCTCTGAGCCTAATAAGCAAGTTGACACTCTACCAGCACTGTGTGTAATAAACTCCTATGCTTGACCTCTACATGGTGTGGATTTATGTCCTTCACATATTAATATCCCAAGAACTTATTTTGGCTGGTACTTGTAAAGTTGTGTCAGGGTCTGACATTCCAGGGTGCAAGCCAGACCAAGGAGGGGCTGTGTAACCCATACACTGCAATCTGGGTACCTCACAATACTTTACTGCTGTAGCTCCCACATGGGCTCCTCACAAACAGCTTGCCAGCCTGCAGGTCACACCCCCAGCAAACACCAGCCACACTCTGGCTTCTAGTCAACTTGGTTCCTCTTTACAAGGTGACCCCAACACACTCCCAGTCTTGAATTCCCGCCCCCCTCAGAAATGTGTGTTCTGCACTATTCAGCCCTCTCCTGGACAATCCAGATATACTAGGTCTGTGGCTCTTCTAAGAGGATCAATATAGAATAGCCAGCTACCTTAAATGGAGTCACCCAAATAATTCACAACACTGGATTTGTTTTAATTATAGAATTAAACATCTTTATTTAACTACTAGGAGTTAGATTTTTAGAGAGTACAAGCATAAGGCATTAAAGTCAGAAATGGTTACAAGAGAAATAAAGATAAACTGTTTCCTTTTACTAAAACATAACAAGCTAGACTTGGTTGAAGGTAAAATTTTTGTCCCATGCGTCCATCAATAGGGTTGATCAATCTTCAGATCAGGAACTGCTCCCGAAGTCAGATGGGCTGGTTTCTTTTGTCATCTTAGGAGAAAGAGCAAAAGATGCCTAGGGAGAGGTAACTTGGGTGTTTTGCACCTCACATTTTTAGTTAAGTCACCCTTTGAAATGTATTTCCCTGAGGGTTACCTATAGACAAAATTCATTCCCACTGTGAGGTTGAAGTCAAGGACTCTGGTGGTGAAAGAGGGCTCATGCTGTTTGCTATACTGCAGATATGTTTGTTCCAACCTGCTTCCTTACCAAAGATCAACCACTTGACAGGTCATGGCTCATCTGCTTGAATAACACCTTGCTAGAGGTGTCAGTTTTGTCCTTTTCTTTGAGAATCAGGTTTACCCACTCCCAGGCATGTCTGGTAAACACACTTCAGTCATGATTTCAGATTATGTCTATAACTTTATATATAATGTTGCTATACAAATTTCTCCATACAATTGTTGACCAGCTAGTTATTAGTTTTCAGAAGATACCATAAGAGGCATATTTAATACAAATATTATTACAATGGTGTGCAGAGTGTTACTACAGGGTACAGTCTGTCAGACAGGGCTATCACTGTTGCTAACCCAAATATTCAAAAAGCATGTGTCAGTTCTCTGGAAAATCCTGAGTTTTGCTTAAAAATGATGAGATTTTAAAAATTATAAATTTTGATTTTTTACCTGCTTTTCTCAAAAACCCACAAAGGCCAAAAACTTACTTTTTTATTAAAAGAAAGTTGAGGCTCTCATGTAATAATCCAATTACAAGCAGACAGGTTTTACGGAAAAAAACACCAGATATCACAAGACTCACAATAAGATCCCAGGAGTTAGCAATACCCTACTGTTCCAGGAGTGGGCAACTTCACTTGCCTTATACCAATGTTTCATCACTGTCATCCTAATGCAACACACTTCTGTGTATGAGCAAATATCTCCTCAGACGCAATTCATTGTTGATGGCCAAGGTCAATGCATCATTTCAGTACTTTCACAATGCTTAATAGACATGGAACTCATGAAATTAAAGTGAGATTGAAGTGATATTTATGCTTTGTGCTTTACCTCTGCACATGGGTGAATTTCATCATTAGCTTGTAGCCAATAGCATTGTAACTGATGTCAGTTATTGTAATCACTGGACCAAAAAGTGTGCTTTGGAAATATTCTCAGATAAAATAATAATTTGACACATTCAGAGTCTCTTCTCTGAATTAGAAGACCCATAACCCTGGTCAAAAAAGGGGTAATATTTTAAATGAAAATATTCATCAAAATAATTGTCCCTTTCTCATTTAAAAATCTTGACATTCAAAATGTTTCAAATACTTCTTCTCATACCTAAAAGGGGTACTGCCCAGGAAAAAATAAATGCAGTTCCTAACTCCCCTTTCACTCACCGATGCACAAACCAGGAGTAAGGTCACTGAAGTGTAAATCAGGAGAAACACAGCTGAAATAACTTGAGTGAAATGAGAGGGAGACTAGGTCCATCATCAGAATGAAAGGTTGGAGAACTCAAAGTCATTCCAACATGAGAACAGCCTTATTCTATGTAGGATCATTCAAATAGAGTCCAATATGAGTGTATTAGAATATCAAAGTGAGGAATTCAATTATTTTGGTGAAAACATCCTCCCAAATAGTTTGCCCAGAGCCTACTTTATCTCCTTGTTTCTCAGGCTGTAAGTGATGAGGTTCATTACTGGTGGTTCCACAGAACAGAGAACTGCAGCCAGCTGGTCCTAATGCAAGGAAGAAGCAGACCTTGGCTGTGTGTATGTAAATGTTGCAGAGCCAAGGAACAAACTGAACACAATGAAGTGGGGCAGGGAGGTGGAGAAGACTTTATACCTACCCTGTCTGGAAGGGATTCTCAGCACAGCGGAGAGAATGTGACTGTAGGAAAAAATGATTAAAGTAAAGTGGCTCATACATATAACTGCTGCTCGGGCAATCATCAAAATATCATTAGCATCTATATCGGTGCAAGAGACCTTTAGCAGCTTGGGGATAGTGATCAATGGCTCCCTGTCTAGTTGGCAGGCGGTTTCAAGGGGAGTGCCCTAAGGGTCGGTCCTGGGGCCAGTTTTGTTCAATATCTTCATTAACTATCTGGAAGATGGCGTGGACTGCACTCTCAGCAAGTTTGCAGACGACACTAAACTGAGAGGAGTGATAGATATGCTGGAGGGTAGGGATAGGATAGAGAGGGACTTAGACAAATTAAAGGACTGGGACCAAAAGAAACCTGATGAGGTTCAACAAGGACAAGTGCAGAGTCCTGCACTTAGGATGGAAGAATCCCATTCACTGTTACAGACTAGGGAACAAATGGCTAGGAAGCAGCTCTGCAGAAAAGGACCTAGGGGTTACAGTGGACGAGAAGCTGGGTATGAGTCAACAGTGTGCCCTTGTTGCCAGAAAGGCTAATGGCATTTTGGGCTGTTTAAGTAGGGGCATTGACACCAGATAGAGGCATGTGATCATTCACCTCTATTCAACATTGGTGAGGCCTCATCTGGAGTACTGTGTCCAGTTAGGGGCCCTACACTACAAGAAGGATGGGGAAAAATTGGAAAGAGTCCAGAAGAGGGCAACAAAAATGGTTAGGGCACTGGAGCACATGACTTATGAGGAGAGGCTGGGGGAACTGGGATTGTTTAGTCTGCAGAAGAGAAGAATGAGGAGGGATTTGATAGCTGCTTTCAACTACCTGAAAAGGGGTTCCAAAGAGAATGGATCTAGACTGTTCTCAGTGTTAGCAGATGAAAGAACAAGGAGTAATGATCTCAAGTTGCAGTGGGGAAGGTTTAGGTTGGATATTAGGAAAAACTTTTTCACTCGGAATGGTGAAGCACTGCAATGGGTTGCCTAGGGAGGTGGTGGAATCTCCTTCCTTAGAGGTTTTTGAGGTCAGGCTTGACAAAGCCCTGGCTGAGATGATTTAGTTGGGAATTGGTCCTGCTTTGAGCAGGGGATTGGACTAGTTGAATTCCTGAGGTCCCATCCAGCCCAGATGTTCTATGATTCTATTATATTGCAAAAGAACTGGCCAATAATATTGGATCCGCAGAAGAACAATGTAAAGGCCTGGTGTATACCAAAGAGTATAAAATATTGCTGAGCCACCAGCCATCTGGGCACATGAATCCTTGTGCATGATCACCCTGTAATGAGGAGGTTGGCATATTGCAATATAATGGTCAGATGCCATGTCATAAACAGATAGTTAAGGGTTAATGCCTCTTTTACCTGTAAAGGGTTAAGAAGTTCACCTAGCCTAGCTGACACCTGACCAGAGGAACCAATGGGGGAACAAGATGTTTCAAAAGGAAGGAGGGAAGTTTCCTTTGTTTAGTCAGTTTCAGTTTCAGCTGGAGAAAAAAAGATCAAGGAACCAGCCTCTTATCAGAATAGTAAGTTTCAGAAAGGAATAAATAGGTTTATGTTTATTTCTTTGTAACTTGTCTTGTGCAATTAGAGGAAGAATCAAATTGGGTATTTGGGTATCTTTTGGTGGAACTAAGGTTTTGCCCAGGGGAACATCCTCTGTGTTTGGAATCTGTTGTCTGTGAGAGTAGCTGATATGCTAATCTCTCCCAGAGGATTTTCTTTTGCTTTTCTTTTCTTTAATTAAAAGCCTTTTTTAAATAACCTGATTGATTTTGCCTTGTTTTTAGATCCAAGGGGGTTGGATCTGGATCCACCAGGAGTTGGTGGGAGAAAGGAGGGGGGATGGTTAATTTCTCCTTGTTTTAAGATCCAAGGGGTTTGGATCTGTGTTCACCAGGAAATTGGTGAAGTCTCTCAAGGCTACCCAGGGAAGGAAAGTAGTGCTTGCGAGTGGTGGCAGTCACACCATATCTAAGCTGGTAATTGAGCTTAGAGCTTCTCATGCAGGTCCCCCACATCTGTACCCTACAGTTCAGAGTGGGGAAGGAACCTTGACATGCCATCACTCTGAGAAAGCTAGGTTCTGAAGCTGCCAAGGTGGGAACCAGAAAGACTTGGACAACACATCCAGAGGAAGGGATGGGTCTGGTATTGATTATGAAGTTAGCCAGGGATTTGGGGACAGGGACAGAGATGCAGCAGAGGTTTAGAAAGGACAAGATGTCTAGAAAGAAAAAACATGGATGAGTGAAGGTGGTGGTCAAAGATTATTACTTTGATGACTAAATTCCCCACCAGGGCTGCAGTTAAATGACTAGAAACACCACAATGGGTAGATTCTGCAGTTCCCAAATGTCAGAGCATCCCAGGAGAAGGAACTTGGTCACAGTAATTTGGTTGGGCATGTCCTGCCCTTCATAGGCACTGACTCCATGGGTGCTCCGGGGCACCCACCAAAAAAATAATAGGAGGTGCTCAGCACTTGCAGGGCTGGATTAATCTTTTGTGGGCCCCAGCACCCAGACCTTGGCCCCGCCCCCAAACAGCATCTTCCCCCCAAGGCCCATCCGCCGCTCTTCTCCAAAGGTCCATCCACCGTTCTACCCCAAAGGCCCATCCACCACTGGCATGGGGTGAAGCGGCAGAGGGGAGAACCCACCAGCAAAAACAAAAGTCAGCCCCTGTGCTGTCCACTGCAAAGGGAAGAAAAAGGGAAATGGCTTCTTAAAATATTAACAAAACTAAATTCTACTAGTTTTCACTCCACTGAGCCCTGCAGATCCCAGCACAGCGTCTGGATGCTGTTGTGGTGTGAGCCTCCTCAGCACAACTCTTGACAAACATTCAATTTCATACCCTATTTCTGCCCTCACTTATTCTTGTGTATTCCTTCTGCATTCAGAGTCTGATTCCATTTGCCATTCTGCCTTCACTGACACCGGTTCATTTCTACAGGGCTAGCGATTCAGCTGATGTTAACTGGCATAGCACCATCAAAGTCTTTGGAGCAACATCAATTTACACTAGTTGTGAGCCTGGCCTAGTGATTTTCACCCTGACCTGAAACAAACATTTGCTTCCACATTGTTCTTCTGTTCTACCATTATTAGCACCATTAATAACCCAGAGTTTTCCCCTACAATTAAAATGTAACTAACATTTGTCTTGATGATACATTGAATGAAACAGACCCAACACCACCCTTCCACAGCTATATTCACTGAAGTTCTGCAGAAATCTGTAAATAAATTCTGAAATTGAAAATGTGGATAAACCCATCACCCTTCTCTTGTGACCAAAAAAAGTAAGTGGTAGCGGGCATCATCTACAAGTTGAGAGGGGAAACTGAGTCATAAAAGAGCCACTAAGAGCCAGCTCAGAGGTGGGGACAGAATTCATTTCATATCGGGACCCAAAACCAGCTGAGGGATCCACCACTGGCTATGACACAAATGTATGAAGAGCCTAACTGTGCACAAAGCATGGCCAACTTACTGCAGCATCTTCCTGGAGATGAATGGCTGAAGTTTCACTAAGAAAATTTATTTAGGTGGCTTCTTCTAAGGGCATTTTGGTTGCTGTTCCCTGCAGAGGTGAAAGGCAAAACTAGTGAGGGGGGAAAAATCAACTAATTACTAAGAAAATGTAAAGTAGTCTCTTTGGTGCAACAGAGAGCATTCTGAAATTTTAGTAAGCAAGGCAGTGTTTCTGTGGCTGTGGCTTTAACTCTTACTAGAAGATGAGGAAGGCCAGTGATTGGGGCATTGTGCTGGGCACTCAGGAGAGCTGGGTTCAAGGGCTTGGTCCATCATAAGCTTTCTGTGTGACCTAGAGTAAGTCACTGGGAGTTAGGTGCCTGAGTCTTAGGTCTGCATGTGTAAACGTGAGCTGATATCACTTTCTTCTCTCACAGGCGTGCTGTAAGAACAATACATTGGAGGTTGCATGTCGCTCAGGAACTCTAGTAACAGGGGGCAGGTAAGCACCATAGATGGGTTCTGAAAATAAACAAATAGGAGAGTGTTAGCAGGGAGCCTTATTCCCTGCAAGGGGAGGAAAGTTTGCTATAGATTAACTAGAGCACCTGAAGCCAATTAGAGCACCAGCAGTCAGTCATGTGATAAACACCCCTGCTTCAGTCAGACAGTGTGGGAGTTGGAGCAGAGAGCAGTTTGAAGGAGTTGGAGAAGAGAACAGTTTTGAAGAAAGACAAAAGGAAAGTTTGGAGGAGTGCTCTGGTGGGATGAGAAATCCAAAAGAAACCCTAGGTAAGGGGCACCTGGCTTGTATAGAAGGAGGGCAAGAAGCCCCTTCACAAGCTGAAGGGCAGGAGAGGGAAGTAGCCCAGGGGAAGGAACCGCTAGTTCAAGTGGTTCACCACAAACCTCAGGGCCCCTGCGTTGGGACCTGGAGAAGAGGGTGTCATGGTATTCTATCCCCAATCTGAACCTTAGAGTCCAAAAATGGGGTACCAGCATGAATTCCTCTAAGCTTAATTACCAGCTTAGATCTGATAAGCTGCCACCACTCAAAAAATTATAGTGTTTTGGGGCACTCTGGTCCCCACAAAAACCTTCCCTGGGAACCCCAAGACCCAAATTCCTTGAGTCTTACAACAAAGGGGAATAAACCATTTCCCCCCCTTCTCCTTTCTTCCTCCCAGATCTTTCCTATCCTGGGTACACTAGGAGATCACCGTGATTCAACTCCTTGAATCACAACACAGAGAAATCAGGTTTGTTTCCCCCCTTCTCTCTCCTTTTCAGGCTTTCCCTCCCTGGGCTATCCTGGAGAGATAGATAGATTCAAGCTCCGTGAATCTAAAAGAAAGGGATTCCACCCTTCCCCCCTCCCTTCTCGCTCCCTGTCCCTCACCAATTTCCTGGTAAGTACAGACTCAATTCCCTTGAGCCTCAACAAGGGGAAAAAAATCAAACAGGTCTTAAAAAGCAAAACTTTTAATAAAAAGAAAGAAAAAAAGTAAAAGTTGTCTCTGTAATTTAGATGGTAAAAGTTACAGGGTCTTTCATCTTATAGACACTAGAGAGAAGCTTCCCCCCAGCAAAAATACAATTTAAAATATTTCCAGCAAAATACACATTTGCAAATACAGAAAACAATTAAAAGATTATAACCTCCTTTCCTACTTAATACTCACTATTTTAAATATATAAGAGACTGTAGCAGGGAGATTGGCAAGAAACCTGGTTGCACGTCTAGTCCCTTTCAGGACCCAGAGAGAACAAAGTAAAACCCCAAAAACACAAACAAAGGGTTCCCTCCACCGAGATTTGAAAGTATCTTGTCTCCTGATTGGTCCTCTGTTTGTTAACCTTTTACAGGTAAAAGATACATTAACCCTTAACTATCTGTTTATGACAGAGGGTGGGCCCAGGTCCCTCCCTCTCCACTCCCCTCCTCAAGGACACTAGTGGGGCAATTAAAATGCCGGTTCAGAGGCAAGCAATGATGCCCTGAACCTTCCCCAAAGAAGAGAAAGCGCGAGACCCAGCATAACAGTACCGGCAATTTGCCACAGAGCCTATTAAGTTACATCAATTTGGCCACTACAAGCGTAATATTAATTAGCTAGGCTAATGAACATTCAATTGTCCATTGATAACTATAAGCTCCAGAATTGTCTTTTATGGGTGGTTCATTTGACTTCATTTTTTCCCTTTTATTTTTATTAAAACTTTAACATATAAATGTTGAAACCCATAACAATGTACATTTCAGAAAAGACAACACACAGTTCTCTGAATGTTAAATCCATCTTATGCCTATTGGACCAGGCTGGTGAACGATTAACATTTTCCTAAGCGCACCCCTTATGTCATTGTTTCTCAGGCTGTAGATGATTGGGTTCACAGTTGGTGGCACAACGGAATAGAAAATGGCAGCTACCAGGTCCAAAACTTTTGAAGACTTTGATCTGGGTCCCATGTACGTTAATGTTGAAGTGCCAAGAAACAAACAGAAAACATTCAAGTGGGGCAGGCAGGTGGAGAAGGCTTTGTACCTGCCCTGCTTGGAGGGGATTCTCATCACCGTGAAGAAGATGTGAATATAAGACACAAATATAAATACAAAACAAGAAACAGCTGAAACAGAACCAAGAACAAGCATTACTATATCATTAACACGTGTATCTCCACAGGAGAGCTTTAATAGCTGTGGGATATTACAGAAGAACTGGCCAACCATGTTGGAGAGGCAGAAGTGTAACCTAAATGTGTTACCGGTATGTATCACAGCACACATCATGCTGCTGAGCCAGGCCCCAGCTGCCATCTGGGCACACCTGCCCCTGTTCATTAACATCCCATAATGGAGGGGATGGCAGATTGCAACATAGCGATCATATGCCATCACCGTGAGTAATGCTAGCTCCGTAATGGCAAAGGTGACAACCAAGAAGAGTTGCGTGACACACCCTGAGAAAGAAATTGTTCTGCTGTCCATGAGAGAGTTGGCCATGGATTTGGGGACAGTCACAGAGATGTAGCACAGGTCTAGGAAGGATAAGTTGACCAAGAAGAAGTACATGGGGGTGTGAAGTTGTCGGTCAAAGGCTACCACTATGATTATAAGGAGGTTCCCTATCAAGGCTGCCAGGTAGACCACTAGAAACGCTGTGAAGTGTATAATCTGCAGCTCCCAAATGTCAGAGAATTCCAGGAGAAGGAACTCCGGCATGGAGGTTTGATTGTTCATAACCTGCTTCAGATACATTCTGGGGAACAAGACAAGAGGAACGGTCAGTAAAATGGTGACAAAAGGAGGGAGGGAGAAAAAGAGAGACTACCATCATCCTTCAAAAACAGATATTGGAGCTACTTAAAATGAGCCGTGACCCCATTCTGTCAGGCTGTGCAGATAAATGCTTATTATTTGAGTCACTGGGCCCCAGAGAGAAAATGGCTTTATAGCCTGGTCAGTAGGGCTCTTGTATGGGAGACAAGGATGCCAATGACTCTTTAATTATTTAATATAGAGAACCCTTTCCCCACCCCAGGAGAATGTCCCATGCTCCTGGGAAGTGGAGGACCCATCTTCAAATCCTTTCTCCTCATCAGTGGGGAATTTAATTGAAGTGTCCCACATCCTAGGTGGGTACACTTACAATTGGGCTAAAGATTATGGGGGACATCTGCTTCCTCCCCTACACATCCATGTCATGTGATTTTGTGTGCTGGCCCACTCTGGTAAGTGGCCTCTGAACACACCTGTCAGATCAGGCCCTGCAGTTGAATAAGGCAAGGGAACATCTATCTTCCCCTTGTTTGTGGATTTCTCTGGGCTTAGCTATCCACATGCATAAAGCGAGGCTGTGGTGCTCATGCCCAGAGGCAGAAATATAGCACATAAGAAATGTTTACATCAAAAGAAAGGAGGTACAGAGCGAATTTAGGCACCTACAGGGTAAGGTAGTAGCTGAGCAGTAAATGCTAGTGGTGCGTATATCTGGGAGTTAGGTGCCTAAAGCAGTAGTGATGCACTTAAGTCCCTTGGAGAATCTAGCCTTAGGTAGCACCCAACAGCAGCTCTGCCCGTCTCTATTCATAAGACCATAAAAGCTGCCATCATACCAATGGTCCATCCAGTGTAGTATTCTGTCTCTGACAGTGAGCAGTATCAGACCTTCAAGTGCAAAGTACAGAACACGCAATTTTGGAGAGATTCACCCCTGGCAGTCAGGTTTTGGGTTTTCCCAGCCATAGGGTTGCATCCCCTGACCCTCCTGGCTAATAGTCTTTGATGATTTTTATCCTCCATGAACTTACCTAGTTCTTTTTTGAACCCATTTATACTTTTGGCCATCAAAACATCTCATGGCAATGAGTTCCACAGATTAATTTTGCATTGTGTAAAAAAGTACTTCTTCTTGTTTGTATTACACCTGCTATATAATAATTTCATCAGGTGACCCCTGTTTTATGTGTTGTGCGAAAGGGTAAATAGCACTTCTCTATTCACCTTTTTTCACACCAGTCATGATTTTATAGACTTCTATCACATCCCCCTCACAGTCATCTCTTTTCTAATCTGAACAGCCCTAATCTTTTTAGTTTCCCTTCATATGGAAACCGTTCCACACATATACCAGCTTGTACTCACTGGCCTTTCTCAATTAACATGGATTATTTATATTTCTGCTGATCCAGACGAGCCAACACAGCTACAAGAGGGGATACTGGCTCTGTTTCTGTCTCATTATTCATCACTTCTGTTTTGAATTAAGGCAATTGTATTTATTGTCTTTTTATTTGTGTTTAGAATAATAAAAAAAATGCCTGGCAGAGACTCCGGGTGCCCCTGCATAATTAATAACACAATGAAAGCCCAGCAACATTACGTAATCATTGTAGCCGGAACTTGGCCGGCCAGACATCTACGAAATCTCCTTTTTCACCCCTTCCACTCTTTCAGCAATGACTCTATTAAAGATTTGGAGGCTGTGGTGCCTAATAAGCTGAACTTGGGCTCCAGGTGTGACACTAATGTGATCCACAGATGCATAAACAGGGAAATTTTGAGTAGGGATAGACAAATTGTATTACCTCTGTATTTGGCACTCGGTGCGACTGCTGCTGGAATATTGTGTCCAGTGGATGTCCACAGTTCAAGAAGGATGTTGTTAAATTGGAGACGTGTCAAAGAAGAGCCACAAGAATGATTAAAAGATTAGAAAATATGTCTAAAAATCATGGTTTTAGTAAAGCACTGGATATATGGTTTGCTACAACAATCTATAACCCATTAATCCCCTTTTTTTGTCCCCTGACTACAAGGCAGTTAATGGGTCACTTCACCTTGAAAGGTCCCTTAGAATATGTGCTAACTACTTATGATAAGCTAGCTGTTCCACGCTGTGACACTGTGAGTACCTTCCCGGAGGTAAGGAAGAGCTCTGTGCCACTAGAAAGCTTGTCTCTCTCACCCACCTTGTCTCTCTAATACCACACTACAGTTAATATACCCAACAATGATATAAGCCTTTTTTCACAATTGCAGACATGGGGAACCGATATTTGATAATGGACTTTTCAATAGCAGACAAAGGTATAGCAAAATACTATGTTTGAAAGTTGAAGCAAGACAAATTCAGACTAGAAATGAGGCGTACATTTTTAACAGTGAGAGTGATTAACCATTGGATCAATTTACCAAAGGTTGGGGTGGATTCTCCATTACTAGCTACTTTTAAAATCAAGACTGGATTTCCCCCCTCCCCACAAAGTAGAGCATACTTCAAACTTGAATTGTTTTGGGGAATTTCTCTTGCTGTATTATACAAGAGGTCGGAACAGATGATCACAATACTCCCTTCTGGCCTTAGCACCTATGACTCATTACGGGAAGTAAGCCATTATACTTCTCCAAAGGTATGTCTATACTACCCACCAGATCAATGGGCAGCAATTGATCCAATGGGGTCAATTTATCGCGTCTAGTCTAGACATGATAAATCAACCCCCGAATGCTCTCCCGTCGACTCCTGTACTCCACCGCTGTGAGAAGCGCAGGCAGAGTCGATGGGGAAGCAGCAGCAGTCGACTCACCGCAGTAAAGGCACTGTGGTGAGTAGGTCTAAGTACGTTATTCACGTAGCTGAAGTTGCATAACTTAGATAGATCCCACCCCTCCCCGCAGTGTAGACCAGGCCCAGGAGCCTTGTCAAACAGATCTGCATTCTGCAGCATGGCCAGATAAGGCTGTTTAAGATTAAGTGGGGAGAGCAAGTTCCATCCCCCAGGAGCCATCACAGAGGAGATCCTCTCAGCTATACTGATGGGGAGCAAGCTTAGGAGCCCCTACTGACTACAGCTGGACGAATTGTTTCAGATAAACCAAATGCAGATATGGATCAACTGAAATATTTTCCCAATTAATGTTGAATTTGCTGAATTGTTTTGACTGAAAAGATTATATAAAACCCGCTCAAAAATCAAAATGATATTTTTGAAACAAAACATTTAGATTTTTCAATTTGAAATAATTTTACCTTTCAAATTTTACTTCAATTTTATTTAAAAATATGTTTAAAAGTACTCAGAAACCACAACATTGTTTCTCTATTCTAGTCTACATTGTTTTCTTGTACTTTACTCATCACTGTGGCATCTGAGCACTTTGTTTTAGTTTGAACAAAACACATTGTTCCCAAAATATTGTGTGTTTTTCTTTTTTTTTTTTGTTTATTACTTTTGTGTTGTATCAAAAATAATTTAAAAAAATCTATTTCAGGTCAACTTGAAAGGATTTTTTTGGATTTTTGGTTCAGCCAGCAAACTGAAAAATGACTTATTTGGGCAGCTCTGCTGCTGACTAAAGTGTTGGCAGCATGGCTCAAGGAGAAAGACAATCTCTCAGATAAGTCAGACCCAGCAATTTATGGGTCAGGTGTAAACTCCATCCGGAGAATGGCAGGCAGCCAGTGCCAATTTCATTGCACTGGTGCTATATGCTCCTAGCCAGATGCACTGTTCACTAAGTTAGCCACTATATTCTGCACCAGTTTTTGCCTCTGAATGATTTGAAGTTGAGCTCCATGTAGAGTGAATTGCAGTGGTCTAGTTCTGTGGTAACAAAAGCATGGATCAGAGATAGAAAAAAACATATGAAGTATAATAATTATGATAAAAGTAACAAGAGCTGACACAAAGTCTGCCTTCCGTTCCAACAGCATTATCTGTTGTCTTCCCATTTTGTCCTGTCACATATCTGCTATCCTACTCCCTTTACTCTTTGCTCTCAGTGAAACCTAAGTGACATCTGTTAAAAATTGCTGGCTTTTGACTTGAAACCTGAGGGACAAAACAGACGAGGAACTGTGAAAACTGGTGAAATGACGGCTCAGTAGGACTGTAACTGTGTTAACTGAAATTGGTTTGACCTGGGTTTAGTTTGAACTGGTTTTCACAAAGAATATGAGTTGGTCCTTCACAGAATTATTCAATATATTATGGAACATTCTTAGATAAAACAGATCCACACAAACCTTTTCCCTCCCAAAGAAGAGTCTTGTTTAAATATCCACATTGTTTCTGAAAAACGTAATGGTAAATGAGACAGTTGAAATGAGATAAGAACCGGTTTTGAGGAGGACGGAGGCAGAAGTCACCTAGAAAGGAGACAGATAGAGAAAATAAAAGGAAATAGAATGTGAGTGAGAGTTTGAGCTTGAAAGGAAGAGATATAAAAAGAATATTGAGGGACAAAGCGAGGCTGGAATTTGTAAGTATTTCTATGACCTTGTTCATCAGGAGTAGAGGACTAACAACCCTAATGAGAGTCAGAATTAGTCTTAGGGAACAGAAAGGCATCCCCATATCTTAAGAGGATAATAAAGGACACATGAGTGGCTACCAAGTCGTGTAGAGTCCAGGGATGAAATTTTGGCCTCTGACAAGTCAATGACAAAACTCCCATTGACTTAAATAGAAACAAATTAATCTAGACTACACAATTGAAGGATCCTGTTCTACATCTCCAGCCAGTTATGCTCCAGCTATCCCACACTCCGTGGGTATTATCAGCTTACCTGGAATAACATCTTCTTTGCCCCTTAATATCAAGCTAAGAATCCTTTCAGATACACAGATTCCAAAGCTATTATTGGAAAGCCCCTGCAGTCTGCAGAGAATAGACAGAGTAACTTTTAGATGTCAGCATCTTACTTGAGTGACATTATAAGTCACTTTGTCCTAAATTGAGCTTGTTCTTTCTGAAACTGACAAGGGAGACTGATGAATGACTGGACTATGAAATGCTCCGGAATTTGAATTGTTGTTGATTTTGCAGGGCAATATTTGGAAGTACAGAACTTCATAACCTGTCTTTTCCGATTGTTTGCTTGGAATAGGAAGCAGTGAAAGCAGAATTTTTCTTACTGCCTATCTGGAGTGCTGAATACTGAATGATCATTTTCTTTCCAGAAAGCTACAGAAACACTTTGGTTAGTGCTGATTTTAAGGGCTTGTCTACACTTAGACATCCAGGAAAATTAATCCAAATTAACTAACATCAGTTTGAAGTGGATTCGTTAAACTGCACTAAATCTGTGTGTAGACACTGTTATTCAGAATTAAAGCATCCCAATTCAGCGTCTCTTAAGTCACATTGGAAGTCAATTAAAATAAACTGAATTAAGGCTCCTCAATTGTGAATGAGGATATTTGCACAGGAATTTAATGTGGTATAGTAAGTTCACATCAAATTCCCGCCTTTAGTCAATTTGGGTTAATTTTCCTGGATGTCCCTGTGCAGACCAACCCAAAGCAAAGCAATCCAGTGCCCCCACACCACATTTGGGGTACTGGTGGAAAGAGGCCTTTTTCCTATCCTAGAAAGGCAGGAGCAGTGGCATGGAGTCCCACCCAAGAATGGCAGCAGAGACACCTCAGTATTACCTAGGTAGATGAGGTGTCTCTGATTGGGCTACAGGGCACATCAACTGTGGATGTCTGAGAAATGGAAGTCTTATAGCACCAGGGCTACAGAGATCCTTTCTGACTAAAAACATCTCTCTGTGTTGGGACTAGTTCCTTATTAGTGAATTAAATGGAGATTGCCTTTAATTTTTCTATAATCACATAATTGTTCCGTTTTTGTTGGCTTTATCTGACTTCAAAGCACTCACTCCTGGTTTGCATTTGAAAGCAGAGAGTGTCATTTCACAAACTCCTCCAAGCCACTCAATGTGCATTTTACAGTCATGAAGTGGGAGATTGCCATATGTATAAATGAGGGTTTGGCACTCAACTCCCACCGACAATTTGAATGTCTCCTCTCCCTTAGACTACATCTACATTGCAGCTGGGGGGTGTGATTCCCAGCTCTAACAAATGGACCTATGCTAGCTCTGCTGAAGTTAGTGCCTAAAAATAGCAGTGTGGCCCAAAAACAGACCTATTTTTAGGCATTAGACCTCCCAGCTGCTGCGTTAACATGCCCTAAATCTCTTCTCTCCTAGCCATGCACCCTACCAACTGGGTCACAGGCCTGTCCTTATCCGAAACAAACAAAAAAAAATTCACTTCACTGTCACTTGAGGAATCATTCAAGAAGCCGGCATATATGGGCAAGAACATTGGGGAAGAGCGTTTACTTGTTATTCAGATTTTTGCTACTAAATTTGCTCTTTTCAGAACCACAGATATTAAAAAAGAGGTGGACACTTACTGTGCACTTTCTTCTTCCAACTCCAAGATGCTTATAGGTATGATCTAACTTGTATGTAGTGTAGTCACAGTCGAGTCAGTGCCAGGATATTATTTTGAGAGAAGGTGGGCGAGGTAATATCTTTTATTAGATCAACTTCTTATCTAAACTATCCATAGAAATTTACCTGTTTACTTAGATAGATGGATGGATGGATGATGCTGTATATCTATCTGATCTATCACATCTTTGTCCATAGAATCTACATGCCAAAGGCACAGCTATCTTAGAGCCCTTACATCCTTTACAGAGGATGAACGTACACTTAGTTCTGTTGCTTTCTTCAGATGAACTATGTGTAGCTGACTTTTGGCTTCACAGACACGAACAGATTGGTGCTGTGGGAACATGATTTATCCAAGTCTGTTCCCTAAGGCCTTTCAGAGGCTCACTCCCTGGAGCCCTGCACAGCTCAGAAGTGGAGGCCGAGAAGCAAACATCTGCTCTGCTGCTCAAGAGCATTTATGCATTTTCACCAAACTACATCAAGAGCAAAGACCAGATGAAATCAGGGCTTAGTGGTCTGAGGGCAGAGCCAGGAATTCTTGAGTTCAAATCCCAAGGGTGCAAAGAGGACATATAACTGTTTCCTTTCCATTCTCAGTGTATGTTCCCTGTCTGGTTAATCATAGAATATTAGGATTGGAAGGGACCACAGGAGGTCATCTAGTCCAACCCCCTGTTCAAATCAGGAATAATCCCCAACTAAATCATCCCAGCCAGGGCTTTGTCAAGCCTGACCTTAAAAACCTCTAAGGAAGGAGATTCCACCACCTCCCTAGATAACCCATTCCAGTGCTTCACCACCCTCCTAGTGATTTCTTTCCCCTAATATCCAACCTAAATCTTCCCCACTGCAACTAGAGACCATTTCTCCTTGTTCTGTTATCTGGTACCACTGAGAACAGTCTAGATCCATCCTCTTTGGAACCCCATTTCAGGAAATTGAAAGCAGCTATCAAATCCCCCCTCATTCGTCTCTTCTGCAGACTAAATAATCCAATTCCCTCAACTTCTCCTCATAAGTCATGTGCTGCAGCCCCCTAACCATTTTTGTTGCCCTCTGCTGGACTCTTTCCAATTTTTCCATATCTTTCTTGTAGTGTGGGGCCCAAAACTGGACACAGTACTCCGGATGATGCCTCACCAATGCCGAATAGAGGGGAATGATGATGTCCCTTGATCTGCCGACAATGCTCCTCTATTCGACAGCTAATGCAGTTAGCCTTCTTGGCAACAACTCACACTGTCAAATCATATCCAGCTTCTTGTTCATTGTAACCCCTAGTTCATTTTCTGCAGAACTTCTACCTAGCCACTCGGTCCCTAGTCTGCAGCACTGCATGGGATTCTTCCATCCTAAGAGCAGGACTCAGTACTTGTCCTTGTTGAAACTCATCAGATTTCTTTTAGACCAATTTTTCTAGGTCCCTCTGTATTCTATCCTTACCCTTCAGAGTATCTACCACTACTCCCAGTTTAGTGTCATCTGCAAACTTGCTGAGGGTGCAATCCACGCCATCCTCCAGATCATTAATGAAGATATTGAACAAAACTGGCCCCAGGACCGACCGTTGGGGCACTCCGCTTAATACCAGCTGCCAACTAGACATGGAGCCATTTATCACTACCCATTGAGCTTGATGATCTAGCCAGCTTTCTATTCACCTTACAGTCCATTCATCCAGACCATACTTCTTTAACTTGCTGGCAAGAATACTGTGGGAGACCATATCAAAAACTTTGCTCAAGTCAAGGAATAATATGTCCACTGCTTTCCCCTCATCCTCAGAGCCAGTAATCTCATAATAGAAGGCAGTTAGGTAAGTCAGGAATGACTTGCCCTTGATGAATCCATGCTGACTGTTCCTCATCACTTTCCTCTCCTCTAAGTGCTTCAAAATTAATTCCTTGAGGACCTGCTCCATGATTTTTCCAGGGACTGAGGTAAGGCTGACTGGCCTGTAGTTCCCTGGATCCTCCTTCTTCCCTTTTTTAAAGATGGACAGTATATTTCCTTTTTTCCTTTCATCTAGGACCTCGCCCAATCACTGTGAGTTTTCAAAGATAATGGCCAATGACTCTGCAATCACATTTGCCAACTCCTTTAGCCCCTCAGATTCAGTGCATCCAGCCCCATGGGCCTGTGCTTATCCAGCTTTTCTAAATAGTCCTGAACCACTTCTTTCTCCACAGAGGGCTGGTCACCTCCTCCCCATACTGTGCTTCCCAGTGCAGCAGTCTGGGAGCTGACCTTGTTCTTGAAGACAGAGGCAAAAAAAGCATTGAGTACATAAGCTTTTTCCACATCCTCTGTCACTAGGTTGCCTCCCTCTTTCAGTAAGGGCCTGTGGAAGAAACAATATCCACTTTCAGGTTGGAAGCAACAAAATCAGAGACAGCTTTATTCAAGCAATTTCAAGGGAAGAATACAGCTGTCAGAGAGCATCTGTGCCTCAGTTTCTCCAAAGTACAAACAAAATCACACAAGTTTATACTCCTTGTGACATGCATTAATTAAAACATCTGCAATTTATTTAGGCTATGTGCTATCTATTCCAGTATTTTCTCACTTTCTCTTCTCTAAACATTGTTATCTCAAGGCTAAGTCACTCTGACTATTCTGCTGTCTTTCACTCGCTTCTGACATGGGCCCTGCTTCTCCAGGTCTCTCGATATTAGGCTAAGACTTAGCTCAACAGCTGCTCTGTCTCTGCTGTTAAATGGCTGCACTTAAACGCTATCTGCTTTCTCAGCTTCCACAGGGCTCACTCTTTCCTTGACTTTGTTCTTGTTGTTAACATACCTGTAGAAACCCTTCTTGTTACTCTTAGCATTCCTTGCTAACTGCAACTCCAAGTGTGATTTGGCCTCCCTGATTTCACTCCTGCATTCCTGAGCAATAGTTTTATACTCCTCTCTGGTCATTTGTCCAATCTTCCAATTCCTGTAAGCTGAATTTTTGTGTTAAAGGTCAGCAAGGATTTCACTCATAAGCCAAGCTGGTCACCGGCCATCTTTACTATTTACTAATATTTAAGTTGTACTCTGTGCTCATTCCTGATTTAAAGTGAGTCCAGGTCACAGACCGTCAAGCCTCTGACATCCCTCACCAGGAAGGAGTTGGTTGGGGATGGGGAATGGGGGCATATGCATGAGCCTGTCCCTCATCACAGTAATGAGGTAGTTGCTATCCCCAGGCCCCTCTCCGAGGTCTCATTCCTGTGGCTCAGCTAAAGCAGGGACACGTACAGCAGCCTCTTGCTAATGCAGGATTGTGAATCCCAGTGTTCCCTTTCAGCAAAGCTGTTTTTAACCATATGTGAAACTCCATCCCTTTGTAGACAGTCCCTTTCCCTGCAATGGGCTCACCTACCTCACTCAGAACAAGGTTAGGGACATTTGAAGACACTGGCTTGAATTTAGTGAACAGCCATTGTACTCTGCGAGGAGCCCTGAATTTCCAAATGCGCACACCGACACACACACACACACACACACACACACACACACACACACACACACACACACACACTGACATTAACAGATGGTACCAACACACTCATCTTAATCTGTTCACATGCCATAATGCACATTAACAAATGCACTTCTAGTAACGTGTGCGCACACACTTAGGCCCAGATTTTCAAAGGTATGGCTCCATTGCTCCATTTAGCAGTGCTAAGTTCAGGGCCAGGTTTTCAAAGGTATTGAAATGGATAGAAGTGCAGATAGACACCTAGTGGAATTTTAAAAATCAGCCAAGGGCCAGATTTTTGTGCCTAGTGGGATTTTCAAAAGCAATTTGGTGCCTAACACACATAGAAATCAATATGCCTAACTCTCATTCTAAGTGCCTAACATCCAAAAGCAAAAATTTAATGCACCCTCATTTTTCTGCAATTTCACTAGCCTAAAGTGACAGCAAAATCTTTGTCAAATAGAAAAATTACAATAACTAGCAAAGACACCTGCATATAATAATGTGCATGCCCACTCGCCCTCCCCCACTGCTGAGTAACATAAATTCACAAGCAAACTCATACAAAACAGACTATGTTTGGGCTAGGATTTTCAAAGGTAACCAAGGGAGTTAGTTCCTTTGGATCTTATCCTGGTCCCACTGAAGTTACTGGGAATTTGCCCTTTGACTCAAGTGGCACCTTCCTGGTTAGAGCTGGACATGGACAAATTGAAGTAAGATGGATTATCCTGACCAGAATGCATCCACACAGCAATGATCTGCCGAGATCAAGACATTATCAGGAGACAATGGGGCAAGAGGGATAAATGAGGGCCTGGGCACAGTCACTGACTTTCAGCTTTCTCCAGGGATGCTCCACCCCCGCTCAGCCCCACCCACACTCCACCCTTTTCCCCAAAGCCCGACCCTCACACCACCTCTTCTCCCACTGCCCACGAGGCTCTTCCCACCCCTGCTCCTCTCCCTCTTCCAAGTGCCTCTCACCTAACAGCTGATCGACAGTGAGCAGGAGGCACTAGTGGGGACAGGAAGGAGCTGATTGGCAGGGTCTGGTGAGTGCTGAGCACAATCTATTTTTTTCCATGGGTGCTATGGGTCTGGGTATGTGGATATGATCCATCTCTACTAAAATCATTTGAACTGGCTAATTACCCCTTAGCAGGGTCCACAGAGAGGTCAGGAGTGAATAGGACCTGGCATATGAATTCCCCTGCCCACTTTGAAAGTGTCTTATACAATTCAAGGCTGAGCCTGCCCAAAGGGGACAAGCAGTGCCAGCTGGGATGGACTGTTTGCCACGTTCTGTGATTGTTGGTGCAGGAACTAGCGAAACCAAATTCTGTTTCTTGACTAAATGCATGGGGTATTTTTTTGTTATTTGTTTATTGTTTTTTGAAAATCTATCTGCTTTCCCTCATGGTCCCATTCTGCTCTACAGGCTGGACTCCCTATCCAGACTACATCCCCCATGATGCATTGCAGCCATTGGACTCCCATGATGCACCATGGTTGCTTAGGAAGAAGGAATCCCATGGTGCAGATGTTGTCCAGTAAGGGAGCCTGTCCTATAGCTAGGCTTGGCTGAATTTGATTTTAATGTTTTAATAATTTCCATGGATGATATCAATGCTTATTTTTAAGTGTTTTTCTATTTTTATTGATTTAAGTTTTCACAGTTGCCCAACATTATAAGGACTTAAGACAATGGACAAAGCAGTTTAATGACAGTAGCCACTGAGATGTAAAAAGTTAAAAGCTTTATACTATTAACACACAAATTGTAAAGTTAACGTGTCAAAACACACACACTCATTAAATACCCATAAATCAAATTCTAACAAGTTTTCAACAAGTGTTTTTCTTACTTTGCCTTTCTATAAATTTTGATGATTATCAGTTGAAATAGTTTTCTTTGCTGTTTGTGTGTAGTGTGAAATTGACATTTGCTGACACTTACTGATAAAAATCTAATCTTTTGAAGCCTAATCATGGAAGAAAATGTGGCCATGAGATACCATAGTGGCATTTCCAAATAGACGTTTACATTTTCAGCTGAAAGTTTGAGTTTTAGCTGAAAATTGTAGGGGGAGGGAGCTTGTTTGTTTGTCTGGCAGCCATTCCAAGGCTCAGTCTATGACTGCAAAGTTTATCCAACTCCTGCAACCATTCCAAGGCCTGCAGCTATTCCAAGACCTAACCAGGACATACAGCTATTCCAGGGGCTAATTAAGGCCTGCAGCCATTTCAAAGCCTAACCAAAGCCTACAGCCATCCCAAGATGTGACTAAGCCAATCTAAGGCCTAACCAATGTCTGCAGCTGTTCCAAGGCCTAACCAGGGCTGGCATAAAATTCAAGGCCTAACCAAGATCTATAGCCATTTCAAAGCCTAATCAGTGTCTATAGCCTTCCAAGGTCTAAATATGGCCTATACCCAACCTATAACCACAACCTGCAGCTATACTTATACCTAACCAGGCCTGCATCCATTCTAAGGCCTAATAAAGACATGCAGCCATTATACAGGCTAATCAGGGTCTGCATCTAGCGTGACCACATTTGAAATGAACCCCCACCACAAAGCAAGCCTGCCACAACCACAACCCCCAACCACAAGGCAACTCTGGAACCCCTCCCCTTCAACAGCCACTTACAGTATCTAGAGAGCTAACACATAAATATGATTAATAACATCCCACAACTCCACACTCTTGCATGGTCAAACCCTCTCTCTCTCACACACACAGACACACACACACGATGCAGCTTGTGTGTTGGTGGGCAGACAACTGCCGTATTTTCAATCATTTTTATCTGTTATCGCTTAAATTGTGGAAGTTGGGACACTGCAGCATCTTTAGCTGGACACAGAAACTTTAAACGTTAGCTGTACAAGTGAAGTGTGATAATAATGCAAGTCTTTAGAACCACATAAAAAAAACCCAGCAGATTAAATTATTTTTCTGGCAACTGGCAAATCTATAAAAAAACGGACAGGCCGATCAAATAATGGCCAGGTGGTAATCCTATTTGCAGCCTTTCCAAGCTCTAGCAAAGGCCTGAAACTATTCCAAGGTCAACCAAAGCCTGGTGTCTTTACAAGGAGTAGCCAAGCTTTACAACCACTGCAAGACCTAACCAATGAGAATGGTGAATTCCAATTATCAGATACATTCATTGTTTTAGTTTAAGGACAGAAGGAATCATCCAATCAGATCATCTGACCAGCTCAGTATAACAGGCCATATATTTCACCCAAATTGCCCCAGGCTGAAAAGATAAATAATACTCAAGACATTGTCAGTGGATAGGAAATGTGGATTGGTTGTACCCATGGCTGGGATCATAATTCAGGCTACTTTCGATGCCAGCCCTGAATTCAGTCTTCAAGGCCTTTCTCTCTGTTTGTCTTATTTTCACATTTTATTTTGATGAATTTCAGACAAACATGGGACAGAGAAATTAGAAATATATTGCCTTGGGGCCTCTGCTTCTGAGCTATGCAGAGCTATAGAGAGCAAGTCCTTTAAAGCCCTTAAAGAACAAACAACAATAAATCTTTCTACAACACCAACACCGGCTGATGGAGCATGGAGTCCCAAGCCCGCTGACCACAGCTCATTTGTGGAAAGGAATGGGTGTCAATATTTTGGTCACTTAAGTCTCAGTGTCTGGGGTGAAAGGGTGTTAGAAAGCTGTGCCTTTGGTATCTACATACAATAGCAGTAAGGGCATCGGAAATCAATAGAGAGATTCATTGCAATGACACCTTTTCTTTATTGACCTGAAACAATCTTGAAGGAGGAGCAAAGACACCATACACTGTGAAAAATACACTCACGTCCACCAAGGAAGTGTCCTGCACTCATTTAATCTGGGATGTATTGATTTAGTGGTATATTTACTCACTTTTAGTGAGGAAAATTATCAGGAGAAATTCCAGTGAAAGTGTAAACTATTTCCTGGTTTTAGTGCCAAAAAAACAACAATAGCCCTCCTTCTTCAACGGAATGTGATATGACAGACAGGAAAATTCATTTTTCCTAACTTTGATCCCATTCAAATAAGGGGGACAGTCTGTTCAGTCAACAGACACAGGTGTCAAGGAGAACAGATTTCCTGGATTTTGTTTCTGTGTAACCTACCAACAAATCATTCGGTCCCTTCATTCCAGTGTTTCTCAGGGAGGTATTGATACTAACTTGATCTTTCCTCTCACTGAAACAGATTCAATTTGACCATGGTTAAGCTGCTGGTGCTCTGAGACCGCTGCCTGTCATGCCATCCAAAATGGTCTAATTGTTTGTTTGTGCTACTCTGTCTGTATCTGTCTGTTGTCTCTTGTCTTATACTCAAATTGGAAGCTCTTTAGGGCAAGTACTGTCTTTTCATTCTGTGTTTTCACAGTGCCTAGCACAATGGGGTCTTGGGCTATGATTTGGGCTCCTAGGCACTGCTAGATGAAATAAAGAACAAAAAGTTCTGACACATTTACTCACAAAAATACTGATTTCCTTTGTGAATAACCCTATTGGAACTACTTGCAGAATAAGGTACTACTCAATGTGATGAAGGGTTTTAGAATATGATTGTAGTGGGGTGAGCACCCACTCCAGCCCTGAAGGGGTTGGAAAAGCCCTGCAGAGGGCTGGAGCTCGGGAAAGGAGCAAAACCCTAATTGACTGGGGGAAGTGGCTGCAGCTGGGACCAAGCCCCAGACAGACTAACTGGGCCATATAAGAAGGCCATGGCAGCCAGAAGCTCAGGAGTCTCTCTCTGCCTGTAGAGAGGGAAGGGCCTGGCTGCTAGAGAACTGAGCAGGATTCTGAGAGTAAAGCAGGGCTGGGGGAAGGCTAGAGGAGCTGGGGAGCTCCAGGCTGGAAAAAACCCAGGCTGTGGGCCTAGCTGAGAGCCTAAGACCAGTACTGGGACTGCAGAGGGGCAGCCCAGCTATAGAGAGAGGCAGCAGGTCCCACCCAACCTTGCCTGTGATGAGTGACATATACTGAAGTCTGCCCCAGGGAGTGGGGCTAGATGGTGACTGGCAGTAGCCTTACACTGAGGTGAGGTGAGGTTAGTGGGTGGGGGTTCCCCTGGGTGGGGAGACCTAGAGTGTGGGGGTACTGCTGGGGTGGGGGCAGCAACCCAGAGAAAGGGGCACTGGTGTCCTGGGAGGGGCACGGAAGCCAGTGGTAAGGTGGATCACCAGCCTGCAGGGAGCATTCCAAGATGCTGAAAGAGCTAATTCCCATGGACAACCAGCAGGAGGTGCCACAGGAGTGAGTCCACTCTCTTACAGTAATCCCAATCTGATTCTGAAGTCTACCATTGGGAAAAGTAATGTACATGCTAACTGTGGGTAAAGTGAACTAAAAGGCAAGGCAGATGAGAGAATACTTTATTGGAGTAACTGCTGCTGGTAGAAGAGACAGAGACAAACTTTCCATCAACCAAGGCTGGTCCACACCTTGTCTCCTTCGTATCCTGGGAGCAAGACAGCTATCTCAACTGAAACGTTCCTGGGTTTGCATTCAGTTCATTGGGATTTTGTAAATACAATGTGGGGAAACAGCAAACAATAAATGAAAAATAGAGCCACTTTGGTTTAGAGTGATGACAACTCACAGGCACTTTGCAAGAATGGGAAATGATAAATCTGTAATGGAATAAACAAACCGAGTCTCTGTTCTATATGTGGAGCAAGTGCATTTGTCTTACAAATTTAACTTTTTCTTCTGATCACTGATCCAGCCTACAGGTCTCCATTTTACAAATAACTTGATTTTACTGTTCAGTTGTATCTCCTTTGAATTCATCATGAAACTATTGAAACTAGAACATATTTGAAATATTGTGAACATTATTTTAATTTTTTTTTAAACTTATGGACTCATTTGTTACTTTCTGCAAAGCTTAAAAAGGTTAGGAATGACAAACAGGTTGCTCTCAAATTATGTGTCTTTGCTGTGGTGGTAAAAAAATAAAAAAAACATAGCAAAGGTTTTCAGCCCTACCAGGGTCATGTCCCTTTCTCTCTGCTGTGTCCATGTGATTATCTAAGACATTAATTAGGGCCAGATTTCAAAAGGTGTTTGGGCACCTAATGGGATTTCCCAAAATATGTGAGCCCTAACTCACAATTGAAGTCAGTGAGTTTTGTTGCCGAGGTGGATTTGAAAATCCCACTAGAAACCTTAATGTCTTTCAAAGTCAGGCCCTACCCCTAGAATGTGCCATGCCAATCACATGTCCACAGGAGATTTGAAGTATGAGACACTGAACCACACTGAATAATACCTACTCAAAAAAATCACCCATTTCTCAAATACCAAGTAGTGTCTCAGCTGTAGCTCATCACAGCTCACCTGCCCCGGTTCCAGCTCCAGCAATCAGACACAATAAGGGGAATGAAAAGCAAGGCATCTCCAAGCTGTGATTCTGCTCTGCCTTCCGCTGCCTGTGCCCCATAATTAACTCCCACCTCCTCCTTTCCCTGGCAGACTTTCACATCTCCCCTCACAAGCTCAACTCTACATGTGTTCCATGAACATACATTGCAAGTCTTAGCTTGAAGAGAAGGACTGGCTTTGCAACATCAGTTAGATGAATGTGCACAGAATTGTGTTTGGCTGTCACGTTGCGAAATGGAGGGCATAGGAGTGTGTTGAGATACAAAACAGTGTCTGATTCACAGAGAATAATTGCGGGTAGGGGGTTGCAGGAAGGTAGAGGTTAGACTTTCCCCTTAATTCATTATTAAGTCTAATTATCTGCAATAATTAATGTAACTAAGAAAGCATAAACACATTTTTAGAGCAGTATTTTTCTGAATGTGAAGCATTAAGACCACCAAAAATGACTAATTAAATGTATACAGATGCGCTAGAAATTCTTAAATTGTGACCAATATTGAACAATTATATTTAATGAACTGTTTAGTAATTACTTACTCCAAACAACAAGATAAATCAATGCAGTCTTCCAAAATCAAATATTTTATTTATTATTTTATCTACAGCAATGCTGTCAAGGTATGATTCCCCACTCTGAACCTTAGCATCCAAAAGATGGTGTACCTGCATGAACCCCTCCAAGCTTAATTACTAGCTTAGAAATGATAGAGCTGCCACCACCCAAAAATATAGTGTTTTGGGTCACTTTCTGGCCCCCAAACCCTTCCCTGGGGACCCCAAGACCCAAAACCCCTTGGGTCTCACAACAAAGGGAAATAAACCATTCCCCCCTCCTTTCATCCTCCCAGATTCTCCCCTTCCTGGGTAACACTGGGAGATCCCTGTGATTCAACTCCTTGAATCTTAAAACAGAGAGGAAATTCACCTTCCCACCCCTTCTCTCCCCCTCCCACACTGTCCCTGAGAGAGAAACAGTGATCCTAACACAGAGAGAAATCAGGCTTTTCCTCTCCCCTTCTCTCCCACCAATTCCCTGGTGAGTGCAGACCCCCTCCCCTTGGGTCTTACCCAAGAAATAAAAAAAAATCAATCAGGTTCTTAAAAAGAAAAGTTTTTAATAAAAGAAAGAAAAAGTAAAAATTGTCTCTGTAAAATCAAGATGGAATATGTTACAGGGTCTTTCAGCTTATAGACACTAGAGAGAATCCTCCCTCCCAGCACAAATACAAGTTGCAGCAAACAGAGATACAATCCTTGCAGCGAAATACACATTTGCAAATAAAGAAAACAATCAAAAGACTAAACCGCCTTTCTAACTGGTACTTACTAAATTGAACAGAAGAGGCTGTTTCAGAAAATTGAAGAGTTTGTATACATGTCTGGTCCCTCTCAGAACCTAGAGAGAACAAAAAAAACCCAAAAAGCACAAACAACAGCTTCCCTCCACCGAGATTTGAAAGTATCTTGTCTCCTGATTGGTCCTCTGGTCAGGTGTTCCAGGTTTACTGAGCTAGTTAACCCTTTACAGGTAAAAGAGACATGAACCCTTAACCATCTGTTTATGACAAATGCCCATATAACCAATATATCTCCATGTTTCCATATACAATGTAGGTACTATGCGATGTGCATATTGAATTATATTGTATATTTACAAGCAGTTATTCTACTGAGGCTTTGCATATGTCAAGTGATGCTCTACATCTATTAAAGAGGATCATCAAGCTCAATAGGAGGAACATTTTCTAATATTACAGGTACATTTCTCTGTCATTATCCCACTTCAGCAGCATTAGTTGTATCTCCTTTCTTTATGTTAAATACTTCAGCTGTACATTTGGTGTTTACATTGTTACTATTTAACCAAACAACAGAATTTTCATAATCAACATAATCTTCAACTCCCTCTTTAAACATCAACAAGTCGAGCCTTTGAATTCAATTTTTATTGCTCTTCTCTGAACTCAGTCCAGAGGCAGAGGATGAAGAGAACAGGGCTGTACAGGTGTCACTGAGGGCAGGGTGAGAAGGGGCTGGGGTGCACAAGTGCAATGAAGCTTGAAAAATAGACAAGAGGATTGTGCTCATGACAGGGCAAACATTTAAGACAACTTGTGTCTAGGTGTAGAAAGATCATGGTCACTTTGGCTTTGTAAAGTTCCAATGTCTTCTCTGAGGCATATAAAAGTAAAAGAACATAAGAATGACCATACTGGGTCAGACCAAAAGTCCATCTAGCCATATCCTGTCTTCTGACGGTGGCCGTTGCCAGGTGCCCCAGAGGGAATGAACAGAACAGGTAATTATTAAGTGATCCATCTCCTGTTGACCAGTCCCAGCTTCTAGCACACAGAGGCTAGGGACATCATCCCTGCCCATCCTGGCTAATAACCATTGATGGACCTATCCTCCATGAATATATCTCATTATTCTTGAACTTTGTTATAGTCTTGGTCTTCTCAGCTCCTCTGGCAATGATTTCCCCAGGTTGACTGTGCATTGTGAGAAGAAATACTTCCCTTTGTTTGTTTTAAACCTACTGCCTATTAATTTCATTTGGTGACCCCTAGTTCTTGTGTTATGGGAAGGAGTAAATAACACTTTAATTCACTCTCTCCACAGCAGTTTCCCTCTTCTTTGTAACCATTTACCTTACCATTCCCCTTGTTCTTCCCTCCACAGAATGTACCTGAGACCAGAAACATCCAACCAAACCATCCTGACTGAGTTCCTTCTCCTGGGTTTCTCCGACATCCGAATGTTGCAAATTTTACATTTTGTGCTGTTTCTAGTGATTTACCTGACAGGTCTGATTGGGAATCTTCTCATCCTCATAGCTGTAGCTGTGGACCGCCACCTGCACACCCCCATGTACTTTTTCTTGGGCAACTTATCCTTCCTAGACCTCTGCTATATCTCCGTCACCGTCCCCAAGTCCATGGCCAATTCCCTAACCAATGACAGACACATCTCTTTCTCCAGATATGTTGCCCAAGTCTTCTTGGTGATCACCTTTGTTATTACTGAGATGACCCTGCTTGTGATCATGGCATACTACCGGTACGTTGCAATCTGCCATTCTCTTCATCACAGAGTCATCATGAATACAGACACTTGTGCCCAGATGGCAGCTGGCTCTTGGATTGGCAGTGCGATCTATGCAGCCTTTCACACTGGTAACACCTTTAGGTTGTCCTTTTGCCAGTCCAATGCAATTGGTCAGTTTTTCTGCAATATCCCACAATTACTGAAGATCTCTTGCACTGATACTCACCCTAATGAAACTTTGCTTCTTGCCTGTGTTATATTCTTGTTTTTCATGTGCTTTGGTTTAGTTATTGTGTCTTACACTCACATCTTCTCCACTGTGCTAATGATCCCTTCAGCGCAGGGTAAGTCTAAATCCTTCTCAACCTGTCTGCCACACATGATTGTAGTTGGTTTATTTCTTACACCGGAATGTTTACGTACATGAAACCAAATTCAGGGTCTTCTACATACTATGACCTGCTTGCTGCTGTTCTTTATACCGTGCTTCCTCCAGCCATGAACCCTCTTATCTACAGCCTGAGAAACAAGGAAATTAAAGAGGCTCTAAGGAAAATAGAAGACATGAAGAAAATATTTTTTTAATAACTCCCAGGAACTAAGCCCATCTTAGTTTGAGGAGCCATAGATTCAGAAGAAAGATTTAGCGAAGAGTGTAAGAATAACGAACAGTGAGCCGGCATTTGCCTGTAGACTTTGGGAGAGGGCAAATGGAAGAGTTACAAGTAGAGTTACATTCCCAGATAATGATTCAGAGAGAGACTCTATAATCTCTTGTATGACAACATGAGAAGACAGGGGATCTCTACAATGTGGAGCACAGCGAGTCCATAACTGAGGTTGTCTTGATAGAAAATACTGTCAAATTCCTGGACTGCCTGGGCTAGTTTTGACTGTTCCCTCATTGTGAGATCTTGAAATTGAATTCTAAATTATTCTTGGAATTCAAGATATGGGTCTTTTCTGTCCAAACCTACCCTAGATCTCGCAACATCTATTGACTCTAATTGTCTCCATGAGGAGATTTCAGGACTCCTAGTGTTTCTTCGGGTGCCATCTTTCCTGGGAGGATAGGTTGCATTTTTCATATTTCGCAGTGCAGTGAGCATGCATCAGGATTAACAGGAAGAAGAGCACTGTGTAAATTCAAAAGCTAGTCTTTCACCAGTAGAAGTTGGTCAAATAAAAGATATTAGCTCATCCACCTTGTCTCTCTAAGAAGGGATAAAGAGAGATATAGTTTGTATGGAGTAACCCAAGTGGCTTCAGTCTGTTACCATGGGATAACTAAGTACTAAAGGCCAGATAGTTGCAGGTATTTAGGAACAGAGTGGGACATTTAAAAGCATTCAGGTGCCTAATTCCCATTGATTTAAATGGCAGTTAGGGGCTTAGATATTTTTGGAAATCCCACCAGGCACCTAAAGACTTAAAAATATGGCCCTAAGTCATTTCCATCTGAGAGCAGTTCAATGAGCCTGATGTCTCAGCTCTGATATGAACTCAGGAGGTATTCTCATAGAAATGAAAATGATGGGCAATCAGCCATACTGGGTGGCCTTTGCCAGTCATTTTCCTAGAAACTCAAACACCACACAGTGCAGGACAGAATGCCTTGGGAGAGACTATATTCCTCTTTCAGCACTGGAAGTGATGTCTCCATAAGAGAGTTTGGGGGTCATGGGCAGGGCCATCTGGTGGAGCTGCCATGGTCTGTGTTACATCTGATGTGTGGATACTGAGAGCACGTTCATCCTCCAGGGCTGTCAACTCAGCACAACAAAACCAAACAAAAAAATTAAAAAGAGAGCTAGAAAAAGCTTTAATTTAGTTGTCTGTCAAATAGTCATACATCAACATTCCCTCATTCACTAGAGTTGTTGCCCTTATTTTACTGCATCCTCAGAAGTGGCTGTGACCCTGGGGAGAAGAAACTGTCTAAAGTTTGGCAGAGAGTAAAGGGAGTGAATTATTCATCCCACCCAGCTTTGCATGCCATTTGTTTTAGGGGAAGATGCTGCAGAAATGTTTGCTGTCTTGCCTTGGGTTCTGATTGCCAGTGCTTGAGACAAATTTTCTCCCTGGGAAATGGGCATTGGAGTTGGGATGAGATTCTTGGAAAAGGACATTCCCCTGTGTGCTCTGTGGTTCTCTTATTTGGGGACTTGCGCATATGTGTAAAAGTAAATCACCCTGAGAATATATCACTAGTTTCTCTCCCATTGGAAACCAATTTGTAAAGCTCCAAGCACCTACAATCACTTGGCAGCAGCGGGGATGGGGGAGAAGTGGTAGTATCAGAATGGGACGCTGGTGTCAGAAGAAAGGGAAACAGCATTTTGAATTTCATTTCACTGTGGAAATGGTGAGGAGGAGGAGAAGGGAATGGGAGAAAAAGAAGAATAGAGGGGAAAGTTCATTGCTCTGGGATAGAATTTTCAAAGATTGGAGGTTCAGTTCCCAGTGAAGATAATTGGCACTCTGAGAGGAGAAGCAAAGGTCCTGAGCTCATCCAGGGAGTCTGCAGGAAAAGCAGGAATTTAACTCAGAACTCATGACACACAAGCTCAGACTAGCCCATCTGCTGATGAATGAACAAAGTTGATTACATCTCATGGGGTCTTTCACTAGGGTGCTCCACTCTGACCCAACAGACATGGCAGAAGGAAGAAGCTGCATCCTTACTTATATGAACACAGGAAAATGGGGGCTTGCATAAGTTTTTCAAAGTGATTAGTGATTTGTGGTCCCTCAAGTTGGGCACACCAAATAATGGGACACCTTGAAATGAGCCTGATTTTCAGGACAGATCCTCAGCACTTTCTATGTATCAAGACCCTTTAAGGAGTCTCAAGTTGGACACCCAAAATCTCCAGTCACTTATGAAATTTTAGGCCAATGTGCTAAAAAAAACCCTGGCTTATTTTGGGTGGTCTGTATTAAGTTCCTTTTGAGCATGAGAACATACCGCCCAAAGCTGTCTGTTATTTACAAACATTTACATCAAGATGGGCAAGTCCTTGATGCAACTTGGAGAATGGTTTCCCTCATTTAGGAGCAGAAAGGCGCCCTCTAGGGAGAGGCTGAAATGCAGTGAAGAGTGGGATGGGGTAGAGAGATGGGAATAGTGGATTTAGTGCAGATACAGAGATCCTGGTAAGAATCCTAGTGCCATAAAAAAATAGGTCAAGATGTGGAATAGTGAAGAATCAGTGAGTTCATTCTACATTGGAGTAATATTAATCAGTTTTCTATTTTTACATTCTGCAGCATGTTATTTCAGCTATGATTCCATAGCACACGGCAGAATCAATTACATATTTCTCCAGAGGCCCATGGGGGCAATGACATTTTGGGGACTAATTCAACCCAGTGAGGGCCTAGGACACCTCTGCCCTGCAACCTTGAGTGCCTTACAATGCCCTGCTGATGTAGCTCCCACCTAGGCTGCTCACAAAATAGCCACTTGCATGCAAGTCACACCCCATGGGTCTGTGTATAGCTGCACTCTGCCACACAACCTGGCTTACGCCAGCCTTAGTTACCACATGGTGGGTGACCCCAATATGCTCCGAGTCCTGGACTTCCCACCTGCTAAAACTGTGTATTCTGTACTGCATTGTCCAGCCCTCTCCCGGACAGTTCAGATAAGAAAGGTCTGTTGTCCCAGTAAGGGAATATACAACAATCTGCAGTCTGGTGTGGGGGGAGGATTGTAAAGGGTGTACACTTACAGCACTGCAGCATCACAGCTGCATCAGCGTAGCTGGATAAGTGTTGCACTTAGCAAAGATGCTACCTACGCCAACAGGATAGCTTCTCCCATCAGCACAGGTACTCTGCCTCCCTGAGAGATGGAAGCTATATCAACAGGAGAAATCCACAACCCTGAGCGATGTAGTTGTACAGACATAAGTTTGTTCAGTAGACCAAACCTCAGAGGCAGATCTGTTTGTGCCAACCCCCGTTCCTTGCCAAAGAATGGCCACTTGATAGGGGATGGCTCATCAGTTTTGATGACATCTGGCCAGGTGTCCGCTTGTTCTTCGTCTTTGAGAAACAGCTATAGTGTATAGCCACCTGACCATGCCTCCACATAGGAGCCACAGGGCTGTAACCCCCTTCTGCACCCCAAATCCCTCTTCCCCAGCCCCACATCAGAGCCCACACCCCCAGCCAAAGCCCTCACCCCCCAATACACCCCAATGCCCTGTCCCATCCTGGAGCTCCCTTCCACACCCTAAACCACTCATTTCTGGCCCTACCCCAGAACCCACACCCCCGGCCCTGAGCCCATATCTCCTCCCACACCCCAACCTCCTGCCTCAGCCAGAGCCCACTTCCATACTCTGAACCCTACGGCTCTACCCCTCATGCCATAGCCTCCTCTTTCACCACAAACCCATCATTCTGGGCCGCACCCCAAAGCCTCCACCCCTAGCTGGAGCCCTCACCCCCTCCTGCATCCCAATCCACTGCCTCAGCTCTGTGAAAATGAGTGAGTGACTGAGGGTGGGGAGAGTGAGAAACAGGGGGAGGGGTGATGGAGTGAGTAGTGGGCGGGGCCTCTGAGGAGGGGCAGGGTCGTGGAGGAGGGGCGGGCAAGAGTGTTCAGTTTTGTGCCAGTAGAAAGTTGGAACATTTCTGCCAGTAGATAGCAAACACATGTTTATTTTACTCATGACTGGGATTATAACTCAGGATGCTTGGGGTACAAGCCCTGAGTTCAGTCCTCTAGACCTTGGTCTCTGTCTTTGTTCGCACTTTATTTTAATGAACTGCAATAACACATGGGATGGAGAAGTTAGATTTTGCCCTGGGGCCTCTGCTTGGGGCCTTGCTCTGTGCAGGGCTCTGGAGAGCATGTCCCATAGTTCCTGGAAGAATAGACCTGGATAAATCTCCTTCCTCAGCACCAGGAATTTTTTACTGATAGTAGAGGTGTGATGACAGATTTTTTTTATTGACCGTGAGGTTGGAGGAGGAAAGACACCATATATTGGAAGAAATCCACATACATCAGCACAGTAAGTGTCCTGCACTCCTTGAATCTTGGCTGTATTAATTTGTTGGAAATTTATTTAATTTCAATGAGGAAAATTAACAAGACAAATTCCAGTGAATACCTAAACTATTTCCTGTTTTTACTGCTAAAAGAAAATCACTTTCTTAAACGAGATGCATTCCTTTAAAATCATTATTTTTATTGTATGTTTGATCTTTGGCATTATAACTATAATTACAATTCTCTGAAGTGGAAGATGTATCTCTCGCTCTCTCGCTCTCTCTTTTTCTCTCTCTATCTGTACTGTGTGTTGGGATAGGACAGGGTGTCCCATTCACGTGAATAATTTGATGATTTTTCTCCAGGATGATACAGAACAGACTTTCCCCTTAACTCATCATCTCCTTGCTTTTAAGTTTTGTGTTGGTTAAATTGGGATTAATTGTCTGAAGTAATTAATGTACCCCTTAAAAAATGCACAAATTGCAGCTTTACTATTAAAATAACATGAAGCATTAAGACCACAGGAAATTAGTCGTTAAATCAATTTATGCACATGTACTCTAACAGTCTGAAATTATTCTGACCTGTATTGAACCATTAAAATTTAGTATACACCTTTTAAGAGCAACTTTAACTAGGAACAAAAAGACATATCAGTTCACTCTCTCAGCATCAATATTTTATTATATATTTGATCCGCAGCAATGCTCAGATGTACAATATAATTCAATATCTGCATCACATATTTCCTACTTTGCATATGGAAACATGCAGACATATAGCAGAAATTTACCATTGATTTTGTCTCCTCTGGTGCTGAGCATGCCCATGATGCTCTAAGTCTATTTTAGAGGCTCATGGGCCTCAATATTAGGATTTGTTTTCTGATATAGACTCCTAGATTCTAGGATTGGAAGGGACCTCGAGAGGTCATCGAGTCCAGTCCCCTGCCCTCATGGCAGGACCAAATACTGTCTAGACCATCCCTAATAGACATTTATCTAACCTACTCTTAAATATCTTCAGAGATGGAGATTCCACAACTTCCCTAGGCAATCTATTCCAGTGTTTAACTACCCTGACAGTTAGGAACTTTTTCCTAATGTCCAACCTAAATCTCCCTTGCTGCAGTTTAAGCCCATTGCTTCTTGTTCTGTCATTAGAGGCTAAGATGAACAAGTTTTCTCCCTCCTCCTGATGACACCCTTTTAGATACCTGAAAACTGCTATCATGTCCCTTCTCAGTCTTCTCTTTTCCAAACTAAACAAACCCAATTCCATCAGCCTTCCTTCATAGGTCATGTTCTCAAGACCTTTAATCATTCTTGTTGCTCTTCTCTGGACCCTCTCCAATTTCTCCACATCTTTCTTGAAATGTGGTGCCCAGAACTGGACACAATACTCCAGTTGAGGCCTAACCAGCGCAGAGTAAAGCGGAAGAATGACTTCTCGTGTCTTGTTTACAACACACCTGTTAATGCATCCCAGAATCATGTTTGCTTTTTTTGCAACAGTATCACACTGTTGACTCATATTAAGCTTGTGGTCCACTATGACCCCTAGATCTCTTTCTGCCATACTCCTTCCTAGACAGTCTCTTCCCATTCTGTATGTGTGAAACTGATTGTTCCTTCCTAAGTGGAGCACTTTGCATTTGTCTTTATTGAACTTCATCCTGTTTACCTCAGACCATTTCTCCAGTTTGCCCAGATCATTTTGAATTTTGACCCTGTCCTCCAAAGCAGTTGCAATCCCTTCCAGTTTGGTATCATCTGCAAACTTAATAAGCTTACTTTCTATGCCAACATCTAAATCGTTGATGAAGATATTGAACAGAGCCGGTCCCAAAACAGACCCCTGCGGAACCCCACTTGTTATACCTTTCCAGCAGGATTGGGAGCCATTGATAACTACTCTCTGAGTACAGTTATCCAGCCAGTTATGCACCCACCTTATAGTAGCCCCATCTAAATTGTACTTTCTTAGTTTATCTATAAGAATATCATGCGAGACCGTAGATAAACTAGGAAAGTATATTCCTACTACATTTCCCTGTCTTAATTCTGTCCAATCAGTTCTACTTGTCCCTCCTTTCTTTGTGTTAAATAGTTCATCTTCCTGTTTGATGTTCACATTCTGAAGTTACTATTTACTACACATTTCAGTTTTCTAAATTTTCTTCCTAAATCAACAAATACAGTCTTCAAGTTCATTTTTTATTGCTCATCTCTGAACTCAGTCCATGTTTCCAAAATATTTTTGACACTGAGTTGTCAAGAGGACTATTAATTTCACTGCATTGGGTTGTACCAGAGGAATTGGCCTGAAGCTATAAACAGCTAAAACACATGGAACAAATATTGAAAATCCTATTGCTTCATATTTCACAAACAATACTGGACATGATATAAGAAAATGGCCTAGAGGTAGAACCCAGGAAGATGGATTAGATGATCTAATAGATTTTGCCAAGAGGACTATTAATTTCACTGCATTAGGTTGTACCAGAGGAATTGGCCTGAAGCTATAAACAGCTAAAACACATGGAACAAATATTGAAAATCCTATTGCTTCATATTTCACAAACAACACTGGATATGATATAAGAAAATGGCCTAGAGATAGAACCCAGGAAGATGGATTAGATGATCTAATAGATTTTTCCATCCTTTACTTCTCTGAATCGTTGATTAACATCATAAAGAGACAAAGTACCAAGCTTTCCATGTGGGATACAATGCCTAAAGAGATACACAGATATTCTTCATTGAGGCATATCTTTGTCTGCAAAAATATAGACTGAGATTTTCAAAGTCATCTAATGGATTTGGATGATCAATTATTAATGATAATGCAGAATGGACTTCTAAACCTCTTTAGCCACTTCGAAAATCTCAACTTTGGTCACACAGATGTCACTGAGGGCAGAAAATGAATGGAGTTGTGTGGGGTAGAGTGTTGTCATAAACAGATAGTAGGAGTTAATAGAACAGAAGTACTTTATATCTCTTTTGCTTGTAAAGGGTTAACAAGTTCTGTAAGTCTGGCTGTCACCTGACCAGAAGACCAATCAGGGGACAGGATACTTTCAAATCTTGAGGGAGGGAAGTTTTTGTGTGTGCTGTTAGATTTTGGTTGCTGTTCACTCTGGGGGCTCAGAGGGATCAGACGTGTAACCAGGTTTCTCTCCAATCTCTCCGATACAGGCTCTTATAAGTTCAGAATAGTGAGTACTAGGTAGATAAAGCGAGTTAGGCTTATGTTTGTTTTCTTTATTTGCAAATGTTTATTTGGTTGGAAGGAGTTCAAATTGGTATTTTGCTGAAAAGATTTTAATTTGTACTTGTATACTTAGGCTGGAAGGGTATTCCCAGTGTCTATAGCTGAAAGACCCTGTACCTATTCCATTTTTTAAATTTACAAAGATAATTTTAACTGTTTTTTCTCTCTTTAATTAAAAGCTTTAATTACGAACTTGATTGTTTTTTTATTCTGGTGAGACCCCAGGGGACTGGGTCTGGATCCACCAGGGAATTGGTGGGGAGAAAGGAAGGACGGAGGAGAAAGAGGTTAATTTTCTCTCTCTGTGTTAGAATTACTTTCTCTCTCAGGGAGAGTCTGGCAGGGGGAGAGAGAAGGAGGGGGAAAGGTGAATTTTCCTCTCTGTTTTAAGATTCAAGGAGTTTGGATCACAGTAATCTTCCAGGGTAACCCAGGGAGGGGAAGCCTGGAAGAGGCAATGGTGAGGGAAAGGGTTTACTTTCCTTGTGTTAAGATCCAGAGGGTCTGGGTCTTGGGGGTCCCTGGGCAAGATTTTGGGGGGACCAGAGTGTACCAGGCACTGGAATTCCTGGTTGGTGGCAGCGCTACAGGTTCTAAGCTGGTAATTGACCTTAGAGTAATTCATGCTGGTACCCCATCTTTTGGATGCTAAGGTTCAGAGTGGGGAATTATACCATGACAAGTGTAAAATAAGTGTTTAGCATTTTTGTCACTAGGGGAGGAATTTGAAGGCAGCTGGGTTGCACAGATGTCAGTAGGTGTGGGATTTAAAAGTGTGATACATCAGGTGTAAGTGAGGGCAAAACTGTGCTTGTATTTGAAACTTAGCTAAGAATGCTGTTGCTGAAGCAGATAAATGAACCAGAAGACCATACATGCTAATCTACTATAGCTGTGTTGCTTCTACAATTTTAACAGGAAAAGAAATAATATAACTCATTTTGGTCAGTAGAGTCAGCAGATATAATTTGGAATATATACAGTTAGTCTGTTGAATAAAAGATACATTTTCTAAACAGTCATCTTTCAAAATAAAACCTCCTCTTAACCATAATAAAAAATGTACATCCATATAGCAAGTAAAATTAATGGAGAGTCCATTTGTAGTTCTTCAGTCCCCTGTATCTTCTGTGCTACGCAATATGTATAACCAGTTTATCTTCTTCTTTCTTTCTTTCCATGTCCATTCCTCTACAGAGTGTGTCCCAGGCAAGAAATGTTCAACCAAACCACCCTGACCGAGTTTCTTCTCCTGGGGTTTTTTGATGTCCGGGAGCTGCAGATTCTACATTTTGTGGTATTTCTAGTCATTTACCTGGCAGCCCTGGTGGGGAATCTGGCCATCATCATGGTTGTAGCCCTCAACCACCAACTTCACACCCCCATGTATTTCTTCCTTGGAAACTTGTCCTTCCTAGATCTCTGCTACATCTCTGTCACAGTCCCTAAATCCATGGCCAATTCCTTAACCAACACCAGTATGATTTCTTTCTCTGGTTGTGTTGCTCAAGTCTTTTTGGTTATCACCTTAGCTTTTGCAGAGATGATTCTTCTCGTGGTCATGGCGTATGACCGCTATGTTGCTATCTGTCGTCCTCTACATTACAATGTGATCATGAGCAAGACAATGTGTGCCCAGATGGCATCTGGGTGCTGGATCAGTGCTGTCCTCTATTCGGTGATGCACACGGGTAACACATTTAGGTTACCTTTCTGCCGCTCCAATGTTATTGGGCAGTTCTTCTGCGATATCCCACAGCTACTAAAGATCTCTTGCTACGATACATCAGCTAATGAAATTTTGGTTATTGTCTGTGTTTTATTTTTTGGTTTCCTTTTTGTTGTTTCAATATTTGTATCCTATATTCACATCTTCTCCACCATTCTAAGAATCTCTTCCACACAGGGCAAGTACAAAACCTTCTCCACCTGACTGTATTTTCGTTATTTATGAGCACCACAATGTTCACCTACATGAGACCAAAGTCAATGTCCTCACTGTATCAGGACCTGCTGGCTGCTGTGTTTTACTCTGTGGTGCCACCACTGTTGAATCCGATGATTTATAGCCTGAGAAATAAGGAGATAAAAGATGCCCTGGGGAAAATGCTACATAGGGTAGTCTTGATCAAAAATTAATCATGAAACCATGTCAAGGCAGCAGCATGTGCAGTGACAGCAAATCCAGACAAGGCTTCCTCTAGCTCTCCACAGCCAGAAGGATGGCAGAGGTGCATTAAATTAAATTTTCAGGTAGTGTTAATTTCTCATCACGGTCCAGTGCACACTTTTGTTTTCAAACCCCATCACTTGGAGCAAGGGCTTACACACTCACAAGACATTATCGCTTCATTATACCCTGAAATATCCCATGGCTGAGTGTTGGGAATTGCAAGTTTCTTTGTGCAATATTGAAGCTTGAATAATATTGAGTAATAAAGCCATTACCATATTTCAGTAATGAAATAATCTATGCTGGCAAATGTGTCTAGGGATTTAGTACCCCTAACTGTCATTGATACACCTGCAAAAGTTTCTAATGTATGTGATTCTGTATGATTGAAGTATGACATTTGTATCATTGATATTGCCACTGTTTTACAGTACAATGCATCTTGTGCAAAGTATATTATGTACCATGTCAATAGAAAAGTTATGATTTGCTAAATAAGATTATCGTATTTAAATCCAGGTATCATCACTGTATCTAAAGTTATGAATATTGGTTATACATCTGTGTCTCAAATGCATTTGTTCCTGGGGTAACACTCTGTCATGGTATAATTCCCCTCTCTGAACCTTAGCGTCCAAAAGATGGGGTACCAGCATGAATTCCTCTAAGCTCAATTACCAGCTTAGAACCTGTAGCGTTGCCACCAACCAGGAATTCCAGTGCCTGGTACACTCTGGTCCCCCCAAAACCTTGCCTGGGGACCCCCAAGACCCAGTCCCTCTGGATCTTAACACAAGGAAAGTAAACCCTTTCCCTCACCGTTGCCTCTCCCAGGCTTCTCCTCCCTGGGTTACCCTGGAAGATCACTGTGATTCAAACTCCTTGAATCTTGAAACAGAGAGGAAAATTCACCTTTCCCCCTCTTTCTCTCTCCCCTGGGGTCTCACCAGAATAAAAAACAATCAGGTTCTTAAACAAGAAAAGCTTTTAATTAAAGAAAGAAAAAACAAAAATTATCTTTGTAAATTTAAGAAATAAGTACAGGGTCTTTCAGCTATAGACACTGGGAATACCCTCCCAGCCTAAGTATTCAAGTACAAATTAAAATCCTTTCAGCAAAATATAAATTTGAACTCCTTCCAACCAAATACACATTTGAACTCCTTCCAACCAAATACACATTTGCAAATAAAGAAAACAAACATAAGCCTAACTCGCTTTATCTACCTAGTACTCACTATTCTGAACTTGTAAGAGCCTGTATCGGAGAGATTGGAGAGAAACCTGGTTGCACGTCTGGTCCCTCTGAGCCCCCAAAGTGAACAACAACCAAAAACTAACAGCACACACAAAAACTTCCCTCCCTCAAGATTTGAAAGTATCCTGTCCCCTGATTGGTCCTCTGGTCAGGTGACAGCCTGGCTCCCTGATCTTGTTAACCCTTTACAGGCAAAAGAGAGATGAAGTACTTCTGTTCTATTAACTCTTACTTATCTGTTTATGACACGCCCACATCCAGTTTCACCAGTCCATTGTTAATGGACTATTCAAGCTTGATGGCTTCCTAAAGGCACTTCACTCTAACAGTGGGCCAGAGAAGAAACTCATCTCTCCTCTTAAGCTTTCCTGTGGATGCCTCAGCCGCAATACGGATAAATGGCTGGTTCTGTGAGTCAGCAAAACACGTAAGAATATGTGATATGCTCATATGACCCTGGATTCCATCTTAGGCCAGTAACTTTCCACGAACAGAGACTGTGAGCTGTGTTTGAGCCAGTAAATTTACAGGCACTTGGCAAAGGGTATTAAAAACCCTGAGATGAATCTATTTTGCCTTTTTCCTGCCCTGATTCCCTGGACTGTGGATTTACAGCAAAAAGGAGCATTTTGAACTGTGAACTGAGGACCTTCCAATCTTTTGTAAGCAACCAGAGAGACTTCACAAGCCAGCAGTCTAAACCATCGCTGCTATAAACCTGATATAAGGAGTTTGCAATTATTGTATGTGTATGATCTATTAACTATTATTAACTCTCTTATTCTTTCTTTTATTTTTACACTTTTAGCTTTTAGTTACTAAAGGTTTGGTACCAACATGATGATTGGGTAGATCTGAGGTGTATATTGACCAGGCTAAGTGGCTGATATCTTGAGATCGGAAGGACCCTATGTTTCATGAAATTGGCTTTCAGTAACCACTCATCACAGAGTCCAGTCTCTGTATGCCTAAGGAGACTGCATTATTGACTTTCTGTTAACCAAAATGTGGTGAAACAGAAGTTTACTTATGTTCCTGGCCTGCTGTAATCTAATGATAGAATAACCTCCAGTTTGGGATGAGTCTGCCCTATTTCTCAGCAGTTTCTCCTGAATTTGGAGTTCTCAGCTGTGACTCACTGAGGCAAGGTAACAATGTAGACCTAGCCTAAGGACTGTGGGAAACAAGGAGATAAAAAAGTGTGCTGAGAAAATTGACAGGGAAGGTATTTTTCACCAAGAAAAATTAATTCCCTGTATCGCACTCTCTGGCTACAACTACACAGCACAGTGACGATGTGTAACATATCTGTAGCTATACACAACAATGAAAAGCAAGTGATGTGTAGCTTCATGTGTCAGTGACAGATAGTCACTGCTTGGTATAGTTGTGGGAGGCACTGCTTGGGCATGTAAAGAGCTGTGTAGGCAGACCCTAAGATTTTGGTCTGTCTTTACTCACCTCAACAGGACCTCATTGTCTACTCTACCTGTGTGCAGTTGTCATAAACATATAGTTAAAGGTTAATTCCTCTTTTACCTGTAAAGGGTTAAGAAGCTCGCACAACCTAGCTGACACCTGACCAGAAGGACAAGGAGACAAGATACTTTAAAATCTGGAAGGGGGAAAAATTCTTTTGTCTGTGTGTATATTTCCTCTTCTTGTATTTCTCCTCTCATCCCTCTGTAAATAAATATCTCCCTTTGTCATATCCATTGTACTTTTTCTGTGGGTGGATGTGTTCACTCTGGGGGCAGAGGTTGGAACAGGTGCCCCTGGGGTGGAAGGGATTTTCCATCCTGCATTCCTGCGTGCACCTTCTCTTGGCCAGAGCTGCCTGCAGAGCAGACTCCATCTTGGCCATGAGGGTGCTAAAAATACATATAATTAGGAAGGCCAAAAAGGAATTCGAAGAACAGCTATTTAAAGACTCAAAAAGTAACAGCAAGGGTTTTTTTTAAGTACCTGAGAAGCAGGCAGCCTGCTAAACAACCAGTGGGGCCACTGGATGATCGAGATGCTAAAGGAGCACTCAAGGACAATAAGGCCATTGCAGAGAAACTCAATTAATTCTTTGCATTGGTCTTAACTGCTGAGGATGTGAAGCAGATTCCCAAACCTGAGACATTATTTTTAGGTGAAAAATCTGAGGAAGTGTTCCAGATTGAGGTGTCATTAGAGGAAGTTTCGTAACAAACTGACAAACTAAATAGTAACAAGTCACCAGGTCCAGATGGTATTCACCCAAGAGTTCTGAAGAAACTCAAATGTGAAATTGCAGAACTACTGTCTGTGGTCTGTAGTCTATCATTTAAATCAGCTTCTGTACCAAATGACTGGAGGATAGCTAATGTGATGCTCCAGAGGTGATCCCAGCAATTACAGACAGGTAACCTTACTTCAGTACTGGGCAAACTGGTTGAAACTATAATAAACAACAAAATTGTCAGACATATAGACAAACATAATTTCTTGGGGAAGAGTCAACATGGTTTTTGTAAAAGGAAATCATGCCTCACCAATCTACTAGAATTCTTCAAAGGGATAAACAAGCATGTGGACAAGGGAGATCCAGTGTACTTATTTAATGTACTTAGATTTTCAGAAAGCCTTTGACAAGGTCCCTCACCAATGGCTCTTAAGCAAGGTAAGCTATCATGGGATAAGAGGGAAGGTCCTATTATGGATCAGAAACTAGTTAAAAGACAGGAAACAAAGGGTAGGAATAAAAAGGATGTTCAAAACTGGATGACTGGGCAACAAAATGGGAGATGAAATTCAGTGTTGATAAAGGCCAAGTAATGCACATTGGAAAACATAATCCTAACTACACATATAGAATGATGTGGTCTAAATTAGCTGTAACCACACAAGAAAGAGATCTTGAAGTCATTGTGGATACTTCTCTGAAAACATACAGTCAATGTGCAATGGCAGTCAAAAAAACAAACACAATTCTTGGAATCATTAAGAAAGGGATAGATAATAAGACAGAAAATATCGCATTGCCTCTATATAAATCCATGGAATACCCACCTCTTGAATGCTGCATACAGATGTGATAGCCCCATCTCAAAAAAGATATATTGGAATTAGTAAGGGTTCAGAAAAGGGCAACAAAAATCATTAGGGGTATGGAACAGCTGCCATATGAGGAGAGATTAATAAGACTGGGACTTTTCAGCTTGGAAAAGAGATGACTAAGGGGGGGATATGCTATACATTTAGAAAATCATGACTGGTATGGAGAAAGTCAATAAGGAAGTGTTATTTACTCCTTCTCATAAGACAAGAACTAGGGGTCACCAAATGAAATTTACAGGCAGCAGATTTTCAACAAACAAAAGGAAATATTTTTTTCACACAATGCACATTCAACCTGTGGAACTCCTTGTCAGAGGATGTTGTGAAGGCCAGAATTATAACAGGGTTAAAAAAAAGAACTAAATAAGTTCATGGAAGGTAGGTTCATTAATGGCTATTAGCCAGGATGGTGTCCCTAGCCTCTGTTTGTCAGAAACTGGGAATAGGTGACAGGGGATGGATCTCTTGACAATTACCTGTTCTATTCATTCACTCTGGGGCACCTGGCATTGCCACTGTTGGAAGACAGGATACTGGGCTAGATGGACTTTTGGTCTGACCCAGTCTGGGCATTCTTATGTTCCCTTGGTAATATTTTTTCAACATCCCAAAGTTACCAAATCTGTTCTGGTCTGATACACATGATTTGGATGATTCCCTTGGGATTTTTTCTGATTCATCTGCTTCTTTTTAATAATTGTGTTCTGCATTTGCTGCTTGAGTTCCTTCTATATAAGACCAGAATAAACCTTTTGCCACCTGCCCATCAGTCTTGTCATTCTTTTTATTTTCCTTAGCATTGTTATATCACATGATAGTCAAGCTTAGTATAGTCTCTGAACCATGAACTGTTATATATATTTCTGTGTTTTATTTTAATATAATATAAAAGTGAAAACAAAATTAACCAAAAAGACATAGTTGAAACAAAATGTTCTACCATAATCAAAGCAAAACAAGAGAGTTAAAATATTCCTCAAAAGTGTTGATGAGATTAACACTTTCCAACAAACATTTGTGTTTCGATAGCACTGCATTTCCCAGTGGAAAACTGTTCCAGCCAAAGGATTTTTCAAAACCATTTCTGGTGAAGCTAAGTGCCTTATTACCATGAGGAAGGTCACATTTAAATTGTCATCCAATTTTTCACTCCCTTCCAGCCCTACTTTCATGCTAAGCACTTATGCATAAAGAAGTGGGCCTACACGAGGTCTGAGATGTCCTGTGCACTCACCAGACACCATGGGCAAGCATAGGACATAGACTGCATATCTACAATGCCTGGATAGAGAAATGATACGAACGTACTGTCAGTGGGTAGGAACCACATGCGTCGTTCCCATATGACCAAGGTTAGAATTCAGGAGTCCCTGGCTTCTCATTCTGCCCTGTGTCTCTGTTTTCACATTAGTTTGATGAAACTTTAGAAACACACAGCACAATCAAGTTAAGTGTTGCTGCTGGTCCTCTGCTTCTGAGTTGTGCAGGGCTGTAGGGAATGATTCCACAAAAGCCCTTAAAGAATTGACATGTATAGATCTCTTCCTCAAAGCTATACCCCCTTGCTGCAAGTAAAAACCATAATTAGTTATACGCAGCTCATAGGAAGAGAGAATAGAATCACAGAATATCAGGGTTGCAAGGGAACTCAGGAGATCATATAGTCCAAACCCCTGATCAAAGCAGGACCAATCCCCAACTAAATCATCCCAGCCAAGGCTTTGTCAAGACTGACCTTAAAAACCTCTAAGGAAGGAGATTCTACCACCTCCCTAGGTAACCCATTCCAGTGCTTCACCACTCTCTGAGTGAAAAAGCTTTTCCTAATATCCAACCTAAACCTCCCCCACTGCAACTTGAGACCATTACTCCTTGTTCTGCCTTCTGCTACCACTGAAAACAGTCTAGATCAATCCTCTTTGGAAACCCCTCTCAGATAGTTGAAAGCAGCTATCAAATCCCTCCTCATTTTTCTCCTCTGCAGACTAAATCATCCCAGTTCCCTCAGCCTCTTCTCATAAGTCATGTGCTCCAGCCCCCTAATCATTTTTGTTGCCCTCTGCTGGACTCTCTCCAATTTTTCCACATCCTTCTTGTAGTGTGGGGCCCAAATCTGGATACAGGATTCCAGATGAGGGCTCACCAATGCCGAATAGAGGGGAATGATCACATCCCTCGATCTTCTGGCAATACCCTTACTTATACAGCCCAAAATGCCAATTGCCTTCTTGGCAACAAGGCCATACTGTCAACTCATATCCAGCTTCTCATCCACTGTAACCCCTAGGTCCTTTTCTGCAGAACTGCTGCCTAGCCACTCAGTCCCTAGTCTGCAGCAGTGCATGGGATTCTTCCATCCTAAGTGCAGGACTCTGCACTTGTCCTTGTTGAATCTCATCAGATTTCTTTTTGCCCAATCCTCCAATTTGTCTAGGTCCTTCCTATCCCTTCCCTCCAGCGTATCTACCGCTCCTCCCACTTTAGTGTCATCTGCAAACTTGCTGAGGGTGCAATCCACAACATCCTCCAGATCATTAATTAGGATATTGAACAAAACCGGCCCCGGAACTGATCCTTGGGGGACTCTGCTTGATACTGGCTGCCAACTAGACATGGAGCCATTGATCACTACCCATTGAACCCGATGATCTAGCCAGCTTTCCATCCACCTTATGTTCCATTCATCCAGCACATACTTCTGTAAATTACTGGCAAGAATACTGTGGGAAATCGTGTCAAAAGCTTTGCTAAAGTCAAGGAATAATATGTGCACTGCTTTCCCCTCATCCACAGAGCCAGTTATCTCATCATAGAAAGCAGTTAGGTTAGTCAGGCATGACTTGCCCTTGGTGAACCCATGCTGACTGTTTCTGATCATTTTCCTCTCCTCTAAGCATTTCAAAATTGATTCCTTGAGGACCTGCTTCATGATTTTTCCAGGGACTGAGGTGACACTAACTGGCCTGTAGTTCTTCTCTTTTTTAAAGATGGACACTACATTAGCCCTTTTCCAGTCATCCGGGACCTCCCTCAATCACCGTGAGTTTTCAGAGATAATGGCCAATGGCTGTGCGGTCACATCAGCTAACTCCTTTAGCACCCTTGGATGCAGTGCATCTGGCCCCATAGACTTGTGCTCATCCAGCTTTTCTAAATAGTCCTGAACCACTTCTTTCTCCACACAGGCGTGGTCACCTCCGACCCATAATTTGCTTCCCAGTGCAGTAGTCTGGGAGCTGACCTTGTTCGTGAAGACAGAGGCAAAAAAAGCACTGAGTAAATTAGCTTTTTCCACATCCTCTGTCACTAGTTTCCTCCCCCATTCAGTAAGGGGCACACACTTTCCTTAACCTTCTTCTTGTTGCTATCAACAGAAAAGCAACAGAAAGTAAGACCCATAGGTAATGTTGGACAATCCATTTCCCTTATTGATCAGCAGAACCTTGAAGTTGGAGGAGGAAACATATAAATCTGAGGTCATCTACAAACTCCATCCCAGTAAGTTTAATTTAAGTCATCACATTTTATTTTATTTTACTTTTAAAATAAATGAAATTAAATTAAACACTGCACATCTCAAAGATAGCAATAACTCTTTCCTACTTAAATAGTAATTTAACTCTGACCTCCTGATAGTAACTTTAGTTTAATGAGGGAGTACATTACTTTTGTCCAATTTTGATTACTTTCAAAGAAGGAATATAGAGTATTCCAGTGGAGAGGTACTAAAATGCTTTGTAACCAACAGGATTTAAGCAAAAATTTTAGATGGAGCAATTTCTTGTTGGAAAATGATGTTTTGCTGAAATCTCAGTGTTTCATAGATATATGTCTAGATTAATGAAATTTTTGATGGGAAAATTTTGACATGATTTGAAATGAAAGTGGAGCATTTTATTCAAATTTCTCATGCTATTTCATTCTAAATTGAATATGGTATTTAATGAGACCCGAGTCCACATTGCCATCATCTCAGGGTCTTCTGGCTGCTGTGTTCTATTGAGTGGTGACTCCAATACTGAATCCAGGTATAGCCTGAGAAACAAGGAGTTAAAAGCATCTGTGAGGAAAATTATAAACAAAATATTTCAGTTAGTCCCTCACCCTAGTCTTAGCATGTCTTTCCCTCTGGAGGTACGTTGATACTGCACACTTCTTTCAGCAGTGTATAGAGTAGATACATGGCTCGCCCCTCAGTATGGGTATAAATAGCGGTGTAAATGGGGATGCACTATATGGCCCTCTACTCACCCAAGCAGTACCTGTCTCATCTGCATGGCTTCTTTTAGCCAGGTTGTGTCCCACTGCCTCCCTGCTGCCAGAGTCTTTCACTGCTGCTGAGTCTTTCACTGGCATGTGTACACACTACAGTGTAGAAGAGGACTTGTTTTTCACGGTAGCATGTAGCTACACATACCCTACATGGCACTGAAAGTTGTCTGCAATGTAGACGTAGCCGATGTGTGAATTCCTAACCACAATAAAGGTGTTATCTTGAAATATGTCTATCTGACTTTAACTGAGTCCTACACATCTTAACTTTAAAAATAGAGGTTGGGATTCACAAAGGAGTGCAAAGAAGTAAATTGGCTAAAGCCTACTGAAATCCAATGGGAGTTGGACAACTAGCCACATTAGGCACTTTTCAAAATCCTTGTATTTATTTTTGTAGGTGCCTAGGTGAGGAGGGATCATTGGGATCACCCAGTCTGTTCACCTGTATAACAGAACTTCCTCCAAAAACTGTTGATTGAATGAGAGCAGATCTTTTATAGAAATATCCCATATTGATTTAAAAATTGACAGTGATGGAGAATCCACTGCAACCCTTGGTAAATTGTTCCAATGGCTAATTAGCTTCATTGTTAAAAATGTATACCAAATTTCGAGTCTGAATTTGCCTAGTTTCTATTTTCAGTCATTGAATTATGAAACTATGGGTCTTCTGGATCTGAAAACCCACACTGGAAACCCATACCAATTTTTTTTAGATTTCAAAATCTGGGGATGCAGTTTTCCTAGCTCAGTTCCATCTAAAAAAATTACTTTGGGTTTTAGCCCGTTAGGAGGTGGAGTACATAGAGAAAGAAAATATCTTCAGTCAAAAGGAATCAGATGCCTCTTAAACATTTTGCTAATATTTTCAAAGGAGCTTAAGCGAGTTAAGTGAGCAATATGAGTGCAATACTAACTTTTTATTAGTGTTATAAATGCTCAGTATACAATCATAGAAGTGTAGGACTGAAAGGGACCTAGAGAGGTCTTCTAAGCCTGTTCCCTGCACTCAAGGCTGGATTAAGTAAATATAATATCCTTCATTGTAGCATTTGTGATTTTCAAAGTAACTAGAAAGTCTCAGCAAAGTAGAATTGACATTTTCAAAGGAGCCTAAGATTCATAGATTCATAGATTCTAGAGTCAGAAGGGACCAATGTGATCATCTAGTCCGACCCCCTGCACAAAGCAGGCCACAGAACCCTACCCATCTACTTCTATAACAAACCCCTAACCTATGCCTGAGTTATTGAAGTCTTCAAATTGTGGTTTGAAGACCTCAAGCTGCAGAGAATTCACCAGCAAGTGACCCATGCCCCACGCTGCAGGGGAAGGTGAAAAACCTCCAGGGCCTCTGCCAATCTGCCCCAGAGGAAAATTCCCTCTCGACCCCAAATATGGCGATCAACTAAACCCTGAGCATGTGGTCAAGACTCACCAGCCAGCACTCAGAAAAGAATTCTCTGCAGTAACTTAGATCCCATCCCATCCAACATCCCATCACCAACCACTGGGCATACTTATCTGGCGATAATCAAAGTTCAATTGCCAAAATTAGGCTCTCCCATCATACCATCCCTTCCATAAACTTATCAAGCTTAATCTTAAAGCCAGATATGTCTTTTGCCCCCACTACTCCCCTTGGAAGGCTGTTTCAGAACTTCACTCCTCTAATGGTTAGAAACCTTTGTCTAATTTCAAGTCTAAACTTCCTAGTGTCCAGTTTATACCCATTCGTTCTTGTATCTACATTGGTACTAAGCTTAAATAATTCCTCTCTCTCCCTAATATTAATCCCTCTGATATATTTATAAAGAGCAAGCATATCCCCCCTCAGCCTTCTTTTGGCTAGACTAAACAAGCCAAGCTCTTTGCGTCTCCTTTCATAAGGCAGGTTTTCCATTCCTTGGATCATCCTAGTAGCCCGTCTCTGAACCTGTTCCGCTTTGAATTCCTCCTTCTTAAACATGGGAGACCAGAACTGCACACAGTATTCCAGGTGAGGTCTCACCAGTGCCTTATATAATGGTACTAACACCTCCTTATCTTTGCTGGAAATACCTCGCCTGATGCATCCTAAAACCGCATTAGCTTTTTTAACGGCCATATCACATTGGCGGCTCATAGTCATCCTGTGATCTACCAATACCCCGAGGTCCTTCTCCCCCTCTGTTGCTTCCAACTGATGCGTCCCCAGTCTATATCTAAAGTTCTTATTATTAATCCCTAAGTACATGACCTTGCACTTTTCATTATTAAATTTCATCCTATTATTATTACTCCAGTTTACAAGGTGGTCCAGATCTTCCTGTATGATATCCCGGTCCTCCCCCGTGTTAGCAATACCCCCCAGCTTTGTGTCATCCTCGAACTTTTTTAGCACATTCCTGCTTTTTGTGCCAAGGTTGGTAATAAAAAGGTTAAATAAGATTGGTCCCAGAACCGATCCTTGAGGAACTCCACTAGTAACCTCCTTCCAGCCTGACAGTTCACCTTTCAGTACAACCCGTTGGAGTCTCCCCTTTAACCAGTTCCTTATCCACCTTTCAATTCTCATACTGATCCCCAACTTTTCCAATTTGACTAATAATTCCGCATGTGGAACCGTGTCAAATGCCTTACTGAAATCGAGGTAAATTAGGTCTACCGCATTTCCTATGTCTAAATAGTCTGTCACCTTCTCAAAGAAGGAGATCAGGTTGGTTTGGCACGATCTACCTTTAGTAAAACCATGTTGTACTTTGTCCCAATTACCATTGACCTCAATGTCCTTAACTACTTTCTCCTTCAAAAAATTTTCTAAGACCTTACATACTGCAGATGTCAAACTTACAGGCCTATAGTTACTCGGATCACTCTTTCTCCCTTTCTTAAAGATAGGAACTACGTTAGCAATTCTCCAGTCGTACGGTACAACCCCTGAGTTTACTGATTCATTAAAAATTCTCGCTAATGGGCTTGCAATTTCATGTGATGAAGATTGTCCGGGCCCTCCGATTTTGTCCCATTAAGCTTTTCAAGTATGGCTTCTACCTCAGATGTGGTAATATCCACCTCCATATCCTCATTCCCATTTGTCATCCTTCCATTACCCCTAAGCTCCCCATTAGCCTTATTAAAGACTGAGGCAAAGTACTTATTTAGATATTGGGTCATGCCTAGGTTATCCTTAACCTCCTTTCCATCCTCAGTGTGTAGCGGTCCCACTTCTTCTTTCTTTGTTTTCTTCTTATTTATATGGCTATAGAACCTTTTACTATTGGTTTTAATTCCCTTTGCAAGGTTCAACTCTACTTGGCTTTTAGCCTTTCTCACTTTATCCCTACATGTTCTGACCTCACTAAGATAGCTTTCCTTGCTAATCCCACCCTTCTTCCACTCCTTGTAGGCTTTCTGCTTTTTCTTAATCACTTCTCTGAGATGCTTGCTCATCCAGCTTGGTTTACAACTCCTGCCTATGGTTTTTTTCCCCTTTCTTGGGATGCAGGCTTCCGATAGTTTCTGCAGCTGCGACTTAAAGTAATTCCAGGCCTCTTCTACATTTAGATCCACAAGTTCTTCAGTCCAATCCACTTCCCTGACTAATTTCCTTAATTCTTTAAAGTTAGCCCTTTTGAAATCAAAAACCCTAGTCCCAGATCTATTTTTGTTTATCCTTCCATCTAGTTTGAACTGAATTAGCTCATGATCATTCGAACCAAAGTTGTCCCCTACAACCATTTCTTCTATGAGGTCCTCACTGCTCACCAAAACCAAATCTAAAATGGCATCCCCTCTTGTCGGTTCTTCAACTACTTGGTGAAGGAACCCATCAGCTATCACATCCAGAAAAATCTGATCCCTACTATTCTTGCTAGCACTTGTCCTCCAGTCTATATCTGGGAAGTTAAAGTCTCCCATGATCACACATTTCCCATTAGTGTTTACTTCCTTAAAAACATTAAAGAGGCCTCTATCCATATCCAAATCAGATCCTGGCGGTCTGTAGCACACCCCAAGCACTATCTCAGGGGAAGCTCTAGTAGCTTTCTTTCCCAGTGTGATTTTTGCCCAGACAGACTCTATCTTGTCCATTCCATCACTTCTTATTTCTTTACAGTTAACCTCCTCATTGATGTACAATGCTACTCCACCATCTTTGCCTTTATTTCTATCTTTTCTAAACAGCACATAGCCTTCAATACCTGTACTCCAGTCATGACTATTATTCCACCACGTTTCTATTATCCCTATAATATCTGGTTTCACTTCCTGCACCAGTAGCTCTAGTCCCTCTATTTTGTTCCCTAGACTCCTCGGATTAGTGTACAGAGATCTTAATTTTTGCCATTTGGCTTCACTCACATTCTGTATCCTGTTAGGCACGGACATTCTACCACCAGCCTCACCTGTTAGTCTGTTATCTACACTACCCTTCCTCCTTATGCCAATTCTTCTGTCCATGGCTGTATCCCCTCCTACTATGTTTACTTAAGTGAGTTATACACCCAAATGCCATTGAAGTTCCTAATTCCCTAGGTGGCTTTGCGAATTCCAGTCTAAGTCTGTGTAAGGGGCTTGTCAGTAATGAAGAATCTGAGTCAAAGAAATCTCAGTATAGGAAAATTTCTCCCTGAATGCTGTCTTCAATACAATTCCACGCTATGATTTGCCAAGAAATGAGTGCAGTTCAGAAAAGGATTGGATATTTATATTGTTAACAGCGACCATGAATCATAGATGTGGTTAAAGCTGATGGGTGCACTAGCAATCCTTTGTTCAGGCTAAATGGAAGAAGCAATGAAATGTACCTTTATGTAGTGATAACTGGAAACAGTAGGAAGCCACTGCCCGAGGCAATGGGATGCATGGCAAGGCCAACCAGAAACTATGCCATGTGAGTTTTGTCTGTGTCAGCTTCGTTGCATGCAATCACCTCTCCCTTCTCTTTCTGCTGGGACCACCTTTAACAGCTGACTGTCTTGTGATCTCCAGATTCTTGGCATTGGCTGAGCCCTGTTGCTGGTTGGAGCTGAGGAATCCCTATTCATGGTTATCAAGTTGGCTATTGTTTGAGGAGGTACCCTTATCTAAGCTATTGTTCTGCTTTTCCCTTAGCAATCCCTTTTGACCTAACTTTATGCATTCAGTCAAGTACCACCACCATATTGAATAGGCAAATGAAATTGCACATAAAAAACAATACAGACATTTCCGCGGTTCATCACACATGTGATATCATCTGCCCAACAGTTTTCTCAAAGCCAGCTTCACATCCTTATTTTTCAGGCTGTAGATGATGGGGTTTAACATGGGCGTTAAGATGCTGTACTGCACGGACACTAGTTTGTCAAGAGCAAAAGTATATCCAGAGGCAGGTCTCATGTACCTGATGAATGCCGTCCCGCAGAACAACAGAACTATGGTGATATGTGAGGCATAGGTGGAGAAGGCTCTGCGCCTGCCCTCCGAGGATCTGATCCTGAGGATGGTGGAGAGGATGCAAATGTATGAAGTCAGGATGAGCAGGAGGGAGGCAAAGCCTAATGTCATGCTGAAGCAGAGTATCACCATCTCATTAGCAAAGGTGTCAGTGCAGGAGAGCTGCAGCAGAAGCGGAAATTCGCAGCTGAAATGGTTAATTTCACAGGGAATTTGGTAAAGTAAAGGGTGTTGACCAAGGAATCCAGGAAACCAGATATCTATGCACCCAACACCATCTTCACACAGACTTGGTGGCTCATAGTGGTGCTGTATCTTAAAGGCAGCATATCGATCATATGCCATCACTGAGAGGAGGAAAATCTCTGTCCCAACCATGAAAATAAAGAAGAATATCTGGGCAATGCAGCCACTGAGTGAAATAGTCTTCTGCTCTGCCAGGAAGTTCTCCAGCATCTTCAGAATGCTGACTGAAGAGTAACAGACATCAAGAAAGGATAGGTTGCTCAGGAAGAAATACATGGGGGTGTGGAGCTGAGGAACAACCTTTATTACCAGCATGATCAAAATGTTTCCCACCTGAGTGATTAGGTAAATAACTAAAAACACCAGGAAGAGTGGAATCTGGAGGTGTGAATCATTTGAAAGTCCCAGCAGGATAAACTCAGTCACTGTGGTTTGATTTTCCATCATCCGTTATTCATAAAGGCCTTGACCTGTTAGAGCTAAGAAGGTAAGACAGTGCGTTCATTAAATAAAGTAGAATGCTGTAGAGCTAATGCATTAAGTAGATCTATCTATCTATCTATCTATCTATCTATCTATCTATCTATCTATCTATCTATCTATCTATCTATCTATCTATCTATCTATTAATGTATGCTGGCTAGCATGTACATATATATCACAATAATCGTATGTATTTATATTGCTTGTATATATATGCATTAAACACCAATAATATTAAGCACAAATATTGTAACAGCGATATAGCCTAATCTGGCGTACACCATAATCCTGTTCACTTACGCTAAGTATCCCATAACACTCTGTATTTGCTGAAGTAAGCATTTGGCACGACGGGTATGAAACTTGTCAAAATGAAGATACATTTGTTCTTTCTTAGTACAAGCTATGGAGGTACCTTCGCTGACCAGTACCTGGAATGCTAGTATCCAAAACAAAGATAAAAAAGAAACAAAACTTCAAGTTAGGGAATGGGAATGACTGATGAGCTGGATTATAGTAATGTATAAAGAAATGTGTTACTTGTAAAATCATATAAGTAATAAGTGAAATGTATAGCCTTGGGAGAACACTTTCTGCATAAGGCGAATGTGACATTGCTGCACGGGACTGCTCTTTGGAGACTGGTATCATATAAAAACTTTTCCTTGTACCATATTGATAAACAAGACTGACTTTGGTTATTTGCTCTCTTGAATTTATTTCATAACGTACCAAAGAGTAACCAAGCAATTGACTGACAATCTATCTAATCTATCTATCTATCTAATAGAACCATGTACTTAATGGTGGCATCCAAGTGTTTATTTGTTTGCTAGTATTGGCTGACATTTCTGATGGACCATAAATCCCAAGAGTGTTTGACTGTCATTAACAACTATTTTTCTGAGATCTGTCAGTTCACCTGTTCTTAATCCATTTAATGTATGCTTTATTGATATTGTATAGCAGTGAGTTTTCAATCAGAATGACATCCAATACTAAAGAGAATGCCTTACAGATGTCTAAATATATTGCATCTATGTAATTATCATTATCAACCAAACTTTAACTTTTATGAAAACTGAGGTGTTTGACAAAACCTCTTTTTCATAAAAAACATGTTCACTAGCATTATTACATTGTCCTTTAATTCATTTTTAAGTGAATCATGTATCACCTTTTCTATTATTTTGTCTCAGAATTGATGTCAGGGTAACTCTAATTACTTGGCAGCCCTTGTGCTCTTTTTGAATACTGCCACAATATTAGCACTCTTCTACTCTTTTGAAATCGTATGGTGTTGTGAGATTAAGTATTGCTAGTAGATGTTTGGCTCCTACCAATGTAAGACTCTTGTATGCTGATAGGTAAAACCGAAGCCCTGACTTTACACTCCCATGGCATCATTTACTGTACTTTCCACCAAAATGAACAAAGGTAAATAATACATTTCCACATACCTGATGCTTGTAAATAATTTTCAGTGTTCACAACTGTCTCTGGCATTTGGAGGCTTTCTCCACCTGACTCTTTATGTTTGATGAAGAATGGAGAACATTGTGTTAGTTATGCAATCTAGCAAATATAGTGGCAAAGAGCTAGAGACTTAATTAGAAGGGATCTATATTAGGAAAGCCTTCTGATACCCAAGAGATTAATTATTTTTATTTATACTGTTAACTTATCAGGAAATAGTATGTTACTTTTGGGACACACCGCATGAACTTTCCCACACTCCGTAATCAGAAATTGCCGTTTTTCCTCACACAGCATGGCCTTTCTGTTATTGTTGTTACATATAAATAGACAATGTAGACCTAGGTTGTTACTTATTTCCCTGTTATTTTTATAGTATATTTTCTCCTTCATATCTTCATACCTTTTCTTAAAGCAACTCTCCCTAAGGATTCTTTTGTATCTTTTACTCATCTCAAGTATTTCCCCTGCAGCCTTACTTTCCTGAACTTTTGTTTTGTGTTTTATAATACGGCGGTATAGGGTCTGGTCTATTTCCGACTGACATCAACCAACCTCTGTGGAAATTGGATTGAGAACTTGTGTCAGGAGAGGCTGCACTGAAGCAGCCTATGGCACCACGATTGGTACTGCAGCCAATTCCCTGCCTTAGTCCACAATTTTTGGCCACTTGCTTGGAGCAGGGTGAGCAGTGCCATAAGCTCAGCATCCATCTCTAAACAGTTAAAAAATCACAGAATGTGTCTCTCTGTGCTTTTAAATAAAGAAAAGTAAACTCAAAGGCAAACATTTAGTTGTGGGCCTGCTGGATCCCAGTTGGTTAGTGTCTCCTGCTGGTACTTTCAGGTGTCTATATGGGTATATCAACACACACCATAACAGTAAACGTCACAGCCCAGGTCGATAGCTAGTGCTATTTTTCTAAAAATAGCCATGTAGACAGTGCTGTCGACCTGGGCTAGGAGGCTCGCTTCTGTGGAGTGTGTCATCCTGTGTGCAGGGGACTGGACTAGAAGATCTCTTCCAATCCTACAATTCTAGGATGGGTTTTGTTTGAGGCAGTACTGGCAGAATGATAATACTTTGCTACAACCCTTAATGTGTCAAAGCATGTTTCCATCAATAACATGCCAAACCAGTAAACTGGTACCCTTCACATGGGATGAATTTCAGAAAAAGGCCTATTCACCACTTATGTCCCAATAAAACCATGTGGCCCAGAGACCGTATCTTAGCCACTATATCATAATGTCTCCATCTCTCTCCATCTGCAAAACAGGGCTGGTATACTTATCTGTGGGAAACACATCTCAGTTGTTGTTTTGGAACATGAACTAAACTGGTAAAACTTGGTCAGATTTCTCTACCATTGGGAAGACCAATAAAATATAAAGTGATAACGTCCATCACCTCGTTCTGAGCTCATTCACAGTGCTGCATTTCAAAATTCATAAACTCAAATGGGAGGTGCCATGTTAGTCTTGTGTATTTAAATATTTCCCATTTCCAAGCAATGTAGTGAGGGTTGGATTTATCCCACCAGAATCATTTGGCCCAGGGTATTACTAGAAAGAACCTGAGGGCTGCTAAATGGCCATAATCCCCTACACAATGGGTGCATATTGAGGCCTTCTGTGATATATTGCCCTACTCAGTCAGTCAACAGTAGAATGCACAGGTTACTGAAAAAGGCTTTTCTCCATAGTGTTCTGGAGGCACCAGCCCAGAAAACAAAAAGCTTTGAGAAGTTAAGACATCTGAGAAGTCATGGCAAAAGGAGCAGACTTACTCTCCTTTGGGATATAAGCTGATCATGAAGTGAATTCATGGACTGTTTGTTCAACTTCTGAACATTACTACCCATGTGTTCTCTTTGGAATTTAACCATTACATTGACTCCTGTGCTCATCTTTCTCTCACTCGCGCTCTGTTTTCCCTGTATTTTTTTTTCTGATGTGAAATTGATCTCCTCTAAAGCAATGATTCTCAACCAGGGGTATGCATATCCCTGAGGAAATGCAGAGATCTTCCAGGAGGTACATCAACTCATCTAGATATTTGCCTAATTTTACAACAGGCTACATAAAAAGCACTAGTAAAGTCAGTACAAACTAAAATTTCATGCAAACAATGACTTGTTTATAGTGCTCTATATACTATACATTTAAATGTATGTACAATATTTATATTCTAAATGATTTATTTTATAACTATATGGTGAAATGAGAAAGGAAGCCATTTTTCAGTAACCATGTGCTGTGACATTTTTATATTTTTATGTCTGATTTTGTAAGCCAGTAGTTTTTAAGTGTAGTAAAACCTGGGGTGCGCCACCTAACCAGACTCCTGAAAGGTTGAGAGACACTGCAGGAGCTGGTGCCCAATTTCCATTGACTTTTAAAAATCCCCCTTAGGTTCCTTTGAGAGTCTCAGTCTAAATACTCCACAGTGGGACTAATTGTACTTTCAGTGTGTCCATTGAATCCAGTGGACATACTCCTGACTTATGCCAAGATGAGTGAGAAAAAGATCAGGCCCATTGACTGCAATGGCGCTACTCCTAATTTATCCCAGGCTAAGTGAGAGGAGAATCACTCCACTGATTCCAATGTAGTGATTCCTGATTCATGCCTGTGCAAGTGAGAGGGAATCAGCCTCATCACTGCCAGAGGAGTTACTCCTCATTTACACTTGGGTGAATGAGATGAGAACCAGGCCATCTGTGTTCCTTATTTATTGACAGCAATTTACACCGATGGGAAGTGAGGGCAAAATGAACCAGAGACTATGCTCACAGTGATGATAGCTTTTTAAGCACACAAGGATCCTCATCCTTAGCTGTAGGAAAACAATTTACATCAGGTGAGGAGGTTGGGTTTCTGATTTTCAAAGGTATCAATGATTATGCAAGGCACAAGGTAGAGAAGAATCAGTCTCATCATCTTTAGCCTACATATATTGTCCACACAGTCTAGTGTAACTAACCTCAGCAGCTTATATACAGACAATGTGGTCATCTGAGAGGATTGACAACTGTACGTACCTTCAGCACAAACATCACAGACCCCTTATCAATTGGTGGTTCACTAGCTTTGAGGAAATAGCAGAAGTTGGTAAAACAAACAAACAAACAAGAACAGACAATCAGACAAAAAAGGAGGTGGGAAGAAAGCATCATTATGCAGATACTTGTGATTTTTCATGAAAAAAGTAGCTTTTTTTGTTTAACAATAGAAAACCAAAGATTTTCAAAATGTACAGCCAAAACCTGCCACCAGTGATTTTATTATTCTTGTTCTTATTGCCTGAAACCTGTAGCTAATTATCTTAGACCCCATCCTCTTGCATATCCTAGTCAGGCTGTACAGAGAGAAATGAATGTCTGCTCCAAAGCCTGTTTTAGTCAATAGAATGAGATAAAGGTGCAAAGAGATTCTAAGATTGGGCTGTGCAAAGGGAGCACCCTTTTTCAGTCATGGCAGTGAGAGAAATCAGCTGTTGGGTCCCTGGATACTTCAAGCTTATAGAACCTGAATGGAGCCCAGGCATTGCTCCAATCTTGGGGGCCCTTTGGCACACCTTTATCTAACACTCTGTCCTGAGAGCTGGAACCAGTGGACTCAGTGCAGACCCTTCAACCCCACACACCAGCCCCCATAGCTTAAACTCACCCTTTCCCAGAATCCCACCAAAGGGATGAGCTCTCTGGGGCACCATTTAACTATTTCAGGACACGTGTGGAAACCAAAAAGCATATAACATACACAGAAATGCCCTTCACTAGCTCACTCTTCTCTTGGGAGGACAGACTGTCAAATCCCACAGAACGTAAAAGAGCGGGAGTGAGAGAGAGCCTGGAGCACTATGCTTGATGTAAGACAAGAGGCTTGAACCATAGTCAGAAAAGTCCAGCCATGCCGTCAACTAAACTCAAGCCATGTATGAAAGCAGATGCTTACAAGTTCACTGTTCAATACATGACCTTGGCAAGGGCACTGCTAGCACTGCTAGAACACAGGAACTCCTAAGAAGAAACAGATACCGTGTGTGTGTGTATGTGTGTGTGAACACACTTCAAAAGATTAATCCATATATATCCTGACCTAACATCAAATAAGAGGGCTTGACAAAAGTAATGGACAGGGATGTTTTGTCCAAGACACCTGGAGCAAGGTACAAGGAGAGGTAAAAAGCTGAGGGTCATGAAACACATAAGGTGGTACATTTGTTGTTTGTCTCAGTCTGTAAATATCAGGGTACCTATCTTTAACCCTTTGTGAAGCCAAGGGGACAGCAGACCATTCCCGCTGCTGACTGAGCCGCTCCTTGCCGTGGGGCACTTGTGTGTTAGCATACCTGTAGCTTCTATGAGAAGCTAAGGCTGTGTCATGAGGACAATAAACCTTAACAAGTGCCTTTGCCACTGAATCGTACCTGTGGTCTTTCTTTGTGAGTAACATCGAAGTCTGCTGAATTAGCTTGCTGCACTGTCTGCTAGTGTAGCTCACATAAGAGCTCCAAGAACAGTAATGACATTTCAGCAGCAATAACATCTTTCAGCACTTAAAGATGCTAACTTTATTGGATATCTTTTCCTCTGAAAACAATGGGTAAAACAGGTACTCAGCAACTGCTCAGCACCACACAGGATTGAAGGTTCAAGGTTCTCACAGCCGTACCGCTCCCATCTCTGTGATTTGGCACAATTGCAAATACATGAGTGTCGTAAATAGATAGTTAAGGATTAATGCCTCTTTCACCTGTAAAGGGTTAAGAAGTTCACCTAGCCTAGTTGACACCTGACCAGAGGAACCAATGGGGGAACAAGATGTTTCAAAAGGAAGGAGGGAAGTTTCCTTTGATCAGTTTCAGCTGGAATGGAAAAGATCAAGGAACCAGCCTTTTATCAGCGTAGTAAGTTTTAGAAAAGAATAAATAGGTTTATGTTTATTTTCTTTTTGTGACTTTGTCTTTGTGCAATTAGAGGAATAATCAAATTTGGAATTATTTTGTGTACTAAATTTTGCCCAGGGGAACATCCTCTGTGTTTCGAATCTGTTGTCTGTGAGATCAGCTTCTATGCTATCTCCCAGAGGATTTTTTTCTGTTACCTTTCTTTTCTTTAATTAAAAGCCTTCTTTTTAAGAACCTAATTGATTTTTTCCCTGTTTTTTTTAGATCCAAGGGGATTGGATCTGGACTTACCAGGGATTGATTGGGGGGAAAGGGGAGGGGGAATGAGTAATTCTTCCTTGTTTTAAGATCCACAGGGAATTGGTGGAGGAGTCTCTCAAGGCTACCCAGGGAGGGGAAGGTTGTTTTGGGGAAGACACAGTTTTCCAAATGACTCAAGCATTTGGATGGTGGCAGCCCATTGATCTAAGCTGGTAATTAAGCTTAGGGCTTTCACAGGCCGGTCCCCACATCTATACTCTAAGAGTGGGGGCGAAACCTATGACAATGAGCATTTTCAAACACACCATATTTCCTTTTACAGTAAATCTACCAGTGAAACATTATTTTCTCTCCAAGAGAGTGTGTGTGACTGTTTTTAAGGCATTTCTGGTCACCTCATCTCTGAAAAGATATATTAACATTAAAGAAAGATCAGAGCAGGGCAACAAAAATCATAAGGGGTATGGAACAGCTTCCATATGAGGAGAGATTAAAAAGATTGAAACTGTTCATCTTCGAGATGAGACGACTAAGGGGGGATATGACAGCGGTCTATGAAATCAGGAATGGTGTGGAGAAAGTGACTAAGGAAGTGTTATTTAGCTCTTCACATAACTCATGAATCAACAGTCATCTGATTAAACTGATTGGCAACAGGTTAAAAGAAAGGAAGGAAGTACTTCTTCAGAAAACACACAGTCAATATGTGGAGCTCGTTGCCAAGGGAAGTTGTGCAGGCCAAAAATATAACAGGGTTCAAAAGAGAATTAGATACGTTCATGGAGGATTGAACCATCAATGGTATTAGCCAAGGTGGACAGGCACTTAGGTCTCATGTTCTGAGTCTTCCTAAACCTCTGATTGGCAGAGGTTGGGACTCGGCAACATGAGATGGATCATTGGTAGTTGCCCTGTTCTTTTCATTCCTTCTGGGACATCTGCTGTGGGCCACCGTTGGAGGACAGGATACTGGGCTTGATGGACCATTGGTCTGATCCACCATGGCTGTTCTTATGCAGTTAGTACTCGCATTACCATAAATAGAATATAATAAGCTGCTTCTCATGCACATTGAATCTCACTGCAGGGAACTTCTCTGTCACTGTGTCAGAGAATGGGAGAAACAGTAGAGTCTAATCTCACCCTGACCCCCATGGGAGGTTGCCCAGACAGGTCTGTGGAATGAAGTTAAATGTTTCATCCACTGTAGGGAGGCCTGGGGGAGGGATAGCTCAGTGGTTTGAGCATTGGCCTGCTAAACCTAGGGTTATGAGTTCACTCCTCAAGGGAGCCATTTAGGGATTGGGGCAAAAATCTGTCTGGCGATTGTCCCTGCTTTGAGCAGGGAGTTGGACTAGATGACCTCCTGAGGTCCCTTCAAACTCTGAGGGTCTATGACATGTTATACATGAGACTTGTATAAAGTGTAGGAATACAACTAAGACAAATCCAAAGGGATAAATCTCACAATATGATAAAAGTGAGCTGGGATTTTCCCAAGGAGCCTATGTACCCAACTCTTATAAAACTTAGCCCTTGTTAAAAACTTGAATTTTCTCCTAAGAAATTTTAAATGAAGGATGTTCACCAGTTTTTGACCAGATCCAGAGAGCTGGATATTAAGGAAGCTCTATAAGAAGGAAGAAAAATAAAATATATGGAAGATATGCCAAGACATGAAGACAAAGTTGAAAGCATCTCCAGTAAAAGAGTGGAGATACCATGGTTAGGCATTTTTCAATATCATACAGAATATCAATATAGAATATCAAGAAGAGAAGACACAGTCCAGCATGGATTGCCATCATGTATGAATGATTCCATATTATTCCTAGGAGAGAGAACTTCAATGAATACATAATCCTGTGTTACACAAGGATGAATTGAAAGACATGATATCTTAAATTTGGATCAGGAATAATAATAATAATTAATAAATATATGTTACTCCAAAAAGTAAGAATATTTAGACATATGTGCCTGTGACACCAGCACTGACTAAATCAAATTGGCACAGCCTGAATTAATTCAAAAGGATATATGATAAAAATAAAAATAATAAATATCTTAGTAACAAAAGTTCAGCACAGAACAACAGCTGAGATGTTCAAAGCCACCCAGGTAATTCGATGTACCATTCTGATTATTCCTGCATGGTTAGTAGCAGAAACTCCAGAAATACTTTTATACAGACATTGAGGCCACCTCCAGTGGATTCCTAGACAATTCTTAACTGGCAAGTCCTTGGTTTCAAATACAATCTCCTGTACAATGCAGTTCAGAGGAAAACTATGACAATAGTCTGCAAGGTAAATAAGCAAATAAAAAGTAAAGAAAGTAAATAAGGAAGTGTTATCTACTCCTTCTCATAACACAAGTGTAAGCGGAGTCAAGATGAGCTCTAGCCTGACATCTGGTGGTGAATTATGGGGAGTGTGGAAAGGAATTTCAGGCGTTTGCATTTGCACACCCACTCAGCCTAGCATAGCCCATGCAGGCTGGGATGGTTATTTTGACAGCTCTGGGATCCCCAATTTCTTTGCAGGAGGAATAAAGTGTTGTTACCCTGATTATGTGAATGAGGAACTATGAGACTTCTTTATAACAGAGAGTCTCACCATCAATTAAGTAACACTCACTAGACAAGGGAGATGGGTGCCAAAACCCAGTGAATGGAGAGAGGTTGGGGATTGGTGTGTGTACCTGATGGTATGGGCACTTTTTGAGGGCCTGGAACACCAATGGCATTTTCTTCTTTCTCCACTGTTGAAGAGCTGAGCTAATTTTGATTCCATTAGGAGTCCATCTGGAGGCTGCTGAGCTGAATTCATGTTGGGCTAAGGGCACACCAGCACTAGGGCTCCCCTACTACAAGCTAAAATCACTAAAAGAGCTAAACTACTGAGCTGAGATCACTGAGTGCTGTGTTAACTACTGGGGGAGCTGAAGATCTATTGCTAAGTGCCTGGCAGAGTGAAGCAGTTTGCAGCATGGTTGGAGAAGCCCACGAAACTGTAGCGGAGTGGAGCGGTTTGCGGGGATGGCTGGAGCAGCTTACAGGTCAACTGGAGGAGCGGCACAGCTGGTGAAGTGGAGCCAGTTGTGGCGAAGGCTGCAGCAGAACTCCGTGGAGAGGCAGAGCAGTTGGCCCTGGCCCACGTAAGCTGCCCTTAATACCCTGTGTGCCCCCCCATTTCCACCCAGGCTTGGGGGGTAAAACTCTGCAGATAAACTTTTGAACTCTGGGGCGGCACTGACCAGGGACAGAGACTTTTGAGTTGTTGGACTTTGGGGTATTGGACTTAAGACCCTAAGGGGAAAAAGACATTGCTAAAACTTACTTGATGGGTCTTTTGCTCATGGTTTACGTTATGAATCCTGTTTATGGTGTTTCCCCAATATGATGCCACATTGTTTCCCTCCTTTATGAAAAGGATTTTGTTACACTCAGACTCCGTGCTTGCGAGAGGGGAAGTATTGCTTCCTAGAGGCCCCCGGGGGGGGCGTGATATGTAATAGTCTCAGGTCACTGGGTGTGGGCTTGAGCCGATTTTGCATTTGCGTTATTGAAACGGAACCCTTGGATACTGAACCCGGCCCTTGTTGCCGCCAACTCAGAGGGGCAGAAGGGTTACACAAGAATGGGTTACCAAATGAAATTAATAGGCAGCAGGTTTAAAACAAAAGGAAGTATTTTTTCATACAATGAATCTGTGGAACTTCTTGCCAGAAGATGTTGTGAAGACTATAACAGGGTTAAAAACAAGAACTAGTTAAGTTCATGGAAGATAGATCCATCTATTAGCCAGGATAGGATGGACAGGGATAGTATCTCTAACCTCTGTTTGCCAGAAGCTGGGAATGGGTAACAGGGGATAGATCACTTGATAATTGCCGTGTTCTGTGCATACCCTCTGGGGCACCTGGCATTGGCCACTGTCAAAAGACAGGATACCAGGCTAGATGGACCTTTTATATGACCCAGTATGGCCATTCTTATGTTCTTATGTAGTTTCAAAGAGGACAGAATCCATTGTTCTCCATGTCCACTGAGGTAAGGACAAGGAGAAATTGGTTTTATTTGCATCTAGACAGTTTCAGGATAGATATTAAGAAAAAAATCTAACTATAATGATAGTTAAGCACTGGAACAGGTCACCTAAAGAGGTTGTGAGATCCCCAACACTGGAGATTTTTTAAGAACAGGTTGAGCAAACACCTGTTAGACTTGATCTAAGTATAGTAGGTCTTGCCTCAGCACAAGGAGCTAGACTAGATGGCCTCCTGAGATCTCATCCAGCCTTACATTTCTGCAATTCTGTGTCTATTTATATCTGTGAATTTGTTTGTGTCAGACTGTTGTGCTTGTATGTTGATGACTAAGGCCACAATTTTCAAAGGAAGTGATTGGCCAGATTTTTAAAAGTATTTAGGCACCTAGTGGGATTTTCAAACATCTACATGTCTAACACACATTGAAATAATTTGGACCTTAGTGATTTTGGATGCCTCCATTTTCAGTTGTCTAATCTGTGATGCCTTTAAGAGGGCAGATTTTCAAAAAATACTGAGCACCCACCCACTGAAAAATCATGTCCGTTTACGATGACTTAAATTGGGCGACTCTAATCTTTTAGGCAGCTTTGAAAAATCTTACTCACAGGGGGAGATTTTTCAAAGGCACAAGAGATAGCTAGGCATCCAGCTCCCATTTCAAAAGCAGCCCATGGCTTTAAAAATCCTCCTTGTCCACCAGTGCCAACTCTGAATGCCATATTAAATATGTTATCTGGGCTTCTGCTCATCTGGGCAGCCCCATATTCTACAGTTCCCATCCCTCCTTTATGTGTGCCAGGCCTCTGCATCCCAAGGCAAATCCACAGTTCCTGGGAACTTAGTATAACTTGACTAATCATGTGAATCAGGGATTCTCTAAAGAAACACTTACTCATAGACTCATAGACTCATAGGTCAGAAGGGACCAATCTGATCATCTAGTCTGACCTCCTGCACAAGGCAGGCCACAGAACCCCACCCATCCAATTTTATAACAACCCCTAACCCAGGACAGAGTTATTGAAATCCTCAAAATTGGTTTGAAGACCTCAAGCTGCAGAGAAACCACCAGCAAGTGACCCGTGCCCCACGCTGCAGGGGAAGGCGAAAAACCTCCAGGGCCCCTGCCAATCCGCCCAGGAGGAAAATTCCTTCCCGACCCCAAATATGGCGACCAGCTAAACCCTGAGCATGTGGGCAAGAGTCACCAGCCAGCACCCAAGAAGGAATTCTCTGCAGTAACTCAGTTCCCATTCCATCCAACATCTCCCCGCAGACCATTGAGCAGACCTATCTGGTGGTAATCCAAGATCAATTGCCCAAATTAATAATCTTATCATAACATCCCCTCCATATACTTATCAAGCTTTGTCTTAAAGCCAGGAAAGTCTTTTGCCCCCACTACTTCCCTCGGAAGGCTGTTCCAGAACTTCACTCCCCTAATGGTTAGAAACCTTCGTCTAATTTCAAGTCTAAACTTCCTAATATCCAGTTTATACCCATTCATCCTCGTGCCTACATTAGTACTAAACTTAAATAATTCCTCTCCCTCCCTAACGTTAACCCCCCTGATATATTTATATAGAGCAAGCATATCCCCCCGCAGCCTTCTTTTGGCCAGGCTAAACAAGCCAAGCTCTTTGAGTCTCCTTTCATAAGGCAGTTTTTCCATTCCTCGGATCATCCTTGTAGCCCGTCTCTGAACCTGTTCCAGTTTGAATTCATCCTTCTTGAACATGGGACACCAGAACTGCACACAGTATTCCAGATGTGGTCTCACCAACGCCTTGTATAACGGTACTAACACTTCCTTATCCTTGCAGGAAATACCCCGCCTGATGCATCCCAAAATCGCATTTGCTTTTTTAACAGCCGTATCACATTGGCGACTCATAGTCATCCTGCTATCAACCAGTACCCCAAGGTCCTTCTCCTCCTCTGTCGCTTCCAACTGATGCGCCCCCAACATATATCCAAAATTCTTATTATTAATTCCTAAATGCATAACCTTGCACTTTTCACTATTGTATTTCATCCTATTTCTACTACTCCAGTTTACAAGGTGGTTCAGATCTTCCTGAATAGTATCCCTGTCCTTCTCCGTGTTAGCAATACCCCCCAGCTTCGTGTCATCCGCAAACTTTATTAGCACATTCCCGCTCTTTGTGCCAAGGTCAGTAATAAAAAGGTTAAATAAGATCGGTCCCAAAACCGATCCTTGAGGGACTCCACTAGTGACCTCCTTCCAGCCTGACAATTCACCTTTCAATACGACCCTCTGGAGTCTCCCCTTTAACCAGTTCCTTATCCAACTTACAACTTTCATATTCATTCCCATCTTTTCCAATTTGACTAACAGTTCCCCGTGCGGAACCGTGTCGAACGCCTTACTGAAATCTAGGTAAATTATATCTACCGCATTTCCTTTATCTAAGTAATCCGTCACCTTCTCAAAGAAGGAGATCAGATTGGTTTGACACGATCTACCTTTACTAAATCCATGTTGCAATTCGTCCCAATTACCATTGACCTCTATGTCCTTAACTACTTTCTCTCTTAAAATTTTTTCCAAGACCTTGCATACTACAGACATCAAGCTAACAGGCCTATAATTACCCAGATCACTTTTATTCCCTTTCTTAAAAATAGGAACTACATTAGCAATCCTCCAGTCATACGGCACAACCCCCGAGTTTATCGATTGCTTAAAAATTCTCGCTAACGGGCTCGCAATTTCATGCGCCAGTTCCTTTAATATCCTCGGATGGAGATTGTCCGGGCCCTCCGACTTCGTCCCATCGAGCTGTTCAAGTACGGCCTCTACCTCAGTTGCGGTAATATCCACTTCCATATCCACATTCCCATTTATCATCCCTCCATCATCGCAAGGTTCCTCACTAGTCTTATTAAAAACTGAAGCAAAGTACTTGTTTAGATGTTGGGCCATGCCTAGGTTATCCTTAACCTCCTTTCCATCCTCAGTGTATAGCAGTCCCACTTCTTCTTTCTTTGTTTTCTTCTTATTTATGTGGCTGTAGAACCTTTTACTATTGGTTTTGATTCCCTTTGAAAGGTCCAGTTCAATGCGGCTTTTAGCCTTCCTCACTTTATCCCTACATGTTCTGACCTCACCAAGGTAGCTTTCCTTACTGATCCTGCCTTTCTTCCACTCCCTGTAAGCTTTCTGCTTTTGTCTAATCCCCTCTCTGAGTTGCTTGCTCATCCAGTTTGGCCTATAACTCCTGCCCATGGTTTTTTTCCCCTTTCTCGGGATGCAGGCTTCCGACAGTCTCCGCAGCTGCGACTTAAAGTAATTCCAGGCCTCCTCCGCATTTAAATCCACTAATTCCTCCGTCCAATCCACTTCCCTAACTAATTTCCTTAACTTTTTAAAATTAGCCCTCGAGAAATCAAAAACCCTAATCCCAGATCTATTTTTGTTTATCCTTCCATCTAGTTTGAACTGAATCAGCTCATGATCACTCGAACCAAGGTTGTCCCCTACCACCATTTCTTCTACGAGGTCCTCACTGCTCACCAACACCAAATCTAAAATGGCATCTCCTCTCGTAGGTACTTCAACTACTTGATGAAGAAATCCATCCGCTATCACATCCAGAAAAATCTGACCCCTATTATTCTTGCAAGTACTCGTTCTCCAGTCTATATCCGGGAAGTTGAAGTCCCCCATAATCACACATTTCCCCTTTGTGTTTACTTCATTAAAGACATTAAAGAGGTCTCTATCCATATCCCAATCAGATCCCGGCGGTCTGTAGCACACGCCAAGCACTATCTCAGGGGAAGCTCTAGTTGCTTTTTTACCCAGTGTGATTTTCGCCCAGACAGACTCTGTCTTATCCATTCCATCACTTCTTATTTCGCTACAGTTAATTTCATCATTGATGTACAAGGCTACTCCACCACCTTTGCCTTTCTTCCTGTCTTTTCTAAACAGCACATAGCCTTCAATACCCATGCTCCAGTCATGAGTACTATTCCACCAGGTTTCAGTTATCCCTATAATATCCGGTTTCACTTCCTGCACCAGTAACTCCAGTTCCTCCATCTTGTTACCTAGACTCCTCGCATTAGTGTACAGACCTTTTAATTTTCGGCGTTTGGCGTCAGTGACATTCTTTCCCCCATCGGGCAGAGACCTTTTACCACCAGCATCACTCGTTACTCTAGTTTCTCCACTATTCCTCCTTGGATCAATTCTTGGGACTGCAAGGGTATCCCCTCTCACTTTGTTTACTTTCCTCTCCAGGTTATATTCTGGTGTGGAGATCTCCCGAACATCTCCCAACCATCTCCCCCAACTTCCTAGTTTAAAGCTCTCTTGATGAGGTCGGCGAGCCTCCATCCTAGAATTCTATTTCCCTCCTTGCTTAGATGAAGTCCATCCTGAGCGAACAGTCGTCTATCCGTAAACGCTTCCCAGTGACCGTACATCCCAAAGCCCTCCTTATAACACCACTCCCTAAGCCATCTGTTGATCACCATAATCTTGTCACTCCTTCGTCGCCCCGCTCTAGGAACCGGCAGAATCCCACTGAAGATCACCTGAGCCTCGATGTCTTTGAGCCTCTTCCCCAGTCTGGCATAGTCCTCCTTGATACAGTCCAGCGAGTAACTAGCCGTATCATTCGTTCCCACATGAAGCACAATCAACGGATTCTTTCCCGCTCCCGCTAAGATCATATTCAGCCTCAGGTCCACATCCTGTATCTTAGCCCCTGGCAGACAGCACACCCTTCTGTTCTCCCGATCAGGTCTAGTTACAGGCCTATCTACTCTTCTCAGTAAAGAGCTGTCACAAGCTGAGGTGTTCTACCATTCACAAAATATCTAAGTGGATGCTGCTGCCATGCAATAATAGCTCCTGCACTTTGAGCTACTCCCTTTGTAAAGTACACTAGGGGAACTGTTAGCATGTGGCAGCAATGTCCAGACATACTCTGGGTACACAGCAGGCTAGTGTGGAGTAGGTTTACACACCATCACTAAGTGTCCACGTAGATAAGCCCTTAGTGGCTGTCTGAAAGTCTTGGGGCTTGCATGGTTTATGGCATAGGTGAGACAGGGATAGTAATTAGGTAAGGAGATGAGAGTAGGGGGTGGCCCCAAACAGGAAGGACATAGAAAGTGAGCAAAAGAGAAACAGATTATTATCCTTCAGTATTACACCATGAGAATTTTCCTTAAAAAACAAATAGCCTTCACAACATACAAGATCTTTAAGCTTAGAAAGGAGAAAGCTACTGTCTAAATGTATCCCCACAAGTCAACAATAAATGCTGACTACAAATCAATGCCGTTGGTTTAGGTAGTCTGGAATGTTGCTAAACCTTCTGCAGAATTCCTGCATTTTAGCTACTCATCTGCACATACTCTTCTTTTACTCACCTTGAAATTCTCATAGTGTCTGTCTTGAGGAGGTCACTGATCATGATGTCTTGCACTCCCAATATGTTCTTGAGCCACTAGTTCATAGCCAAGCGCTCCAATAATCACAAGGATCATCTTTGTTCTAGTTCTCTGTAGTCATTCCACTTCATACTTCACCCCCTTCACTTCTTGTTCCTTTTAATGTTTCTCTCTGCTGGGTTGGCAAGACTAATAAACATGGGCTTGTTTGTCATAATGAGTTTAATTTGTACGTTATCGAGCACAGAATCTCTCTCTTTGGCTCTGTGTGAGGCTATCATTTACACTCTCATGTGTTTCTAGAAATCAGAAAACAAAATAACCTTCCCTTTCTTCAAAATTAAGATCATAATAGCTATGCCCTCATGTGACCATGTGAAGGTTAATACATTAAGATTCAGACTGAACTTTGCATTTACTGGCCATGCTACAACACGTTCCTGTTTAATGGCTTTGACTTTAGTGTCTCTACATCAGTGTAAAATCACTGTGAGTGGGAAGGATCAGGGAATGGCTGAATGTTAAGTTTCCAGCCCCAGTGACTTGGCCAGCAGCAAATGACAACTACCAGGGAGCCAGGGGGAAGCAGAGAGGAGGGAATTGCACCTTCCTGAATCAGAAACCTTCCCCTTGGCTGGTCCTGGGACTGTGTAGCAGAGACACACCACCACTATGATGAAGCACAAGGGCAAGTAGCTTGTGTGAATAACACTCATGGGGGCCAAGGTGTCAATGAGAACTCTTGGCCCACCTGCACATTGACCTTCCCTTAATCAGTCATTTCAGGTAGCAAGAACTGCAACATTCAAATTAGCAGGAGATGAAGTGTAGGGATTGGTTGATTTACTTCTGATGTCACCAGGGTCCCATTTAAAAGTGACCTGAGCTTGGCAATGTGCAAAATGTATTCCTAATTTAATGATTTGGAAGAAATTCTCTTAAAAATTTAGCTGCATTATAACCTAATGTTTTCAAATGTGGCCTACACACATATTTCAAATGAGTTTTAACATTATGGAAAGTGAGAAGAGTTAAGTTTTATTCCACTCTGAAGATCTCTCATGACAAAGCTACAGATGACAAATGCCAAATTTCTTAAGGATCCCAATTATAAAAGTTTAGTCTCATGAACTAATTAAAATATTTACCTGCAAAGCCATCCACTTGCAGAGAATAAGAATCCAAATTGGGCAAGGATCAGTATTCTTCACACCTTACAGTGGGAGTGAATGAACAGTGAATGTCTAAGGATATAGCTTTGTTTCCTAATTTTCCTCCAAAACAAGTCAGATGGCCATAGGTAGGCAACACCCACACTCTACGCAAGTCATGATTCTGATGAGTTCAACATTCACACAAAGATAAATATGGGCTACTCATGTGAAACAGAATTTGCAAGATCATATGCCCTTATTGGCCCAATAATATACACATATATATTAGCTTAAAATCACTGAATTCTTGTAAAGTCATCAATGAGAACTCTTGCCAGCCTGTACAGTTACCTTCTCTCAAGAAGTCATTTCAGGTAATAGAACTGCCATAGGGAAATTACCAGGAGAGAAAGACTGAGGATCGGCTGAGTTACCTCTGATGTTACCATGGCCCCACTTAAGAATGAATCTCAGCTATATGCACCAGCTAATCCAAATCTAATATGTTCTAACTGAACTGCATTTTTATTCCAGTTTTACAATCATTCTGGACAAATCAGGAGAGAGGACAAACGTGAACTTTCTGAACGAGCACATTTTGAAGTATTTCATTCGTGTGAAGTAATTCTCATATTAATTTGAAAGTCATCCACACTCAAAGAATAAGGACTATATGTTCAAGGAGGATACACTGTACGCTTCAGAGATGAGAGTGCAAATGAGTGTGCAGTGCATGTCGCAGGATTTGGCTTGGTGTACTAATTTTTCTCCAAAACATGTCACATGACCATAAGTTGAATAAGTAGAAACCGCCCTTGGACACAAAAAGTCCTGATCGTGCTAGTCTAGAGTTCCACTGGCACAGAAAGATGAATTAGAGCTATTCATGAGTCAGAGTTTGCAGGTTCATATATCTATGATTAGCTTGAAATGCCTGTACTCCTCTAAAAGACAAAAAATCTAAGGAGAGCTTTTCTCAAGGCTTCCTTTACCTCCTTGTTTCTCAGGCTGTAGATGAGGGGGTTGACCAAAGGGGTCAGGACTCCATAGAAAACAGAGCACACTTTGTTCAAGACCCTCAGTGCATCAGAGTCTGATAGCAGATACACAATGATGAGGGTTCCATAGAAAATTGTCACCACGATGAGGTGGGAAGAGCAGGTGGAAAAGGCCTTCTGTCTCCCAGTGGTGGACGGGATTCTCAGGATGGTGGTGATGATACTAACATAAGATGCAAGGGTCAACAGAAATGGAGGAAATGTGAATAGGGAGGAATGTATGACAGCTGAAACCTCCAGCCAGTAAGTGTCGCTGCAGGACAGTTTCATTATTGGACTAAAATCAGAAAAGAAATGGTCAATTTCATTGGGGCCACAAAATGTTAATAGTGACATCACAGATATTAAGAAGGCAACAGACACAAATCCACCTATCCATGACGCGACCGCTAGCTGGAGGCACAACCTGTCATTCATCAGGGCTGCATAATGCAGAGGTTTGCATATAGCTAAATACCGATCATAAGACATCACAGATAGTAGACAACATTCTGTGCCTGCCAGAGAACCAAAGAAATATAATTGTATGATGCAGCTGGGAACAGAAATGTTTCTGTTCCCAGTCAGGAGACTGTCCAGCATCCTGGGCAGCATAGTGGAGGTGTAGCTGGTCTCCAAGCAGGACAAGTTCCCCAGGAAGAAGTACATGGGGGTATGCAGGTGCTGATCAGTCACAACTAACACAACAATGAGGATGTTCCCAGCCATGGTCACAATGTAGATCACTAGGAACAGCAGGAAGAGAAGAACGTGAAGTCCAGGAAGATCCCCAAATCCCAGGAGGATGAATTCTGTCACGGTCGTTTGATTTCCCTGGCATTTGTTTGCTGTGGGTTTCATCTAGGGAAATAAAACAAATTCTGCCATTTAGAGTCTAACATACACTGCAAAACAGTCAGCATTTCATTTCTGGCTTCTCTCTGCTAGTTGCCATCCCAATGGTTGAGTGAAGACCCCAGATAGAAGACTTGGCATGCTGGGTAAAATTTCAAAAGGACCTAAGTTAATTGACATTGGAAATATTACTGCTGTCTGGTATTTCTATGGCTGTACACATCTCACCTTCAGCTTCCTGATCATGTCTTATGTGTTACATTAGCCACAATATCTGAAATTTTTCACTCCACTGGAATCTGTCCACCAGATTCCAGTGGAGTGGGCAATAGAATTTGATTGCAGAAACCTGGGTTTTCTTCCTTTCTCTTTCTTTCCTTGACCTTGGGCTTACACTTCCGTTCTCTGAGGCTCTGTTCCCTCTATCACAAAATAGTTGATGATAATATCACTTACCATTTTCTTAATGTGTTTTGAAATTTAGAGATCATTCTCTCTCAAATCATAGAATCATAGAACTGGAAGGGACCTCGAGAGATCAGCTAGTCCAGTCCTCTGAACTCATGACCGGACTAAGTATTATCAAGACAGTTTGTGACAGGTATTTATCTAACCTGCTCTTAAAAATCTCCAATGATGGAGATTTCACAACCTCCCAAGGCAATTTATTCAAATGCTTAACCACTCTGACAGTTAGGAAGTTTTTCCTAATGTTCAATCTAAACCTCTCTTGCTGTAATTTAAGCCCATTGCTTTTTATCCTGTCCTCAGAGGTTAGGAAGAATATTTTTCTCCCTCCTCCTTGTAACAACCTCTTATCTACTTGAAAGTTGTTATCATATCCTCTCTTAGTCTTCTCTTTTCCAGACTAAACAAACCCATTTTTTTCAATCTTCCCTCATAGGTCACGTTTTCGAGACCTTTAATTATTTTGGTTGATCTTCTCTGGTCGTTCTCCAATTTTTCCACATCTTTCCTGAAATGTGGTGCCCAGAACTGGACACAATACTCCAACTGATGCCTAATCAGAGCGGACTAGAGAAGAATTACTTCTCATGTCTTGCTTACAACACTCCTGCTAATACATCCCAGAATGTTGGCTTTATTTGCAAAGGAAAAAGTGTAACACAGTTGACTCATATTTAGCGTACGGTCCATTATGACCCCCAGATACCTTTCCGCAGTACTTCTTCCTGAGCAGTCATTTCCCATTTTGTATGTTTGCAAATGATTGTTCCTTCCTAAGTGGAGTACTTTGTTTGTACTTGTCCTCATTGAATTTCATCCTATTTACTTCAGTCCATTTCTCCAGTTTGTTCATGTCATTTAAAATTATAATCCTGTCCTCCAAAGCACTTGCAATCCCTCCCAGCTTGTTATCATATGCAAACGTTAGAAGTGTACTTTCTATGCCATTATCTAAATCAGGGGTGGACAAAATACGGCCCTTGGGCTGAATCCGGCCTGTCTAACATTTCGGACCATCCCGCAGGCTCTTTGGCTTCCCCCTCACAAGCTCCAGGCCGCTAAAAGTCCCATAGTGCAGCAGGGCACCCAGACAGGCTTTCTGCCTGCCATGGCCCCACGCCACTCCTGGAAGAGGCTGGATGCTGCTGGTATGTCTCCGTGCACCCCCCCAACACTACCCTAAGGGATCCCAATGACTGGAAACTAGACAATGGGCACTGCGGGGGCAGTGCTTGCAGGTGCAGGCAGAGCACAGAGACCTGCTGTCTCCCTCTCCCCAAGGGGCACACAGAGACATGCCAGCAGCAGCTGGCTGCTTCTGGGAGTGGTGTGGGGCCATGGCACTGAGCACTCCGCTGCACCATCTTCCGGGAGCCGCCTGTGGTTAATGCCTGCTGGCCAATTCATGCACCTTGCCCCCCCTCCCACACCCCAACCTTATGTCCCAGGTCAGAATTCTCTCCTGCACCCAAATTTCCTCCCAGACCTGCACCCTCTCCTGCACCCCAACACTCTGCACCAGCCCAGAGCTCCCTCCTGCACCTAAACTCCCTCCCAGACCCCGCACTCCCTATATTAATATAGTAGACATGTGTGGCCTGTGATGACTTACCAAAATTCGTGGAGTGGCCCCCCTGCAAAAATTGCTGCCACTCTGATCTAAATCATTGATGAAGATATTGAACAGAACCGGACTCATGACTGATCCCTGTAGGACTCCATTTGTTATGCCCTTCAAACATGACTGTGAACACTCATAACTACTCTCTGTTATTATTCCCCTCCCCCACCCCATTGAGTAATGGACCTATCCTGTCCTTGGTCTTTCTCTTGCTTCTAATGTAGTTGTAGAATGTTCTCTTGTTACCCTTTATGTCTCTAGCTAGTTTGATCTTGTTTTGCACCTTGACCTCAGTAATTTTCTCCCTACATATTTATGTTATTTGTTCATATTCATCCTTTGTAATTTGACCTAGTTTCCACTTTTTGTAGGACTCTTTTGATTTTTAGATTATTGAAGATCTCCTGGTTAAGCCATGGTGGTCTCTTGCCATACTTCCTATCTTTCCTATGCAGAGGGATAGTTTGATCTTATTTCCTTAATAATGTCTCTTTGAAAAACTGCCAACTATCTTCAATTGTTTTTCCTGTTAGACTTGCTTTCTATGGGATCTTACCTACTAACTCCCTGAGTTTTCTAAAGTCTGCCTTCTTGAAATCCATTGTCTTTATTTTGCTTTTCTCCTTCTTACCATTCCTTGGAATCACGAACTCTACCATTTCATGATCACTTTCACCCAAGCCTCCTTTTGCTTTCAAATTCTCTATCAGTTCTTCCCTCTTTGTCAAAATCAAATCTAGCCCCTCCCCTAGTAGCTTTCTCCATCTTCTAAAATAAAAAAATTGTCTCCACTACATTCCAAGAACTTGGATAGTCTGTGCCCTGCTGTGTTATTTTCCCAACAGATGCCTGAGTAACTGAAGTTCCCCATCACCACTCAGTCCTGTGCTTTGGATGATTTTGTTACTTATTTAAAAAAAGCCTCATCCACCTCTTCTTCCTGGTTAGGTGATTTGTATTAGACCCCTACCATGACATCACCCTTGTTTTTTAACCTTTTTATCTTTACCCAGACACTATCAGACAGTCTGTTCCTATTTCCATCTCGAACTCAATCCAAGCATATACGTTTTTAATATGTAAGGCAAAACCTCCTCCTTTTTTTCCCTGCCTGTCCTTCCTGAGCTAGCTGTACACATTTTAACCAATATTCCAGTCATGAGTATTATCCCACCAGGTCTCTGTGATGCCAACTATGTCATAGATGTGGTCATTTACTATCGTTTTGAATTCTCCTTGCTTATTCTCCACACTTCTTGTATTAGTATACAGACATCTAAGATACTGATTTGACACCCCCGCCTCCATTTCTGTCCTGTCTCTCCCTTATCCCTGCTAAAACAGCTCATGCTCCCCTCAAATTCTCCAAATCTCCACTAAAGGCTAATCAGATAGCATGTTCATTTCTCAGCAAGGATACAGAACTTGGGACCACCCAGAAGATAATAAATCTCTCTTAGAATTTTAAGCTAATTCAGAATGCAGAAGCTGAGGATTCTGAAATGCTGAAAGTTATTTCAATGGGACATATTCATCGAACAGCCACACTGAGAAATTTTCAGTGAGAAAAATGGGGCAGTTTGGTTGAAATTCCAAACATTGCCCATGACTGACTTGGTGAATATCTCTATAATAAGATTCCAGAATGGTGACCGCAAGTGTCATTCTGAAGCATATTAAACCTGAAAAACCAAAAGGAATCTGGTAAAAGGTGGAAACATGGACAAATAGCTGAGGACCAGTACAAAAGTATACAACAAACACATTGGGAGAAAATAAGAAATGCTAAGGCAGAAAATGACTAAAATCCAAAAAGAAGAATAATTATAAGTACATTAGCTAGGAAGGTGAAAAATAGATGACATCAAGAAGGCAGACAAATCAACACTATCACCCTCACAATAAAACAACTACACCACACAATAAACCTGAGCACACATAGTCTCTCAGAGCAGCACATACCCACATAAATCATCTCAAATCTGCCAGCACAACAGAATCCCCACACAATTCATCACAAGCACTCACACTGCAACTCAACCAGCATAGCCGATAAACCCAATCACAACATAATCCCTAACTGGAACACAAATCCCTTATTAACACATACAAATATCAACACAAATGTCCCAGTATAACACAATCCAAACAGAAATCAACATAAACAAATACACAGCTTCACCAGCAAGCCCAATATCCCCAAACATCACTCTGAACACCAGACTGTCTACTGAGTCTGTATCATATGATGCAAAGAGCTACAACATTGATTCAGAACTCTTTCCCTTTAGCTTGTCCCCAGGTTCCATTATCACTGGGATTCATGGTCTGTTATTGGCTAGTTTTTAAGGTCTCAGCCATTTTGGGGCTTTTTAACACAAATGAGTTTCCAAATTACCCTTGTGTGACAGAAGAGGTTTTCAGCTCCTAGCAAACCGTTAAGCTGATTGCCTCCAGGGATAGAAGCCTGCCACAGCGGCCTGGCTGACAGGGCAGCTAAAGAGAAGGTAACATTTGGAAGAAGAAGGATTTCCAACAAATGTAGAAAAAATAGCTCTAACTTTTAAAAGCTTTTAATTAATCACTAATGGATGGAAACTAAGCTGTTGATCTCCTTTCCCCTCCGTGCTTTCCTTTCTCTTTTTCTTTCCCTTCCATTGAGACCGTTTACCGTTTTCTTATGTTTTGTGGGGGAAATCAATAAAATATAAACTAATCAATAAATACAGAGAAATGTGCACACTTAAAAGTGCATTACAATGACTGGGTTAACATGGAAAATGAAATTAAGATGTAAGCATTTTAAGGAGTTAATTGGGAAATAATTCCTCTCCTACTTACCTCAGTATAAATCAGGAATAGCTGCACTGAAGCCTAGAAAGATGTACTACTCGAAAGCTGGGGTAAATGAGAGAATGACCCAAAAGAGAGGTTTCTTCTTCTTCTTCTATTGTTTAATGTTTCTGTATAAAGTCCTACCTAATGCACCTGCACAGACTCAGATTATCACTTTCACAGCACCATTCCCCATGTGATAATTTGCAATCACTTCTATATGCTTCGGTGCCCACATGGGAATTGTTCCCAAAGAGAATCTACTGTGGTGTTGCCATCCAACCTGAACCACCTTAGTAACAAATGGCAAAGAGGTCAACCTTCCAGAACAACACAGAGTTTTCTCTTATGTCTGATAGAGGGATGAGTTTAGGATGGACAGCTTCAATCTGTGGGGCCTGGAAAAGCTGAGACCGATCTGACTTGTTATGAGCCAAAGCAGCAGAGGTGCTGAATATGATTGTGGTTCCTAAGGCATTGCACTGCAGTGAGGGTGCTGTAGAGTGATCCCATGTTGCTGTAATGTGACGTGGACATGCAGATGTAGCATCCAAATACAGATGTTGTAAAAGGGCAGGCAGTCTCATGCCCCATGGTTACAGGTGACTCTCCATGAGCCTGATGCAGTTAGACCTTCATTACCTCTTTTCTTCAACATTTCAGTATGTCCTTCACTCTTCCTGCATGGGGGAGAGAAGGCAAATGTTTCCTCCTCCTGAATGGGTGTCTTTGTTCCCTCTTCATCTCCAAGCCCTTCCTAGGGTGTGACCCTCCTTCCACAATTCATGAATAGTTCAAACCATGTTGTACACTGTGACCTTCAGGAAGAACAGGGCCCTATGTGGGGTATTGTGGAGATGTTCTTTTTTTTTCAGCACATCCTGAACTTTTCATGCTATCACATTAAATAATAGAGATTGCTCTTCTTTTCCAGCCAGCCATCTCTTCTCCTTATTTCTACCATACCCTGGAAAGTGCCTCTCCAATACATTATCTCCATGATAGAGATGTACGGCAACTCCCAAATGAGTGACACACATTGAGGGACTGACTGAATTCTTACTGAGGCAAACTTCCTGTGAGGTTAATTGAGCAACTCACATGAGTCACAATGAGGCCCGAGGACTCACAGATGATTCGATTTTGGCCCCATTTCCTAAACCATTCTCCCAGAAACTTAACATGTAAAGATGTATATCACTGATATGACAGCCCTCAGATCTAGAAACTTGTCCCATAGCTGAGGGCAATTGGAATGTCCATGCATGCTGCAGCCATGGAGAGGGGAGGGATAGCTCAGTGCTTAACCCAGGGTTGTGAGTTCAATTCTTGAGAGGGCCATTTAGGGAACTGGGGTAAAAATCTGTCTGGGGATTGGTCCTTCTTTGAGCAGGGGGTTGGACTAAATGACCTTCTGAGGTCCCTTCCAACCCTAATCTTCTATGATCTCTCCTCTTTGGTAGATCAGTAAGAATTCAGACAGTTTTGTGAATGTGGTGTAAATATACAGTAACTCCTCACTTAACATTATAGTTATGTTCTTGAAAAATGCAACCTTAAGTGAAATGATGTTAAATGAATCCAATTTTCCCATAAGATTTAATGTAAATGTGGGGGATTAGGTTCCAAGGAAATTTATTTGGGGCAGACAAAAGGCATTATATACTGTACAGTACTGTACTGTGGTGGGGAGGTGCCCCTGGCTTACCCCTGCAGCTCAGAGCTGGGGGTGCAGGGTTTGGGATGGATTTAGGGTGTGAGAGCGAGCTCAGGGTAGGGTGCAGTGTCTGAGGCTTGGTCTACACTACGCGTTTAAACTGATTTTAGCAGCGTTAAACCGATTTAACGCTATACCTGTCCACACTACGAGGCCCTTTATATCGATATAAAGGGCTCTTTAAATCGGTTTCTGTACTCCTCCCAGAAGAGAGGAGTAGCGCTAAAATTGGTATTACCATATCGGATTAGGGTTAGTGTGGCCGCAAATTGACAGTATTGGCCTCTGGGCAGTATCCCACAGTGCACAACTGTGACCGCTCTGGACAGCAATCTGAATTCAGATGCAGTGGCCAGGTAAACAGGAAAAGCCTCGTGAAATTTTGATTTTCATTTCCTGTTTGCCCAGCGTGGAGCTCTGATCAGCACGGGTGGCAATGCAGTCCCAAATCCAAAAAGAGCTTCAGCATGGACCCTACGGGAGATACTGGATCTGATCGCTGTGTGGGGAAACAAATCTGTTCTATCAAAGCTCCGTTACAGAAGACGAAATGCCAAAGCCTTTTAAAAAGAAAATCTAGAGGCTACACAGTGCTGTGTGACAAGCGTAGCGGGAAGCCAGAGACTCAAATGGACGCTCATGGAGGGAGGAATGGGGTACTGAGGACTCCAGCTATCCCACAGCCCCAGTAGTCTCCGAAAAGTATTTGCATTCTTGGCTGAGCTCCCAATGCCTGTAGGTTCAAACACATTGTCCAGCGTGGTTCAGGGAATAGCTCGCCAATTTACTCCCCACCCTACGTGAAAGAAAAGGGAAAGAAATCGCTTCTTGACTTCTTTCAATGTCACCCTGTGTCTACTGAATGCTGCTGGTAGACGCGATGCTGCAGCAGTGAAGAGCAGTATCCACTTCTTTCCGCTGCCCGGTGGCAGACGGTGCAGTAGGACTGGTAGCCGTCCTTGTTATCAACCCGTGAGTGCTCCTGGCTGGCTTCAGGTGAGGCTGGCCGGGGGCGCCTGGGTGAAAATAGGAATGATTCTCGGTCATTCCCAGTAGATGGTACAGAACGGCTGGTAACCGTCCTCTTCATAGCAACTGGGGGCTGAGATCTATTAGCCCCCTCCCTTTCCTGTGTAAAGAAAAGATTCTGTCCTGCCTGGACTATCATAGCAGCGGCATGCTGGGCTCCTCTCCCCTGCATCGCTTAATGTCCTGCCTGGACTGTCATAGCGGTGGGAGGCTGCCTCCCCCTCATTTTATCTCACTAACAAGTCACTGTTTCTTATTCCTGCATTCTTTATAACTTCATGACACAAATGGGGGGGACACTGCCACGGTAGCCCAGGAAGGTTGGGGGAGGAGGGAAGCAACAGGTGGGGTTGTTGCAGGGGCACCCCCCGTGAATGGCATGCAGCTCATCATTTCTACGGGGTCTGGTACGGAGCAGCTGTGCTCTCTGATCACTGGTTCTCTAGCACACTTGCCCCATATTCTAGGCAGGACTGACTCTATTTTTAGAAACCATAAAGGAGGAATTGACTCAGGGAGTCATTCACATTTTTGCTTTTGCACCCCAGGCCGACCTCTGCCAGGGGCACCCATGATAGCAGCAGACAGTACAGAACAACAGATAACTGTCATCTCATTGCCAATTTACACCAGCAGTACAGAACCAGCAGTACACCAGACAGTACAGAACGACTGATAAATATCTCTGCTATCATGCAAAAGCAAATGAATGCTGCTGTGTAGCGCTGGAGTATCGCCTTTGTCAGTGGCATCCAGTACACATATGGTGACTGTAAAAAAAAAAAGCTGAACAGGCTCCATGGTTGCCGTGCTATGGCGTCTGCCAGGGCAATCCAGGGAAAAAGGGTGTGAAATGATTGTCTGCCGTTGCTTTCCTGGAGGAAGGAATGACTGATGACATTTACCCAGGACCACCCGCGACAATGATTTTGCCCCATCAGCCACTGGGCTCTCAACCCAGCATTCTAAGGGGCTGGGGAGGCTGCGGGAACTATGGGATAGCTACGGAATAGCTACCCACAGTGTAAAGCTCCGGAAATCGACGCTAGCCTCGGACCATGGACGCACACTGCTGAATTAATGTGCTTAGTGTGGCTGCATGCACTCAACTTTATACAATCTGTTTTATAAAACCGGTTTATGTAAAATCGGAAGAATCCCATAGTGTAGACGTACCCTGAGAGGGAGATAGGCTGCGGGAGGGAGCTCAGAGTGGGGGTGCATGAAAAGGCTCAGAGCTGGGGCAGGCAGGAGATGCAGAGCACTTACCTGGGGCAGCTTCTGTTTGGTGCAGGGAGCCGCAATTCTGGGAGCTGCTCCCCACACACATACTCCCATAGGCAGGGCCACCCGGAACACAAGGGCTTTAGGGGCTGCAAGCACGGGCCAGAGGATTCAGGAGGAGCAGGGGCAGCCGCGCAGCCAGCGGCTGGAGAGAAGCAGTGCTTTCTCCTTCAAAGCGCCGCTTCTCTCTGGCAGGCTTTGAAGGGGAAAGTGGCTCTTCTCTCCGACTGCTGGCTGCATGGCTGCCCCTGCTCCTTCCGAGTCCTCCGGCTCGTGCTCGGGGGGCCACATTCCGAAAGGGGCTCTGGAGCTGCAGCCCAGGGTCCTGGGGCCCCCTTACATCCCAACAGTTGAGTCAAGAATCCAGAGGGTGTTGGCATTTGGAGTAAAAGTTTAAAAAAATGCCAATGTTAATTGATATTTGAAATGTAACTACTGCCCGATATCTCTATGGTTGAACACATCTCACCTTCAGCTTCCTGAACATGTCTGTATATTACTATAGCCACAATGCCTAAGGTTATCATTGTAGATTAAGGGGAATTAAATGTCACTCCATTGGCTTCATACACAAACCTCAGAATAATCCTGTTGCTGGGCTGATACTTCATTTACACATATTTGTACTACAGAGTCCATCTTCCCCTGAGATATCGTGTGAAAGAACTTAGGATGGATAGTTTGCTAAAGGAGATCTGCCAATGCTTCCTTTGCTACAGTTTCTGTGACAGTTTGGGGAACATGTCTTTGTCCATTTTATCATTCCATTTAGTTTTGTAAATGTCATTTCTAACTGGAACCATCATCCTGGATGAGATTAACTCTTTTGTAGAAGGAAACATGGAATAGGTCATGGGGAAGTCATGCCTCGGTAGCAGTGACAATGGTATCAAGGGCCATCAACACTGAATGTCTCGCTCCTGGTGTAACAGTGGGAGTATTGAGAGATCTATGTCTTGGAACATTGGCCAGATATTGCTCATATCCAAGTGCATCAGCAACGCATGGGATTTAGAGGTTCGATCCAATCATAATAATCTGGTGTCTGTTTCAAGAAAGTAATTGATCCAGGATGTTATGTCTCAAGCTAGGTTTTCCCCTTGACAAATATTTGAAATTGGCCCAACAAATAAACCCTTAGGAGATTCATTAATCCAAAGCTTTCTGTCTGTTACTTTGTTTGCTGTGTGCTTGCTGCTTCACTGACATTATAATGTGGTCTAGAGTTTTGTTGGTATTTTTTTCCTGGGGGGGTGGGGTCTGTGTGCTCAGCCTAGGTGCCTGCTAGACTTCCTAATGAGGCTTTGATCCCTACACCCTTCAGCGCCCATTAACCCTTAACCAGGAGGTGAAGCTATTCAGGGAGAACAGAGATTTAAAAAGCCAGCTCCTAAGTGATCAGAGGAGCTAGTGACCAGGAGCAGCAAAGAGGGGAGGTTTGCAAGGGAGTTTAGAGAGGGAGTGGGAGAGCTACATACATAAGAACAGCCACACTGGGTCAGACCAAAGGTCCATCCAGCCCAGTATCCTGTCTACCAACAGTGGCCAATGCCAGGTGACCCAGAGGGAGTGAACCTAACAGGTAGTGATCAAGTGATCTCTCTTCTGCCATCCATCTCCACCCTCTGACAAACAGAGATTAGGGAAACTCTTCCTTATCCATCCTAGCTAATAGCCATTAATGGACATAACCTCCATTAATTTATCTAGCTCTCTTTTAAACCCTGTAATAGTCCTAGCCTTCAGAACCTCCTCAGAAAAGGAGTTCCAGAGGTTGACTGTGCAATGTGTGAAGAAGAACTTTCTTTTAATTGTTTTAAACCTGCTGCCTGTTAAGTTCATTGGTTGTCCCAAGTTCTTATATTATGAGAACAAGTAAATAACTTTTCTTTATTCATTTTCTCCACACCACTCATGATTTTATATACCTCTATCATATCCCTGCCTTAGTGTCCTCTTTTTCAAGCTGAAAAGTCCTAGCCTCTTTAATATCTCCTCATATGGGACCCGTTCCAAACCCCTAATCATTTCAGTTGCTCTTTTCTAACCTTTTTCTAATGCCAGTACATCTTTTTTGAGATTAGGAGACCACATCTGTATGCAGTATTCAAAATGTGGGCATACCATGGATTTATATAAGGGCAATATGATATTCTCCATCTTATTCTCTATCCCTTTTTTAATGATTCCTAACATGCTGATTGCTTTTTTGACTGCCACTGCACACCTGACAAGCATTCTCTAGAGTTAGGGAAATACGCCCTCCTCCATTCTTTCCACCCCACAAAAAACAGAGAAACAATACTCAACAAAAAAGCTGAAACAGAAAAAAATAATTCAGGCAGAAGTCCGTCAGCAGAGTGGGGGCTATCCAGTTCATTGCACTGACTGCAGCATGTACCATTACCTGCATTGTGAGCAGATGGGGTACATGTGCATTCGGTGCAAGGAGCTTACAACCCTCAGAGACCAAATACAGGTTCTGGAGACTAGAGTGGCTGAACTGCAGGAGCTAAGGGAGGTAGAGAGGTACAGGGCACAGCAGAGCAGCTCCACCTCCAGTCTGCCAGCCTCTGTGCTGTTGAGGAGAATGAAAGTCTTGGGGAAGGAGAACACCAAAATGGAACAGAGAGAAACTATCACATAGTTGGGACCCTCCCTCCATATGATGTCATGGCTTCTTCTTGCACTGACGATACCTGTCCTAGGGAGGGATACACACTCACTAAGAAGATCCAGGAGGATGCGACCATTAGAAACATAGATAGTTGGGTTTGTGATGACTGGGTGAACTACATGCTGAATTGCCCACCAGGTGCGAAGGCTGCAGGTCTCTCAACACACCCAGACAGGTTTATATGCAATGCTGGGGAGGAGCCAGTGGTCATGGTAATGTCTGTTACAGCTATTCCCCTATTCCATTTTGTTTCCCCAGACTCCATTTTGTTTTCTGTTCTCCTGTGGCCGCCCTTCCCTGGCTGTTAAGTTGTTTACAAGGGCCACTGCCCTTCTCAAAGGGAGGGCCCCTTAAGTTGTTTAACAAGAGCCATTGCCCTTCTCAAAGGGATGGCCACTTGTGCTGCATGCTAAGTGGGACCACTGCCCTTTTCAAAGGGTTAGTCCTGTTATCACCTCGTTGAACCTGGGCTTGGTGTAGGGTAGGCAATGTCCAGAGCTGCAAGGCCTATTGTGGTTTTAAGATCCTGGGCATGAGTCATAGTCTCATGTGCTCTTAAGTCACCTATTGCACAGGACTATGTCCAGGCATGTCTCTGGGCTTACCTTCAGTTTTTCCCCTGTGCCCCCTCCCCTGTGACAGAGGGAGCCTATCAGGATTACTGGTGGGAAACTGCCCAAGTTTGCCTTTAAAACCAGACATTTTTGAAACACACCTCAGAAAGGTTCCTGCATTGCTGCCTGGTCTGATCAGCCAGGGGTTCTGGGGGGTCCTTTCTCCGCTCTCCTTTTATTTTTGAGCGTACCCCCGTTTTTGAAACCCCCCCCCCACGAAAAACGAATTGCTACCTGAGAGATCTCCTGATTATTGAGACTGTACCGAACCCTCCTTGCCTCTTCTGATGTTGCTGCTGCTTCTGCCTTTGCTGCTGCCTTGGGGACTGGTAAGAATCCCTCTGTAAAACTTTCTATACTTTTATTTTATTATTTTAGCTGCTGGCTCTGTTTCCCCAGCACACAGACTCAAGCTAAACCTTGGTCTGTGTCTTAAAACCTCTCTTAAACTACAGGGCTCTTTGCCACTGCTAAGCTCTGCTCCTGTGGGCTTTGCCTTGGGGCTCTCTGCTTTCAGCTGTATCCACCGCTGTAGCTACCATCCCTTGGCTTCCTTTGGAGCTGGGTCCTGGATACATACCACTCTGCCCTCTGTAACCTCCCCATAGCATAAGGTGCACCATAGGTCTTGTTTTTTTTTAATAAGTCATAGTTTGTTAAGATTGTAGAGCTTGTAAGTTTCTGTGATATTTGTTGTGTTGCCTAATTGTTGGTTAAGATAAGTTTAGAAAATCATTGCCTGGTTGTATTCTGTAGCTGCTTGTCATTTTATATAAGTTTGATTAAGTTAGGGGATAGATAAGGTTTTTACTATTTAAATTTGTCTTCCCACTGCCCCAATTCCCGCCCCCCCGAGTTCCCCAGTCACTTATTGCAGTCTCTCTGCTGTTTAAACTTGCAGCCTGTCTGCTCTCTGTGTCTCCCTGAGTTTAAATCCCCCTCTGTAGCGCCTCTATCTTTGGTTTCTGCTCCACCACGTGCTCCTCTTCCCCCATCCCCTAACCTCATTCCTCTACCACTGCCTCTCTCTCTCTCTCTCTCTCTCTCTCTTTTAATCCCTTCCCCCACGTGTTCACCCCGCTCCTACTGCTGCCAAACCTCAATTGTATTACTGAAGTCTAGCATAAAACCCCATTGGTTACCCTTTTTCTCTCTCACACACCTCACATTTATATTTACACCACTGTGACACATTTTTACCTAAAGTTGTTGGTTATTTAACACATTTTACCCATAACTGTTAGTTGGTTATATGCTGCTGTGACACACCCTTTACCTAGAAATTGTTAGCTACCTGTTACATTTATACTTCAGTGTTAGTTGGTTACCAACTGTATTGTACCCCACTGTATTGTACCCCACTATTGAAACCCCCTATACTATACTAAAAGAACTCCCTCCCCAATTGCCTACCTTAACAAACCCCATACCCCTCACTATTACATTTTCTCTGTTTTTGCATTTCCTTAATAAAGTTTATTTTGCACCCCACCTGTGTGGTAATTGCTCCCCAAGATCCCATATACCTGCAGGCAGGGACAGGTAACACATAGGTGCCAATGACAAAGGAAAAGGTAGAAGAGAGTTACTGTGGGCCAAACTGAGGTAGATAATTTAAGAGATTAAAGGCCAGAACCTTCATGGTAGCATTCTCTGAAACATTTCCATTTCTTCCCGCAGGGCCAGTTAGACACGCAGAACTTCAGGGTCTCGATGAGTGGATGAGATGATAGTATAGAGAGGAGTGGGTTAGATTTATTAGGAACTGGGGAGCTGTTTGGGGAAGAAGGAGACTGTAGAGGAAGGATGGTGTCCATCTCAATCAAAATGGTACTGTATTGCTTGCATGTAAAATTAAAATGTCATAAAAGAGTTTTTAAACTATGGGTTTGAGAAAATAAACAGGTGCATTACAGAAACTTGATGGAATTTTATAGTATAGGAATGGCAGAGTAGGTCATGCAATTGGGGGAATGGCACTATCTGTGAAAGAAAGTGTAGTAGAGTGAAATGTAGTCAAAAATCTTAAATGAATCAAACTGTACCGTAGAATCTGTATGGATAGAAACACTATACTTGAATAATAAGAGTATAACAGTAGGGATATACTAATGACAGCCTAACCAAGATGGTGAATGTGAAATGCTCAGGGAGATTAGAGAAGCTATCAAAATAGAAAACTCAATAATAATGGGGGAACTGAACAAAAATGTGGATGCTGGTTAAAAGTAAATTAAAATGAACAGTCTCCAAAGTGAAACACCTTTAAGCTGCATGGAAACTTTTTCAAAACACCAAAATAGAGGCTTGAATTAAATACATACCCCAAATTAAAAAAAAATAATAAAAAAATAAAAACATAGTAAGAGGACTTTATACAAAAAAGTGTCATCATTGCTAAACAATAAGGTAAAAGAAGCAATAGAGGCAAAGGTAATTTGTTGGGGAAGACAACACGTTTTTTGTAAAGGGAAATCATGCCTCAGTAATCTACTAGAATTATTTGAGGGGGTCAATAAGCATATGGACAAGGGGGATCCAGTGGATATAGTGAACTTAGATTTTCAGAAAGCCTTTGACAAGCTCCCTCATGAAAGGATCTTAAACAAAGTAAGCTGTCATGGGGTGAAAGGGGAGGTCTTCTTATGGGTCAGATACTGTTTAAAAGATTCAAAACAAATCGTAGGAAAAAATGGCCAATTTTCAGAATTGAGAGAGGTAAACAATGGTGTTCTCCAGCAGTGTGCACTGGGACCAGTACTATTCAACATATTCATAAATGATATAGAAAAGAGGTAAACAGTGAGGTGGCAAAATTTGCAGATGATACAAAGCTACTTAAGATACTCAAATCCAAAGCAGACTGTGAAGAGCTACAGAGATCATAAGCAATGGCCATACTGGGTCAGACCAGAATTCCATGTAGCCTTATACCTATTTCCCAAAACTGGAAAGGACCTTGAAAGGTCATTGAGTCCAGCCCCCTCCCTTTACTAGTCAAACCAATTTTTTGGCTCAGATCTCTAAGTGGCCCCCTCAAAGATTGAACTTACAACCCTGAGTTTAGTAGACCAATGCTCAAACCACTGAGCTATCCCTCTCCCCTTGTAGCTTGTCTTGTATCCTGTCTTCTTACAGTAGCCAATGTGAGGTACCCCAGAGGGAATGAACAGAACAGGTAATCATCAAGTGATCCATCCCCTGTCACCCATTCCCAGCTTCTGGCAAACAGAGGCTAGGAACACCATCCCTGTCCATCCTGGCTAATAGCCATTGATTTTATCCATGAATTTATCTTGCTCTTTTTTGAATTTGAAAGGGATCTCACAAAACTGGGGGACTGGGCAACAAAATGTCAGCTGAAATTGAATGTTGATAAATACAAACTAATGCACATTGGATAATATCATCCCAGATATACATACAAAATGATGGCCTCTAACTTACTCAAAAAAAGATATCTTGGACTCACTGTGGATAGTTCTCTGAAAACATCCATTCAATGTGCAGTGCCAATCAAAAAAGGTAGCAAAATCTTGGAAATCATTAAGAAAGGGATGGATAATAAGACAGTAAATATCATATAGCCTCTGTATAAATCCATTGTACTCCCACATCTTGAATAGGCATGCAGATGTGGTCACCCCATCTCAAAAAAGATACATTGGGACTGGAAAAGGTTCAGAAAAGGGCAAAAAAAATGATTAGGGGTATGGAACAGCTGCAGTATGAGCCGAGATTAATAAGGCTGGGACGTTTCATATTGGAAAAGAGACAACTGAGATGGGATATGATAGAGGTCTATAAAATCATGAGTGCTGTGGAGAAAATAAATAAGGAAGTGTCATTTACTCCTTCTCATAACAACAGCAAAGGAAATTAATAGACACCAGATTTAAAACAAATGAAAGGAAGTATTTTTTTCAGACAACACACAGTCAGCCTCTGCAACTCTTTGCCAGAGGATATTGTGAAGGCCAAGACTACAACAGGGTTCAAAGAAGAACTAGATAAGTTCATGGAGGATAGGTGCATCAGTGGCTATTAACCAGGATGGGCAGGGATGATGTCCCTAGCCTTTGTTTGCCAGAAGTTGGGAATGGGCGGCAGGTAAGGATCTCTTGATGATTACCTGTTCTGTTCAGTCCCTCTGGTGCATTTGACACTGGCAGAAGACAGGATACTGGACTATATGAACCTTTGATCTGACCCAATATGGCTGTTCTTATGTGCTTATGTTCTATAAAAACTGGAAGTTAAATTCTACTGGGCAAAAGAGACAGGAGCATGAACTCAAGTGTGGAAGTGTAATTAGGCAGGCCAACAAAGAATTTGAAGAGCAGCTATCCAAAAGCTCAAAAAAAAATAGCAGCAAATTGTTTCTAAGTACATTAGAAGCAGGAAGTCTGCTAAACAATTAGTGGAATAACTGGACAATCAAGTGCTAAAAAAGCACTCAAGGAAGATAAGGCCATTGTGGATAAACTAAATTAATTCCTTTCTTCAGTCTTCATGGTAGAGGATGTGGAGGATATTTCCACACCTGAGCCATTATTTTTAGGTGACAAATCTGAGGAACTGTCCCAGATTGAGGTGTAACTTGAGGAGGTTTTGGAACAAAGTGATAAATTAAACAATAATAAGTCAGAGGATAGCTAATATAACGTATATACTTTTAAAAAGGCTCCAGAAGAGATCCTGGTAATTACAGGCTGGTAAGCCAAACTTCAATATCAGGAAGCTTGGTTGAAATTGTGGTAAAGAACAGAATGATCAGACACATAGATGAACATGATTTATTGGAGGAATGTCAGTATGCCTTTTTAAAGGGAAATCATGCCTCAACAATCTATTAGATTTATTAGAATTCTTTGAGGAGGTCAGCAAGCATGTGGAGAAAGGTGATACAGTAGATATACTGTACTTAGACTTTCAGAAAGACTTTGAAAAGTTCCGTAACCAATGTAAGTGGTCATGGGATAAGGGAGAAGGTCCTCTTAAGGATCAGGAATAGACTCTGAGACATATGTCGTTGTATGAGAGACCTGCTTACAAAATGAGGCAAAAACAAGACTGATATTACAAAAGCACACATTCCTAAAAAGTGCTAATTATAGAGTATTCATGCCAATTAGCACTCATCCTCTATTCATGAATCCAGAACCTTAAAAAATCTAGCCTACAGCTAGAACCCAATATTTCAGAATTCAAACAAAGACTTTGGAATAGCTAAACACACACAAAGAGGCACACAACCCAAAGCAGTTATAGAGATGTGCATGTCCTAGTCAGGAGAATCTAGTAATTTTCCAGGGTGTACAGGAGCATGACTCATATACAGAGGGAACATGAAATGCAGAGCCTGGGGCCACCCAGAAGATAATTAGCCCATCTTAGAATTTTGATCAAATGCAGAATGCAGAAGCTGGGGATTGTGAAAGGCTGAAAGTCATTTCAATGGGACATATTCATCGAATTGCCATAGAGAGAAATTTTCAATGGAAAAAAATGAGGCAAATAGGTTGAAATTCTAACCTTTCTCTGTGACTGACTTGGTGACAGTCCATACAGAGAAGATTCCAGTATTGTGACTGTGTTTCATTCTGTATCATATTAAGACTGAAAATCAAAATGGAGCTGTACAAAAGGTGGACACATGGACAAATAGATAAGGATGACCAGAAAAGTATACAACAAGGATGTAGGAGCACATTCTAAAAGGCTAAGGTACAAGATGACTTGCACCTAGCAATGGACATAAAAGGCAATAAGAAGTGGAATTATAAGCACATTAGCAGCAAGAAGAAAAAAATGAAAGAGCAGGTCAACTATGTAGTAGGGGACATGAGCTTATAAAGAATGACATCAAGAAGGCTGACAAATCTGCACAACCACCATCCCAATAAAACAACTTTCTCATACAATAACCCGAAACACATATAGCCTCTCAATGCAGCACACACCCACACAAATCAACCCAAATCTGCCAGCATAACAGAACACTCACAGAAATCATCACAACCACTCAGACTGCAACTCAGCCAGAATACAAAATAAATGTAATCACACATAGCTCACAACCAAAACACAAATCCCTTCTTTACCACACGCAAAAATCAACATAAATGTTTCAGTTCAACACATTCTACACATAAATCAATACAAACAAATACGCAACTTCACCAGCACACACAATAACCCCAAACATCACTCTGAACACCAGACTGTCTATTGAGTCTGTATCACATGACACAAAGAGTTATAAGAATGGTTCAGAACTCTTTTTCTTCAGCATATCTTCAGGTTCCATTTTCAGTGGGATTCATGGTCTGTTGTTGGCCAGTTTTTAAGTTCTCATCCATTTGGTGATTCTTTAATACAAATTACCCTGGTGTGACAGCACAGGCTTCCATCTACTAGCAAATGAATAAGCCAACTGCCTGCAATCATAGAAGCCTGCCACAGTAACCTGGCTGAGAGGGCAGCTAAAGAGGAGGTAACATTTGGAAGAAGAAGGTCCTCAGACAAATTTGGAAGAAATAGCTCTAACTTTTAAAAGGCTTTGATTAATCACTAATTAATCACTAATGGATGAAAACTGAGGTATCACCATTCTTTCCCCTCTGTGCCAGCCTACCTCCCTCGTTTTGCCTACCATCAAAATCCTTTAACTTTCTGTTCTTTTTTTTTTGTCTTCTTTCTGTTTTCTCAACAGTTTCATTTTCTGTGGGAAATCAATAAAATATAAATACATCAAGAAATATAAAGAAATGTGCTCACTTAATAGTTCATTACAATGCCTGGGTTAACATGGAAAATAAATGAAGATTTAAGCATATTAAGGAGTTAATTGGGAAACAATTCCTCTTCCACTTACCCCAGTATAGATTAGGAATAGCTGCACTGAAACCAAGAGAGATGCACTGCTTGAAAACTGGGGTAAGTGAGAGGAGAAGGACATTGAAAGAGAGGTGTCTTCTTCTCCTTCTATTGTTTAATGTCCCTCTATAAAGTCCTACCTAATGAACCTGCACAGACACAGATTATCAGTTTCACAGCACCATTCCCCATGTGCTGCATTACAATCACCTTTATATGCTTTGGTGCCCATATGGAAATTGTTCCCAAAGAGAATCTACTGTGGCAGTGCCAGACAACCGGAGCCACCTTTGTAACAAACAGAGAAGAGGTCAGCGTTCTGGAACAATACAAGGTTTTCTCCTACATCTGATAGAGGGATCGGTTTAGAATGGACAGTTTCAATCTGTAGGGGCTGGAAAAGCTAAGACTGAGCTGACAGGTCATCAGACAAAGCAGCGGAGAGGCCCAATATGATTGTGGTTCCCAAGGCATTGCTTTCCAGTGACTGAGCTGTTGAGTGGTGCCATGGTGCTGTTATGTGGTGAGGACATGTCGATGCAGCATCGGAATGAAGAGAGATTAATAAAACTGGAACTTTAGGCTTGGAAAAGAGATAACTAAGGGGGATATGATAGAGGTTTATAATATCATGCATGACTGGTGTGGAGAAAATGAATAAGCAAGTTGTAGTAAGTGAAGGCCCTGATAAAGGCCCAGTATGAGGCCTGAGGCCTGAACTAAAGTAATGATCAAGACTTTGCTAACATAAAGCAGAGTGAATCTGTGAGCCAGAGGCAGGCCCTGCTCGCAGAAGCTGGCAAGGAAAGGGCTGATGCTGCAAGAAGATACGTACCTAAAAGGTACTGAACACTAGAGATCAGAACATTCACATACTTGCACATTCCACACAGATAACAAGGAACAGGCCGACCCATCCCAATGACAGGGGCAAAAGGGTAATATGATGGATAGAGTTGTTTTGATCGAACCAACATGTACAAGGTGAGAGATGGCACTTTGCTACGTGGAGGGGTTGTACCTTACTACGTAGAGGGGCTGCACCTCAATACGTCAGGAGTGATGTGTAACTTGTTTGTACCTGTGTATAAAAATGTATCCCTGGGGCGATGTCTTTGCCCGGCCTAGGGGGCAGTGGAAAGTCCCGCCACTGACTGAGCCGAGTCCATTGTCAAGAGGCACTCTGTCGCAGTATGCCTGGTAGACTAAGTACTCTACGGGGACCCTGCAAGTGTGACCGAGCGCAATAAACCTGGCCGACGTGCCTTCATACCTTACTAGACTCTGTGGTCATTGGGGGTTCTCTTCGAGTCTGCTGTGTCAGCTATTTGCGCAAAGCTGGGACGGCACACAGAGGGAACGCACACACGCAGCCGAGTGATACCAACAGAGAGAGAGCAGAGCACCACACTGGTAGCATCTGACAACACACTTCTGACAACACATGTGTTATTTACTCCCTTGCCTAAAACAAGAACTAGGGGTCACCACATGAAATTAATAGGCATCAGCTTTAAAACAAACAAAAGGAAGTATTTTTTTCAATCTGTGGAACTCCTTGCCAGGGGATGTTGTGAAGGCGAAGACTATAACAGAGTTAAAAAAAGAACTAGATAAGTTCATGAAGGATAGGTCCATCAATGGCTATTAGCCAGGATGGGCAGAGATGATGTCTCTAGCCTCTGTTTGTCAGAAGCTGGGAATGGGTAACATGGTGTGGATCACTTGATTATTACCTGTTCTGTTCATTCTCTCTTGGGCACCAGGCATTGGCCACTTTCAGAAACCAAGATACTGGGCTAGATGGATCTTTGGTCTGACTCAGTATGTCCGCTCTTATGTTCTTATGGTAATATTTTTTCAATATCCCAAAGTTACTAAATCTCTTCTGCTTTCATATACATGATTTGTATGATTATGATTCCCTTGGGGCTTTTCTCTGATTCATCTCCTTCTTTTTAATATTTGTGTTCTGCATTTGCTGCTCAGAGTTGCTTCCATGTAAGGCCAATATAAACCTTTTGCCATCTGCTCATCACTGTCATAATTTGTATCTTCCTTGGCATTGTTATATCACATGATACCAAAGCTCAGGGTAGTCTCCAAACCGTGACCTGTTATGTATATTTCAGTTTTTTTTATTTTTATATAATATAAAATTCAAAACAAAACAAAACAAAAGATATAGTTGAAACAAAATGTTCTGCCATAATCAAGACAAAACAAGAGAGTAAAAAAGATTCCTCAAAAGTATTTTTGAGATTGACAGTTTCCAACAAGCATCTGTGTTTCGATAGCACTGCATTTCCTGATGGAAAAGTGTTCCAGTCAAAGGATTTTTTAAAATCATTTCTGGTGAAGCTAATTGTCTTATTACCATGAGGAAGGTCACATTTAAATCATCATACTGTTCTTCACTCCCTCCCAGCCCTACTTTCATGCTAAGCACTTATCCGTAAAGACGTGGGCCTGCACGAGGTCTAAGATGTCCTGTGCACTGGCCTCACCAGACATCATGGGCAAGCATAGGACATGGACTGCATATCTACAATGCCTGGATAGAGAAATGATAAGAACACATATCAGTGGATAGGAACCACAGGCACCATTCCAACATGACCATGGTTAGAAGTCAGGAGTCCTTGGCTTTCCATTCTGCCTTATGTCTCTGTTTTCACATTAGTTTGATGAAATTTTAGAAGCACACAGCATAATGAAGTTAAGTGTTGTCTCTGGTCCTCCACTTCTGAGTCATGCAGGGTTCCAGGGAATTAATCCCCCAAAGCACTTAAAGAATGGACATGTATAGATCTCTTCCTCAAAGCTATACCCCTTTGCTGCAACTTAAGACCACAATTAGCTATACACAGCTCATCTGAAGACAGCAACAGAGGGTTTGACCAATAGATAACGCTGAACAATCTATTCCCCTTATTGACCAGCAGAACTTTGAAGTTGGGTTAGGAAATACATTATAAATCAGGGATCATCTACAAACTCCACCCCAGGTAGATTAATTTATGTAATCATATTTTATTTATTTTACTTTTAAAATAAATGAAATTAAATTAAACACTGTACATCCCAAAGATAGCAATAACTCCTTCCTACTTCAAAAGTGATTTAACTCTTGCCTCCTGATGCTAACTTTAAAGAAGGAAGATAGAGTATGCCAGTGAAGAGGATCTAATCTGGGAGCATTCCCATTGGAGAGGTACTAGAATGTTTTGTAACTAATAGAGCTAATTCAAAAATTTTTGATGTAACATTTTCCTATTGGAAAATTATGTTTTTTTAAATCTCAGTGTTTCATAGGTATGTGTCTAGATTTTTGATGGGAAAATTTTGACATGATTTGGAATCAAAATGGAGTATTTTATTCAACTTTCTCATGCTATTTCATTCTAAATTGAATATTATATTTAAGGAGACCCAGGTCTGCATCTGCATCATCTCAGGGCCTTCTGGCTGCTGTGTTCTATTGAGCGGTGACTCCAGTGCTGAATCCAGGTATAACCTGAGAAACAAAAAGCATTTGTGAAGAAAATTATAAGCAAAACATTTCAATTAGTCCCTCAACCTGGCATTAGTATGTCTCTCTCTCTCTCTTTGGAGGTACGTTGACACTGCGCACTTCTTTCAGCAGTATGTAGAGTAGATACATGGCTTGTTCCCCAGCATGGTTACACATAGCAGCGTAGATGGTCAGGCACTACATGGTCCTCTACTCACCCAAGCAGTGCCTCTCTCATCTGCAGGGCTTCTTTTAGCCAGATCGTGTCCCACTGCCTCCCTGCTGCCAGAGTCTTTCACTGCTGCCGAGCCTTTCACTTGCATTTTTGCCACCACACTGTGGAAACAGACTTGTTTTTCACTGTGGTGTGTAGCTACACATACCCTACCTGTCACTGCAAGTGGTTTGCAATGTAGACGTACCAAGGCGTGAATTTCTAACCACAATAAAGGTGTTATCTTGAAAGATGTATCTCTGACTTTAACTGGGTCCAGGGCCGGCTCCAGGCATCAGCTAAAGAAGCCAATACTAAGGGGAGGCCCTCCAGCCGCTGTTGGGTTGGCAGGTGCTGGTCTTCGGTGGCAATTCAGAGGAGGGTCCATTACTCTCTCTTGGAGCGAAGGACCAGCCACCAAACTGCTGCTGAAGAGTGGAGCGGTGCGATCGTGCTGCTGTGGCTTTTTTTTTTTTTTGTGCTGCTTGGGGCAGCAGAAAATCTGGAGCTGACCCTGACTGGGTCCTGCACATCTTAACTTTAAAAATAGAGGTTGGGATTCACAAAAGGGTGCAAGGAAGTAAATTGGCTAAACCCTACTGAAATCCAAGGGAGTTAGACAACTAGTCACATTAGGCACTTTGAAAAATCTCTGTATTTATTTTCACAGATGCTTAGGCCAGGAGAGATCACTGGGATCATCCAGTCTGTCTATCTGTATAACAGAACTTCCTCCAAAAACTGTTGATTGAATGAGAGCAGATCATTTATAGAAATATCCCATATTGATTTAAAAATTGATAGTGATGGAGAATCCATCACAACCCTTGGTAAATTGTTCCAATGGCTAATTAGCCTCATTGTTAAAAAATTACACCAAATTTCCAGTCTGAATTTGACTAACTTCAATTTTCAGCCAGTGAATTATGAAAGTATGGGTCTTCTGGATCTGAAAACCCACACTGGAAACCCACGCCAATTTTTTTTTAGATTTCAAAATCTGGATGCAATTTTCCTAGCTCAGTTCCATCTCTAATGGAGGCCTGGTCTACACTACGCATTTATCCTGATTTTAGCAGCGTTAAACCAAATTAACCCTTCACCCATCCACACAACGAAGCCCTTAATATCGATATAAAGGGTTCTTGATACCAATATCTGTAATCCTCCCCAATGAGGGGAGTAGCACTGAAATCAGTATTGCCATGTCGGATTAGGGTCAGTGTGGCTGCAATTCCATGGTATTGGCCTCCGGGTGCTATCCCACAGTGCACCATTGTGACTGCTCGGGACAGCAATCTGAACTTGGATGCACTGGCCAGGTAGACAGGAAAAGCCCCTCAAACTTTTGAATTTCATTTCCTGTTTGCCCAGCGTGGAGAGCTGATCAGCACAGGTGACCACACAGTGCTCATCATCGCAGGTAAACATGCAGTCTGAGAATAGAAAAAGAGCTCCAGCATGGACCATACAGGAGATACTGGACCTGATCTCTATATGGGGAGATGATTGCATGCTAACAAAACTCTGTTCCAAAAGACGAAATGAAAAAACATTTGAAAAAATCTCCAAGGCTATGATGGAGAGAGACCACACCAGGGACCTAGTACAGTGCTGTGTGAAAGTTAAGGAGCTTAGACAAACCTGCCAGAAAACCAAAGAAGCAAACAGAAGGTCCAGGGCAGGGCCACAGACATGCCACTTCTACGCTGAGCTGCATGCAATTCTAGGGGGGTCTGCCAGCACTACCCCACCCCTGACTGTGGATTCTGAGGCGGGGGCAATCTTAGCCATGCCTGAGGATTCTGTGGACAGGAAAGATGAGGAGGAGGAGGACGAGCTTGCAGAAAGCACACAGCACTCGGTTCTCCCCAACAGCCAGGATCTTTTTCTGAGCCTGATGGAATTATCCTCCCAGACTTCCCAAGCCATTATCCCAGACAATGAAGCCATGAAAGGGATCTCTGGTGAGTGTACCTTTGTAAATATAAAACATTGTTTAAAAGCAAGAGCTTTTTAATGATTAATTTACCCTGAGGACATGGGATGCATTCGTGGCCAGCACAGCTACTGGAAAAGTCTGTTAACGTGTCTGGGGATGGAGCGGGAAATCCTCCAGGGACATCTCCATGAAGCTGTCCTGGAGGTACTCCAAAAGCCTTTGCAGAAGTTTTCTGGGCAACGCAGCTTTATTCCGTCCTCCGTCGTAGGACACTTGACCACGCCATGCATGTAGCAAGTAATCTGGTATCATTGCATGACAAAGCCTGGCAGCGTATCGTCCCGGTGTTTGCTGGCATTCAAGCAACATACATTCTGTATCTCGCTATGTTATCCTCAGGAGAGTGAGATCGTTCATGGTAACCTGGTTGAAATACAGGAATTTAATTAAGGGGACAGAGGTGGCCTTTCCTACTGGACTGTTTGCCTGTGGCTGAAAAAAAATCCTTCCCTGCAGTTAGCCAAGTGGTGGGAGGAAGAGGAGGGACGATTGGCCCTGAGCTTTTTCTCGTTTGGCTATCAGGGATCTTCCCTGAGATCAGCCACGTGGTAGAGGGCTTGGGGGGGTGGCTAGCAGGGATCTTCCCTGATACCAGCCGCGCAGTGGGGGGAGGGGTAATGTGATCATCCCAGAGAATTGGATGGGAGGGGTTGGTTTCTGCTGCTGCACGTTAACAGGAAAGATGCAGCACTCAACGGGCTTTGCTTGCTATTTGGGAAAGGAGGGCACTGGGTATATGAAGGCTGCAGAAGCCGAAAGACAGTGGCTTACCATGGCAGCATGCAAGCCGAATTCTGTTGCCCGGACCTGCATCTGTGATCTCTAACACCAAAGCCACAAGCACTCAATATTAAGATACAAAATGCGACCTTTTACTGTAATTACATGTGCAATGTAATGTGAATAGTGTTGTTCACTGTGGGAGAGTATAACCATTGTTCTGTAAAATGTATCTTTTTAAATACTTCTCTCCCTTTTTTCCCTCCATCCTGCAGCTGCAAATTTTTCAAGCCTCCTTACTCCGTTCTGAAGGCTATCTCAGATGAAGCGGCAGAAAAAAAAGAAGAGAGATGAAATGTTCTCAGAAATCTTAAAGGTGACCAGTAATGAAAGAATTCATCTGAATGAGTGGAAGGACATGGTATCAAATTACAGGAAAGATGCCAGTGAACGTGAGGACAGGAGGGTCGCTCGAGATGAGAGGTGGTGTCAGGAAGATCAGAGGTGTAGGCAGGAAGATCAGCGGTGTCTGGATGCAACGCTGGAGCTGCTGCGTGATCAAACTGACATGCTCCGGCATCTGGTGGAGCTTCAGGAATGGCAGCAGGATCCCAGAGTGCCGCTGCAGCCCCTGTATAACCACCCTCCCCCCTCACCATGTTCCATAGCTCCTCACCCAGACATATAAGAAGGCGTAGGGGGGAGGCTCCGTGCATCCGCCCATTCCACCCCCCTGGACAGCCCAACCAAAAGGCTGTCATTATTTTGAAAAAAAATGAGTGGCCTTTTCCTTCCCTCCTATCATCCTCCCAAACCCCACCCGGGATACCTTGTCAGTTCTCTCTCCTCTTTTTATAATGAATTAATAAAGAATACATGATTCTTAAATGATAGTGACTTTATTTCCTTAAGCAAGCTGTAATCGAAGGGGAGGGTGGGTTGTTTATAGGGAATGAGTCAATCAAGGGGGCGGGTTTTCATCAAGGAGAAACAAACACAACAGTCACACCGTACCCTGGACCGTGATGAAACTGGTTTTGAAAGCTTCTCTGATGCACACTGCTTCCTGATGTGGTCTTCTAATCACCCTGGTGTCTGACTGCGCATAATCAGCGGCCAGGTGATTTGCCTCAGCCTCCCACCCCGCCATAAAGGTCTTCCTCTTTACTCTCACGGAGATTGTGGACCACACAGCAAGCATCAATAACAATGGGGATATTGGTTTGGCTGAGGTTTGAGCAAGTCAGTAATGTGCACCAGCATCCCTTTAAACGGCCAAATGCACATTCTACCACCATTCTGCACTTGCTCAGCGTGTAGTTGAACAGCTCCTGACTACTGTCCAGGCTGCCTGTGTATGACTTCATGAGCCATGGAATTAAGGGGTAGGCTGAGTCCCCAAGGATAACTACCTGCATTTCAACATCCCCAACTGTTATTTTCTGGTCTGGGAAGTAATTCCCTTGCTGCAGCCATTTAAACAGAGTAGAGTTCCTGAAGATGTGAGCATCATGAACCCTTACCGTCCATCCCACGTTCATGTTGGTGAAACATCCCTTGTGATCCACCAGTGCTTGCAGCACCATGGAAAAGTACCCCTTGTGATTTAAGTACTGGGTGCCCTGGTGCTCCGGTCCCAAGATAGGGATATGGGTTCCATCTATCACTCCACCACAGTTAGGGAATCCCATTGCAGCAAAGCCATCCACTATGACCTGCACATTTCCCAGAGTCACTACTTTTCGTAGCAGCAGCTTAGTGATTGCTTTGTCTACTTGCATTACAGCAGCCCCCACAGTAGATTTGCCCACTCCAAATTAATTCCCAACTGACTGGTAGCTGTCTGGCGTTGCAAGCTTCCAGAGAGCTATCGCCACTTGCTTCTCAACTGTGAGGGCTGCTCTCATTTTGGTATTCTGGCATTTCAGGGCAGGGGAAAGCAAGTCACAAAATTCTATGAAAATGCCCTTATTCATGCGAAAGTTTCGCAGCCACTGGGAATCATCCCACACCTGCAACACTATGCGGTTCCACCAGATTCTGCTTGTTTCCTGGGCCCAAAATTGGCGTTCAATGGCTAGAACCTGCCCCATTACCAGCAGGATCTCTAAAGTGCAGGGGCCCGCGGTTCAAGAGAATTCTGTGTTCATGTCCTCATCACGCTCATCGCCGCATGCCGTAGCCGCCTCCTCCTCACCTGGTTTTGCAGTTCCTGGTTCAGCATAGACTGCACGAGAATGCGCGAGGTGTTTACAACTTCCATGACTGCTGTCTTGAGCTGAACAGGCTCCATGCTTGCCATGGAAGGGCTCTGCACATTTCACCCAGGAAAAATGGCATGAAACGGTGGTCTTCTGCTTTCACAGAGGGAGGGGTGAGGCTGTACCCAGAACCACCAGCGACAATGTTTTTTGCCCTATCAGGCACTGGGATCTCAACCCAGAATTTCAATGGGCAAGGGAGACTGCGGGAACTATGGGATAGCTATGGGATAGCTACCCACAGTGCAACGCTCCGGAAATTGATACTTGCCTCGGTACATGGACGCACACTGCCGAATTAATGTGCTTAGTGTGGCAGCATGCACTCGACTTTATAAAATCTGTTTCCAAATCCAGGTTTCTGTAAAATCGGAATAGCCCCGTAATGTAGACATACCCTCAGATAGGATTTGATCCTATAGGCTTCACTAATTTTTTACTTGATCTTTATACAGGCAAAACTCCTATAGACTCCAAGGAGATATTTGCCTGAGTACATCTAAAAATAACCTTGGATTTTAGCCTCTTAGGAGGTGGAGTACATAGAGAGAAAGAAAATACCTTCAGTAAAAAGGAGTCAGATGCCTCTTAAGCATTTTACTAGGATTTTCAAAGGAGCTTAAGAGAGTTAAGTGAGCAATGAAACTTTCTATGAGTGCAATAGCAACCTATTTTATTAGTGTTATAAATGCTCAATATAAAATCATACAAGTGTGGGACTGGAAGGGACTTCTCAAGTTTGTGGTCTAACCACTGGGCGATGAGATGTTTTGATATAGGAGCTGCCTCACTCTTTCTTGTTGAAGCTGTTCCACTGTGGATAATAGAGACAATGGGTCCAAGAGACAGAGAGCATGAGAATGATTCTATAGCCTGGTGGTTAGAGCACTTACCTAGGAAGGGAGTGTCATGGGATCCCCCCACAGGGTTCAGCTGGGGACTGTGGGACCACTTAATTCTCTCCAGCCTGGGCTGTCTATCACAATGCAGCAAACCCCTCCAGGCACTGTGATCACTCAGCACAACAGCATGTGAACCCCACACCCAGCTAGATTACATGAATGCTCCCAGAGCCGCTCATGAATCACACAGAGAAAGGCACCAGAGCCAAATCCCCGCAGTACTGTACCTCAGGAATATACCATCTTGCACTTCTCAAGATGGTCAGTACACATTTATTAATTGGTTCACCACTTCAACAATGGAAAGTGGACATACACCACCCTTTGTCAAACCTGAGTCGATTTGTCCAACACTTCATACTAACTCTCTAGTAAAGAAAGACAATTAAACAAACGTATTTACTATAAAAGATAGATTTTAAGTGATATTAAATGATAGGCAAAAAGTCAGAGTTAGTTACCAAAAGAAAAGAAAATATAAGCATGCACTCTACAGTCTCAACCCTATCAGACTGGGCAACAGTCAGATTAAGCAGTTTTTCTTATGGTACTGGATATTGCAGTCTTTGATGTAAAGATTTGTACCTTAAATATGGGCCTCTGTTGGAGTCTCAAGTCTTGTTCCATGTCTTTGTTGCTTGCAGCATAGGTGAGTGAAGGAGAAAGGCTCAGCCTGTGGCCACTGTGTTCTGTTTTATAGCCTCAGTCCCATGTACTTGGGGAACACAAGTCCAGGCATGTCTGGGGGCATTGCTGAGTCTCCAGGCAAGGTTGAGCAATTCCCCTGGTTTGGCCTCATTCAAGTGGGTCATTGAATTTAGCTCCTTGGCTGGACAATGGTTGTTGATGGGTTGTTGTCACCCTGACCAGGAGTTGGTCACTTTCCTTGCTGTTGGTTCTGGGGAGCTAATATCTGGCTGATTCCCCAGCTTACACATGTTTTAGTGACAACCATGTAACACAATTCTTATAACTTAATATGCATTAATGATAGACATATATGGACAGAGAAATGGTTTTCAACAGATCATAACCTTTTCCCTGATACTTCACAAGCCCTGCTTTATATGTTAAATAACATATAAAAATGAGGAATATGGGGGATTAAAGGGTGCTCCCCCATGGTAGAGAATGCCACAGGGAGTGGCCCAAAATCCTGTCCCCTTGATCTTTTGTTATTCAGCCCCAGTGGTATAGCTTCAGTAGTAGTCCCTGAGGGTGCTACATGTCTGAATATTCCATAATCCAGTGATTTCAACACTCCCCGAGAGGGTGCAGATTTCTGCTGAAATACTTTCTTCCCCTCAGGGGGGACTTCAAGAGGGGGGTTTCTTGTATCCTAAGGTAGTGCTCTAATCACTGAGCTAAAAGTCATGGGTTCATTCCTCTTCCCCCGCACTCCATCTTCTTCTAAAAAACACGTTAAGCTCCGAAATCAAAGAGAGGGTTCAGAGCTGAGCATCCCAAGCTAAGGTAGGTGCTGAGCTCCCTGAGAGGGGTAGCGCTTAGGTCACAGTCCTCTTCTTGGCATCTCCCATGGTCTAGCTTGGCCAACTCCCAGGATGGGGTCTCTTCTATGGAGCCCATTCTTAGGTGTCTATTCCTGCCCTTTCATTGCATAGGGGCCTAGGCACCTCATTCAGGATTTGTGGATCCCAGTGATTTTCTAGGCACCTGCAATATATATCTCAGCATTGCAATGTCTAATGGCTGGTCTACACTCTTTGCTGCTTTTACAGATCCAGACTAACATGGCTACCCCTCTGATACTACACTGAAAAGGCACATCAACAGACATGTAGCTATGCTGACCTAAAACCTGGTGTAGACAGCACTAGGTTGATGGAAGAATTCTTCCTAGCTTCTGCCTCTAGAGGAGGTAAATGACCTACAGAACCCCTCTCATTGCTGTAGTGAGCGTCTACACTGAAGCACTACAGCTGGGCCACTGTAACATTTTAAGCCTAGGCATAGCCTACGTCCCTTTGTGAATTTAGTCCTTTGTGCTCCCACTTACTATGGAAGAATCCGCTGGTGGTGGAACAAAGTGAGGCTATTACTAGCACTGAGGCACACAGGGTGAAAAATGATAAGCCATTCTAGTTTATTTGTTTAATATTCATCATGCAGAAGGAAAGAGGGTTGTATAGTGTTATTGTTGCATACAGCACAATGAAAACTATTTGGAAATTAAGAAATAAATCTTACCATTATAAATAACAGGCAAGATTCTAACAGAGTAACTGTGAAGTAACATCATCAGCTTCAGTAAAAACAATGAGGACTCCTTGTGGCACCTTAGAGACTAACAAATTTATTTTGGCATAAGCTTTCATGGAATAGAACCCACTTCATCAGATGCATGGAGTGGAAAATACAGGAGAAGGTATAAATACATGAAAATATGTGATTTGCCTTA